>NW_013562493.1:1656152-2333507 GCF_000835505.1 Exophiala xenobiotica | reverse complement strand
ACCTCTTCCAGGACAACCTCTTCCACGACAACCTCTTCCACGACAACCTCTTCCAGGACAACCTCTTCCACGACAACCTCTTCCACAAGTAGCACATCCCAACCACAGCCAAGCGGTACAGTAAGCCCAGATAATACCTGTGGTGGGGTCAACGGCTATATCTGCCCGTCAAATCTCCAGTGCTGCTCGAGGTATGGATGGTGCGGTGTTACAGACGAGTATTGCACCAACGGATGCCAAACAGAGTTCGGCAACTGCACAACCAGCACAGGAGGTCCACAGCCTACGACTACAGCCGCTGTGGTCAACGTTCCTCGTCCCCAGATTGGCTCTGTCCCATATGGATCGGTAATCTACGGTTGCGCAGTACCTGGAGACATTGCAATTACCTTCGATGATGGGCCTTACATATATACTTCCGATCTTCTGGACCTGCTGTCAAGTAATGGTGTGAAGGCAACGTTTTTCATAGTTGGCAACCTCCATGGTGCCATCGACCAAACCCCAGAATGGACCTCCGTCATTCAGCGCATGAACAGCGAGGGCCACCACATCGCCTCACACACATGGACTCACCCAGATCTGACCACTCTTTCTTCCGGCCAGAGGAAAGATCAAATGTACCAAAACGAACAGGCCTTCGTGAATATCCTCGGCAAGTTTCCAACATATATGCGCCCACCGTATCTTGCATTCGATGGTGCATGCCAGCAAGATATGTCGGATCTTGGCTACCACGTCATCTCGACCAACCTAGACACGAAGGATTACGAGAATGACTCGCCGACGTTGATTGTAAATTCCGAGAACACATACAACGACACCGTCACCCAGAACAGTCCGTCGTCCTCCAGCTTCATCGTTCTGAACCATGACATCCACGAACAAACGGTACACACTCTGGCTCAATTTGAGATTGACAAAGCCAGAGCTAATGGATATCGGCCCGTCACTGTGGGAGAATGCTTGGGGGACCCGGCAGGCAACTGGTACCGTGCTGGACCATAAGAGTTCGATACTCATTCCTTGACGTACCACGGGGTAGGATTAGTTCTATGTTTGGCTTTCCCAATGTTCATTTCTTGACGCGGTGTATAATGAAGGAAGCTTTTAGGTCATAACTAGTAGTAATTGGTTGTTGCAAAGATGTTACTATCTGCTTGTCCGCTCACAGTCAACACGTGCACCTATCCCGGGCATATAGTACGACACGTCGTCGCCTAAGTAGTTAACTACTAATATGGCTGTGAGGTTGAGTCAACTTGCGTTAGGAATCATGCCTCCTTGAACTTTCACGTCCTTAGATTCCGAGCTGGAGGCTTGGACATTAGTGAGACACTAGGGAATTGTCTTCGACATTTTCCCTGTCAGAGACGAGCCTCGACTCCTTGGGGATTGCCCAAAAAGACTGAGGAAGCAGATTGCTAGGCTCTTCAGTATTTATGCTTGTTGTGGCGCGATCCTCGGATCGCACCCTAACATTCCCTATAGATGCGGTAAAGTAGCTTTGATTACTAATGTCAGTCACTCCTACACGATGGGATAGTAAAGGCATCGAAATCAAGGGGTGTTTTTACGTATACACCGTCCTATCCGTGATCGAGTACGTACTTCAGTTATCAGCAGAATCAGTGGGCATAGCTCCGGCAGATGGAGCATAACGTCCTGAAGCCTCGTAGGTGCCGTATCCCAAGAGGATATTGACGAGTTTCACCAACAGTACTAGTAGTACCGCCGCAGGAGACGACTAACTCTAGGCCAGTCACTTAGATAGCTCATTAAATAAGACCACCGCGCTTACCTCCCACTAAACTAAATGCGCGAGATGCAAGCACAATGCCGAACTTAAGACAGAGAAGGACACTACCAATCTTTGATGGTATTACCATAGATATATTCCTAACCCTAAACCTAGATCAGTCACATCCTTGGCAGAAAAAGTGGTCCTAACTGTAAAACTCCGGCCAAATCTTAATGTTTTCAACTATATGAAATATAATAAGTTCATAGCGATAATTGTATCTTAAATTTTATAGACAAATAAAGAATTACCTAGAATTATGTCTCTATATAGTTAAACTCTTCTAGAGAAACTTAACCTAAAAGTTCGAAATCTTTCGAAATTCTATGATTTTCTCATCGAAAAAGTTAAGAAGCTCGATAATACTAGTAGTGTTTCTTATTACTTTAGACTATTACTATATAGTTATTAGGACTTTTTTCTTCTAAAATCTCTCGAAGATATATCTCTAGATAATTCTTTACTTATCTATTAGATTTTGATTTAATTATCCCTAAAAGTTATAATATTTATAGTAGGTAAAAATATCGATATTTAGTTATAGTTTTTCTATCGAGAATAGTTAGTTTCGGTCAATGTTAATTTATAAAATTGTAATAGTACGGATAGTTTTTTATCTTTGTATTCAAAATAATATAAGTATACTACTATTCTAAAAGTACTTATTCGTACTATTACAAAGTAATAATTAATAAAATAAATAATTTAACTTCTAAACGTTAATTTATACTAGTATTTACTAACTAGAAAGATTTAGTAAAAAGGATAGAAATATTAAATAAACTCTTAAGAAATTTAAGTTATTTTTCAGTGAAGACCTTATTCAGAATTTCTTTTCGCTTCGAATATTTATTCTATTATACGTCGAATCGTAAATCAAGAATCGTAGATTAAGAATTATAAATATTCTAAAGCCTAACGCTAGAATTACTATATCTAGTATCTAAAATATCTCCGATAATAAATTAAGACGATTGGTAAAAATATATAAAAGTACTAGTATTATATATCTCTTTTAATCTTTATACTTATTTCCTAAATATTATTATTCGTTAAATTAAGTATCGATTAGATATCGATCAGGTATTACGATTTTTTTAAGCGACGACGAAGTGCTTGTTTTAGGATCTTATAAATAGGCGGCGAAAGTCCGTCTTTCGAACAAATTTTGGCGCTTATAAGCACCTATCAAGTATATTCACTCGCTTTCTGGCTCTACAAAAGTTAACATTTTAATATCTAATAGATATAAGAGTATTATAGAGCTTATGTCCTATTAATATACCAAATTCAATGTATATTAATAAAGGATTGGTAGTGCGAGGGGCTCAATTCTCAGCCAGATCCTGCTAGGTACGCAACGAATGGTGTCAGGCACTGTGTGATAATAGAATTACTATTAAAAATTACTATAAAATCCTTTTTAGTATAAGTATATATATTAGAGAACTATTAGAGAATTATCGAAACCAAAGGAGAATTTCAGCGACTTAAGGACTTGATAATTATCTACGATATATTCGAGACGTCTTAGCTAATTTAGTAGAGGACCCTTAGAAGCTTCGTATATATTTATTGGATATATTAGAAAACCGATTTAAAACACTAGGGGTCGGCACGTACTACCGTATAGTTAATAAATCTAACGATTGACTTTGAGCCGAGTCAAAGCGGACCATATCGAGTTCAAGGGATGCTTGTACTGAGCCAGGATTTGGCCAAGATCATGCCAGAGTCGAACCAGAGTCGAGCCCCGAGCGGTTGAGCGGTCCTACGACGGGATCTCCACAGAAATTCTTAAAGAACAGAGAGATCGATTTCGGCTTCTAATGACAGCGAAAGAGAGCCAGCAGAATTCCTCGGAAGCGCCTAGCTTTGCTTGTCGGGCGGTCGTGGGGGCAGGCGGTGGTGTGCGCTGGGGTGGGGGTGGCAGTAGGGGTCGCAGGGGCTGCAAAAGCATTCAGGATTTCGTTCCGTAGATTGGAGAAGAGCGCCGAACGAACGAGACCATTGCGTATAATTCGAGAAGGGATGTTCTGATAGTAGAAACGCCGACAAGAAATAGGTAACGCCCTAAAAGGTAAGGAGAGAAGCGAAGCCTAAAACGAAAGACAGAAACGAAGACAAAGAAGCAAAGTATACTTACTAGTAACTCAGGAAGAGAAAGAGCCGTGGAATACCTTCTAAGTCGCAATGAAAAGTCATGATACAGGGTTGAGAATTAAGCGGTGATGCTCGACTAGCACTAGCACTAGCACTAGTCTCCTTCCATCATTCATTCCATCAATTACTAGTACTAGTATCAGGCTTCAACAGATGATATATTCTCTGCTGATTCCCCCGAAATGCACAATACTAGTACTAGTAGCAAATACACGGTCGAATACATGATCAAACTGGACGATGGCAAAACCTTGATCAGACTTCGCTTTAATGGAAGGGTATTCGACATCGAATTTGGGCCGGAGGACCTCCATGATCCAGTGAATCCGACCGACTCACAGCACTTGGAGCAACAGTACCTTCGATGCGCTTCAACATGCATTCGGCGATGATGGATCTGTGGAAGTTACCACTAGTACCAAAGCCGACGAAGTTGATGAAACGACTGGATTCTCTGAACTGAAAGGCCACTTCGATACGGCCGCCTCTCCAGTTTCGAGCGAATGTGGTTACGAAGAGGATCCCGTCCTAACCTTTGCCGTGGAACCGTTTTTGACACATGGGACCTTCGAAACTTTCGCCCCGGAATCATCAACGCCTTGTCTCTATACCTTACAGGACGTCCTTCGCCCTCCACTTCTATCGTTCACTCTAGGTATAGTAGACGGAAGTCTAGTACCGATCCACCGGTGTCCAGAGCCAAAGAAAACCATGGATCCACCCTGGGCAGCTATCTGCAAATCCGAGCATTGGCTTGAATACCCCAGGGTAAATGCAAAAGAGATTCGATTGGCTCAAACTTCTCAAACTTCCTCAAATACCAACCTCAACCTTGTGATGTTCAACGATCGGATTAGCTGGTTTAAGCCTGTTTTGACCGGGGTCGATAATCTTCCGTACATTCGAGAAATCGATATACTCTTCAAACTCTCTCGGGAAAATCCCAGCCATAAGTTACTACGCTGCCCGCGGCTAGAGGCCATTGTACTCGATGACAAGAATGGCGATATGGGATGTATCAATGGTCTTATTCTCTCCGCCATCTATCCTAATCATGGGACTATAGCGGATCGAGTCAATAGACCCGAAGGACTATCACCCTCCATTACCTTGTGTGAACGCTGGTATCATGACGTCGAGAACATGATACATGTCTTGCACAATAAAGGCTTCATCTGGGGCGATGTTTCACCGAACAATATGATGATTGACGAGGATGAAAATGTCTGGATCATTGATTTCGGTGGTGGATACACTGAGGGCTGGGTCGAACAGGAGGACATGGAGACCAAGAAGGGGGATCTAGAAGGACTCCAGAGGATCAAGGAGTTCTTGTTGGATAGTCCTAGTATGAACCGGATAGAAAATGCCACAGTGTGAACACAGTTGCCCTGAAAACATGGTCTGGTTTGTGGAGTGGTCACTTTCTAGAACGTACAGCCCGGCCCCCTCCAGTGCAACGGCACCGTATCCTCGCCCAACTTCTCCATCTTCATCAGTTTTCCATAAAACGCCTGCGCATCCTCCCTCCCATGGCCGACGACACACATACTCCTCCTCAGATACGGCATGTCCTCGACCACCTCCTGCACACACTGGATTAACCACTTCCCCAGCCCCTGGCCCTGCCACTCCGGCAGCATATACACGTCCGTCAGGTAGAAGAATGTGACTCTATCCGTGATAGCTCTGGCGAAGCCGATCAACGAGGGCTCACCAGACTCACCAGGGCCACCATCACCACCACCATCACCACCACCATCACTACTATCTGCGGAGGCATCGGCACCACCTGACTGACTCTGTCGAGCCTGAGCCTGAGCCTGAGCCCCTACGGACGTAGGCTTATGCACGCTCTCGGCAATCTCATGCAACGTCGTCGCCGGGTCCGCAGCGTGAGTGTGAGCGCGTGCACTAGACCCTCCCGAAGTGGTCTCCAAGTGCAGGTCCATGTCCAGGTCCAGGTCGGCCGCAGGCGGCGGCGACGGCGTCGGCGAGTACACGCCGAACACGAGCGAATTGTCGAGCATGGCGCGCATCGCCGGCTCCGGTATCGACCGCGCCCAGTAGACTTCGTCCGAGTCGAAGGCTTGCTGGAGTGCAGGGATCGGGACGAGCGAAGGGTCCGTCGAGATGAGGAAGCCGTCGCGCGTCCACGTTCGTCCGTGTTCGGCCGCGTGGGACATTTTCGCCGACAGGAGTTGGACGATTGAATCGTTACCCTTAGCTAGGGGGGGGTTTGACTTGGTCAGCCGCGAGGCCGTCTCAGACGTCTTCGGAATACGGAGTACTGACGCAGAGACTGTCGAGGTGTCGAACTCGTAGAGAGCCCCCAACCCGGGACGTCCTGACCACACCGTGTACCGAGTACTTGTGAGCCAATTCGCCGGTGACAGCTACAAGGGTATTGTGATGCTGGAACTGATGCCTAGCCTGACATGTCCTTACAGGCTTGGTAACCAGCTTGTAAGTACTACCTTATACTTACTCGACATCGGATGTTAACAAGCAGCAATTATGACTCTTGAATCTGCAACTAAAGATTGCTTGAATACTAGTATGACAGCCTCGACCAACTTACGTCACTCGTGCATCGGATCGCCGCCCCTGACAGCGGGCATCGCCGTTAAAGACTTACTATTCGTACAGGAGGCATAAATCAGGAACAAAAACGCCCTCAATGTTCCGGGACCATGATAGCCCGGAAAGAGAATGAGAACGAGAATGAGGACGAGGACGAGGACGATATCTCCTTGAGCGAAAAGACATAAGTAAATCTAGAAAACACCAGACATCCGCTCTCAACGCCGCGGGATTGTCATGATACTAGTAACCTCGACAGTTCACCGTCTACCTATTATGGCCTGCACAAGAACAACCCGCTACAACTCCAGCTTCCATTGTTGAGGCACAAACTTCTTGCCGGCAGGACCAAAGTACTTTTCAAACAGAGCCTTCAAATCGCTATCCAGCAAATGCATATGCTCCCCGTGCACACCCAAAAAGTCCAACCCGCCCTTCTCGTCCAGCTTCTTCAGGCCAATCCAGTCTTCCTGGTAAATCGGCCTGTCCCTGAGCTTGGTCACCGAATTACTGGTCACATTGACCTCCGCGAACCACCCGCTCTCCTTGGGGATGACCGTTTTGTCCTCGTCAAACACGACCATGACAAACTTCTCCAAAGCCGCCAAGTTCTTTGCATACGTGGCATTCTTCTCCTTCCGCTCATTGTTGATATCCGCCAGGAAATTCGAATGCTCGAGGTAATTCTCGTAGTCGTTCGTGTCCCTGTAATACTGCGCAGGCACGAGCCGGGACTGCACGAAATCCGACCACACTGTGCTACTCTTCAACAGAGCATTGGCGCCCTGACAGATCCAGTCGGTGGTGCTGGCACACTTCTGAAACTCCACGATGCCGTTATGCTGGCTGCCGAAAGTGACCAGTGACCGAACCTTGGGTGCCCAGCTGCCACATCGTTCGACGTAGCCACGCAAGAACTGCCCACCTTGGCTGAACCCAATGGCGTCAATGGCCGGTGCTGTCCTGAGGATGTTGTCTTTTGCAAGCGCATGACAGACGTAGTCAAGTTGCTGGGTGACGTTGCCGAAGAACGACGCTTGTCTGTCCGCAGAACCGGCTGCGCCAACTGCGGAGATGAGATATGTGTATGTACCAGGATGGATTTCGTCAACCAGGCTTGCAATCTCTTTCAATCCTTTTGCATCGGCCGAGTCGCCCAGACCATGCCAGATCACCACAGGGAGGGGATTATCGTCGGGAGCATCAAGTGCTTGCTTGGCCAGTCTGGTATATTTGGGGGACAGTCTTGTGATCTCGACGAGTGGTTCCGAGATGGTTTCTGGGATGTTTTCGGGAGTGATTGCGACCTTCGGCGCGAGAGTGCCAGTGTGTCTCTCATTTGGAATCTGAAAGACCTCGGCTTCCGGAAAGATCACGAAGGAGTAGATGAGGGCGGGAAGGGATAAGAGGACGGATACTGGGCTGAGGCGCATTGTCGCGGGCGCGGTCGCGGCCGTAGTGATTATATCAGTGGTACAGGCAGAAGCAACGCTCTCTGTTGAAGACCGGCTTCGTAAGGGGCAAGGATTATAGAACGAGAGGATGGCACCTGGGAGGATGGTCGAAAGAATGATAGATGCCTGCGAAGGTGATCTGTAAATCATCACATCCAAACCCCGGATTCTTGGCGGTAAACGCGCCTAGAGAGGGGAAGCCTTAGAGAGGAATGCCCGGAACCTTTGCTAAGCCTAGTAGATGTCACAGATACACTGCTTTCCAAAGGTTTCGACTAGAGGATCTTCCTGTATTCCTATAGTATGCTGTTACTAGTGGGAATCATGGCCAACAAATAGCTCGTGATAGTTCGCACTGTAACAACTCAACTACATGGCCCTCGGTATGCAAACGTCTCCTTGCGTGCCCGGCCTAAGCCGATCAATATGCCCAAGAACGCCTGCGAAGTAGAACCTATGGACTCATCAACACCGACTCATTAAAAGAATTCTCAATTACTCCAGCCTTCAGCCCCTGTTCGGCCTTCATCAACAATATGGCTGACCCCCACGACGAAAGAATCTCCTGTCTCATCCACAGGCGGCTTCCACTATCAGATCTTGCTGTTTTTCTCGCTCCACGGTCATGAGCCAGAGACAACAACACCACGATCTCATTCTCCTGATTGGCCTCTCTTCGTCGTCCTTTCAGGTTCGCTATGATATGGCCTGGGCTCGAGAAGCATTACTCATCGTCTCGCACGAATAGAGGAGCGACTGCAAGAGCAAGATAGCATCAGCATTACCTTTCAACAAAAGACATGGGCGTGCTCACCAGTAAATACACCTCACATTATCCTCCCGGGAGTTTGCCATCCACTCATCGAAGCAATCGGCGTGAGTTGCATTGTGGCATGTCGTACAGCGCCATTTGTCATCCCGGCTCCTGAGTCGATTCAAGCAGATACCACACTTGCTTTCAGATGCGGCAGATCTACGGCTGCTGCTTGAAGCATTAGAGGAGGATGTCGACGAGACAGATGGAGGTGATGGGGCAGGTGATCGTCTCTGTTGCCGCCGCTGATACGAGACCCTGGTCGAGGTGGCTATAGGATCGTCGTCTTCTTCGCTCTCGGCATCGGATCCGAAGAATCCAGAGTCGCTGTCCTCGCTGTCGCTGTCGCTGTCCTCGCTGTCGCTGTCGCTGTCGCCCTCTGCATCATGGTGCCGCTGGAGGGTCAGCCCATATAAGAAGGACAAGTCAGCTATTGTTGATGTCCTGGCACGGTGTTCATCATCAGTGAGGGCCACGACTGCTTCTATCAGCCGCCTTGCCGATGAATATCGTTGAGCCAATTCGTTAACGAGGTCTTCGTCCCGTGCTGAAGCGAGGGTATCGACCGACCGACGTTCGCGGCGACTGTTGGAAGTGTCGAAGTCAGTCTCTCTTCGAGAACCGGATTGTCGCTGCTGTCGTGCTCCATCCCCTCTCGCAACAACCCGATCAAGTTTCCTCTTCCATTCTTTGGCTTTGTCTTCGGCCTGGGACTGGTGATTTCTAACACAGTGAAGCAACTTGGCCACGCGAAACAAGTCATCCATCACACTACGTGGACTGTCTCCATTTGTTAAGTTTTCGGCAATCCCTTCCAACAGGTGAGCTGCTTCTTCGCGATTACGTTTAGCAGCTAGGTTCCCGCAGGTGGGCTGTTTCTGTCCATAGCCGATGCAGGTAGGCCAGTCAAGAGGATGCTTGATGCGGAGGTCTCGGCAGAGGCTCTCGACTGTAATCATGACTGGACACGGTCACCAGATGAGATGTAGGAGTAAATAACAGGAAGATCAATGGTTTGCTGGGTACTGTTCTGACAAGGAAACGCCAGGGAATCGCAGGATCTTCATGCCATTTTGTACTCTTCATGGTCAGCCAGCAGTGAACCCGTCCAAGACCGTATCATTGAGCAACATGGTCACAGCCTCAGAGGACCAGGGCCAGTAGAAGTCAGTCGAAGCGCTGCCTGAGAGGTCAGGCAAACATAGCCACAATAGTTTTCCGGCCATGCAAGTACCTCTTGCAGGCACAGTAGCGACGGACCATCCGTCCTGTTCATGCAAGCTCCGCCTCGTTGCGTAACCAGTCTGCAAGACCACTCGCTGGTAGCAGGAGCGTCCTAGCCAGAGGCCATCGAGGGTGTGCAGGCCCCAGACCTTGGCTGGTAAAGGACACCTTCTCTACCATCTGAGTGGCCCATTCTCTCGTGGCTTGGACATGTAACCTCAACAGGCGAGGGCGGACCATGCAGACGCAAGGCATGTGCTCATCAGAACCTCTTTTTGGTGTTTTGACTGGTTTCTCCGGGTGGCTTCGGCCTGCAACCTGGGGGCAGACGAGCAGCACCGCACTGCCTTCCATCCAAAGCTTGTGGTAGGATTCATGGCTAAGCTAGCAGCCATCGTGGCATCCTCCGACGTGACATGTATGAGAAGAACCGCTAGGTCGTTCGAGGGATGCATGCGGCCGAATCGGCATATATTTCCCTCAGTACCATACATAGTAGTCTCCCACTGGATTCGCATGATGCTTCTGTGCAATTCCAAAAAGAAGTGTTGATTTGTATTGCCACAAGCGAAGGTATCTCACTCACATTCTTGGAAAGGTACCTTGCGGCTACTGTCATTGCAGGAAACTCGACGTCGGAAAGCCGGATATGACGGCCAGCGGTCGACCGTTTCTCGACCCAGCAAAGTGCATAATATCGGCCATGTTGCTCCCCGAGCGCTTAAAGGCTGTGCAAAGATGCATGTCAGTTATCTGCACCAGCTGTGACCAGCCTCTGTGGCTCCCTTGTCTGAGTGCCCAGGGATGAGACACGAACTGTGTGAAAGGTTGTTTCTCACGGCTGCCCGGGACAGAAATAACGCAAGGGTTGCCTCAGCTTGCAGACATCAAGAGTGTCATATCAGACATTGATATTCGCGCAAAAGCGTGACAATGGATGTAATGGATGATTAACAAAGATCGCCAGCTGCAGTGTCACCAAAAGCTTCAAGTCTTCCCACGCTTCCCCAGATCTTGGCAGGCACAACATCAATACGGATCTTGGCTTCGTCATGATGCATGATGGTTACACATTGCCATAGGTACTATGGTAAGTAGGCAACGCCGTCTACAGATGCTCTTATTCACAGCACAGTCAGATAAGGATTTTAAGGACATGTTCCGAAACGCATGTGTATTATTGTGGCTCGATGCCGATATTGCAAAACCTCCTACAGGCATTGATTGTGCCAGCAGCGCCGGGCCCCCCTGGGTATCGCTTCTAAGGACGACAGCCTCCCATTTTAATTTCGAACGCCTCGTATCTCATGAATGCTGCTGAATCAAAGCGACAGCCTTACCCCAGCAGGCCCAGCCCGTCTTCCTCAGCAACCAAAACTCGTAACCTCTTCAAGTCCTGTGTCCATTTCCGCGTGACATGTAACCACATCTGCCTTTCATCCGATCGTTTCTCGTCAATGTACGCTTCAAGTGTGGGCTTAGTCTGCCACTCTTCCCAGACCCTCCCATCGTGAACCAACATCTCGCATGTTAGATGGGGGTATTCAGCCTTGGCTCGTGCAACAGCTTCCCTGTCGGATTTCATGCGCAGGTCCTCTAGCTGGCAAGGAGGACAAGGATGGCTCTGATGCGGCAGATGATTCGGTAGTCCCATATAATGAGGCGTTGGGTAGTGCCCTGACGACGTGCAGGAGAAGGAGAACCCCTTCGATGAGAATGAGTCTGTACGGGTAAATCTCCGACCTAAAGGGGCACACTCAGCTGGCTGACGAGCAACGCCAGGCAGAGGAGCCATGACTTTGGTATTGACTCGTGAAATAGGAGAACTTGGTGGAGAGATGTTCGAGAACTCAGATGAGTTCGACTCTAAACTTCCAACAGACGAAGAGCAGCCGTCCCGCGACGATATTGGCCGTAGTGCCAAGTTCGATGTCCGGTTCTGACAGTTGTAGCATTTATATGGCTGTTGTGGGAGCTTGAACCCCGTCGTCTTGAGCACCGGACACGGACAGCTGCAAACCTCAAAGCCCATGAGGATCCCATGCCCACAGCAGAAACGTAAAATATGTGCCTTGCACATGGTGTATATATAGATTGTTTGTCGTGTGTTGTGGTACCGCAGCGATTATGTAGAGTGGAGATTCTGTAACGAGGAGGGTCTCGTTTTCAGGCGATTATAGCGACATTCTCAATGAGGAAGGCGTCGGTCGAGAAACCCTGGACGGTGGACTTGAACGCGCAGCGTCCTTCAGCGGCACAGTCTGTCTGTGAATGTGCCTGGCGCAGGATTTCGCCCGTACCCAGCAGCAGCCAGTCAAGACGCCGTCTGAGGTAGCAAGTGAGGCAGGTTTCGCTTGTTCGTTTGTGTTATGAAGCTGCGGCGACCGTCGTGGGTTGGAAGGTGAGTGATGAAGGTCACTGTGCCATGAGAATATCGGCCGAGGAGGACGTTGTGCGACCGGGAGGGGAGATATGGCCGTGACGGAGAGTAGCTCGGTGGACCCGTGGATAAGGAGGTCGTGGAGACACCAGCTGTAGACTGTTGGTTCAAGATAGAGTAAAACGAAGGGAACCAGTCAGTGGTTATGTTTATGTATCGAAATGAACGGCTCAACCGGGTCGGAAAAATGGGTCTCGAAAGTCGGCGAGGTTTTAAGTGCGGCAACGAGCGAACGGCCGAGTACTATATGGTCAAAGAAAATGGAAATCTCCAACTCACGAGTAGCGTAGGAGGGCGAGGATCAGATAGAGAAGAAGCAACACGGTTGGGAGAAGCAGTCGTCCATTGTGCTCGTAACGAACGAACGTTTTGCGCCAGGACCGAGATTTTCCCCTCGATGCTCGTACTCGTTGGATGAGGCAGAAGATGTTTGTTTAGCGAGGGTGGGGTGTGAGGGTCCGAGAGAGACAGAGACAACGGGAGTGACCAGGGTAGAGACTCGAGAGACAGAGAGAAAGAGAGGGGGAGTGGGATCCATGCAGCCCGAAATCGCACTTGCAGCCCACACGAGAGCCAACGACGAGCCCATCATCATCCACCTTCTCCTGCAACTCGTCATTAGCCGCTTCCAACCCCCAAACTAAATTGCGCATGGCAAGACCACACACGGCATGGCTCCCATGGCTTCTGTTGAGGCGCCGCGCAATCCAACGAACCCTAGTTCATGTCAGTTGATGGTCAATATGCCAGGACCCGATGCTTCACGAATTCACGAATGAAAACAACATCATAATAATCACCATCCTTACGTTGTTGTCAAGGCTGCTGCTTCATTTCCTGCTATGCACACAGTAAAGCTGCTACTGGAACCTTGTGCGGTGACCTGTCAGACCTTACACAATAAAGGCCCGCAAGTTCCACTCTCATGCTTCAGATTGCAACTCTGAAAATCACCACGGCTAAAAGGGTGAGAGAAAATTGGTCCTTATGCCCTCCTTCGCCGCTCAGGAACGACTTTCGGAACTGCTACGGCTCCTGTTGCTCTCTGAATCTCACCTTGTTTCTGCCTGATAGCGCTGTCGCGAACAAGTTTCGGTCTTGCTGGCCACCAACTGTTGAATTTGCCCTTAGTGGATGAACAGTGTTGACCTATACTATACTCGTCTCGTTCAAAAGATCGTGTCTTTGGGTTCTAGAAGCCCACGAGTCTGATCGTTGCTCCAGTCAACCCCCGCCAATGTCGGGCAACCAAGCCCCAACCCCAGAAATGCCATGCCCGGTATCCCACGATGGCTGAATCTTGCTTGGACATAACGGAGTGTTAGCGTCGTCTGCAGTTTCGTCAGTCCACCGGCCACCTCGAAAAGAGGCAGAATGGCGGCGGCGTAAAGGGTAACTCGGCTCGAGGCAGACAGCAGACAGTCTTTGTCCACGGGCGAGCCCGGAGTGAGAGACGTCCATCTCCAAGTTTCAAAGTTTGCCACATGCTATGAGGTGTGCACAGTAATAAGTCGAACGGCTAATTTGAGGTAGCTCGCACTTTGCACGACATGACCCATAAAAATGACGGAATCTCTGCAGAGTCGTTTGTTTAGCTGAAAGTCCCGATGGTGCAGATCGAATGCGGCAAATTCCCGTGCTGCAGTCATGGTCCCAACGGCGTGGTCCTAACGGCGTGGTGCCCTGCACACTCTAAGCGCTGAAACGGTGGCTAGAAAATCAATCTCTTATCAGAGCAGACGACAATATGGGAAGCCAACAAGAGACTTCGGAACTCGGACAGATAACGATGAGCTTTTTGCACCTATCTGTTGATAAGGAATGCCGCTGGTATTCAGCTGCAGGCCACAGAAACGTTCATGCGCGGTGAACTGCCTAATGCAAAAGGTCTCGTGATTTTCTCTTCACTCTCCTCGACTTTAGGTACAACAATCCATCACCTTTGCCGATCGACAATCATGCTAAGCGCTTCCACTGCGCGGCCATGTGTTGTAGTACATTTCAATGCTCTTGATCAGAAGGGCGTTCTCACTTTTGGGAGGGCCACACGTCCAACCTGAATCATCACTGTTAGCTTCGGTAAAAGGCAAGAGTCAACAACATGTCAGGTCAAATACCCTTATTCCCGTTTGCCCAATTGTTCCAGATCCATGATCCTGGCTCCCTCGGAACGTTGGTTGTGAACTTCCGCTGGAGCTTGCCGTCAAGGTAGAATGCGGTGTAGTACGGCGTCCAATCAATTCGGTATTCATGCACTGCAGCCGTGCAATCAGAAGGCGCGGGCCCTGTCGCCTGGGTTGCTGGCGCATCGGCGGGATTTACTGCTTGATTCGTGTACCACATGGGAATGGGATTGCGTGGTCCATTGTTCGACAAAGACGATGGATCGGTCAAGTACTCGATATCGACCTCTTGGGTATCCGATTGGTAGAAGAACAGGCCTTGGAACGTTAGAAGATCTCCCAGTGACTGAAGAATCACAGAGCTGCTCACCATGGCAGGTCCCAGGAACCTGACTAAATATAGCTTTCGTCCGAACACTACCGTACTGGATGTTGTCCGCCACTGTCTCGACTTGGGCGCAGCCCAATCGCCAACCGGAATTTTGACTGGGTTTTTGACGCCCAGGGACGGTCAAGGCAAGCATTCCGTTGACGATATGAACATTGCGAGGGTCATATTGAGGGTTGAATGCAACAACAGGCGACGCACCCCGTCCTCTTTGATGGAGGGTGTAGTTGCTCTTCTGCAGCCCTTCAGGGAATCCGTGATGGAAGGTGTACACGGCTCGATGGTCGAAGATACCGACTCCGTCAACTGACCAAGCGTTGCCGATTTGTGTGACATCTGAGTTGTCTGTCGACGTGGGGGCCGGTGACTTGCTCGCGATAGACGCGTTAGTAGTTGAAGCAACAGTTGGGGGGCCAATGCCAGGGAGGACTAACGGTCTGACGACCACGATGAGGGCTGTCTGGCTCCGGATTTTCGGGCGCACTATGTTCTTTCAGAGACGTTAGCTGAAGACACGGCTTCGATTTGTACGGCATGGGCAGCGCTAACCGCGTGACAGCAAGGATGTTCGAGATGGCCAGCAGAATGAGTCTAGTTGGTGCCAGGCAGAGGAAACTTCTGAAGGTATGAAGAGAATGCTGCAGCTTACCGATATATGTTTGCGGCTTTTCTGGAAGCTCATCGGTCTTTCGTTTTCCCAAGCAGCGGCTACAGAACTCTTTCAGCTGTTCTCCTAGAGGCATCGTAGGGGTTGGGTGGTGAGGAGACGAAAGATGATTCTGCCAAGTTGTAAGTAAATGTTGGTCGGCGGTGAAGATGTGAGGTATACCAAGTGAGGACTCACTACAGTCAGGGGCCTCGTGTCCGCTGGTTAGTGGTTGAAGCGATGGTGCGGGAATTGAGATGTAAGGATGTCTGATAAAAGCGTGGTCGATGAGAGCGAGGGGATGAAGGAGGTTCCGAAAGGTCAACAAGTAAAGACATGTAGTGAAGCATGAGTTTCACCTCATTCCCAGCGAGATTCCTTGTGACTCCTTCCAGGCAGACTGTTCGGAGCCGGCAAGAGGTTGGTTTCGGCTGGGCCATTGAATGGCAGCCGCAGGGCTACAGTCAAAGTTGAAAATATCTAATCTGTGTCATGCCGAACCCAATCTCACACCTGCCACTTCACCTCGTAGCCGAACACTGTCCTCCGTAGAATTTCATCCCCAGGATCGTTCTCGAACATGACTCTGTCCATAGCGTGCTGCAGTATCTTGTTGACCTGGAATCCAGCGACTCGGGCCAGCTCAAAGAAGTGTAGATCTTTCTCCAACAACCATGGACGGTATGGAGTAAAGAAGACCAAAGCTACAGAGTCATGGGCTTTTCTCAGGCAATCACGAAGCGTGGTCAGCAGTTTCGCATGCTCCGAGTGATTGAAGAGGATGTCGGCAAGAATCAGCACGTCAAACCCGTCACGGCCAGGTTGAAGGTGAGCTTTGAGTGGTTCTGCGGAACTTCCCCAGAGAAAGCCTTCTGCTACAATTTGGGACTTGTCTGGGATTGCTGTGCAATGCTCAATATTGTAACGCAAGTTCTCGATCAGATCTGGATCTGGATAGTCCGTCACAACGACCTTCTCGGCTCCCAAAATAGTCGAAACAAGACTTGGCAGACCAGCGCCAGCACCTAGTTCTAGAATTGATTTTCCCTTCACGATCAGCTCAGAGTTGTCTTCCAAGTATCGGGAAATGACTTGACCCGCATTCCATAGCAGGTGACCCTGGGGATGAGTTAGCTGGATCTAGGATCTTACATGCAGGTGATGATTCCACACCCATAAAGGACTATGGCCCACGAGTCGGAGACTGAGGTCTTGACCATTTTTCAGAGTATAAGTGGTGAAGGTGGCTGGCTTTTCTGGCTGGTAAAAATCTGCGGGCTCTTGGAATAGGTCTAGCGAGTGAACACCATCTTCGTCATCACTCTGGGTCATTTCTGGGAGAGCCTTTTCCAAGGAACCAGTCGCTGGCAGATTTCTGAGTAGCGTGTTTACAACGAAGTGATTTTATGCTCGGTCGAGTCACCAGTGGTCACCTTGACTGATGAGACTCGGTGTTGGGTGTTGTGGCTTGGCATGTCGAATGAGAATATGGTCACGTGACAGTCACATCCACATGCATGCGGCTTCGAAATTACCTTCGCACGTGCTTACCTAAGGTAGGTATTGCCAGTCTCGCCGTCTTCTGCCTCCCGGGTTCTTATCATCGTGAAATGAATACGAGTATTTGGCCAGCCGTCAATCGCACCGGACCAGGACTCGGGTTACAATCCGATATTGCCGTACCTCGGGATGGCCGCTCACGATGCGTCATGCTGACAGGTCCGTTAGTCCTCGCCTATAGCAGTACCAGTACATATCTGTACATATCTGCAAAGTACTTAGTGATCGACGTAGGTACCAGCAGTCCGCGAGTCCAAGCGCACGAAAATTGGGGGTTGTACGTAGGTAGTAACATTGGGATCGTGATGCATGTGGAGATGGACACGGAGAGAAGCCGCGGCATGATGTTATATCACCTATGAGAAGCCCGAAGATACCTGGTATACTGCTGGTATTGGAGGTGGCCTGATATCATTGCCGCCATGATATAACCTGCCTGAGAAATGCATCGTCAAGGACCGTGATGCTGATCTAGTAAGGTAGGATGTAATGCCTCGGGGAACGGAGTACCTGAGACCGAAATCAATCTCGCAGAAGATGAAAGTGTACTCCGTACAGCGGGAAATTGTCGGAGGCCCAGCTTCTCGCTTTTTCTTGCCCCTCCCGCATCCGCCCGTGACTCTGAGAAGTTGAAGCGTTTAGCCTATACTGGCCTTACTATAGGTGAGTGAGGTGACTAACTTACTAGTCGGTGGCTCGGTGCCTGGTACTTTTCGTTCCTGCAACTGCCGTGAAATTCCATAATAATGAGCCGCAAACAGTAAAACCTCATTCCTTTTGGTCCCTCCATCACATCTTCACCCATCTCAAAGCCTTGTCACTGTACCTCTCCCTCCTCCCTATCTACCGATCCAGAAATCTCTCTTGCACGTCAGCACACTGGGAGATTTCCTCCGACAAGTCGATCCAATCGAAGCAGCCCCGCACGCTCTCCAGGGCAGGACCATCCGCTTCCACATTTCCTCCCCCACGAATATCTGCAGTAATCATCCGACTCGACTGCCCACTCTCCTTCCGAACCTCTTTTCGATCTATCGCTTTTCTGACACCATCCCGTCGGCCTCGGTGGTCAGCCAGCCCCAGTCCTCCAGATCTAATAAGGCAACGAAATTTGGAGAAACCCCCAGTCTGGACGCTGCTGATACCTCTTCTCATCTCTCTCCAAAGCGCCTGCCATTCGCCGCCCCCGGCCTTTCTCTCGGGACGTTACACCAACTTCTTGTCCTCCTTTCGTATCCTTTACCCTCCTGCGCAATTCTCTTCGCAGCCAACGATAGACCTACCTTTTGACGCCCTCACCACTGCTGCCCGCGTTCCTCCATATCGAATACGCTCTCTAGCCGCGCGCTCGTTCAAACAAGAAAAACACCTTGGACAACAGGGAAGCCGCCTGCTCAGCGGCTCTCTCTGAAACATCCATTCTACCACTCCGAGCCTACCTTCCAAAATGAGCGATTATCCCAGAAGGAGCGCTCGCATATCACATCTACAGCAAGAACGCAGAAACAATCTGTCCGCTCCTCCTTTTGCAAACAGCTTCTCACAGTCTTCAAGTACATCGACGAGTTCGCATCCGAGCCCCATCAGTGACGGTCTTCAACCTGCCCAGCCGCAGCACACACCCCAGCCTCAGCCTCAACACCAGATGCAATCGCTCTTCATGCCTCTTCAACAGCAGCAGCAGCCTCATTCCCACGCTCCCTTACCATCGCCTTCTACGGCAGAGTTGGAGCCTTTCTTCGGTCGGCCGCATTCGCAGCCAAACCCGTACGCAGCGCAGCAAATGCATCTCAGCTATCAAGCTCAACAACGACAACAACCCTATCAAGGACAATCACAACAGATTGAACAACCGAATCCACATCATCAGTTACATCCACATACAAATTCCATGTCGCAGGAACATCCTGCCCATACCCAGCCACTAAATCCAGGCCAAATGCCGCCTGATTTTCTTGCCGAGGCAGCTAAACGCGCTCAAATTGCCTGCCTCATGAGAGACCTTGGAGACGTCTCACTGTAAACAACCATCACTGTCCCACTACACTTACTCGCGTGAGGGCTTATTGGCAAGGCATGTACGGAGTAGGCGACAGCCCTCTACCTGGCCCTCTCGAAAAGCCGCTGCTACCCTTGACACACGGCTCAATTTGCCGAGGCGGGCATCTGACATGTGATTGACACAACGAAGCTTTTCAGCATGATGCCTCTACCAAAGTGGTTGCTTCCCGCTCCGGGCCTTTTGACCTCCATTATTATGCATTTCGGCTTCTTTTCCGACGACCTCCAGTCTTCCGAGCAGTGGACTGAATGTCATGCATCTCTGCAGAACATACCGGCTTGCTCCACATAAAACACCTTTTCGCGATTCGCGACAAGGATCATCTCGGACATTCTCTCAACTCAGAGTATTCTCGACTTCCACGACCATCTCCTTGGACTTGTTTCTTACACTTTTCAATTCTCGATTCTGGCGTCGATACCCAGCCTACCGGCATCTGTTTTGACCGATGTTGCCGTCGCTCATGATGAAGCAACTCTAATTCAAATCGGGCATCTAGACAATGTTTAGACGGACCATCCTCTCCGACTTCAATGGATCACAGAAGACGTTGCTTTCTTTTTTTTGACTGTTTGGAAATTTTCACGACACTGTTTCGTTGGCAAATGATCTGGGGCGATGCATTGCATTTGGTGCATGGCGTATCAGCGGCCTTGGAGCTAGCTCTGCTTGTTGATTTGGTTTGCTTCCGGTTAAAGAACGGATTTTCCTCTGGGCTCTACTCATCTGAATTTTGTGGGATGAAGGACAATCGACGCAAGTTGCATATATAGCGGGCATAGTGATCTGAATACAAGAACCTCCCTGATCTGTGATCGGGGCTGGTGAACCGAAGCAACATTTTGCAGTCTTCTCATACGTGGCTCATTTACTTGGACATTTGTCTCTCCCCACCCTGTACATGCCTCCTCATGGTCGTGCTCATGCCCATGCCCACTCCGATTCCGACCGATCCGTTTTATTCGTCGTCGTCATTCCACTCATGCTCCAGAAACTCGACGAAACCTTTCACCACGGGCCTGCGGCCCTTGACGTATCCCTGGCCATGCGCGATCCCTGCGCGCTGGATCTGTGTATACTTCCGCCTCAAGCGCTGAAGCATGGGCTGCGACAGGGCCACGCTGGCCGGGATGTATATACTCATACTTAATTCGTAAGTCGTCTCACGCTCACTTTCGGCCGGCCCGGACACGGCAGACGCAGCAGGAGCAGACGCAGCAGACGCAGCAGGCGCGGGTATCGGCACCGAAAGATCGACCTCCCCCGCATTATCGGCGTCGGCGACACCACATTCCCTCGCACGGATGAGCAAAAGCTTGACGACATCCATCGTCGCGCTCTCGAGGGTTTGCAGTGCGTCCGAGTCTGTGGCTCTGGGCAGGACGGTGGCTGCGTGCGGTTTCACTTCTTCCCCTCCTCCTGTCTTTGCAGCAGTCACTTCTGTCGGGACGGTGTGGTTGGACGACTTTAGCTGTGAGAGGGCTTTTTTGCTCGTCGGCTTTGCGGGGGGAGGGAAGAGCGCTGCCCAGATGTCCCGACTCGGTGGGCTAGTGTCGGTAGAGGGGATTGTGAAGAGCGGTGTATCCCAGCGCGAGAATGGCGAGGGCGGTTCGTACCGCATGGCGAGCGAGGTCAGTGTGGAGACGGAATACGGTGGTGAGGATGTCGGAGCAGGTGGTTCGAGAAGGGCGCTTGGTGGTGCTGGCGTCTTTGATGGCAGTTCCTGGTCTCGAGGATGAGGCGTGCTGCTCGTAGAGGACCGGGACGGAAACGCGGTGGTGTCTGGCCTTCTGTCGCCGATGTACAAGCTCTTCAGGGTCATGGTATCTTCCACTTGTGTTTGCTGCGGTCGTTGTCCTCCTTGTTCGCCATTCCCATCAAACCCGTCCATCGACGACGAGCGGGACCGGCTCGGTTTGTTCACGACAACCCTGTCGCCGTAGATGGCTGTGTGGCTCTCTGGCATAAGGTCACCCATCACACTTTCTCCCTGTCTCACTGAGCCATTCTGCTCGGTCTCGGTCCCGGCACTCGTCTCACAGAATGTGTCTTCTGCGCGGCCCCAAGCCCTCAGCCGCTCTCGATTCCACTGCTTACACTCATCCTCCTGTGAGGCTACATGCACAACGCAGCAGCGGGTACCTACGGCCTTGGCCTCGCACCACAACTGGTATCTGTAACCCTTGATGTAGTTCAGTCCATCTGCAATCACGATGTTGTCCTTTGAAACGGCTCTTTTGATCGCAGAGAACTCTGCCGCGCGGGCAGTCTTTTCTTGCGCGGCGGTGTTGTATGTCTGGTCTCTCAGAGACTCTGCGGTTGGAGGCTTATCCGCATCATACGGTTCGTCGGCAGAAGCGTGATGAGAAGGGATTATCTGTACGGTTCTCTTGGACGATGCCGGGTCGGAGGAAATGTAGGCTCTGAGGTCGGCCGCGATTTGCTGGGCTCGGTGAGTCTTGCCTGAGCAAGGAAGGCCCGTGATTATTAGGAGCTGTGGACAAAGGTCAGTCAGAGCCTGATAAAAACCATATGGAGTCACAACTCACCGGCATTAAAAAGTCGCAACCCCCAGAGGCCCGAGTGAGTCTGGGATAGAGATTAGAAAATTAGTTGGAGACGAACTTGTCCGCAACGCAATCTGGTCACTCGAAAGTGCGGGGGATACGAGGATACGAGGGTGACAGTCAAAGTACCATCAGTACCATGAGTGTTTGAATGTGGCTCATGCGGCATGACCAGGTTATGGATCGGAGACAACCAGCTATGCTAAGCCACCAAGTTTAATACACAAACCATGTACAATGTCCCTTCGCATTCGCGTCACGGTGCTGGGAAAACCCACAGGGGATGGGAAAACCAGCACCAAGGGACGAAGAGAATAACTGCATAGTACACCTAACTAAATCAATGAGACACCAATAGAGACGATGCAAAACACGGTCCTCCACATACTAGCAAGCTCAATGAGCCTGCCTGGACGCCATAAGAGTTGTCTTAAGGCATGACACTTAATCGACCAAGCACTACCACACGTACTGCATGTTGTCAATATTCCAGCCTTTTATTCACTTCAATCAAAACATGTCTGCGTACAACCAAAGTCATCAAAGTACCTCAACAACCGAATCAACACATGCGTCCACTTCCATGTCCGCCATTCTTCTGCGGACCATGTCCGGGTATCGTTCAGCATCCTTGGGTGTCCTCGGGAATCCTCGGGAGATATATTGGCCTTTCCAGGGAGATATAATATGCACCCTTGTCCGGAGGGGTGAGTCCTGTCAAGGAAAAAGTACCCGAATGACTGGTCCACTTGTGGCCTGGTGCGACTGCTGTCGCCATGATTGTTCTTGCCATGGATAGTGAAATGTGTTCTGTTGCGTCCTGGGTATTGGGATAACTCATACAGGGTGGGCTGGGTCCACTCCCGTACTATCCAGATAATTGCAATGGCACAACGTTACAAACTTCTCAACATGGACTGGCAAGGTATTCATAGATTGAATGATGGACTAACAGAGAGGGGAAAAGAAAATTCAACCAGGATAACCCTTGGATCGAGACGGCAAGCACCGTGACACGTTGGGAATGTTCGAGTACTGGACATTGCCCAGTGGGGTTGTCATCATGTTGCATCCCTTCAACTGATCGGAGTACATGGCTGGAGCATTGTATCGTGCCTGGTTGACAACACGGCCATGACGGGAGTTGAAGGCAGCACCTGCGATCACTTGCACTTTGGCGTATGCCGAAGATCCAGATCTTTTCATTGGGGCCGAGCCGGGGGATGTTTGAATCTTTCGCCGTTTGGCCTGATCCGCAGTGGTATTTCGATCTTTGGGACAGTCTTTCTCGTCGTAGTCATGCACGCGTTTCATGTGATCACGTTGGTTCCAACGGCGAGGGAATCCGTTTCCTGCTTTGGATCTCTCGCACTCCCGGAAATTGCACAAGAAGGGATTCAATCCGTGGTTGTGGAGTCCATGGGCTTCCCTTTCATGCCTGAAAAGGCAGGCGTTGGAAGAAAATCTGGCGTCCTCGCACTCTGGTCTGTCGGCGAACTTGCACCTATACGGCCTTAAATGGGAATCCAGATATTTGCTGCGCGAGTCGTGTTAGGAGGGACCCCACGTGGCGATTGTGGGCAACTTACTTGTAGATGCATTTTTGCCTTGTCGGTTTGTGGGAGGTACACTTGTGCTCTTCAGACATGGGGCAGTGGTAGAATCCATTCGAATCCGGCCTGGCATCATACAAGGGATCATTTCTGGCCTTGACTTTGTCTCCAGATGGCTCATCCTGGGGAGTCCGGGTATCATGGCCGCGGGTGTTAGATTCACCAATGGCACCATCACGTTCGGATGCAGATCGAATTGGCCTTGGTTGGATCACATTACGTCGTGGAGGGCTGCTCGAATGCGGGTTAGCAAGCGGAGAGCACATGATATAAGGCGATCTGACCTGTATGAATAGGTTTTCGACATAGTGTTGGCCTCGTAGTAGGACATGTCATGGTCCACGTGGTACGAGTCATCCAGGAAATTCTGGCCTGACAGACATCGTTGTTGAAATAGTTCCTGGTGGACTTGTTCCTCGGGCGGTGGCGTCAAAGGCGGATTCGCAAGGGGTATGTCCATGGAATAGGCATTGTTCATCATTCCGGAGTCATAAGGGGACAGATCCGCTGGCATATATCCGGAATTCATCATATCCTGGGTCTGGATTTGTCCGGGATAATGTGACGAAACAAGATTCATTTCCGTGAAGGAGTTCTCTGACAGGACATCATCTGTCAAGAACTCATATACCGGGTCGGTATCAAAGCCACCATGGGTGGAAGTCACGGCAAGAGCAAATGAGTTGTCCGGGGCAGTCAATGAAGGGTAGTTCATCGCTGAAGATGCCGACATCATGAAATCATCACTGTCAGGGTAGTATCCAGTGGAGAGAGAGCCGGTGCTTGATCCTGGATATCGGCGCGAGCCATTGATTGAGGTCAAGCAGAAATTGGGATTGATCAAATCATCCATGGGTGCAGATCTGAAGGCCATACTGTCCGGATAAGTCACTGGGATAGTCCTAGGTGTCCGGCTTGATGATCCTTGGGTCGGCGACAGCTGAGAAACAGACTGTCTGGTCCTTGAATGCATGGTTTGATTGAGGCCTCCTAGCGGACATGAATCTGTTCGGCACGAGATTGGTCAGTACGGATACCACCACATGAACGATGGTTGATGCGCCGAGGTTGGGAAGTGTGGGCAATGTGATGAGCGTCAGAAGCAGATGGAGCCAAAGAGGGTGACGAGAGTCCAAAGGTTGTCGTCCTGTCCTGTCATTTCGAGTTCGGTACAAAGGCCTCGATAGATCCCTGGATGTGTTTGTGGCGAAGTCGAGATGGGTGTGGCGTTATCGCACTGCGGCAGGTTGGTACATTGCTCAGGTGTGATGACATGAGGGCCTTGGAAGTGAGTGTCGGGGTTTGCGTAACGATAAGGGCGCAAGTGGTCTGTCCGAAGAATGTCCCGGGGATTGCTGCGCGAACATAGGGCTCCGGTGACAGGAATCCAAAGTGGAATTCAGGGCCAATTTCCTAGGGAGTCTTGAAACGTGGAAATATGGGCCAAATCCTGGGAACATCAATAATGGAAAATCCTGGTGGCTAAATAGCGCGTCGTGAGTTCCCATGGATATTCGATTCGTAAGATGTTGAACAAAGGTCGTTGTCGCCAAACTACAAATGTCGAACCGAAGGAATCGTGCTGATACCGGATCAGACATTCTTCGGAGCATAACAAGTCATTGAAGAGTTCGATCCATGGATAATGAACATGGCCAACCAGGGAAAGTCCATGGGTAGATAGTCCTGGGATAAATATGTCCGGGTTTCAAAGGGTTTCCTTTCCGTGGATTCCATGGATAGATAGGTGGCCTTGGGGGAGTTTGACTTTCATTCATCATTTCAGTTGCTCTGAGGACGACGATGTCATGCGACAAGGTCTTCAACTCATGGAGCCAAGCCGACTCAAAACGCTCGAACGCGCAGGTGGCAGACGAGAGGTCGAAGACACTCTCTGGAAGCTGGGGGGACGGGTCCTCTGGAATGCAAGGCAAATGATAGTAGAAAAGAAAAGAGGTAGTACCTGGAACGCTAGGGCCTCGGTGAGTTGAGTTCTGCAGTCGGCTTGTTTGTCGAAACAATCAGCGCCGGGATGTTATTTCCTTGGAAAGTGGCTTGATGACAGAAGAAAATAAATCAAAGCACTGCAGCCTGTGGAATATTCCCGGATCCTGATGGATAGTCCTGTGGATAATAGTCCTGGATATGAATTTGGTGGCCTTTGTAGAGTGGGGTGTTGAGAGTTGTTGTTGTTGCTAAAGAAAAAAAACCTTTCCAGGGGTAATGATAATGGCAGCGAGATGCTTTTTCACGTATGGGAGCAAGCATAGAGGAGAGAGAAAGGTTGAGGGAGGAGGGAGACGAGAAGGGTGGGTGGTGAGATTTATTTAAACGAGAGAGGATTTGAGGAGGGAGGATTCGAGGAGGGAGGAAAAGGCGGTGGGTAGGAGGAGTAGGAAAGAGTGGGCTGGTGACCAGTGCAGGAGCGAGATCACACAGAGTTCGAGACACGTTGATTCGACTTTGGCTCGACTTGACTCACAAGCTTTCCTTTTTTTGAGTTGCACAGCAGCTCTTGATGAAGAAAACAGGATCACTTGCTCATGTCGGTTGCAGAGTGCCCCGTCGGCTTGCAGCAACTCAATGCACAAGGCCCTGTTGAGAGGCACAAGTCACTGGGCCGTCACGCCCGACAGGCCCGCCCCGACTGCCACAGCTCACCTTAGTTCCGCCCTATACAGGGCTATGACGACGAGTCAGGATCGCCTTCCCCACGCTCCACTAATATATGATACGCTGCTTGAGGCATGCTTTGATTTGGATGGACGTCAGCAACCCAGGCTGAGGATCACCAGGGGTAATCCATTCGTCTGGCTCTGACATGCCGCCCACGCTCGCTTCCATTTCTGCGACTCTTTGCTGCATGTTCAACCACTCAAATTGCCGTGACTGTGGTCAATGCACGCCTCATGCATAATGGAAATGATTGACGTGGCAGCTTCTCGTGGCAGCATTTCTCCCTCGTGACTCGGCCTCGGTTCGTGTCGCGCATCGACTGATGGCCTCACATTGAATGGAATGGCGAGCGTGCAGTCAGCATCAGGCAACTGCACACACACTCGCAGCTCGGCAAAAAGTACTGTGCACACATGAAAATGAGAAGCAGTGCGCATTCTGGCTCTGACCTGGCATGGCACGGCACGGCAACTTCTAAAACCACGTTTGCCGACCTTGGCGATGCGGACGTGAGCAAGGTCAGAGAAGGCAACCATCCTTTCCTCGTTGTCTGCTCGTGACGTAGCTCCCTATAGGCCCACAAGCGAACAAAGGACAGACGTTGTGTTACTCGGCCGCAAAGGTCGTGAGGTGTAATGCCAACTTGTCCCATGTCGAAGATCGAACCCTTCTTCTTCAACACCAAGGTAAAGGCGCAGGGACTCGATACAAGTCGCTCAAGGACTAATACTCACAATCGGGTCCGATCTACACCTGTCATGTTGCAGAATCCGAGAATGAAATCTCTAGAAGCAGACCAAGTAATCATCATGACCACTAAATCATGGAAATCGGAATGGCTTCCCCGTGACTACTGTAAGGGGTGACCCGCAAGGCTAGCCCTCCTGGCCTTCTGGGCCGGTGTCTGGGCAATTGACCAACGCCAGAGCTAGAGGATTCCGTGCTAGATCCCTCAGAAGTCGGTGTGATCGCTACAGTGACAGTCGATCCGGCTTACTCTTACCACGATCGACGGCTACGTGGCTGAAGCGAGAAAAGTCACAAACGCTGGCCCAAGTTTGAAGGCTATGACGGAATTCTCTCAGGGACCACAAGCGACGTACCTGCGCAGACGAAGGTCAGCAGAAGTCACTCTCCAATGTTTCCAGAGAGTGCAAAGAGAACTTAGGGTGGGGGATGTTCAGAAGTTTGATGATGGTAATTTTTTCGTTCAATGACAGAGTGTCTCAGTTGAACTATGCTTTGTTGGGTTTGTTCATCATGGTATTTTGGAGAGGACTTCGACGGACTGTGAAAAGGGTACGAACCTTCTGATAGGAGCTGGCTGTGACACGGGCGTCGTCATCTAGAATGGCGATTCTTTGCTGGTGGCTTACCCATCCCGACGATATGGCAATTTTCCGTCCGAATCGAAATGAGCTCGACAAAGGTTTATCCTATGACGATGAGAACCGGGTCATAACGAGACCTAGATCTTGCTGAGCTGCATCATGGACATCTTCTCCGACGATCTTGGAGGAAGGATACTGTTGTGAAGGGAGTAACACGGAGAGGAATAACAAGAAGCTTGAGATTTGTGGCAGCCGCCAAGATTTGTAATGACGGCCACCTGGCGAGCTGGGCGAGTCGGCTCGTTGTGGCTCGCTGGGAGCGACTCACAATCTTCTAAACAATTTTTCGGGCTAGACGCGGCCTCATTAATCAGAAAGACATATTATCCACGGTCTGTACGATGTGGATGGCATCGCGAAGACATCTCAGGCCTGTATCAAACCCGACCGCAGACCTATGTCATCATCACCCAGCTTAACTCTCTACCGGCGACCGAGATCGTGCCAGATCTACGCTCCCTTGTCAGCCAGTTGGCTGGCCTATTTCGTAATCCTTCACTGCGAGAACAAGCTCAGACCGTCAACGAGAAATAACAACTGCTAGATACCTAAGGTAGGTATGTACAGCTCATTTCCCGATACAACGAGTAAGTGTCCTACCTCCCCCCGAGTCACCCCCAGAATCGAAATGTGGCGTCCATGAACCAGGCTGGACAGTGGACATCTATCACTCGAAGTGCTCGAACTCGAACTTCCTAGCTCGTACTGTATCCGCCGAGGTCGAGACTCTCACGACTCGAGAGGCCACGCTCAATAAATGACGTCAAATGGCAGCCACAGCAATTATTGCCAGCACCAACACCTCGGTATTAGGTAACGGTCAAAGGTCACAGGTCAATGCAGGCCTCTCTCCAGACTTCAGAGCTCCAAAGCTCCAAAGCAACCCTTCCAGCTCGCCAGGCCTTTTTCAAAACATCCCCTGTCCACACACTCACACAACTTGACCTCAACGTTGATCCTGGTAGATGGTGATGTGTTACCAACACCAGTGCTTCATCTAAACCGCACCCTACTGTGTTTAACCCACAACTGGTGCACTCAGAGGATCGACTGAGGATCGACTGAAGATGTCGACTCACAGGGCCACTACTGTGACCTCGCGGCGAGCCTCGCTCACCTCCCAACAACAACAACAACAACAACGCAGGAGCTCCACGCACCACCAAAATGCCGACAGCGCAGCAGCCCTCGCCAAACTCGGCTACGTCAGCGAACTCCCGCGGAACCTCTCCATGATGTCCATCCTGGGCCTATCGTTCGCCATCATGGCCGTGCCCTTCGGCCTAAGCACGACCTTCTACATCACGCTGACCGACGGCCAATCCGTGACCATCCTATACGGCTGGCTCTTCGTGTCTCTAATCTCGCTTGCCATCGCCGCCTCCCTGGCCGAGATCTGCTCCGTCTACCCTACCGCGGGCGGAGTCTACTACTGGTCCGCCATGCTGAGCACCAAGAAATGGGCGCCCCTGGTCTCCTACATCGACGGCTGGCTGACCCTGATCGGCAACTGGACCGTGACCTTGAGCATCAATTTCAGCGGAGGCCAACTGGTCCTGTCCGCGATCACGCTGTGGAAGGAAGACTTCGTCCCCAACGCGTATCAGACGGTCTTGATGTTCTGGGCCGTCATGCTCCTCTGTATGCTCGTCAACATCTTCGCGGCCCAGTACCTGGACCTGATCAACAAAATATGCATCTACTGGACAGCCGCATCGGTAGTCATCATCATGATCACCTTGCTGGCCATGGCCGACAACAAACGAAGCGGTGCCTTCGTCTTTTCGCACTTCGATGCCTCGGCAAGCGGCTGGCCGAGCGGGTGGGCCTTTTTCGTCGGCCTTCTTCAGGCCGCTTATACCCTCACAGGCTATGGCATGGTGGCTTCTATGTGCGAGGAAGTCCAACAGCCGCACCGAGAAGTCCCAAAGGCCATGGTGCTATCTGTCGCAGCTGCCGGCATCACCGGAGTTATATACTTGATCCCCATCCTATTTGTCTTGCCTAACGTGCAGACCTTGCTGGGTGTCGCCAACGGCCAACCAATCGGACTGCTCTTCAAGACCGTCACCGGCTCAGCTGGCGGCGGCTTCGGTCTGTTGTTCTTGATCTTGGGTATCTTGTTCTTTGCTGGCACCGGCGCCCTTACCGCCGCATCCCGCTGCACATATGCCTTTGCCCGAGATGGCGCTATTCCCGGCTCCCGGATCTGGTCGCGCGTCAACCAGAGATTCGATATCCCTCTCTGGGGTCTGGTCCTCTCGACCGTCGTCGACTGTCTTCTCGGCCTGATATATTTTGGTTCGACCGCCGCCTTCAATGCCTTCACTGGTGTCGCCACCATATGTCTGAGCACGAGTTATGGCATCCCCATTTTGGTCAACGTCATTCGTGGACGAAAAGCGACAAAACATGCCACCTTCAGTCTCGGCAAATTCGGCTTTTTTGTCAATATCGCCACAGTTTGCTGGATTGCTCTTGCCGTCGTTCTTTTCTGCATGCCAGTCGCCATTCCGGTAACAGCCACGAGCATGAATTATGCATCGGTTGTCTTTGCCGGCTTTTCGTCCATTGCCATTTTCTGGTACTTCATCAGCGCGAGAAAAAGCTTCACGGGCCCACCAGTTTTTAGTGATGTAGGTCCAGATGAAGGACTTGCCGTTGCAACTCAAGGAGAGAAACCTCATGACGTCGAAGACAGAGCAGAGGACAAGGCGGTAAATCAGCCGAAGCCCATCTGAGGGCCTTCCAGAGACAAAAGCTTCAAAATGAAGCGCGTTAACAGTCCTAATGCTATGATTACTATTCATGGACGAGACCATCGCTCAGCGGACGATCTTGATGTACCTTATTACCATTTTTGGGACTTTGTACTCGGCCCATTGCCTATTGTCGCCCTGTTGCCATGACCAGCCCAACGCCCACCTTGCCACAAGCTCTCCAATCACTTGTAGATCGCTACGCCACCAGAAGACACTGTTACCTCGACAACAGATCTGCCGTTGACCACCTGAACCCTCAGAGGTGTTGGATGACCTCCAGTCCCCGTCTCAAAAAGCAGATCCATTGTGCTCCCTTGAGGACGAATGTCGCTGTCAAGAGTCACCCAAGCTGACAACTCAGCTTCCGGGTCCGTGTTGATAACACACAGCACCTCCTCGCTCGCGAAAAGCCTAGACCATGCAATCACAGAGTGCATTGGTGGCTTGCCAATTATATCTGGAAGTCCAAAATGTACGCCGTCTCCCGATATCTCGCGAAGATACTGTCTGCCTCTTCGAAGCGTGATCTCCTGCTTGCGAATCTGGGCGAGCTTTGCAATATCCTTCCAAACCGGCTTGCCCTCGTCGAAGAAATGCCGGTCCCTACTGCGAAAGGCACCAAATTCACCTCCAAACATTGCCTCCCGGATGTATTCGTCGCCGCCGCCTTGACCATCGAAAGCCTGCTCAGTCCCGTAGTAAATGCACGGAATGCCAAGGGTGTAAAAGTTGAGTGCCACCGCTGCGGTGACGAGCTTGGAGCCCTCGCCTTCGGAGCAGAAGCGACCCTTGTAACTGCCACGCCAGACTTGATCATGGTCGTCGATCATCGTCACGACCTTATCTCGGAACCATGTATGGCTCCCTTTATTGAGATAGAGTGCGTTCCGGAAAAGGTCAAAGTATTCGCTAGGCGTGGCTTGACCCTTGGGTACTCGCCACAGCTTCTCCTGAACATTGCCAATACCGAGGGCGGCATCCAGACCAGTGGCCTCGACGGTTTCGAATGCACGTGGCCCAGTGATCTCCCCCATAAGGAGAAACTTCTCCTTGCCCAGGAACTGTGCATACTCGCGTATGACACTGGCGAAATATCTCGTCGGCCCATCTCCCATATGCTTGACTGTGTCGATGCGATACCCATCGATATCAGCATACGCGATCCAGTACTTATAGCACTGGCACAAGGCCCTCAAAGCAGGGGTTGCATTGAAGTTGTCTGGATTTGAATCACCTAAGGCGACGTCTTTGAGATCGAAGAAGTCGCCGTCGAGATACTCAGGAAAGCGGTCCCAGCCGTCTCCATTGATCTGGCCCTTTCTGGTGAAGCAACCTTTGTCTTGCAACTCGACGGGCCAAATGGCAGCATCAGGAAAGGCATTTGGGTGGCGTCCCTCGTCGATTTTGCCCAGCGGAATATTGGGATGCCTGTCCTTGTCGTAGAATCCTTTGACGTCAAACGTGTCTCCGGTGTAGTGCGGATTGTCAGCCACGTATTCAAAGACGTTGCCACTATGATTGAGTATGATGTCAAGAACAACATAGATACCCTGCTTATGGGCAGCCGTCACCAGCTCTTTCAACTCTTCACGAGTTCCGAATCTCGGGTCGATATCCAGAAAATTTTGGACGCCATAACCGTGGTACGTTTCTAGTTTCGACACTTGCTTGAAGATGGGACCTACCCATAGAGCAGTAACACCGAGGCGGCTGAGATATCCAAGCTTGGTCATGAGGCCTTTCAGAGTGCCACCAACGAAGACTGTGCCTGCGTTTCTCCAGTTGGAGGCGTTGGCATCCGTGCCGATAGCATTCTCGTAATCCCCTGGATTGTACTCGGGTGTCGAACCACCGGCAACGGGGTTGCCAGCAGTATCCTTGTAACCTTTCTCTGCACCATTAGAGAAGCGGTCAGGAAGCAGAAAGTAAAGGACTTGGTCGTCCCAGGCCAACGGAGAAGGGTGGAATGTGTGCTTCGGTGGAGCTCTGGCGAGCACTGACTTCACCTCTGGATCGGCGACACTCCTGGGCGAAGGCATCCTGTCAATATGCAGATATTTCTGGCAGTGTTGCGTGAAGTTGAGGAAGCGAAGGATGGGCTGCCAGGTGAAGGACAGATCGGATTATAGGGCCTTGGATATGTAGGGGAAGGCACGATAGTGGTAGTAGCTCAGCACCAACAAATGTCAGCCACGCCTCCCTCACACCTACGCGGAAAGCTTCATGGCTTGCACTAAGCCGAACACTGAGCCCGCCAGGTTGCTGTCGTGGAGGTTTGGCGTTGTGCGGTCAGGCTCTGCTGAGTATGCACCTCGTTTCGTTTCAGCGTGGCTTCGCTTGCGTGCGGGGGGACACGATCAGCTGAAAAGATCGAGCTCAGCTATGTCGTACCCATCGCAGAATCTTGAGGACCTTGTGTAACTCGACCAGGCTTCTCTTCCATCAGAGACACGAGAGTGGTATATGTAGGCAGTACAGTAGGTGCTAAGACGCTTCCAAAAAGGAGCACTAGCCTGAGTCAGCCAGGCGAACCTCTCGCCTATTCCTGGACGTGTACTGGGCATGCACTACTCCATACAGGAGAACATGGCTCTTCAATAAGCAACACGGCATGGCCATGCTGTAGCATGAGCGGACACCTTGAGGGAGCATCATCCTGCAGCGGACGCAATGCAACGTAGATGGACTAATGCGACTACAATAGACTTGGTCCTTCATTGTCTATTCAGTCTAGTACGACATTTGCAAGCATCATGGGGTATAACATCGAGCCTTGGGTCACTCCTTGATACGAGTAGCCATGCCCGTATTGCAGGTCACCATAAGGTGGACATCTATCCCTCTTCCCATACCTATTCTGTTCTGTCCCGTCCTGTCCTGTCCTGTTCTCCGTTCCATCACAAGCGTTCCCGGCTCGTCATATACATTTAATCACCAAGTACAAGTAGGTACATCCAGAAATTCCAAGAACACCAACAAGATGCTACAAGTGCATCCAAAACATCCCAAAATCAGTCTTCTGGCTTCGTGTTGCCGGTCATATGCCTCATCTTCAGCGTGCGCATGCCCGCGCCGCCGCGCCCGCCACCAACTGTCCCGGTCACCCTGGCTTCAAGCCTGCTGAACGGGCCTCGGCGCTTCTTATGCGCTCCGCTGTCGCTTCTACGCCGTTCTATCGCCCTGTTCTTCGCTCGTTGACTCCAGTGCGGCACGTCTATCTCGTACGCACGTTCACCCTTGCGTTCGCCGGTGAAAAAAGTAAGGACTGCATCAGCACCCGAAGCTCGGCGCCGGAGTCCCTGCCTTTCCGTTGGGGATGCAGGCTCGGCGGATTTGCCCTTGTCCAGCTTGTCGTTCGCAGTGGTTGCCGTGTCCTCGCTGGTGACCTGGCGTGACAGTGGGTACGTCGAAAGATTCGTGGTAGACGACCCGAGCGCCGTGTCTGTCCCCTGCATATTTTTCTTCAACAGCCGCAACAGACTCTCACACAGCCGGTCCAGAATCCACTCGGACTCAGTCTGGCCGCTCAGCATGGGACTGCTCTCCTCGAGCCAATCCCAATCAACCACACCGTCGGTCTCCTCGTCGTACTCGAGTTGCTTCAGGCCATACTTTGTAAATCGGATCAGGCGGGTGAACTCCGCCCATTCTTCGTAGCTGTAGCGCTTGCGCGGCGCGTGCTGCAGATCATCGGCTGTTTTACGAATCGCCCAGGCCAGACGCTGCGTCAATTCTGCTTCAGTCGGTTCTTCTCTGGCAAGCTCCTCGATGCTCAAGGGCGACGCCAAGTCGTTAGCCGGAGGACCCACGGGAAGTCCCCTTTTACGCCTACGCTTCTCCATTCTTCTGTTCGCCCAGTTGTATAGCCAGCGATTGGCTTTGAGCAGATCGTGCCAGAGGCCCTTCTTAGGCAGGACGGTCATGTCACCCAGAACGAAAGTGCCCCGCTTGAAACTCGAAATGACAGTGTCGCCCATGTCCGAGACTAGAATTGTCATGGTTGGGACAGCGATCAGGGACCACACCACAAAGAATGGTTTGCCGGCGTTACTCTTGGGGCTCAAGTCGCCGTATCCGATGGTTAACAAGCTCACGTAGCAGAAATAGAGCGCCTCGAAGTAGGACAGACCTTGGGTGTTCTTCTCTGCCTGCCAGAACACGATGGCGCCCAAGCACCAAAGGGCACCGAAGGCGAGACCCGATACGAAGAGGGCAAACCACTTCTTGAACTTCTTGGCATCTTCCTGAATTTCTCGCATAGCGTCGAATCGGTCTTTCTCCTCCCTCATAAGAAGTACTTTTGAACTTCTGGTTCTCGACCTTACCAAACCTTGGACCGGCTTTGCTAGCATTCTCAGAGTGGCATGGATGGGCCGGAAGTTTTGATTCAAGAACTGCCGGGGATGAGGTTCGCTCTCTTCTGCTTTTTGAATCTGTTCCGTGGCCGTTGGACCCTCAAACCCGATCTGATGACCAGTCTGTCGGTCCTGAGTGCTATCTTGACTTGTTGAGTCCTCCTGTAGGCCGACATGAGCAGCCACATCCAGATCACGCTCAATCTGGGGATTGGGCAAGGGAGCAGAGATTGGGATCTTTCGACCTTGAAGCCGTTCAATCTGGATCTCTTTCTCTAGGTCTTCTCGTCGAGTTTCCTCCTGCGCCTCTTCACCGGCTTCAACAGTGACGACCCTGGACAGAGTGTTGATGCGCCTATTTTCCACATGTTTTCGGAGCACGTTGAGAGTGCTGAGCTCCCCAGCAAATTTGTGAATGGAGCTGACCATGAGACCTAAGATGATAATGCCACCGACCGAGAATGGGAAGACGAGACCTCGTGAGAGGTCAGTTGTTGGGTAGAAGTCTCCAAAACCAACGGTCAAGATTGTGACGTCGCAGAAGTAGACGGCGTCCGGGTAGGTCCAGCCTTCAATCCGTGCGAAGACACCTCCTCCACCTGCGAGCCAGATAAAGAACATCATGGCTTGCAGAATCAGGTTGCGCTGTTCGTCGGTCAGGGTGAAATGTTGAGGATAATGACCAAGGAAGTAACCGGCCATATTGACCATGAGGATCATCGAGTTGAACATGTAGAGACATGCTGCAATAACGGCATTCCAGAATCCTTGAGAATAGACTTGGTTCTGGCCTGGTGGAGCATGGACGTGCATGGAGACGGTTATGCCAATTAAGATGCCCGAGGCAAGATAGAAGAGGACAATGGTCGCTGGAAGAGCAACGATATAACGTACTCGCTTCGTGAAATTGAAGAGCAGAAACAGATTGCCAACAAATCCGCAGACGAGCGAGACGATATTGAGCTTGATGCACCAGTCTGGGTCCGGGTAGCCGATAGAGGTGGCTTGATAGTATACGGGAACTTCTGGCAGGACGACATTGTTCCTCCAGGGTACAACCAGAGCTTCTATTGAAATCATATTTGCCATGGGCGCAAATGTCGCAGCGAGCAGCGGGATGGCAGTAGAAGCAAACCACCAATCCGTGGGCAGGTCATCTTCGGTTCCACGTAACCTGAGTATGGGCCCATCGTGCCGTCTCTTGTGGTGGTGCCTATGCTCTGGCTTGGCCTCCGGATCAGTATCTGTATTTATCGACTGATTGCTTTCTCTTGGTTCCTCCCACTCTTTTATCGCACCATTGTCACTTGCGCTCGCCGTCGCACCAGAGCTGGAGCTGGAGCCGGTATCCGGAGGGTGCACCTCTCTTTGCTCAGCATGGTCGTAGCCCATAATGGGGTGGTAGGAGCTGTCATAAGCAGTCGCTGGGCTTCATGGAGGGCTGTGGTATGCTTGTTATGTCGCAGTTCGATCGAATCCGCTCAGTTCCCAAGAGGGAAAAGGTGTTGTGACTAATCGCGGACGGTGTCTGTACTGAAGGTTGTACAGTGAGTGAAGATGAGGCGGACTGATGGTCGCCCTGGACATGGTGAAAGGGTAGCCTGAGACCAAGAATAACAAAGCCTTCAGGCTCAACGATGGTGGGCGAATGGCTCGTATTCTTGACTGTGATGAACCGAAAGAATGCGCAGCGGCATGCCTGGAATCAGTGGCTACAAAGTTCCCATCCGTGCCATTCTGGGCTACCAACATCCAATCGCTAGGCACTTGGTGGCACCATTCTCGCTGATATGATCATCTCCACCAGCACATGTCATCGTGGCCATCCTACAGTACCCACAACTTGAAGTACTACATCCTACGATCGTACGAGTACCTACCTACATGCACCGATCCCGATTCCGGGGTCTCTCCACCATCTTGCTGTCTTATTGGGTATATTCAAGGGCCTCAGATAACCTCGCAGGACTTCTCGCTACTCAAGGGTGGCCCCAAGGCAGATGATCCTCCAGGTTTACCTCCGCTGCACGTTCGGTTAGCGACTACGCAAGTGTGAATGTCAGCGCCACGAGCAGTCTCCGCTGATCTCGATCACAGACATCGACATAGTCAATGGTAAGGCTATTGGGACAGTCGAATATGCAGCACTCTCTTACTGCTTCTATAAGATAACATAGGACTCTCGCCGACGCCTAGTACTACGAACACTTTCTAGGAGTTCTTTACCGGTTAAATTGTCATGCATAGGTCATAAATAGTAGTAATACAGGGCTATCCGAGGTCCAAATCAAGAATAAATATACATGATTGTCATGCGTAGACCATCGAGTCCAGCTCGCCAGCAACCTATCGTCCTCTTTAATATGCAGCATTGTGATAGAATATCATCCTGATATATCATACAAGGTAATCTCCTCATGCTTCAACATATGCGATCGACAAATGAAACAGCCTGCAAAGGGGATATCAACAAACGAAAGTTACCAAAGAACGCTCAACCATGCGCCAGAAGTCGTAGCACCACACCAATGCATTTGGTGTGGCACGGTGAAAAGGAAAGTCATTCTTGTCTGTTCATAGCTGGTGTTGGTCATATACATCGATGCCCATTTGCCTCCCACTTGGTGGATCTCAAATGGGCGTCGGTGCCATTCTGATCGAGACTTATCGCATGTCTCGGTAACTGGTAGGAGGGTACCCCGCCGAGGATGGATAGGATCCATATGTAGTATCTCTAGGGATCGAAGCAGAGTCCCTTACTCCTGGGGGAGGCGGAGGAGGCTGAAACCCAGTACTAATTGCGGCAGGAGTGCCGTATGACGTCGCACTGCCTCCGCGTCGTGGATCCCGATAGTACTCCTCATCGGGAACTGAACTTGAGTATGGAGGTGGAGCACGTCCATCATGCCCGGAGACAGATTGCATTCGTGGTCTGTTGTCCCTGGCTCGCTCGCGCTCTCTTTCTCGTGGGTCATATGCTGCCATCCTGGCGGCGTCATACCGGTCATTAGCCAGGCGTTCCCGTTGCAGTTCATATTCTTTGTATCGTCTAGCTTCTTCGTAAGGATCATTGCCGTTGTACGAATGGCGTGACGAAGCATAGGGTACTTCCGTCTCTGGTTTGCGCCCATAAAAAGCGGATCCGTTCTCCTTGCTCATGGATGGAGACCGATTCCGACCATTCTTAGGCTGTTCTCGGTGATAGGTGCTGTTGGAACGATGATGTCGGGGCGCTTCCGCATCCATAGGCGGAGGTGGTGGTTTCTGATGAACGGCCACTGCTGGCGCGCCAGATCTCGAGTTATCATTGTATCCGCTGGTGGCATGGACGGAGTTTGAGCGCCCTAGTCTGGATTCGTGAGGCGGAGGTGCAGGCGCTGCTTTCATTTCTGTTGCTTCAGCGGGCTTATCAAGAACGTCGTAGGTCTTTCCACCGCCCGGGGCGGCAACGTATGGCTTACGCTCACGCTCGATTGGTTGTGGAGTAGGCGTGTCTTCGGTGTTCTCGACAGTATTTTCTTCGGCATCCGATGGGGCACTCGAATATGGTTGTCGCTGACGATCCTGGCTGGTCTGCGACAAGGATGGACTAGGCTGAGATGTGCTATTGATCGGGTCTTGCTTATCCGGCGCAGGCCTCATAGTCGTCTTGTGCGTCTCTTCACTTGCCTGGTTTGGTTGTGAAGCTCGAGGCCCTGACTCTGCTGCGCTAGCCGTGCTGCCTTGGCGCGAAGCAAAGTTGACGTTGCAGTGAGTCGACATAGCCTTCTGCAGCTTGTAGGCTATCTCGGTGTCAGAGCGGGTGGGAAAGAGTCGCCGTGAAATCTCTTTTGGGAAACGTTCTTTCTTGTCATCGGGGTTGCTGATCGGCATGTCCAGCGCAGTCTTGGCCAGCCTCTCGAACTCTTGATCCGGGTGTGCCTTGAGGAGTAAAGTCGCCCATGTTTCAAAGCCTCTGGGTGTCAAACCAGGAAGGTCGGGTCTCTCGTGCAGCTTCTCCTGCACCAGGTGATGTTCGGCTTCAATGTCCCTGAACATTCGAGAAATCGAGGATGTCCTATCATCGAAAACGATCTTCCATGGGTAGACTTCAGCCGAAAGTTTGGTTTCTTCGTAGTATTTCTGCATCTTAGCTGGTGTAATGACCAAGCTGTGCCTTGGCTCGTAGTCTTCAATCAGATGAACAGCAATGCCCCGTAAGAATTGTCCCAGTCGAACAGTGGCCTGACCTTGCTCGTCGAACAAGGTTCCCCATACCCGTTCCAAAGTGGTGGCATCTCCACCGGTATCAACTCTCTTCGGGCCTTTAGGCCGAACTGGTCGATCTTGATGGGTGTCGTCCTCGGACTGATGACTAGCCTGACTGAAAGGAGACACAGCTCTGTTTTCGACAGGGGGCGGACTACCTCGAAAGGATGGCTCCTTTGACTGTGGGGCCGGAGGAAATTGAGGGGACGGGTGGCCCATCCCAGCGTCTTCTGAGGTACGATGGGGTGTTGGAGGTGTGTAGACTGTAGCTCGATTCAAAGGAGGAGATCCTGTCGTCGACGAGGCCGCGTCTACTTGAGAACCGGATAGTGGTGGTGGTTGGGCAGGTGTTGGCAAGTTGACTCCCTTTAGTTGTTGGAGGACGTTGGCAGTGATCTGTGAAGTAATCTGCTGGAGCAATTCCGGGGGAATGGAAGCGGCAGAGGTTGCATCGGCATTGTTGAAGGCGGAGGTGACAGCATCATTTATCGGCTGTCGAGCTTGGTGATATCTGGAAGAGTCGAATTGATGTGAGTCGAGCGAAGTGTTGGAAGATCCTCGTGGCCTTGCGCTTCGACCGTCACTGGATATGGAATTGTTCATTGTTGGATGGAGGCGTTTCGAGTCACCATTGTCGCTCAAGCTGCAGCTTTCCGACAGGAACGGAACGCGTTCATCGTTGGAGGCCATTGTTCGGGAAGCCGACAGTCCCGCTGAGGACAAGATTTGTCCTCAGAGCATCCAGATGACTCCCAGCGGATCCTGGATGTGGTGTCTGATATCTTTTGACAGCGCCGACCAGGCCGGTTTACGCTGGCTTGCAGCTAACAAGAGTATGCACGAGTTGCCGCGTGGACAACAGCCTCACGGCTAAGCCTGTTTCTTGCTGTGAAATAGATGAGGATAGTACGGTTCCAGATCTGGGCAGGAGAACAGCCGATAGGAGGAGAAGGTAGGACATCAAAGACGTCAAGTGTCTGGAGGCTAGGTGATGTACAGTTGTCGTAGATGCGTCACAGCTGTTGCGCACGCTGAGAGCTGGTGAGACGAGCTGTGTAGAGTATACGCCAAAGATACAGGTCAAACTTCGAGGAGGTTTAGACAGGAGGCTCCAGTGGATTCTTCGTTGAGCAAGAGATGGGATGCCGTGGATTCTCGAAAATAGGAGTTTAGTTGTAGAGATCAACAAGTTGCAGGATGGACTGAGACGAGCCGTCGAGGCGTCTGGGGCAAAAGCGACCGGTGGAATGGCAGCAGGACAACTACAGGGTGAGTTTCGTCATGGGCGTGTCTAGGGTCTCGACCGGTGACTGGAATTGGTAGATGGGTAAGGATAGTGAGCGATCAACCTGGGCACCGATGGGCGCAGTTCACGCGACGGACAGCCTACTAGCCCTCAAAAAAGCCACCAACACTGGCCTACCTCAGTTAAGGTGGTGAGCCTGGTGAGCCCATCATGGTCCATTCCTCCAGCCAGTCGAACATCTTTCAAAATCTTGGTCTGACTCTCTCACCACGTTTTTGCCCGTAGCCAGCTAGGACCGAGTGCCATGAATAGCAGACGTCTGGCGTCCCGTTCCAACTTCCGAAGTCCACCTTCGCCTGGATGCCGGGCTCACTAGGCAAAAGTGATGGGGGCCGAGTCTATCGTGATGATGATTCTCGACTGCAGCCAGATCTTGCATCTAACTGAATCGAAGTCACGCTTGGTTTACAAACACCGGCGACACAGACACAAATCTTTGTCGATAAGAGCAACACACAGACCGACGTCATTTGCAACACTGACATATGCGTTAGTTTCGTTGCTAGAGTACGGAGTAACACAATACTGTACACCATCTACAACCACTAGATTGGACATGCCACTGCTATTCTCGACGTATTCAAATGCACGTCTTCAGCCACATCAGGATTCGCCATGTAACCTTCACGACCTCTTTGCGCCCCATGACTTGCGTCGATGCATGAAACTGGCGAGAGAGCCGCAGAATGCCTAAGATTTCCACACCATAGGCCACTGCCTGAACCCCTCGCCCGCTAGCTGCTGGACTGCACACGCGTCATGTACTGCTGTGAGCCAAGTTCGAAGATAGCCTCTGACCTTTCGATCCGGAGTATTTGACTTTTCCCATATCGACCACATCAACCAGGATATACCTTGGTCCGCGACGAACTCTTACCATCACCTTTCCCCTGCCGAGCGCGGCACTTGCAGTCTTCCGACGTTTATCGGCTGACTTGACCCTCCCTTTCGATTTCTGGCGCCTTGTTTTGCTTGCCTGGGCTTCGCTCCGATACCACTCCCATTCGTCATAGATATGTAGACCGGTCACGGTTCGTTCGCTGATGGTCTAATTCTGACCTCTTCGCACGAGGAGAAGGCGTTCATGCGCCAGAGGCGGCCTCGGAAGCCTCGGCCTAAATATATTGCAGGAATGGCCTCACTAGCCTGAAAGCCACCTCTCTGCACGACGCTGCATGCTTCTCATACGCCCTGTCCTCCAGTCGCCTGTTATGTACGGTCAGTCGTAGATTGTAGGGAAGGCGCAACAGAGTGACAGCCTAGCAGGCCAAGTGAAGACATTGAGGTCCAATGATGCTATTGAAGTACTTTTGTCTCTTGTTCTCTGATGTCTAGCTTGGGTTTGTTCGCAGCTGCAGCTTGCTTTGAACCCGATGTCTAGCCCAAAAGTAGTATGCGCATGATCTTGATTTTCATGGCTACTGAGCACATCCGCCCATCCTCTTCGAATCACAACATATGAGTGTCAGCCTTGGGGCACCTTGGTGCAGCGATGGGGTGTATCACAGATGGAGGAGATGCCATGCCTGAAACCGGGCTAGTCACTAATTTTCCTGCCCATGTTGAAAGTCTTGTCTCTTTAGAGCTCCCACTCTTCTTCATCATCAGAGATATCCCTATTGGAGACCTGCGTCTGGTTCTTGTGCACATCCTCGCGTTGGATCTGGCTGAAGACGCGTTCTTGAGTAGACGCCTTGTAAGCTGCGGTCTTGTGGAAGCCTCGTCGATTAGTACCGGTCGAATAGGCAGAAGCAACTCGTGGGGCAGAGAGATCGGAGACTGGGTGGGCTTTGTATCCGGACACGGTCGACATGGTTGGCGAAGTTGAACGGGCAGTCGATCGATTATCTCCCCAAGCCGACTCGCCATCTTGAACGATTCTTACACGGCCATCACTGGTGACAGACTGGACGTGAGATTTGTTTCGAGAGTCAGTGATCGACCCATCAATGCTCGGAAGAGCGGACCCAACGCTCGACATTCCTGGGAATGGTCCGAGCCGACCTGCTCGGTAGTCTTCACGGATTTGCTCCTCTTCGACCGACTCTTTGAGATCCGGAAGGCGGTCCTGGATTTCTTGTTGACAGGGGAAGCATTTCTGAAAGTGTCAGTGTATCCTCGCCCTGGGTACGACAGTGCTTACTGCGTTGTCTGGGTCCTTGCGTTGTGCTTTGGCGAAGCAGTCAATCCCCTTGGTGAACATACAACCAGTGCACTTGAGTTCGACTCTGTTGTCGGCAGTGCAGTCTCTGCATCTTGGGAGTTCCGCCGCTTCACCACCACGGCGTGCATGGTAGACTTTCTCCTGAAACTTTTGGATTTGGTTGTTGGAGTATCGAGAACGGAAAAGCTTTCTGGAGCAGTTGGCACATTCGATGCTGGAAGAACAGTCAGTGATGGCCCGACTAGATAGTGAATGCTACTCACCTAATACCCACGTCGACGTTGGCGTATCTGTCGGCTCCGTAATCAGTGACTCCGTACCTAGTGCCGCTGACCATGGTGCTGGCTGACATGGTGGACGCCATTGCCAGGTTGGCTTGATGAAACGAATGATAAAGGGACAGAAACGAAGAAGAATGAGACGGGACGAGATGTTGAAGAGGGGCTTACGACTCTTGCTTTCTTTGCCAGTGTGGCTTGTGCTTTTTCTGAGACATGAGTAAGAGAGTAATTGAATCGGGGTGAGAGTGAGTTGCAGGCAGGAACCAGGTCGCAGTTCCGCCAAGCCTAAGATATCTTGCAGTGAGGTCGGAAGGTACTTGAAGCTGTCGTATTGAACTTCACCTGCACGTTGCGCGCACGCTGGATTCACCCGGTATGTAAAGTGACAGCGAGGTCAGGGACATCCAACATAGTCGCTAAAATCCATCTGTCAACTTTGGACCTTCAAGAATTCTTTTTCTGCAGTCATCATCATAGAACCGTGGTGCACTCACACCTCACAACCGGTATGACACCCGCTGTCTTGATGTCTGTGTCTGTGTCGTCTTCGATGCTCCTTGTCCTGCAAAGGATTGCAATACTGATGGGCCGAGCAAGTCTTTCACTATGCAGGTTATTCAAACTCCATTCAATTTCCAAAAGAATGGCGTGCTTTCAACAATATGTCTCTTCAAATAGCCTGTGATAAATTTACAATGCAAGTGCTGCTAAATTTCAGTCCAAAAAAGGATCTATCAAGGGTACTGCTCTGATGCCTGTGACTGAGGACCTGGTGCTTTTGTAGGTTTTGTTAGAAGAGTTGTGGTCGACTGAGGCGTTTTAATCTTTCTTGGCGCGATTTACAACTTCTGCTACAGGCTGCTGCCTGGAAGGATAGATGCAGTTGAGGGTACAGTTGGGCAGCGATCTGGCAGCGACATTGTTTGCCAGATCGTCGCACAATAAATTCAACTTCTTGCGCATCTTGAGGTCCAGTCTAGCTTGGCAGTTGGCAGTTGACAGTATTCTCCATAATACCTCGAAGCAAGAGCTGGTGGTGTGCAATGTGCCCATATATTGATTGATATTTAGGCCATCTGCGCCGTCAGGAAAGCTACTCCTAGCCACATTCAGCTACATTTGTGTCCCTGCAACGTGGCAAGCCGCGACAAGAAGATGTGGGCACAGCATCTACGACTGCCAGATATCATGCCAGAAATGTATCCGTACAGCCCGGTGACAACCGCATCCCTGAAGAACATTCCAAATGGACCAGCGATTTATTATTGCCCGAAACTCTCAACTTATCCCTTCGAACGAAGTCCTGATCCTTTACAATTTCTCCAGTGACAGAAGTCATGGCTTCGAGACAAGTCTCAAGACATCTCAAACTTCCAGAAGCTTGGTCCCACTGCGTTTGAGCTTTGCGAAAGCCGGCTACCGCGGGAGGCATGAAAGTAAGGCGGGACGGTGGGCAGCCACTCCACACGGCTCCAGTACAGGTTGTGATCGAACAGGTCCAAAGCCACTCGAAGGTGGATTGGAGATTTGATCAGCACCAACAGCACCAACAGCACCAACAGCACCGTTGACCGGCACCAGCAACGCCCCGATCCATCCTCTTGGTTGCCGCGACAAGAATAGACCAGGGACAAGTACCAGGCTAAACCTGCTTTTGGCATCGCGCTCTGAGCTTTGAATCAGGAACAAGAATCACCATGGGCTCATCACTAGCCCAAGGGGCGTAAGCCGGCGTGCCTAGCTTCATCCCAGTTGCCCAGTGTTTGATCATCGCAGACCGGTCTAGTGGGAAACAATAATATGGAGGCCCTTTGGGAGATCCATGGAGATACTCGGTTTGCCGGCCTGATGAGAGCCACAGAAAAGTATATCGTCATATCGGCTCACTGCTCTACTGCTGGGTTTGATCGAGAAGAGCCAATGTGTCCTGGTGCCAGCTGGCAATTAAAAGGCAATGATACAGTGATCATCACCACCCTCGCAATTTGAAGTGGTCACAAGAAACACAACCCCGAATGGACAGGGCCGGACAGGGTTCCCTTCAGGAACGAACTCGTGGCTGGCTTGCTTCGGCGATTGTCATTCGTTCCGAGTGTGACTTTCTAGCCATCATACCCGTTCCCCCCGTGAAAAGAGTGTTTCTTTGGGTCTTTCGACGTGTCGAACCAGTGAGAGTGTCCGTCTACTGTAATGTGACAGCCGGCGATGACAACATTGGACAACGGTCCATGATGGTCCCACGAATGAGACAAGACTGTTCCTTCTTGATGGCTTTGAACCAGAATGTCTCTGGCCCTTCACTGCTCAGGATCTTTTGCGAGATTGCATAGCCGGGATCTGTCATTGTTACCGATGAACCATAACGACAACAACAGATTTCCGGGCGCTCGAGTCACCACAACAGCGATAGACGAGCGGTGAGATGATGGAATACGGAGTCCTGATGCTAGCAAATTACTTTGTAATAATATCCACCAGCACGGAGTTGCGATGCGAAATGTTATTGACAAGTATTTTTAATGCTTGGGCTGCATTTCCCGGAACGAGACTGACCAAAACACCTTTTAGACTCTAGAGCCTAGTGTACCTACGGACAACAGGCCCCAGCTCCCGCTGCTTCTGGCGTGGTTGTTAAGTCGTTCTGGCGTGCGTGATGGGGCTGGTGCAGGCCATCCAGGGCTAGGAGGGCTAGTAGGCCTAGCTGACCTGGCTGTTTGGGTCGGGATTGCCAGACCTTGGGCAGCCCAACAGGCTAACGAGCCATGGCAGGGGACTTGCATTTTGACTCAGTCCGAGGCTTGCCACATTCGGCCTCTGCCCTGTCCAGTTGGCGTTCCCTCGTTGTACTCTTGGACCTCGCGTCGACCTCAGGCAACGCAAGGTGCTGCTGCTTGTTGCTTGCTGACAGCCAACATCACCTTTTGTTTCGCTGGCTTTGACTTCTTGACCCTTTCTCGCTCATTTCGCACATCAGGCATCTGTGTGTCTCTTTCTCTTGCCTCTCATTTTTATCTCTCTTAGCCGGAAACATCAACACCAGCAGCCTGGAGGGCTTCGTCAGCGCAATTCCAGCACGGTGTGTGATTAAGCCCTTTGTGGCACGCCGGGCCTTCCACTTCCGCTACGCTCTCACACATCTGCCATTCAACCCCTTGCCAATCCGATACAAGCAGGAACGCGCCTCCCATTTCCCAGCAAATTGTCCGAGCACATCGTCAACACAACCGAGAACGTCTGTCACTTTAACCCCCTACACGACTGTCCTCGGACGCCGCAGCCTTAACCTAGATCTCTCCGTGTCAATCAAGAAAAGGGAGAATTCGTCTATCCACTTTCCTAGCACCACCCCTTGCGGGTCTGCTTCCGAAGAGCAGCCATCCCGAGCTAGCTCCCCTAGTTGCCCTCGAGCGTTTTCGAACCGGGTCCTGCATCCTGCATCATTTTGCTGAAGCTCGACCTGGATCGTCATTTACCCTTCCTGTTCGCTACCTCGCGCGTCCGCTACAGACCAGTCGACCTTGACAAACACCCGAAAACAGCAAACAGACACCAACGTTGCCTTCCTTCACGCAGCCTTGCTGAGACATACAAAGCAACTGATACAGATGAACAAGGAAATGACGTGCTGAGGTTTCACACGACCCTCTAATAGGGCGCTGGGCAGCCCCAACAAGAAGGATCCGCCTATATACCCCCTAGATACCGAACTCAACGACAGCAAGGTTTGGGAGAAGAATACCCCAGTGGCACCATGGCAGTCACCGACTATAACCAAAGACCTGCCTCCTACACCATGGTCGCTTTAGAGGACCGGTTCGAAGTGATCAAGGAGATTGGAGATGGCAGTTTTGGCAGTGTACATCTTGCACGAGTGAGAGCAAATGGCGCCAGTGTTGCTCGGCGTAACACAATGGTAAGTGAAGAGTGTCGCCCGCCTGGGAGTCCTACTAAACTTGTCTGTAGGTCGCTATCAAGACGATGAAGAAGACGTTCGACTCTTTCTCTCCCTGCATGGAACTCCGAGAAGTCATATTCCTCCGAAATCTGCCAACACACGCTCACCTTGTCCCTGCCCTCGATATCTTCTTGGATCCGTTCAGCAAGAAACTCCATATCTGTATGGAATACATGGACGGAAACCTCTACCAGCTGATGAAAGCCCGGGATCACAAATGTTTGGATGCAAGAAGTGTCAAGAGCATACTGTTCCAGATTCTTTCTGGTCTCGATCATATCCATGTTCACAACTTCTTCCACCGCGATATCAAACCCGAAAATATCCTCGTCTCTACATCAGCGCCTCATGACTCTCATTCCGCATTCAGCAGATACTCCTCCCTGGTCACACCTCCGTCTACACCTCCGGCATATTCCATCAAAATCGCCGATTTTGGGCTGGCACGAGAGACCCACTCCAGGCTGCCATATACTACCTACGTTTCTACGAGATGGTACAGAGCCCCAGAAGTCCTTCTTCGCGCTGGCGAGTATTCCGCACCTGTGGACATCTGGGCCATTGGCGCTATGGCTGTCGAAGTGGCCACGCTGAAACCCCTCTTTCCTGGAGGAAACGAAGTCGACCAAGTTTGGCGGGTGTGTGAGATCATGGGAAGCCCTGGCAATTGGTACACCAAGTCAGGCACCCGTGTGGGAGGTGGTGAATGGAGAGAGGGAACCAAGTTGGCTCAAAAATTAGGCTTCTCGTTTCCCAAGGTAAGCCAAGCGGCCACCGAACGAACCATTGTGCTAACCATGACAGATGGCTCCTCATGCAATGGAAACCATCTTGCAACCTCCTCAGTGGCCATTGGCGTTCAGCAATTTTGTGACATGGTGCCTGATGTGGGATCCTAAAAGCCGTCCGACATCAAAACAAGCCATGGAGCATGAATTCTTTACAGATGCTGTTGACCCTCTCAGGCCCAAGTCGTCATCAAGATTACTCGGACGCAAACATTCGGATCTGAGCTTTAGGTCCAAGGATACAGCCGAGACTCCAACAATCACATCCAAGCCATCTTGGTTCCGGAGATCACTAATTGCACGAGAGAGTGCGCCTGCTGTTCCACAACATAACCCTGATTCCAAGGCTGTGCAACATCAAGAAACGGAGAGTCTAGCCAGCAGACTTCGACCCCAAGCTAACAAACGTGCAACGTGGACCCATGGCACCAACCCAATTGGGGCCGCACCAATGCCGATACTACCTTCAATCCGGCCCATCTCACCGTTACCAAACGCTGTCACGGCGCAAGCCAGTTCGGCATTCACATCTCAAACAGAGTCGAAGCCAAACTCCAAGCCCACGGAAGAGAAGTCCAAGAAGGTTGGCCGGCAACTGTCGATCAACTCGCACGGTAACCACTATGGCGACATCCATCGCCAAGAGGCTGAGCGTGCCTTGAACGCGAACAGTGGCCTTGTATCTCCTCCCGGTGGGCAGAAGGAGAGTTTCTTCTCACATCTGCGCAAAAGGGCACGACGATTCTCTGGTAGACACGGATTGGCATCACCTAGTGGTGACGATGTCGAAGCGAATGCCGCCAACGTCCCTTGGTCGAACAGGTCATCGCTCATGGTCGACAGCGTCATTCCTGAGACCAACCACGACTTTTCAGACCTCGACAAAATACTACAGAACGTGAGATACAGTCTTGATCCTGAAGAATCAGAAGCAGCGATGAGAAATCCTACAGGAGCGAAGAGCAACCAAGGTTCACTGAAAAGGACACATTCCATTCCTCGATCTGAAGGACGTCGGTCAAGTGAGAATCTCGCTCAGAGCTCAACGACTAACACAACACGGACTCGGCGTCCTCCTATCCAAGTCAACCAATACGAGACACCCGAAGAAGCTGACGAGCTGTTGGATGAAGCGCTGAGATCCGCTAGTCGAGTAGTCAGACGCCTCGACCAAAGCACCCTTAGCAAGGAGCAGTCCCAACGAGCTGCTCTTACACAAAAAGATTACAACCGACAATCGTTACCACAACTACCCAGCAACCCAGCACTGCAAGGTGCTTATCTGACGCCGTCACCATCTGCCAAAAGGAATGGTGTACAGTTCAGTTCGGCCCCTGCTCAGCCTTTGAATATCACCAAGAAACGCAATGAACAGGAGCATGTACCTGCGCTTTGGCCTACGCCGCCTTATGAAGAAAACGAATGGGCAGCAACTGCTGCCACCAGTATTTTTGCAGCTGGATCTTCCATCTATCGATAGACGCCGAACACATCACACTCGTTTCGACCCCAAAAGTTCCCATTCTGAAAACACAATATTGTGTTCCTTGATATCCTGTACGAAAAGACCAAGTGTGTGCCACCTGCGAAGTAGGTGTTTTTGAGTCTTTGGCGTTGGTAGCCTGTGACGGCTTTTCCTGGCAAGCGGAGTTGCCACTTACTTTTTGTTTCTTCATTTCTTACTGTCCAATGGATGGGAAATCCACCATGTCTGGTTATTGCATTCGATTTTGGGGTCTTTGGGCACGATCCGAGAGTTACCGGAAGAACAGGTTTTTGTATGGACTGCATTTTGGGTTTTGCCAGTGGTGATAATTGGCATTGTCAGCTTGAACAGCGACAAGGATCTTTCATTTGTTATTCCTCCTCAGAAAACAAAGTTGTACAGCTAGGTATATCATATGTTATCATATGTATGGAAAGGACTCCTGGTGACATAGGGAATGCTCGTTAGGTCTGGGTAAATGACTCAGGAAAGAGACAATTGATGCATGAACCAACGGAACCTTCTTACTTCTTGACCTTGTCGTATCGTAATATATATGATAGTGCTTGGTACGGAGTATGCATTACCATTCTGCCTACGGGAAGATATCCCAGCTTGCTACAATTTTGCGCTAGATGCGCTCTACGAAGGGTGAACTGACAGATGTACTCGGCGAAGCTCTGCCGGTTCCCGTAACCCCAAATCCTTCCCTTCCCCTTCTCACCTTGACTATTGTACTCTTCCGTAGGTGTTAGAAAATGATACTCGGGTGCCTATTTTATTCTATCTCGGACAACATAATTCGGCCAGCTAGGATTTACAGCTAGGTTATGCTCGTCCAAGAGTGGGTGTTGTGTTGCTGCCTACAATCAGGCTCGATCACCTTCCTGTGGTCGGTCTAATAGTACATGCGGGCTGACGTTGGGCTGAACCGAAATCGGGTTGGACCTTGACTCGGTGCCGAGATAACATGCGGTGCCACATATGGTGACGTCTAAGATCGATAACGCCATCATACGCTCGTCCATAGGCCGTGGCTGTGAAGGGCTGGCAGATTGCAACGCCGGGTAGCGCGCATCCCGGGGAAACGAGCAAACGTACTCGTATTCTTTCCTATGTACTCCATAACATTCACTGTCCCTCGTTGGCTCTGATTTGGTACGTCAGGTATGGCTCCAGCCTGTTTTCTAGATGTGCGCATAAGGGTGCCATCCGAACCCCTTTAAGGCTTAAGGTACAAAACACAGTCTCCCCCAAGTCCAAGGTCGAGTTGTTGCTCGAAATCCTGCAGCGGAGAACCATCAACACGCACCATGCCATTCGAAAGAGTGCTCATATGCGGAGCAGGCGTATCAGGTTCGATACTAGCTTTTTGGCTTGCCAGACATGATTTTCAAGTGGTGGTCGTCGAACGATCGAAGGCCGAACAGAAAGCCGGACAAGGAATCGAAATCGAAGAACCAGCATTGAAAGTGGTCAAGCTGATGGGCATCATGGACAAGCTCAATGAAAAGAGAACGGGCGAAATGGGATTCGACCTTGTCGACCAGCAATCTCGTTCATACGGCATTTTCGAGGTCGGTGGTATTAGTCCTACGGGTGCCCTCGAGCTTATGCGAGGTGACCTGACGGAAGTTCTCTGCAAAGCTGCCGACGCATTCGCCAACGTCACCTATCAATTTGAGACCACCATTCAGAGTCTAAGACAAACACAAGGCAAAGTCATCGTCGAGCTAGAAAACAGAAACAGCAAAACCACCAAGACCGAGGAATTCGACTTCGTGATAGGCGCCGATGGAGTCAAATCCCGTACGAGGCAACTTGTCATGGGCTCGCCTGAGCAGCTCGATTGTTTCAAGCCTGTCGGCGCGTTCACTGCATACTTCTCGATCCCGAAAGAAAAGCAGGATTGGCCCAATTCCCGACTATGCCATTTCACAGACCGGCGAGTCGTATGGTTGCGTCCAGTCGGGAAGGAATCTGAGACGACATCGGTATACCTCATTTACGTTCATGATGACGTACCCGCGCTAGGACGAGCAAACGCTGCTGGTGACAGACAGAAGCAAAAGGAAGCCTTCGCTGAAGTGTACAGTGGCTTGGGCTGGGAGACACCACGGGTCGTTGAGCAGATGATGAAATCCGACAATTTTTATTCGGACGAGCTTGTGCAGGTCAAACTGCAGAAGTGGTCTCAGCACCGTGTCGCGCTCGTTGGTGATGCGGCTTGGGCGCCGTCTCCGTTCACTGGTGAAGGAAATCAGTTGGCGATCATCGGCGCTTGGGTACTGGCTCAGGAAATGTCGAGAAATCGAAGTCCGGTGGCATTTGAGATGTACGAGAAGAGACTGCGCTCGTATGTGGAAAATGCTCAGAAGATACCACTTGGCGGTCGCGCCCCATACCTTTTCGTGCCGCAGACGACTTGCGGCATCTGGCTGCTTCGGGCAATCCTGTGTCTTCTTTCATGGACCGTCCGTTTCATTTCGTGGACGAAGATATCGAAGATGTTTCCAGATCGGCAGCAAGAGGATCATCATCCCACATTTGATTTGGAGGTTGATGAGGCTGAGGAAGCAAAGGTGGCACGGTGAAACTTCTGCACGGGATGTGCCTTGCTGCCGTTCGTAAGAGGGTCACCCAGGGCGCTTCAAGGGCGAGGGAGTTCGAGGATCGGAGCACAGCTGGACAACGATCCTGGAGGGGTGTCGTCAAGCAGGTCAGACGTTTGATGCCTTGAAACGGCGCAACATTTTTGTACAGGAATATCGGCATGCACGGCGCATGGATGGATCGCTCTGGTATCATATCGCCTCTCAATCACACCTTCTGGAAAGTCGGAGTTGGTGGAGTTATATGAAAGTCGCAACAAACAACAATTAAACCTAAGACGTATGAAAAGACAGTGTCCACTAAGGTACGGCTTGTGCAAGCGAGCCCAAGGTGTCTCTGACAGTCTACTTATCTCCTCCCAGCTACCTACGTATGATATTAGAATCTTCGGGAGCGGACGAGACTCTCATCTCAGAATCAATTGCGTCCATGCAGACATGGCTTCGGTTAGAGGTCTGACCAAGAGGCAGTTTGCGGCCAATTTAGACATAGATGTACTCCGTAGACTGTAGGTGAATAAATATGACATCTCGGACTGCAGATTTTCCTCGCGACGACCGGTTTGCTTTATGAGCCAGATAATGCTGGGAAGTGGTAGCTAATAGCGACGTCGAGAGCGTGACACGATTGCCCCAGCGGATGGGCGAAGTCGAGGGGAGAACGGAAGATACAATACAAGGGAGAAATCGAGACCTCACGTGATTAGGAAAAGAAGTTACATAGTATATACTCCGTACTAGGATGTCCATCGTGGCTGACCGTGGTGTTGATCAAAATAAAAGCGGTAAGCCGTATCAGGCAAGACGGCGGCAGTATTTTTTTTGGTGATAGTTGATGGTCCGCCGTGGTACGGTCGGGATGAGTCATGCACGTGACCACTCTGTTGAAGGACCTCCTCTTCAGCAGTCGCCGACAGGCCAAGACCTCGCTCGGCAGATCCCTGCAAGTCACTTTTACAGATAGAAGCATTGAGCTTCCGATGCGCATCCTGTACATACGAAACAGCCCTGCACAGCCTGCGCTTCCTCCGAAATCCCATCGTCCTCGGCTATGGCTACTCGCGGCAAGACATTGTCGATATGCCACTCGTGTTTGCGCAATGCTCTCCGCAGCAGACAAGTCGCTTTCGCGCCTCTGTCACGGTCGTCTAGAACGCTCATCCGCGCAGCCTCTTCGACGTCGACGTCACAAAATCCCAATAAGCCGATAGTGCTGGAACAACCAGATAAATTCCGCCCGCCGTCACATCCTGCACGGCTGACGAGTCGAAGAAGAGCCCCAGCAGCGTATAACCAGGGCACGACGGCCGAGGAGAAAGAGTCGCAAAAGACGAGGACATATCCGCACATGTTTCCTCAGAAGGGGAGTTTTATGCATTGGTTCCTGACAGATCGGTGGATTCATATCTGGATTACAATGGTACGTACGTACAGCATGCAGATGACATGGGGCGCTTGTTGCGCTGCAGACTCTCTGGGGGTAAAGGGTTATGGATGGCGCTGGCTGGAGTCTACCGGTCGTGGAGGCTACGGTGCAACCCGCACTGAACATTTGTCCCACAACGACGGTCGCGTCGTGCTTCCTCCCGCTGTCTTCTTTCTAATGTATTCGGACTGACTGTGATTCGTTGCAGGGCACCTTAACGCTCCTCGCGGTGATCACCTTGACGCAAACGTTCCTCAAGACCTCTCCTTACGCGCACCTTCTCCCGCCCGTCTCGTCACTCCCCTTCCATCCCATCAGCTACGTCCGCGAATCCCTCTCCGTGATCAAATTACATATCGACTATACGACCGCACAAGCGAACGAGAGCCGTCAGCAAAAGATTCTCGATGCGCAGAAGAGGAGACTGTACAGGCGAGCACATGGCATGGAAGATCTCAATGCCGCGGAGGAGCAAGGGATCGATGTTCGGGGTTTGGTACCTTGGGACGACGGGCTGACGAATGCGGAGCGCGAGAGAGGAGGGAGAGAGGAGGTTTTGACGGGACGGGATGTGGTGGCGATGGGCGGGCAGGTGGGCGACGATGTTAATGAGTTTGCGAGGCGGTTGAAGGAGAGGAGGGAGAAGGGCGAAGAAGGGGAAGAAATCGAACAAGTGCAAAGAGAGCCGCCGAAGAAACGGAAACTGTGGCTGGGGATTTGGTGAAAGGGGATACGCAGAGCCGTTGGGTTGCCATCGCAGGATCTACGGAAGAACTGCCATGATTCAGGACCTGGTCGAATATGGCGACAGAGCAATGGGCAGAGGAAGTATGTATATTGTCATCGGCACGATATGCTCTCAGCTCAAGCTCGCCTATTTTAGTCTCTTTTCGGGCTGTGAGCATCTACATCTTGATATCAATATATGTCAGATAATGTGTATATCCACCAAATCGCGGCCCATCCGCTTCGTAGCCCTAGGTTAATATTAGGATGCCGGACTTGTTCTTCCATGCTGCTTGACGTCTTCCACCCCTTCGACAGACATGCCTCTCAAATATCAGACCAGAGAGACACAGTGCAGCTCCCCACTATATCGTATATTCGAGACCACTGGGTGGAATGAGACAGTCTGGAAACGCACAACTCGCCAATATTTCTCGACAGTTTCGTCGTTTTTGGAGCATACGTCTGAATGAGTTGACTCTTGAGCTGGTTCCGTCCCAGCGACGCGTCAAATCGTCGGAGATCGGACGCTGAAACCAAAGAAGACTTAGTCGGAGGTAATACTGGATGGTCGGCAGGCTCCATGAAGTATTCTGGGGTGTGCTTGCATTTGGCGTCTTCTGGGAGGTAGCTAGTGTTGATCACAGCAGTGGAACTCCATGTACTTGGACGAGATCTTGCACCTTGTCGATCCAAGAACAACAGGCTTGACCCTTATGGCCGTTTTATGCTTCGGTCGAACTTTCCCATGAAGATGCGCAACGTCTCATCGTGAATGGTCCCTAATTTCCCCTCACCCTGAAGCCTTGCAGTGCTGGGAAATATGTAGCAAAGCGGGACTTCGTCTTGTCAAGATCAAGAGGCGCTGTGCTCCACTGGGACGGAACAATAGATTGATGAGGAGTAGATGTCAAGAAGTCAATGTCTACTCCTCTCGAATCATATGTCCCATGCGACCAATCTTGGTCTCGAGATACTTCTCGATTTCAGCACCTCTAACTCCCTTGGCTCCCGACGTCCGCCATGCGACAGGAATCATGGCAACTCTTTCACGAACACGAACTTCTTTATTCGGGCCTTCGACGGCTCTGACCTTGTCGGGGTTGTTCGTGAGGAGCCTTATGCCTCTCTCTTCAGGCGCCTTTTGGCCATCGCTATCCGTGCCCAGTCCAAGATCTTGCAGGATGGCCGTGGCCAAACCATACGTTCTTGCGTCGGCGGGATGTCGAAGGAGGAGGTTTGCTTCCACGGTGTCATTACCCAGATCTTGTAGATTGTACGCTTTGAGTTTTGAAGCCAAGCCAATACCTCGGCCTTCCTGGCGCAAGTAGACGATCACACCGCCGGGAGAGTTCGGTAGGGACATTAACCGGGCTGCCTCATCAAGTTGTTCTCCGCAGTCGCATCGAGCGGACCAGGCTGTTTCGCCGGTGTAGCATTCAGAGTGTATTCGCACAAGAGGAGCCTTCCCGGACACTGTCAATTGTACACTTTCGAGCAGCGGTTCGAGTCCAGTTTCGTGGTCCTGGGGCTTTTCGGAATTCTGCTCATCCTGCGTAGCCGCAGGTACCTGAACCCGAGTCTCTGGCTCAGTATCTAAAACACCATCTTCAGGGACTGTTGTGACATTCTTAAGCGCAGAACCACTTCTTGCGCGCTTGTTGAGTGGCCTCCTACTCGACTCTGGGTCAATCCTTGAACTTGTCCGACCTGGTCGTAGTCTTCCAACGTATGCGCCTCGTATCATGCGATCCATCTCTGTCTCTCCTGGGCGTTCTGCGTCTAGACTCCGACTTCGAATGCTATTCCCAAAGACGATCGCCAAGTGTTCCTTGTTGTCTGAATCATTCTGATATAGGTGTAGAAACATTTCCGCTCCGGATGTGGTCGGTATTCTTGCGCGTACGAGACATTCTACATTTGGTAACTTTTGGACGAGCCGAGGCTGTTTGGTGGAAGGCTCATCGAGAGAGGTATCGACTGGAATAGATTTCGGTTCTGCATGGAGGTGGCGGGAGGGTGTGCCAGCACCTGGAGTCGCGGGCGGAGTGAAAGCGGGCGATATCAGATTGTTGGGAAGACCTGGTGTGGGAGGACCATCTTCCTGGAGGTCGTTCCAGTTGCTCAGATAGCCTGCTGAAGGACGTGCAACTGGAGAGATCATAGGAGAGGCATGAGAGGGGAGTTCTTCGGCGGAATGGGCCATGGTTGGCGATAATGACCGTTGTAGTAGACGACAACTTAAGACGATCGCATGATGAATATATGTACAGAGGAGCGCACCACAACAAACAAGCAATATACAAGCAATATAACTTCAGGTTGTTGATACTGAGAAAGAGGGGACGACGGCGATGGAAGTGGAGGGAATAATATGAGTATCTTTGATTGACGGCTTCCGGCGAAATCGGAGCCTCCGTCGTCACTCCGCACTTTGATTCTCAATTAATAAATTAGGTGATTATTAGGTACCTTTGCTTGGTCATTTCGCTACTGGTATTGAGTAAGCCACACCCAAGTGCCTCCATCATCCTCTATCTCAATATATCGCCGACGTGCCCTCAATGCCCTCCACAAGCCGCCAGGATCTGTTGTCGGCCGCTGAAGCCTTCTGCAACACGTTTGCAGAACAGAAACCTCCCGAGGAAATATTCAGCCATTTCTCCTCGGCAAAAGACGTTCTCGCTGTTGAACATGGCTTGCCACAGCTCGCCCCGTTCTTAGGCCGCGAGTTCCGGGGACAAGATGGCATTCGAGAGTATTTTCAATTGTTGTCGTCGAACTTGAAGTACGAGAATATGCATTTCGGCAACTTCGTCGTTGACGCCGAGGTCTCCAAAGTATCATGTCGCGGACAAGCAAGGTTCACATGGACAAGTACCGGACAGGGGTGGGATGAAGTCTTTACGTATGTCTTGGAATTCGATCCGGACAACAAGGTCAAGGTGTACGAAATTTGGGCGGATTCGGGCGCTGCATATCTGGCTAGCAAAGGCCAGCTCGAGCAATGAAAGCGAAGGTCTTCGAGGTAATTTCTGTACTCATAATCGTGTTCAAGGAAGGCTGGTCAAGGCGTTGACTACCAGACATGTATCATCACTCCCAGCATCATCTCATTCTCGGATCCAGCACAAATCGCACGTCAACGAGCATCTCCTTATCATCCTCGTCGAACTTCAAACTATACATGGTCTTTTGGAAGCTTTTCACCTTGGCTCGATAGAACGTATCGGTGTCGGGATACTTTGCATACACGTTTGCGCCAGTGGGGAACTGAAAACTTGTTGCGTTTGTCTGAGGGATTGGGACAAGATCCCTCGCCGTCGTCTTTCGCACGGTCTGCTTTCCTGAAGGGTCGTCCTCAGGATCTCTGACGTCGTACTGGATGCTGGACACGATCAGTTGGACGAAGCACCATTAGCGACTTTACTTACGGCTTCTTCTCCAGCCATACCTTCTTAATGATACCATGAATACCAACTCCCTCTTCTTGTTCTTGTAGATCTCTGGGGTATTTGTAAAACACCTCTGTGCCAGCAACAAGCTGGCCAGCTTTCTCTGCTTGAAGACCTTTGTGCGGCTCCACACCGTCATCCTTGGTGCTAGAGGTGGCTCGGTTTTGGCTAGCTGTGCTGGAACTGCGTTGTGTGGCACCCTTGACGCGCTTCATCATTTCCAGCCGACCATCTCCAGGGCTGGGTCCGGGCGACTCAACCACAATGTCTGACTCGACGATAGGCCTTTGATTTTTGCGAGACTTGCCTTGGCCATTTCTAGGAGCAAGGTCATCTGTGGACTTCATGGTCGCAAGAATGGCAAGATTGTTAATAATGTCCTCATCGTCATGGACCTTCTTTTCGTTCTCGGCGCATTTGAGATTTTCCCGATAGAGAGCATCGAGTCTCCGGTGGTTGTCAGGGGTAGAATCTAGACCAATGTTACTCAACAGCTTGACAGAACACTCCAGAAAACAAGCAAAAAGAAGCCGACAGAATTCCATAATGCAGTAACAAGTATCGCAAAGAGATAACGGCATCTTCTTGCAGGTGGCAAGGGCTGCTCCAAAGAGCTTGTATGAACGTGGACTTGAAAGCGGCGAGGGTCTCACATACGACCGTTTGCCTTGATATCTTCCTCCAGTGTAATAATCTCCAGTCCTATCTGTTTGGACTGGTCGTTGTAGCTCTGTGCTTTTCTTAGGCTTTCGATTGCTCGGCTTAGCAGGTCGTTTTCAAGGTCCGTTTCTTTGCCATCTCGACCACTGACACCCCGGCCACCTCGCGGTCGACCACTCATATTGTGCGTCGTATAGGCTGTCTGCTGGATGTTGATCGTTGGTGAATGCAACTCCAAACCACACAGTATGTGTCGAGTAAATATGAGAGGGAGTCCAGAATATGTCAGCGGATCGGGCGTTTTGGTGCGGGCACTCTTCGATGAGACGCTTCCTTTATGTCCCCATTCGAGCAATCAGTAGGACGCAACTGGAACAGACCAAATTTCAAAGTGTACTCTATTCATATCCCAAGGTATAATAGATGCCTATGGACAAGACAACCTACCAGAAAGCTAGTCGGGCCTTTCCCCCGTAAGGTCGGCTTGGAAAGAAGGCTGGACACAGTGTGTGATTGGTTCAGCACGCTTAGATGGCTTCTACGGCAGAACTTTTGACTCTGAGATGCATCTACGGTGGACTCTTTCTACCAGTATTCAGTATCGGCTGGTCTGGCCAATTGACCGCCCACGTTGTCCTATCTGTCAAAAAAGGAGAATGACTTCAAGCCACAAAGATCTCCTTCACCGCTAAAGGAGCTGTTCGCTTAAAGTCAAGACATCTTTGACCTGACATCTTCAGCGTGCCCTCCCAGAACAAGCCATCGTTGCCCTTAATTGTTCAGTCCCCAAGCACAATTGCCTACCCGTCACCATGCAGGTTCCATTGATTCGTCTCCAATGCGGTAAGTGTGAAGTGTCACGATCAACCTGGAATGCCGGCTAATGACAAGCAGGCTGCAACAGCTACGACTGGGGTGAGGAGAAGACAATGCCATCGATACTGGCCTTCAACTGACAATTTTCCAAGGTAAGAAAGGAAAAGACTCTGCCGCCGCCCGCTACGCAGCGGCAACTCCATCCGATACCTTCTCGATTCAAGAAGACAAGCCATACGCAGAGGTACGGTCTATCATCCTGTACTCTATAACATCAACTCACATCTCTAGCTATGGATGGGTACCCACCCATCGCTGCCGTCCAAGGATCTCACCACAGGCCGGTCGTTGGTCGACCTCGTGGCAGATAACCAAGCCCTCATGGGCAGCGACATCTCTTCCAAATACCACAACAAACTCCCCTTCCTCTTCAAGGTGCTCTCCATCAACAAAGCACTCTCCATCCAGGCCCACCCAAACAAGAAGCTCGCCGAGCAGCTCCACGCAAAAGACCCCAAGAACTACCCAGACGACAACCACAAGCCCGAAATGACCCTCGCCATCACCCCATTCGAAGGCCTCTGCGGCTTCCGCCCGCTCAAGGAGATCGCACACTTCCTGTCCACCATCCCACCCTTACGCTCCCTCGTTGGCGATGAAGCTGCTTCATCTCTTGAGAAAGTCTCCTCATCCTCCTCGGCATCCGTAGACGAGTCCAAACAAGCCTTGAAAACCGCCTTCAGCACGCTCATGAAGTCCGACCGGTCTCTTGTCGCGGAAAAATCCAATGACCTCCTCTCGCTTGCCGAGTCCGGCAACATCACTCCAGGCCCCAGCGTCAACACGTCCGACGAACTCTGCGAACTCGTGACCCGCTGCAATTCCCAATTCCCACAGGACATCGGCCTCTTCGTGCTTTTCTTCCTCAACTACGTCAAGCTCAGCCCGGGCCAGGCCATGTATCTCAAGGCCGACGACATCCACGCATACATTGCCGGCGACATCATTGAGTGCATGGCGTCCAGCGACAACGTCATCCGCGCAGGCTTCACGCCCAAGTTCCAGGACGTCAACACGCTGACCGACATTCTCACGTACGACCACGACCCTCCCGAGCAGCAACTACTCAAGCCCGTGGATTATCCCTACGTCACGCTCAACCAGACCGCGTACTCTTCCGGCAGTGACAGTCTGCTGTACGATCCGCCCATCGAGGAATTCAGTGTCGTCCGGACCGTACTGAAGAAAGACGGAGCGAAAGCCACGTTCGAGGGTATCGCCGGCCCCAGTATCATCATCTGCACTAGCGGATCAGGGAATATCAGTGTGGGGCCGAAGACCGAGGAGATCAAGGAGGGATGGGTCTATTTTGTGGGTGCGACCGCGGAGGTTGTGCTTGAGAGTGACAGCGAGGACATGGTCACGTTCCGCGCGTTTTGCGAGATCGACGACAGTCCCAAGCAGAATGGGCATTGACTACACCAGGCCCATCAAATGGGGAGACTATGATGTGAGTACAGGCAGATCACGGGGCAGAATGTTCGTATGGGTGATGAAAAAGGTAGAAAGGAAAACGGATATCACGAGAATGTCGTAGCATAGATTGCAACGACCATAGGAAATGATATTAAATCAATCGGGGCACGCCGCATACGCGGAAACGCTACGACAAGATACCTCCCTAATGCAAAGGATTGAGACCTTTTCCTGAAATCTCCAGAATTATATGTTCGCCTTCTCCCTCCGCCTCACCGGCATAGGCATATGTCCAACCGGCTTCGCCGCAAACTCAATGATCTGATAACCCCTCCCTCCGGCGACACCATGCCCAGACGGTGCCCTCGGGGCGTCATCCGGGAAGGCAAGTTCGACGTCAAGCTCCCTGGCCAGCAGGACATGCACGATCCTCATCTCCATCTTGGCCAATTCCAACCCGGCACATCCTCTCGGCCCTTTCTCAAATGACCGCCACGCATGCTTAACCTGTGGAACGCCAGGCGAGTATCGATCGAGATTGAACTTCGGAGGCTCCGGCCACAGATCTTCTCGCTGTCCCATATCGTAGTGCGAGATTAAGATCTGCTGACCGGCGATTGGGAGGGTCCGGCCGTTGAAAGTCACAAACCGAAGAGGATGGCCGGGCGTGGTCGTCCGACTTGACAATGCCGGTGGGAACAAGCGCATTGCTTCTTTGATCGCGGCAGTTGTCAGGGGGAGGGTGTTGCGGAGTTTGGGATGATCGGTCATGAGCTTCTCCGCCGCCTCTTGTGGATTGGGGCCAAAGACGCTGTCATGTTTCATTCGAACACGTTCGAATGCGTCTTTGTTTTCTGGCTCGCTGAGCAAGGCAATTATATACGCTATCGCGCTGGCCGTCGTGTCATGACCACCTAGAAGGAGCGACTTGACGTTGTCGACTGCTAACGACATGAAATCAGGGACGAGCTCTGATGAGGCGGTGTTTGTGGCGCCGAATTTTTCATCGAGGTATGCTTGCAAGAACAAGTCGATCGCTGCTTTGACAGGGTGGTTTTGTGGACCTCGTTTCAGCATACCTTTCACGAACCATTTTCTCGATTACGCGGTCTTGCTGTCTGCAATGCCACCATCTGGTGATGCGGTTGAGGTGCAAGGTAATACCATCCATGCTGGAAGCAGTGCCAAGGACTGTCTTCTGAAATCGCGTTGTCAGTTCTGTTGGCTTGTGCTGGGAGTCGAAGTTGATGCCCATCACGACTTCGCCGATGATATCGATTGTCAAGCCAGTTGCAGTCTCTTGAATGGGAAAGACTTCGCCCAGTGGAGGCGTAGTGACAGATGCGGTCCTTGAAGACACCGACATGTTTGAGTACAACAGGAAGGAATGGTATACAGATATTGAGTGGAAAAGGCAGGGTTGATGATTGTCCGTATGAATTTCCACTCTCCTCCTTCTGCTGTTATGATTGAGCGAGGTCCTGTGAGTGGTCCTAGTACTCTGCCGTTGATAGGGTGTTTAGGTAAGACTTTTGCTTGGGTCATCTGGTGTGCTACGCCCGGATCATGGACCATCATGAAAGGAGTGCTGATGGGCCAGAGATCAAGATAGAATACACTCGGCATGTCGTATTTGTGTCCGATGTAGCACATCAGCTGCTGAGGATGGAAGCCTCGAGGCAGTTCTCTTCGAGCCATACCGACAATCTTGAGATGACCCCACCAGAAGTGATGAGGGGGACAGGGGAGATATGCATAATGTGATCGATGTCGGCGCCATTTTACCGAGAATGACAGCCCATGCGACAAACGACAGCAAAATTGCGGCGACGAGAGATGTTCGGTAGTGGAAGGTCAGCATTGTGAAGAACCTTTCAGCTTTCCGGATCTGAACGTCGCGAGGAAGGAGATCAGCTCTTATATCAAAGCCACACGACGAGAGGCTCAGCATGTAAGCTCCGGTCAGTCAGTCATGTACAGGACAGATCTGTAAGGGTTAATGGATTCAGCGTGAAATCAATAAGACAAACGCCATTTAGAACCTGATTGGGACCGGATGTAAGCAATCATAACCGGCATGCACTGCATAAGGCGTCCGAAGGTGGCTGTCCTCTCCTTTCGCCATATGTTTGAGCTCTTCAGCCCAGCATTTCGGTAAAGTCTGAATCTTATGAGGAAGATGGCCGTAAAGGTCAGACGTCGGATAGACGATTGGAGCGGATAGAAGTGTCGATGTTTGAAGGAACTAAAGATGGCGGAAGATGTCACGGTTTGTCAAACCGAACCGGTTGGGGATTCCTGATTTGTAATGCCAACAGTGAGACAACGGGCAAGGCAACTACTACTTGGGCCGCCATATATCATCATCACTTCGTATCAAGCGTTTGATGCCGCTGGCTCGACCCGTTTCTGCAGTAAGAAGCCGCAGAGGGATATCTCATCGAGGTACCATTCAGGTGCAAAAGCAGCCGTCGAGCCGTACATCTATCTGCATCGCACTTCACCGCCTCACAGATATGACCCCAATACGAGTAGGAATTGTTGGGCTGTCCAGCAAGCCAGGTGCCTGGGCAACACTTGCTCATCTGCCTCGACTCGCCTCATCGCCAAATTATGAGATTGTAGCATTATGCAACTCATCCTTGGAATCAACAAAAGCCGCCATCAAAGCACATAATCTGCCTGCGACGACCAAGGCTTATGACAGCTATGAAGCGCTGGCCGGTGATCCTGATGTTGACCTGTATGTCGTCTCCACTCGAGCCGACACTCACTATGCTGTCGCAATGCCAGCCCTGAAAGCAGGACGCAACGTCTTTGTGGAATGGCCACTGGCTGCAACCACCGAGCAGGCAAAGGAGATGGCCGCTTTGGCAAAACAAAAGAACCTCAAAACGATCATTGGCCTCCAAGGTCGAATGTCACCAAGCGTAAGGAAAGTCAAGGAATTGATCGACTCGGGAGCCTTGGGCGAAATCCACAGCGTCAACTATCACGGAGCCATCCACGTCTGGCAGAATAATGCAGCAAGTGACCGATACTACTACTTCATGAACCGGAAAATCGGTGGCAACCTGCTGACAATATATGGAGGTCATGTCCTCGACTCCATCTTTTATGCTGTAGGGGAACTGAAGCCGGGCAGCTACACGCCGATGGCAGTGAACTTGAGGCCAAGAATGCATGTAATGGAATCCGATGGGTCGCTGTCGGAGGAACTCTACGAGAAGAACACACCGGATCAGATCCTTCTGCAAGGGCGGTTTGACAGAAACCCTCCGGCAGTGTTCAGCTTTCATCTCAGAGCTGGAGACAGGTTCATCGGGTGTCCAGGGTCGACATGGAAAATATATGGAACGAAGGGAGAATTGGCGGTCGAATTTGCCAGCGCCGGACCACAAATGGCCAAGGCTGTCAGTATCCGGTTTTCCAACTCCGAGAAAGGGGAAATCGAGGATATCGAGGTCGACGAGGGTGGTGAAGAATGGACAAAGATGCCGACACAAGGCCAGAATATCGGTCGATTATATGAAGCATATGCCGAGGGCCAGCCTTACGGAGATTTTGATCTTGCTGTGGAAAGGCACGAGTTGATCGACGAGTTCTGGGCGAGCTTCACACAGTAACTAGCGAGTGTACTCGTACTCGCGTGAATGTGAAAGGAAAAGGTTCGGCCAAACAGGGCTAGACGACAAGCAAGAACCTTTGGAAAGATCCGGTGGTCTGAGGCACCAGGCGAGCCGGCTTCTCCGCCTGGGAAAGGCATGCATGATGTTACATGATGTTGACATGAGCCTGAGCTTCTGCTAGCTGAGTGACGATAGATACTGCAAGTTGGTGCGTGTGCGTGGTCATCATACCCGACTATCTGCGTCGCTCCCGTTCTTCCGGAGAGTCCAGCCAACGTCATAGTGATCCGGGGATTGCTTGATTGCTGAGGAGAAGCCCGAGCTAAGCATCTCTTGGTAGATAGCATCAGTGGCTGACCGAAGAACAGTGAACACTTATACAGTAGGCACAGAAGACAAAAGACCATAACAAAACCATCTCGGTAAAGCGGATATTGAACCTCTGCGCTGAGCATCCACCGTATGGCAGGTGAGTTTGAAAAGGCCCATCATCCCAGAAGTGCCAGATTAATCCAGAGCCCGAGAATGCCCGAAGAGCCTCAGAATGACAATGCAGGGGCGGTAATTGGACGGGATGCGTGGATTAACAGGATTAAATGAGCCACTTTTCGGTGTCATGGGCGCCACAAGTCGCAGGCAAAAGCACTCAAACAACCGGCATTCGATCCATGCGCCGTCGACTCCGTCATACATACAATTTTCCTGTCCTTTCTCGACTTTTTTGCTTTCGGTTCTTCTCTTGCCATCTACCATTGCACCTACATCGGAGCTTTATCATACTCCAAACACCTTTCGTATCCATTGTTATTGCTAGTCTTCTTGACACAGACCTTTTAATCACACAAAATGGCCAAGGGAGACGACGGATTCAAGGACGGTAAGTGCTTCTCAATTCACTGTGCCATCCTAGCTTCGCAGCAGCTTCACTACCCTCGGTTGAAACCTCAATCACTGCGGCTTCACTAGGCTCATCGTTAACAATGCCTTCGGGGTCCAACCTGGCATGGCGCACCTCGTCCGACTACCGGTCGACCTCCTTCTGCCGGACCTTTGCCTGGCCACATAAACACCTTCCTCAAAGCATGAGCACGCGAACATCAAGCCAAGCCAGCTTGCCGTATTGATAACATGCCTATCTGGGAGTCCGCATTCGCTCCGCAAGAGCTTGCAGATGCAACCTGGGTGCCGCCGAGACGAGAAGCTGCTGCGAAGGACACTACAGAGCGAGATGGTCAGGACAAGGGCTTACAATACCCCCCAGGTGACGCTAAGAAGGGTGCCAACCTCTTCAAAACGAGATGCGCTCAATGCCACACCGTTGTCGAGTCAGAAGGCAACAAGATCGGTCCTAACCTACACGGTCTTTTCGGTCGCCACACTGGCTCAGTCGAAGGTTTCTCCTACACAGATGCCAACAAGCAAAAGGGCATCGAATGGAACGAGAACACTTTGGTAAGTTTGTCCCGTTCTGTTGTCTCCCTAAGTGGAAATATTGACTCGCCGCAGTATGAATACCTGGAAAACCCAAAGAAATACATTCCGGGCACCAAGATGGCCTTCGGTGGTCTCAAGAAGGGCAAGGACCGAAATGATCTGATCACGTTAGTCCATCCGCATTGTTCAACGGCATCCTTTGCTAACTTTCTACTAGCTGGTTGCGCGAGGAGACCAAGAAATAAACGCAATCCTCCCTGTCCTCTGCCAATCACCAGGCGAACCCGGTTGTGGCTCAATCTCTTTGTTTTTGCGGCGGAAAGGTCGGCTGCTGTATCATCAAAGACGGCGAAGGCGCACATTTACCTAATCAGATCATTGGATTCGGAATTTGCACTTGCATACCGAGACTTCGATGAGGAACCCCGGAGAAGCCGGGTAGAAGAAGCTCTACTGTACATAACCTCCCTTGTTTCCTTCTAGGCGTACCTGCGTTCTCGCATGCGACAAGGCAGAATAGCTGCGAAGGACACACTATCAAGCAACTACCTCTCTGCTCAAAGCATACTTCCGTCATTTCACTTGCGCAGGTACCATCTTCATCCCCAACTGCCAGTCCCGTTTGGAACACTCTCGGACAAAAAGGCTGATAAGCGAGAGATGGCCCTCTGGTCTGCCGGTACCTCCAATGACTGCGTTTAGAGAATCTAGAGACGCGACCTTCCGGCCGCCCTTGCATCAGGAATCCCTGTTCTAACCCGGTTCTGTGCTTTGATTGGCAGCACACTTCCCCCCTCAAAGACATGCCAGCTGTCCCAGCCTCCAACATTTCCTGCTTGGTCTCACATCTCTCTTGCAATGCCTTTTGGCGTGCTGCGCCTGTCGCCGGCGGATTGCATATTCATCATCGACAATCAATGACCGCGTTTGAGATGGCTGGGCTGTCAAGTGTCCCGCATTTTCCAGACATGGGCCTTTTTCTTTGGCCTTTTCAAACATCATGACTTAGCACATCTGCGGTCTTCGTTTGAATTGGAGCAGTCAAGGCGCTTTCTTTGACCTGACTATTTCCTTCCGATCGTTGCCTAGTGATACTTTCTGTACAAAAGGCTACAGTGACGGCTGGCCGTTTGATCGACCACCTACCCCTCCTTGACCTCGTTTGCAGCCTTGCATGCTATATCCTTCTTCCTGACCTCGTCTGTTATGGCCGCCATGATGCCTGCACCACCTTTTGACGAATTTTATGCCGCGGGGATGAACGACGACGCCCACTCGCTGCAAGCATCCATCGAGGATTTTGAAGAACAGGAGCGCCGCTCGCCCATATTTCCCGACTTGAGGTCGGATCGTGGAGAAAGCGACATCGATGACAGGTCAAGCGAAGGAATGCCTTGGTCTCCTCCAGGGTTCAAGAGCAGAAATTCGAATGCGAGTGGGTGGTTCAGACAAGATCCGTATAGGAATTATGACTTGAAACCTTCAATAAGTCCTTCGAGATCACGACAAACGAGCCCCGAAATATACCAGGATGCGACGGATGGAGACGGAGATCCGGATATCACTATAGCAGTAAATACGCCTCTACCTGCTGGTGCGGATTCGCCTAGAAGAGGGCAATCTCCCGAGATCGAAGCGCAACGCAGTTCGAGGAATGGAAGTCCAGAGCAAGAAGACACGAGACCTTCAGAAAGCCCAAACAATTGTAATTGGTCCCTGGATGATATTGGAGTGAGTCGCTGATACAGAGTTACAGACGTTCGTTTGCAATTTCGAGCAGAGGTACAACATCGTGAGCCATTTGTGCCGATCCTCAACTTTATCCAGAGAAAGTTCGATGCCATGACGAAGAACGCATCGACGACGCTTCTATCGGTGGTGACCACTATCGTATTTGCTTCGCTACTGCGCATTATCGTTGTTCCACCAGTCCCTCCACCGGTCCCGGACCTGGTGAAAGTGTCGACCCTTGCGAAGTCTTTCGAGCCCTTAATCTTCTATTCCGAGAATGGCTATACCCAAATCACGGCACTGCAGGAGACAAGTGTGGCTGTATGGGATCTTGGAGAGTCTGTCAGAAGTGCTAACATGACTTCGGCGCCAATTATTGTCCGCTCTCTCGACGAGCTATCTGAGAGCCTGAAAACCCTGGGCCTCGAATTGACACGGTTCTTCTCCGATGTCGATTCTGATGTGGACAGTATCCTCATCGTAATGGACTGGGCGAAGCGAGAATTAGAAGGCGTGACATCAGGGCAGGGCGCCCCCATCACGGGAGTCATATTGGACCACCTCCACGGCTTATTCAATAGGGGTGGTTTGCTTGAGACGTCCAAGGGACCGACCGCGTTGGGGAAGATACTGACCGACATCTTCGGTTCGAGCTCGCCGCAGAGGACGAGAGCAACGCTTACGAGGACATTCCACGAATTTGTGAATGTCCTGGAGGAATCGATCAACAGCGAGTTGACTCATTCAGCCGCACTGTTTGCACTGTTTGAGTCTATCGACCGCCAGTTTTTGAACCTGCAACGGACAGTTGTGAGAGAGACAGATACGCAGGAGAGACTTGAAAGTGATCTTCTGTCGTCATTGTGGACTAGAGTGATTGGACCCAATGCGGCGATGCTCAGAAAGTTCGAAAAGAACAAGCAGCTTCTATCAAGCGTGCGAGCCAGGACCGTCAACAACAAGCACCTGATCATGGAACATCATGGTAGACTGCAAACACTCAAAGTCAACCTGGAAACACTGCGGAGAAAATTGGTTAGTCCACTGGTCAGGAGGAATGACTCAGTCAGCATCGACAATGCCAGCGTCCTTGACCAGCAGATCAGAGGGCTGGAAGGGACGTACGATTATCTACGAGCCGTCAGGGAGAAGCAGAAGAGCAAACTCATGGAAATGGTCTACGGTGCCAAAGCTGGAAGACCGAGGCTTGTGGGAGTCAGTGGTGGATTGGAAGGTATCGGGTTGGAAAGCTGAGGCATTGAGAGGTACAGGCGAATTTGGGCTTCTGATGCAAAAACCAGTATCATGAGGACATGATGACTATTATGGACGTGTGAGCCAATGTCTTCGAGCGAGCAGTTCTGTAGCTGATAAACTATCAATATCGACACTTTGTGAAAATGATTTTTGATCTTTAAGCGGACTTTGCGATTCTCAATATCTCCGGCTTTTCGTTCTGCGGGGAAATTCTTCAATTATTTTCTGCGAACAGTCCTCGATAACAACCACATTCGGTTTCTTGCCTCAGGTTAACTTCATACATTCTGTCCTCGACTTCGAGGCCTGGCGCCTCATCCGCTCTTTTTTGGCCTTTCGTGGTTTGCGTCAAAGCCTGAATTTTCTAAGCCTGCGACCAACATCCCAAAACAATCGTCGGACTTAGCACTCTGTTAGACCAGCAAGATGCCCTCCCTAACAACTTCCCTTCCCTTCTCACCGGCGGAACTCGCCTACCTGCATACCTCGCTCTCCTCGATTCCACCACTCCGGCCCGATGCGAGACCATTGGCGACCGACTTCCGGCCCCTCCGCGCCGAAACAGGTGTTTTACCTGCCGTCAACGGCTCTGCACATGTCGGGTTCAGCGATGGGCGCGAGGCGATTGTTGGTGTGAAGTTGGAGGTCGAGAAGACCGTTACAAGCAAGCTAGTCGTGTCGAAGAGTGGGACTGAAGATGGTGCCATGGACATGGACGACAATGAGCAGTCACTTAAACTGGAGGGCACGAACGGAGTTCAAGAAAAAGAGCACGGCAAACGCGAAGGAGGTCGATCGGAATGGCTCACCCTGACCCTCACTCTTCCAGGCCTGAGGGACGATGATCCAAATCTTGTCTTTCTGGAAGAAATGCTCCGCGAACCACTGGCCATCTCGGGTCTTCAGGACCAACTGGTCATCAACCATCGGTGGCACTGGCATGTGTACGTCGACGTCCTGCTTGTTTCACCGCTTGGACTGGCGAGTTATCCGTTACCCTTGCTGAGCATGGCGGTGCACCTTGCACTCAGGGATGCGAGGGTGCCCCGACTGAAGAGCGAGGGCGAAGAGGATCCCGTGGCAGACGATGATTGGATGGCGAGTGCGTTTCTGTACGGCCCAGCTGCCAAGAGACCGCCTGTAACGCTGCTTGTGGTGGTAGTGGGTGAGAACGCGATTTTCGATCCGAGCAGGGAGGAGTTGGCGGTTGCGGATGGGGTTGTTGCTGTTAGTGTGGGAAGTACAGCGGCCTCAGGAGAAGAGACAAAGGAAAAGAGTGCAAAGGAGAACGAAGAAGAAGAGGAGTACAAGATCTTGGCAGTCCGGATGATCGATACGCCCGCGAGAGATACGATGAGAGGAGTGCCAATGTCTAACGAGGGAGGGGAGGGCGTGGATGTTCCTGGAGTATGGAAACCGAGGGTCGGTGGGATCAAGAGAGGTGTGCTGAAGACTGTGGCCAAAATTGTGATTCAAGGTGGTGTGGCGAGGGACGTTATGGCCGGCCTCGATGGCTTCCTTGATGTCGAAACAAATGGTGCGACTTCATAAGGGAGATGCTCTGGGAACGGCCCCGTGACATGTACGACTACTTTTCCAGGCGATTCGACACGAATGGTCTCCATCATTGACATTGGATGGCAACGGCCACACAACGATCTGGCAACGATTGCATTTCTAGTCTCATCAAGCTGCTCGCTGTGTCGAATGAGTACAAGACAACGCAGTCAGCCATCTACAAGCTTACTATTTTGAACCTGCGAAACGGTCTGTTACGCCGAGCTGGCATGGGAGCGTAAGGGAGCAAGATCAAGCCATCCTCACAAACTGTGCGTGGATCATCACCACCTCAGGAAAGTAGACAGGGGCGCGGAAATCTCCGGTCTTGTGAGATGTCGACAGTCTGCCCAGCAGTATCACGCGTCCACGGTCACGGAACGGTACGGGGCCAGATGCTATCCAGGATGGCTTGCGGGTGGCCCATGGCATATTGTCACTATAGACGGCTACAAACAGAAACATCAACGGCTTGTTGTCGTCCCGACTGTCTTTCATAGGATAGGTCATGCCGCTTGAAGTGCACCAAAAAAAGGAATGTCTGGACTGGGTACCGAAAGGAATACAGGCAAAGCTAGGATAAGTCCCCCCAACGAGGACCACCAAGTGGTTGTTCAATGGGATACAGGATACACTGGACCGTCACTTCTGGATTGTCTATGAGGTCTGGATCAAGCGGTTGCAGCCCTTCTTGATGGGAAGGCAAGCCTGCATAGGAGATCGAAGCTGGAAGAAAACTGGCAAGAAAGATCTTAACTACATTCAAGTTCCACGAAGCACCACCGACCAGTCCCCGAGTCCATAAGGCGGAATGATGTCGACAACTACCGCTCCGCAGCGCCATGCTCTGAAGATGCCAGCCTTGAGCAGCATCTAAGCTGACACTGAGACTACGGCGAGCAGGAAGTTATTTCACTCAGATGGACAGCCACTTCAGGCGGCGAAAGTTGTCAACTCATGACACGGACGTAAATGAAGCACCTGTAGCAGGAGGACGGCAAGAGGTATTGCAATCCGGTGGCACAATTTTGTTGATATTTTTGCAAATAGCAAGAGGCTGCTCTCGCTCAATTTTCTTGTTTGTGTCGACTAAAGTACATGCATATGCGTGAACGCCGACCATTCATGATATTCAGCTCCGCCTAACGATGCAATCCAGTCTCGAGCCATGAGTGTGCAAGACATACTTTTTCTCCCTTTCCCCCATTTTGTCATTCAATCATTTCATCCTCGGTTCTTCATATCATACAGTTTGTCCCCTTTTTCCCACCGTCCCATCGTTTTGTCATGCATGGTGCAGACGCCCCTTTCAGTCCTGCTGCTCTTGTCGAGGCCCCAGATGGCCCCCCTTTTGAGATTGTGGCTATGAGACATGCATGAGGTCCTGTAACTTAGGCCCGCTCACTGTCCAGCACGCCGAAGCTCCCACCCTGCTCACCGACGGCCTCTCGTCCACCACTACCAGCTTGTCGTTGCGCTCCACCCTCATTGCCGCTCGAACTGACCTGCTCGGCGGGGCCGGTATTTCTCGCCTCGAAGTTCTGTTCCGCCAGTCGGCCGGGGTCATGCGAGCCGCCAACATCTCCAATGAACACCTTGGGCTTGGGCATGGATTCCGTGGCGTCTGCATCCTCGAGGTTCGCACCCTTGGGCTGGTACGTGCCGGGAGGTGCGGCCGCTCCGGTGACGGTGCTGGTATAGCCTGGAGCGGCATCGACGTGAGGCCGCACGCCCGCGCCTGCTGTCGGTCCTCCACTTCCGCTTCCTGTGCTGTTGCCGCCAGTAGCAGTGGAGCCTGATTTGATGTTGGGGTCGGCTGAAGTGGCACTTCCGCCGCCGACGGTCGAAGCACCAAAGTCGGACGCTCCAGCTGGTCTGGCGTTGGAGCCGCCCGAAGTCTGCGCAGCAGAACCGCCGTCGCCTGGACCGCCGTAGTAGCCGTCCTTGTTGTGCACGCCATCAAAGGCCGGCTTGCCTGCAGCGTCGAGTTTGACGCCCGTCACGCCCTTTTCGTCGGGGCCTAGACCTAAGGCATTCTGCTTCTCTCGCGCGGTGCCGTCCTCGGCCGGCTGGAGAACTTTGGCGCCGGATGTGTCGGTGTTGTTGAGTGTCGAGGAAGAGCCTGACACGCTGGATGCCGCGGCGTGGGCATTCTCGGCGAAGCCGCCTTGGTTCTTGAGCGATTCCGCGGCCAGGGAGTCGGACGCGACTTGACCGGTGGGTTCTTGAGGAGCGTTGGAGGGGTGAATTTGAGGAGCACGCGAGTTAGCTGTGAAAGACATTGTGGTTGATAGATGTGTTGGTAGTTGTAAGTTATTGGCTGTGAGTGTATCTTCAAGTGATTCTGGAGTCGTTTTGAGGTTTGTGTGATGAACGACGGGCAGAAAAAGAGTCTTGTTATAAGTAGAGGGAGAATGAAACCGACAGGTTCAGCTGAGCGTTTGTCAAATATATGTTCTATTGGGTGGTCACAAGAAGTATTCAATGATGATGTTTGAACATGACATCATGCACAAGGCTCCACGATGAAGTCATGTTGGAATTCTGTATCTCAACGAGCATGCAGCCATCTTCCGACACGTACCAGCCAATGACGGAATCTGATCGCGTGAGGATCGTTGCAACTACTCTCATCGGCTCCGTATCATTGATTATTCGTGGTACAGGTACCTGATCTCATTATCTATCCCTTTCCGGTCCCGGCTTCTAATCATAGAGCGGCTTGCAGCCTCGTTCGTACCGGTAACTTACAAGGCGAGATATCATGCATTGCATCGTCCTCAATGCTCCGGCTGGAATAACACAAGTAAACAGTTAACCTGGTATCATGCTTGAAGACGTAATATCAAAAAGACATCCCACCACATGCCACCTATCTCAAGGCCTTGCGTGCAAATGTTGGCAGAATGAAGCTGGCCTTGTGGATCTCTTTGTTGTAGTATCTGCACAATTTGTCCTCCTCCTCTGGGCTCCAGACTCGCAAGGGGTTCTTGACGTCTCGGTTGGGATCTTTGCAGCAAACCATGAAACCGATCTGACCAGAAGGATATGTGGGAATGGTAGTGTAGGCATATTCAACCACTGGGAAGACTTCCTTGCATTCTTTCTTGAGCTTGGTAATGAGGGGTAGATGGAGCCATTGGTTTTCAGCTAGAGGAAAGGTTTGTGTTAGCAAGTTCACGTCCAGAAGGATGCGTCAGGGGAGAGCATTTGAGCCCAAGGGAGTTTGGTGCTCGGAAGGATTGGGTGCGCACAACCTTGGGTAGTAATAACACCACCATCCTTCAAGGCTCCGTAGAGAAGCTCAAAGTATGGCTTTTGGAACAACGACTCTGCTGGACCCTCTGGATCACTGCTGTCGGTGATGATGACATCGAATTCGTTCTTGCGGTCAGCCAGGAATTTGAAGCCATCTCCAATGTGCACTTCGACAGCCGGATGTTGGAAGCCGATGGACATGCCCGGCAGGTATTTCTTGCTGACACGAGGGACAGCCTCGTCAATGTCACAGAGGATGGCCTTCTCCACTGATTCATGCTTGACGACCTCACGCAGGACACCGCCGTCACCACCACCAATGACCAGGACGGACTTGGGGTTGGGGTGCGAGTTCATAGCCAAATGTGTGATCATCTCTTGGTAGGAAAACTCGTCTCGTTCGGTACATTGGATGACATTGTCAAGGACGAGGACTGTGCCGTGGTCGCTACTCTCGAAGACCAGGACATCCTGATATTTGGACTTTTCGTGGTGGAGGACTTGATTGACCTTGAGGATCATTGCCTGGCCAGGCCACATGTCGGAGATTTCCCTGAACCAGCCATCTAGCCGTCAATCAGCGAGGGCCTTCTCCCAGCATTCGGGCACTCTCTCACCTTTGATGGTAGGATGCGTGATTTCAGACATTTTTAAAGCGTGGGAAGCGAGGCTGCAGCGGCTTTCTTGCAAGGTGAAACGAGTGAGGGTGCGCGGGGTTGTCAATGGAGATCGACAACAGAACCGGAGGGTGGGAAAAAGACGCAGATTGGAAAAAAGCAGGTTGGTAAATTGAAGAGAAGTGAACCGTGTTGGGCAGCTAGGGATCCTTTACTCCTTGTACACAGTAGAGAATCGTCTTGTGTGGCTGAAAGGGAATGGCAATGACCTGACAGTAGCTCGGAGTAGGGAAAAGCCTCCGCTACATTTCTCTTGACCAAATTTTTTTGTTTTGAAGCGGGGCAATCTGGACGATTGGGCGCATCGGCCTCTGCAGGTCAAGTTTTCGGGCCAAAAATGCATCGCCATTCGTCCCTGACCAGCGCCCTGGGTCACATCTGGCTGCCTCTTCCGCCCTCTGCCGTTCCAAGCGTCGAGGCCAAAGGGTCAAAAAGTTTTCGTGTATTGGCCTGCGACCTCAAAGGGCTGTATTTCTATATATCAAAAAAACAGACTAAGACGAACATTCAGGATCACCGATGTATCCCAACTTCAGTGCCTTTCGACCCGTCCATGACCCGTAGAACTTTGTCCGTATCAACGTTCTTCTTTGGCTGACCCATATACCAAGTGATATCACTACCGTCGCGCTCACAGACATGGAAGCCATTGCCTAAGAAACTGAACATATCCTCTGATTCATCATACTCGATGTCAAAGTCTTCAAACCGTGGCTTCTCTAATAAGCGCAGGAAATGTAAACGAGATCCTGGCCAAACAGCCGGCTTGCCATCTTTTTTTCCGCCTTTAAACCACGAACTGCATGGTCCGGTCCCTAGGAATTTCGTCAGTATGCCAGCTCGAGAACGTCTGGGATTGCAACTTACAAGCTGTCCTCTTCATGTATGTGTCAGCATGTCGAAGAAATTGTTCCACCACCTTTTCTTTCGGCCGTATTGAGCGGATATTCTCGATTTGCATCTTCTCAATGACTTGGATCGTATAGTCGACGTACGCTGAGATAAGTGGGAAGAATGATCCATGGGCTGAGGGACAGTAGGCACCTCCATATAGAAAATAGTTGGGCACTCCACCATAAGCCAGACTCAAATATGAAGGTACGTGCGGATGAGGATTGTCTTTCCATTCTTCGGCTTTGTTGACACCATTGACGATCAATGGGAAACGTGGCTTGTATGAAGTGTCGAAACCAGTCGCGCAGATGATGACGTCCACTTCCTGTTCGTTGCCTTCGGGGTCGATGAAGCCTTTCTCAGTGAGTTGTTTGAGCTGTGTTGTATAGGGCACCGTCTTGTCTCCGGTTAGACACTCGAGATATCCGTTGCCTGGAGTCGGCCGCCTACAGCCAACGTAGAAGTCTTCTGGCATTATCTTTTCAAGGAGGTCTGCTCGACCTCTTAGCTTTGTTTTCATCTCGCTCTCAGAAAACTCGCGGGCTGCCTTTTGAGCAGCAGATCCGTTGATGATGAAGCTAAAGCGCTGATTCAGCTCGCCTTCGATCATTTTGCGGTAAGCCAGATATTCATCAGGATCCTGGAATAGCTTCTGCTGCTCTTCGTTGTATTCGAAGTTGGCGCCGTCTTTTCCAGCAAAGTTTTGAGCGAATCCAGCAGTGATCCATATCTTGTTCCGAATCCAAGTGTACACTTTCTCAACCTTGTCGTAGATATTTGGTAATATCTGAACAGCGCTGCTACCAGCACCTACCAGTGCGACTCGTTTGCCCGTCAGATCCGTTCGCTCATCGTATTGTGCCGAGTGTAGCAGTGTGCCTTTGAAATCCTTGAGACCTGGAATGTCAGGCCACTTCCACTTGTTCAGGACACCACCCCCATCAACAACAAAATCTGCATGATCCTCAAACTCTCGACCGGTCGCGAGGTCCTGAACTCGAGCCGTCCATTGCGCAGTTCCTTCATCCCAAGAAAGGGAGATGATCCTGTGCCTGAGTTTGACGTACTTTTCAACAAAGTTGTTCTCTTGCTCGACCATCTTCAAGTACTTCCAAATCTCCGGTGAGTGTGAGTAGTACTTTGACCAAGGCGCTGTCCGCCAGGGGAACTGATAGACCACACTAGGTATATCGCAAGCACAGCCTGGATATCTGGGAATAGTTAGTACATGGTGGTATGAATTGAATCTTCAAAGATAATGACGCACCTATTCTCGTACCATGTACCACCGATATCAGGGTTCTTCTCGTAACAGATGATTTCCACATTCTTCAGCTTTTCTTCGGCGAACTTGAAGAAGTTCAGACCACTATCACGTTGTTAGAACCGACGAGCTGTCTCGCGAAGGATGGCAGCCTCAAAACTCCTGCAACGCTGTTACAGGTTTCCAAAGGGGACATACCTCATGCCGGCGCCCAACATGATGATTCTCATCTTCTTGCGAGTGCCGTATAGTTGTTCCAGTATAGCGACATCCTCTGGCGACGGGTTGTTGATAACCTCAGGTCGTTCTTCGTGATTAGCAAGGTCGGGGTCAGTACTCCCGTCCGCTGGGAGATACATTCCGCCATATCCATTGGTGATTGCCTCGGGAGCCATGATGCATCAGACAATAAGACTGAGCAAAGGGAAGCGATGCTCAATGGCACTCAGCGAGGAACTAGAACTTCCTATACGTTTGCATGGAAGTAACCGAGGCTTCATCGTCGCCAATCATGTTTCTCAGCCGACCTTCTAAAGCATATTGCAGCCGGGCCTGCTGCTGTGGAGGAAGGCGACCGGATATTCTCCGCATATCTTTGGAGAAGCCGAGGCTGAATTGCCCAATACGGCTGATCCTGAGGAATCATCGCCCTCAATTCGAGCTTGTTTTGTAGGAATTACCGGATCCTCAACGGAAACTCATATGAGGTGTCGGATCCGAGGCCGACAGACATCAAGTGAATTTCGCGAGGTTGCCAAAAGGTGAGAAATAGGGGGTTGATGGGGGTCAAGTTAGTGGCAAGGCTGCTTCGTGCGGGGATGCCTCAGCCTCGTTCGCTAGACCCATGCCAAGCTCTGGAATATTGATTTTCCGACTCCGCCATCTGCTTGCTTGTGGATGACATATGGGCGCAGCCTCTTTTTGCCCTGGCCACTTCCATGTCTTGACGTTCTGGAATCATCCTCCTTTGAAAACAAGCCATTCGACATACGTACCTATTCACTGCGCCTCATCACCCAGAACTGGTGCTCTGAGTGCTCACCTCGCCTCCAACCACATACAAAACTGCATTCTTTCATCCTCCTTCCCTCGACTTCACCTCCACGACCCCAACAACTTCTTCTCCAACATCACAACTCTGACCGTTGCTACAAGTACAACGTCTATCTCTATCCATATCATCTCCACACATATTCATTATGGCGGAAGTCCAACGACAAACACCTTCCCCTATCCAGACTAAAGATCTCCCTCATGATTCCCCTCCCGTCTCAACAGCCTCCTCCCCAGGCTCATTATCAGCGAAACGCTCCCGCTCGCCTCTATCGCTCGACTTGTCCTCCCTCCCACCTCTCTCACAACCCGCACCACCCTCCAATACCCTTCTAATCACTCGCCTCGAAAACCCTAAGATATTCCATCCTGCCTCCCTCGCCACGATAAGACAGCACATCAACGAGCTTGCCACACTCAACTCCTTTTCCCCACTTAAGTCCCTCTGCCGCATTATCTGCAGTTTCTACGACACCGACTCGGCGATCCGCGTGCGCCAGGCCATTGACGGCACCCCTATTCTCGGCACCAGTGTCGCAAAATGCTACTTCGGCGAACCCACTCCGATCGGCGATGAGAAGAAGTACCTCGAACGCCCCGATGCGGGACGGCTATTCTTCATCAGTCCGCCACCCAGTCCGCCGGTAGGTTGGGAAATGAAGCATGAAGACGCTCCTAACAAAGAGGTCCACGCGGGAGATCTCGCGTCGAAGTTGAATAAGCTCAGCGGCAAACTTAACACGTCCATCGTCGAGTCTGGAGAGGATGAGTCGAAGATGCAGTACTCGGCTGAGGCGCTGCAGAAGATGAAGGAGACCAGAGCACGCGCGTTCTCGGGTGTATCTGCGGATAATTCTCCCAGTACTTCGTCGCCCGGGAAGCATCGAAGTCGAAGCTCGACGTTGATATACGATCCCAAAGCGCATGGGGACAGTCCTGCCCTCCCGGCTGTGATGCTCGAGACTGAGGATGACTCGGATATCGAGTTGGAGGCATCACAGAAGAAGATCATGGCTCATACTACTCGACCGCCGGTGGAACTGATGGAACTGAAGGAACACTGATCTAATGCTCAGCATGTTGCATGGTAATTGGCGCTTGTTTGTTTTCAAGGCGTTGTGGGCTTCGAAAGCTTCATATGCACTCGAATTGCATTGCATGGACAGGAGTTTGGGAAGATGATAATTATCCGTGAGATCATTCGGGTATATGACAAAACTAATCCAACTTGTATATACATCTCAAATGCGGACAATCCATGAGGTTGACGGGAATGTTCAGACCTGGCAAATCCAGGATCGACAAGAACACAAGCTGTTCTCTGTGTCCAAAATCTATAACAATGCACCTCATTTCTCATAACGCCAAATGATGATACTCCATCCCAATGGTTCGGGGTAACCAAACTCCCAATGCAAATTCTTTAAACAGCAGGCTCCTCAATCCCCTTCCACCTCCTGTACAATTTCTTATGCTGCTCGAAGAAGACCATGGTGCATATGGTCTGCGGACCTAGCCTTACAAAACTCGGCACCCACCCACGGAATATCCACAGCAGACCTTCTTTGCGACTTGCCTCGCCCAGCAGGTGCAAGACGCTCGTCTTCGCCCCGGCGCTCATCACACGCGTCTTGATCACGTCGACGGGGCTGCATAGCGTTGTCGCAACGAAGCCAGCTGCAAGACTAGCCGTGAAGTGGGTGCTGAAATTGTCCGCCATGCCCAGATTTTTCAAACACATTTGTTTGAACACATCGTAACTGGCAAGCTGACATGCTGTCATGAGCAGCGCGCGGGTGCTGTTCGCTTCGACGCCGCGGAATAGGGAAACGACGCCTTCTTCACGGACCATACGGACGATGCCGTCAAGCGCGTGTTTGTAATTGCGTCGGGCCTCAGGCGGTTTAGATCCGTCGGACTGCATGCGCACGTTTAGAACGTCGCCCGGATTGCCGGCAATGCCACCCAAAAATCCGGCCACGGAGGACATGAGGACGAGGTTCAAGAGCGATGGGCGTGGAGCGGGATTGTCAGCCGTGGGAACGGGAGCAAAGCGGGTCTTGAGGTCTTCATACACGCCGAAGCGCACGGTCGAGTATGTGAGTTGGCGCAGCAGGGCGCCGGAGAGTCCTGCGTACAGCCCCACTGGTCCGTCGTGCTTGAGGATGTAGGTGAATGTGCCGAGGGTGTTGGTAGGGGCGGAGGGCGGGCGGGTTTGGAGTCGGACTTTCACTGTTCATTCCGTTAGAACGCGGGGAGAATGGGAAAATGGAGTGCTGTAGGTCGAAGTAAGAAGGGCGCGGAGTGGTGGAGAGACAGATAGATAGAGAGAGAGAGAGGGAGCAGAGCCGAGAGCGATGATGGGAAAGGCACTGCGTACCTAGATCCAGAGGATGTGTGACTACCGCAGCCATGGATGCTGCGCTGCCGCCAAACCAGAATGGGTAGCGTATCGTCGCAGTCTTGACCTGCTGCTTCTTCGGCTTCGGGGACGGTGTTGTCTCGTTGACATCGTGCCGGGTGATTGGGGCTGGGGGTGCGCTTGTCGACATGGCTCCATTGGACATCCACGATCCGGGGAGGCGGGTGTCAGGGCGAACGAAACGAGAGGAGAGGAGAGTCAAAATGAGCGACAGGCGTGCACAAGAGAATGACTAGAGGAGAGAAAGCAGATACAAGTACGGAGTAAGAGCAGCTGGAAATGCTTGGTGACGAAATCTTTTGGTTCGGCTATATAAAGACGGCCGGCGCAGACTAAAAGAGGAGTTGTCTGGCGCAGAATATCTCGAGGAAGTGCGCAGGAATTATTATACGTGGCACGTGTAGGGGTGCGGAGTCCTCTGTCAGACACATAATATTCTGATTTCGAGATGCGATATCGCTTTCGAGATGGACGCTTATTTCGCACGTCTTTTCGCCTGTCGGACCGACCTCCGCATCCATCCGCAATATGAAGCTTCTTCAACGAAGAATTGTCGATATTTCCCTACTAGACCATGAACCTACCGGCCTGAATCGCTCACCTCCAATGCAGCTCCTCAAAACAGGGGCTTTTCTAAGGGCAGCTCGTTCCGCCAGACTCTCCATTCCTAACCGAAGAGCTCCTCCGGCTACAACCTATACTCCCTCACGATGGTCGAGCTCCCAGGTTGCTACCGAAGAGCATCATCCCTTTCCTGAACAGTCCGTCAATGCCTCTCGGGAAGTCGACCCCGCAAAAACTGCCGAGTTCAAGAATGATGGAGTGCAAAAGTCGGACACAAACACAATATCGTACAAACAACAGGCGACCATCGCTGGAACACCTTACATCGTCGACCAGACCACCAATGTAACCAGTTCTATCCTAGGCCTGGTTGGCCGCAATCTCTATGACCACCCCGACCACCCTATCTGCATCACCCGCAAGCTGATCGAATCATGCTTTCCTCACCCCGAGTACAACCACTTCACCATGTCCGACCCGGTCGTCACGGTCAAAGACAACTTCGACGTCCTGGGCTTCCCCGCCGACCACCCCGGCCGTTCACGAACCGATACATATTACGTGAACTCAACACATCTTCTGCGCACACACACCTCCGCACACCAGCACGCGGCCTTCCAGACCCTGGCCACAGAGAAACGCACATCCGGCTATACCATCTGCGCCGATGTCTACCGCCGCGATAGCATCGACCGTTCACACTTCCCAGTCTTTCACCAAATGGAAGGTGCTCGTGTCTGGGGCCTTCCTCCCAATGCTGAGAGCCGCTATCACGCCCAAACTATTCGTACCGCGAAAATGGCCAAACAACTGGACGCCCTGCCCAAGACCAGTATAGAAGTCGAAGACAATGCCACGAGTTTCTCCCGCGACACTAACCCAATGCAATCCGAGCATGACCCCGTCGAACTCCAACTCGTCGTGTCCCACCTGAAACGCAGCCTCGAGTACCTGATGGAACAAATCCACAAAGCTTCGCAGGAATCGCTCGACCCTTCTGCACGCCAGGCCTCGGGTCCGCTGAAGGTGCGCTGGGTCGAGGCATACTTCCCATTCACAAGCCCCAGTTTCGAACTCGAGGTCCTCTGGAATGGCGAGTGGCTGGAACTGCTCGGCTGTGGCGTCGTCCAGCAGCCTATTCTCAACAACGCTGGTCTGAAGTACAGTATCGGCTGGGCCTGGGGGTTGGGTATCGAGCGCTTTGCCATGTTGTTATTCGGAATCCCAGATATTCGCTTATTCTGGTCGGATGATCGGCGCTTCCTGCGGCAATTTTCGCGCGGCAAAGTCACGAAATTCGAGCCGTTCAGCAAATTCCCGCCTTGCTATAAGGATATCGCATTCTGGATCAACCCCAGCCCCGGGGTTGCGAGTCCAATCGGTGCAGAGGCGCCGAGTACTTCTGGCGTTGCTGCTGCGGCTGGAGGAGACGCAACGAAAGCCTCGCCTAGTGAGACGCAGCCTGCAGCGTTCCACGAGAATGATATCATGGAGGTCGTGCGTGATATCGCCGGTAGTCTCGCCGAGGATGTCAAGCTCGTGGATGAGTTTGTGCACCCGACTAGTGGGCGGAAGAGCTTGTGTTATAGGATCAACTATCGCAGTTTGGAGAGGACTTTGACGAATGAAGAGGTGAACGGGTTGCATGATGAGGTCGCGAGACGGATGGCCAGCCAGTTTGGCGTCGAATTGAGATAAGCTGGCTTTCTCGCCCAACTTCCATCTGGGCTGGCTTCCGTGCCGCAGGTGTCGCCGGCATCTTGTCCTTTACAACGGGTATGGGCGAGGAATGAGCTTTTGTATATCATCTGGGTTTAATTCTAGGCGGCCTACTTGACGTTCGTTGGGAGCGCTTGTTTTGTTTTGCTTTCCTGGTAAGCCAACACTTCTCCTCTCTTTTCCGCCCCTTCCTCTCTACCTTCCCCCCCCGAATGTGCGGGTTTCAAGTGATGAATTGCCAAAATTTCCACATTGTTTCAACCCCATATGACCATCCTTCGGGGCGGGTTGATTCTATTGTGCACAAACCTCTTTACCTCTTTACCTTTGTCTGAGAGAAGAAAAAGAAACCCTGCGATAGAATGAATGATTTTCTATCTCCCAGCAGGGTTCATGGAACCCCATTTCACTTACTGGCTCACGCCTGGATGTGTTGCGTATCGGATGCTAACTGATTTTATTTGCTGGGAAAAACAGGGTCCAGCAGAGGCAAGCAAAGCAAGCGGTCTCTCCTTCACTGCGGACGAGCGAGTTAGTCGGTCAATTTACAAAAGCTTTGCGTTTTCGCCGTCTCTAACCCACAGATGGGCGTTGGTATTCCTGGCGAACCATTGGCTTATTGTGATTATTGTGGTAATGTGAGTGAGTTGAAGAAGAGTGCAAGATAGAGGGTGAAATCTTTGGGAGGATGTTGTTGTAGTTGTAGTGTATCACGCACTATCATGTCCATGTCATAATATACCCTTCCTACTCAATCATCATGCCATATACAAGCTATACCAACCCTTTATCCTGACGGAACATGTTAGCCGTCTATTATCTCGTGTCCATTTCCCAGTGATTGGAGTCTCGAACACCAGATCTGCAAAATCATCGCTTTTGTTGGATATTCTCCTGCTGCTCCCTTCTCGGAAGCGCCTCATAGGACAGGAGAGTGATGTCAATTAAATAGTGTACAAGAGTAGATGCAGTCATCGTCAAAAGTCGATGGCCGGATGCTGGAAAGCCATTTGACCAGCAAACAAGGCGTTCTTTCTGTCGTTCTTGGGCAGCTGAGCAGCTTATGAATTCTTAACAACGCCAACCTTGGCTGCCCTCAGGACTCTGCCATTCAGTTTGTATCCCTTGCTCTGAGTGAAGAAGACCTCCCCATCCTGCTTGCCATCAACCTTTGCGAAGAAGGTCGCCTCGTCGGTGTTGGGGTCGAACTTTCGCCCCTCGCCCTCCAGCGGATCGAACCTCTCGATGCCGTGCTTTTTCAGCGTGGACATCAGGATGCCTTCCGTCATCATGAGGCCCCCGTGTAGGTCGATGAGATGCTTGTTCGCATCGGACATAGACTCCGATGCAGCAGCGGCGTTGGGGTCTGAGGACGAGGTGTTTGACGTTGTGGCATTTCCAAGGACTTCTTTGGGTACAGCAGTGAGTGCTCGGTCAAGGTTATCTATGGAATCGAGCAGGTCGGTGGCGAAGCGTTGCAGGGCGAATTGTCGTGCAGACTCGGTTTCTCGTTTCGTTCGCTCCTGCAGGTTGCGGTAGTCAGCAACCGAGCGGAGGTATTTGTCCTGCGCCTCTTGTTAGACTTGATATAGAGGAGTCCGGGTGAAGTGGCAGGTACCTTTAGGTCAATGATTTCCTTCTTTGCCTTCTCGAGTTCCTGCTTTGTAGGATCTTCCTTCGCCTCTGGTGCTTTCGTCTGTTCTGTCTGGGGAGCTATGTTTTCGTCGGCGTTTGCAGCTTTATCAGCCTCTGTGGACTGCCATCTCCGGCCTAATCTGGAGGAGTATGAGGCGGGCACAGATGACCGGGGAGAGATGAAGGTTGCAGAAGAGAATGGCGAACGCCGCCGTATTTGCGGTGATGCTGCGAGGGATTCTGAGATGGCGCGGGACTGCCGCAGGACCTGTCTTCGAAGCATTGTGCACGGTATCGAGAATTTGGAAGGAGGTAGCAGTAATAGCACAGGAGGAGACGGCGAAGGCGAAGAGTAACAGAGAGTTGGACGATGTATGAACCACACGACTGGACTGGAGCTCCGATGGCACTTGTTAGAAATTTTGTGGCTCGCTTGACATACCTTTTCGGCTAAACGTCCGACAAGGCTGCGATGACGAGGCTCGAAGACCCTGACACCCTGGCCGACGGCAGGGTGGTCTAGGCTCGTGGAATGAAGGCACAAATAAAAGAATTCTTGTATCAAATACCATTGTCTCGTTCTGCGCTGCTAAATCAAGTCGAAATATACATGTGTTGGAGCTCGCTGCTCAGTCGAAATCTCTCATCTCTCAAGTGCCTAGGGCTGGTCCGGGCTAATACCAACCAAGCAACTCACTCCTCATGCCTCGCATATGCTGTCGAAAACCACCCACAACCATAGCAGTCTTCTCACGGGCCATGCCCCATGTGCTCACCAAAGCACTTCCAACCCCTAGGCCCTCTCGAGCGTTCTTATCGACGCCGGGAACGGTATCTCCACAATCATGCTGTTCGCTCAACGTTTCAGATGCCTTGCTAGTCGGGCCGCTGTCCGCAGCATCCGAGGTGACTGGCGATCCCACAACCTTGGCTGAGAAAAGGCCCGAGGCCTTAGCAACGAACCAGACAGGGAACTTGAGAGGATTTGTTGCGGACCGTGTGGCGGCTGAGCAGAAGGGAGCGCCACAAGTATCTGGGGCAAGTACTTCAGAACTGTCTTGTTGTTGGTTGGCCGGGAGGGCAAGTGCCACCAGACCTTTGGCAAATAGCACCGGCATGGTGAAAACTCTCATGAGGCGGGGTTGAGAGCGTGTTGCGGCCGAACAGAATGGAGCTCCACAAGTATCTGGAGGTAATGCCTCAGAGCCACGTTCTTCAATTGGAAGAACCGCCGCAGCCAGTCGCCTCGCAAACCAAACAAGGACGCTAAATATCCTCCATGGTCGAGGCATACCCGAAGAAGCCGAGCAAAAGGGAGCACCACAAGTATCTGGGGGCAGTGCCTCGGAGACGATTTTGGGTCCTTCATTGCTTGGATCTTCCGCTTTTCTCTCGATGGCCGGCATTGCCGTCACAAGTCGCAAGATGTGAGCGAAAAAGGCGAAAACCTTGAGAGGACGGTGCGCAGCCGCTGCGCCATGCACTGGTGTTGCGGCAACCGTGATCACAGAGCCTCGGGGGGTTGTAGCAAGACCAGAACAGACCGCGCCGTTATAACAGCAGCCTTCGTTTCCAAGTCCGTCAGTCGTGCAGTAGCTATCGAAGGGACAGCAGATAACACCGTCGCCAGGACATAGTGTGATGCCTGGGGGGCATCCGCCGCGCTCGAAGTGGGTTGCAACCGCATGGGTAATGAGTGGAGCTGCTGTTGAGCTCAAGGGCTGCGAAGTCGGCATAAACGCTTGTGGATGAGCGTGAGGGTGCGAAGGAAGTCGAGTTGCTGGCTGGTGGTCCGCGATCCCGCTGGTTGGGACCGGGGTCAGATGCTTCTCGAACGATGTCGGAGCGCGGGCACCATCGACCGATCTATAACTGGCGTGAGATCCATGGAGTTGTGATTCCGTGTGCTGGCCATGAGAACGAGATGGGAGGGAATGACTCTGGTGATTGGGGTTGACGTGTCCGAGGACGACAGCCGCGATAGTCGTAAGGAGCAGGAGAAATATAAGAGTCTTCATCTTGTCGGTATCTTTTTCGGACAATGATAGCTCGGCTGAGGATGAGAATGATGAAGGAACAAGGAAGGCTGGGTTGCAAGATGAGCACATTTATATACCAAATGGTTTGTCACTGCCTCTCTTGGGTCACTGTGCCATGAGGTGAACAATGGTGATTGTTACTCTCGTGGTAGTGAATCCTTAAGTACATTGCAGTTGGCCTGCCGTCCACCTTCACCTGCCGTTTGAAGCCATACAGCTGTGGTTTGTCGTGAATTTGGCGGGTACAAACGGCAAGCATGTGAAAATCACGCAGCAAGCTGGTGAACTCACTGTGTCAGGGACTGCACAGTGAAACCATGCCATGCTCAAAGGTAATGCTGTAGAGCACCGTGGAAATCGAGGTCGTTCAATGAGAGTCAAAGGACGATGACTGCCCAGTCCTTAGCTAGTCAGATCTGATAGTGCCCGGGATCAAGCCTGATCGTTGTACCAGCGAAGCTATACGGCTTGGTTTTTGTATCTTTCAGCACCGAATCGACATGTTCTGCGTGATTGAAGGCCCGTTCGAAGGCGAATGAGTCTGTGGCTAGTGTTTCCGATATGATAGCTTGAGCTCGGCCGGAAGAGCACATAGTGCCGGCAGCATCCTCCCACGACACCCTCGACTACAGAGAACATCTGTATCAGATGTGAGCACTTCGCCGAATAGATAGCTCCGCACCATCTCGCTCATCCATTGGCCATATGGCTGCAAGAACGGCGCATACGGCCTCGACTCATCAATGCAGCCCAACCTTGTGAGACAGATAGCCTGTAACCCAAACGTCCTTGGTCGTTTCGAGGACTGAGTCTCGAAAGTGGCGGCACCATACGCCTTTTACACGGCACATTTGTTCTTGGGTACTCCTGTGTTGAATACCAGAGTGGAAAACCATGTGAGGGCTTCTGCCATCTGGACGATAGGTGTCCGCTCAGAAAAGCACAAGTGCTGAATTTTGGAGCAATTTCGGTCCAGTTGCGGCGATCAATTCTGCGGCTATGCCTTTGATCGTGTCGGGATCATCAATCTTCCAGTCTTCCCAACCTCGGATGTCCTGTACATCGGTTAATGAACGGCTTTAACAAGCGAACTTAGGCTCATGCTCACCTCTAGCTCAACCAAATTATTTCTAACGACAAGACGCCAGTGGTCCAGATCGAGGCTTTTCACCTCGTCCTTGGTGAGCACACCAGGGATGTGGTAGTCGAACATGGATCCTTCCGGTATCTCTGCGTCTTCTTCGTCGCTTGGTGCTTCATCAAACTCAAGGTCTTGTTCGTCGTCAAAGATTGTTGACCTTTCTTTGGTGGTTTCTGAGGCCGAAGTTGCCGTAATCTGTGACTGACTGTTTTCGTCCGTTGCTACAGGCCCCTGTTTACGATCACGAGACAGTGAGACGTACGGTGTCTTGTCCAGTTCGCGCTTGTAGGTCTCATCAAATAGGCACCATTCGAGACTTTCAGGATCTGGAAACTTCAGCGGATAATCAGATTCCAATCGATGAGGCTTACCCAGCAAATAGCTTGGAGAAAAGGTGCCCTTATAGCGCATTTTGACGCAGGAATGGATGTAATACCCTGCTCAATGATAAGCCGGGTACGGGCGTGAGGAATATAAAGCATACCCATGTAATAGAATTCGTACTTCGCCTCCAACGCAAGCGCTATTTCCCGGAGGGCACTCATCTTACCAAAGTCCCACTGCCGATACTCAGGATCATAGCTAGGATGTTACTCTCGGAGCGGAGGACAAGAATGTTCTGATACTTACAACAGGTAGACGGAGCTGACAGCATGAGGCAGAAGGTCTAGAACAGCTACTGCAACGAGCTTACCGTCCAGTCGGTAGCACTGATGGTAAGAGCCCAGTTTCATCGTCTTGCCACCAATTTTGAGGATCTTGCGGTCAAGACCACTGCATAAAAATCGCTTAAAGTCCTTTTCTTTCCATCTTGAAGCAGGGTCTTTGTGTATTTGCATTTGGTATTTGAGGAAAACATCATACCTGGTGACGGTCAGCTGTGTCAATTGAGCCCCTTCTCCGGCTTACTTTTCCTTTGTGCAGCTGTCGCCTTCCAGATTGATTTCGAATTTGTGAGCCGGTTCGATGAGCTTGCTAGTCTTCTTATTCACAGGTCGCTTCACATTATCATATTCGGCCTTGTGGACAGCCGTTAGCAGGTCAAATGTGCCTCGGTTTCTGCGCTTCTCTCTGAAGAAGTCAGAGTAATCCAGCATTGACCATGTCTGAGACGTACTCTCTGCTCTGAGGGCATAACCTTGCTGCTTGCTGCCTGTACCCTGCTCCGAGGACGAAGTCATTGAAACGATTCACGGGCTGACGTTGGTCTTTCTTCGCCTTGAATTCAGACGCCTTGAGCCTACCACCATGAGCTTGCAACTTCAAATGACTGGGATGAAGCTAATATACCGTATGGTATAATGGGGACAGCACGACCGCAGCAGGTCTGGTTTGTAGTACAGAGTACCTGACCTTCTCCAGCCGCGGTCCATCAACTCTTGATAGTGATCAACTCGCATATTGTCACACGACATGTAATACGATGAACCTTGAGATTCGTAAGCTTTGAGCCAGAGCATGGGACGCGTCAAGTAACCCGGTCAGGATATCTGAACAGGGCTGACCTACTGCCTGTCGCATTCTTGCAGTAGCCACAAGAATTCTTTCTCTGATAGCCTGCGTTATTGGAGTCAGTAGCATGTCAAATGATAAGACCCGAGTTGGCGGGCTGGGCTGATGCCGCCAAACCCCAGGCCCAGGTCTCGGCCCAGACAAAGCTTGCTGCCGCCATGAATAATGTGGTTATTAATGTCGACTCACCTAGTGGCTTTAATAGGGAGATTTCGTTTGTCATCTTGCCCGCGGGGTGCTTAAAAGAAAGCTCGGGTGCAGAAGGAATTCAAAGTGACCATCAAAGATCCGCAAATCTCATCTGTCGAACGCTTCTTCGGAATGGCTCTGTCCGGTTGGAAAGGAGACGTGTTCCAGGCAATGAATTATGATGTCACCTGACTGGTCGACAAGAAATGGCGGCTTTCGAATCAGACATGAACCGGACAACATACGGACATGTCGAAGGTGGGATATGACAGGGCGTCGTCCGGAGGGCCAATTAAGGCAGTTTTGGGAGGCTCAAGACCCTTGCTGGGACCCCCACGAGCAGGAGCAGGCGCTCGCGTGAGCAGCACAGACGGTGAAGGGATGGTGGGAGGAATGGGGAAGGGCAGCAGCAGAGCAGGTCACTTTTAGACCAGTATGAAGTCGAAGAGCGGCACGTGTGTGTTTGTCGTGTGCTCCTCGAAGGACAGCGTTGCTGCATGCGATGTACGGGCAAGGAACCACTGCAGGTCATGCAGCGAACCAGATTAGTTGCCAGGTTTCGTTAGCCCACAATGGCTCTCTGGGTGCATGGAAAAAAGCTGTGGATGCGCTCTGATGGCTCTAGTTTTAACGTTACCACCGCTACTCTTTTCTTTCAGTTCGTGTCCACCCCAGAAACTAACCACTTGCCAGAAATCTACAAATTATGGCTGCTCCCGATCTCAGACTGCGGTGCACGTCAACCCTCTTCCCTCAGCCCCGTTCTACACGGGACTGAAGGCCTCTCGTCTCAACTTGCGCTGCTTCGCAAAACCTCCTTTGCCCCAACGCAACCATGGCTCCTCTGTGATTCTGCCCTGATTTCTCTTCTTGAAGACCGACCGACCGAGCCACGCCCACCCACACACCGGAACAGCTCGACAGTGTTCCACGTGCTGTCTTCACCGTCTCTTTGCACATTCGCTTTCACTCCTTTGGGACCAGAGCCAAGCAAGAAGAAATAAAAGTCCTTCCTTTCTCCTGGAAGCGTGGCTGGTGTCCGGGCTTGTCGTCTTCACCATCATGGCCAAAGACCTGTCTATGACGTCGCGCACCGGCAGTAACAATCAACGTAAGCAAGGGTACTCGGCTGTTGCTGTACACGGAGACTCATTGTGTTTCAGGTTACGGTCCGAAAGGCGAGCGACTGGTGGCTGGCGTTGTGCCTCTTTCCTCAGACAAGACACGAGTCCTCCTGATACAGTCTACACACCGCAATGGCTGGGTTCTCCCTAAAGGCGGATGGGAACTAGACGAGGCTACAGCATCTGCGGCCGCCCAACGAGAAGCTTGGGAAGAAGCCGGTATCATTTGCAGGGTCGACAAAGACCTCGGACATATTCCTGATACAAGACCTACAAGTGCCGTCTCCAAAAATGCTCCCAAAGCGAGCTATCACTTTTTCGAAGCAACCGTTACCGAAGAAAGATCAAATTGGCCCGAGAAACACAAGAGGTCCAGACAGTGGTACGCCTACGCTCAAGCCGTCCAACTTTTGCAAGCACGTCCGGAGTTGTTGGAAGCCTTGAGAAGAAGTTCGGTGAAAAAGTAAAAGCATGTGCATTGATATCGGGGAGCGCAAGATTATTTTGCTCGTTTTACATTGCTCTGGCTTTGTGGTACGACAAGAGCCCTCAGTGCAACGCTGAAATCCGTGGTGACGGCGGTGGTTGATCTTCGAGCCTTACCTCAGATATCCAATAGACCATTCGCGACTCATTCGGAGCGGCTTCATGAGGTAGTCGGCTTTTTCTCACTGCTGCACAGTGGGAGAGTGCCTGCTGGTATGCCTGCATGTACCATCCCCTGTCTTCTGAGTGTCAAGAGCTGCAAAAAGAGCCGATCCAATGCGACACATGGACCAATGACATTCTCACCAAGCAGCACGATATTAATGCTATGGTATATTCCAACTGACATGCAAAGTGGTCAATCCCCATTCTTATACCGCTGAATGCCAATCTGCCAGCGAATACATATGTGCTCGCGAATGCAGGCCAATCAGACCCAAACCGACCAGCCACAATCACGTGGAATTCTGTGTTGTCTCCCATTGCACCATTTCTTGTGATGCAAGGCTTCTGGACTCAACTTCCATTTCAGTCTGATACGGAGATTGTGTCGAGAGACGGTCCTCGAGCGATTGCGTTTGTATTGTTGGTACACACTCACAGTGTGGCCCATTAAGCACTTCCTTGTCAGTCGCAAGTGAAGGATGTTCTTACTGATGCAAACCACGAGCGCTCAGGACGGCAGACTGAGTAAGGACAGCGAGCCGGCCCAGTACTGGATGTCGAGTAGGAAGCCCTTGTAGGCAGGCACACTAATTACCTAGGTAGGTGACCGTGGGTGACTTATGACGGTAGGTCCTGGGGAATTGCAACCGAGGTGGACTGGACTCGAATGATCTATCCAGCGTCATGCATGAGATATCCTGCATCAATATTGCTTTGCATATTCACGTATTCCTTTTCCCGGAAATTCATTCCTACTTGAACAAACCATTAATCACATCACTCCCCGCCGTTGCACCGGCCCCGAAGACAGCAGCGTTGCCAAATCGCTGCACAAGACCTTTCAGGAACTCATGGTGCTGCATTTCGTATCTGTCAGCGTCCATTCTGCCACTCGCTGGACAACAACAAAAGCAGGATGGTATGTGCTTTGGTATGTTTTGCCTGTGCCCTTCTCTATCTTACCTTTGGATGACTAGGTTGGATTTGGTATTAGCTAGCTCTCCAGTCTCTCGATCTAATGACCGCGGGCGTCATGGTATGCCATGATGTAACTTACCTTGGGTGCTCCGGATTTTCAGGATTCTTGGACTTCCGATGGTGCTCTTCCAAGATCTTCTTGTCCTCGTCGCTGAGGTGTTCGTATTTCTACATGTGTAAATGTCATGTTAGTCGAGTTCCTTTCAGCGCATGAACCCAACCGTGGGAGGCTTAGTCAAGTTCGAGGGAGATAGCATACATCAGCCATGTTGTGTTATTGTTCCTTGTTCTCAGACCGTTCTACTACGAAAGATATTAGATTAACCTCTTCTAAGAATACGCACATGCTACGAGGTTTATACGTCAATACAGTAAGGTGATGTCACGAAGGTAGTTGCCTTGCACGTGTAGCGAGCATCACAAATCGGTTCGTTCGGACGGGATACGTGCTTGCAATCTGACGTACTTGAGAAAGGTTCATTTTTGCGTCTGGGACATTGATCGACCGTATTTCGTACAAGGGCGCAATCGACATGAGTTGTATTCTCGACTCAGCATGCAACCTGGAACACTCTTGCAAAATTCAGGTGTCCTGATGAGCAGAATCCAGATCGGTGATTTCGAGCTTGCACGATCGTCCTTGTATCTGGTTGGACGACGTCCATCGCCTTGATGGGAACAACAACCATCGCAAATGTCGGTTCGGCCGGCATACTGTGAATGAGTCGCGTGTCCCAGAAAATATTGAGCTCTCCAGGAAACAGAGCGGACTTGTGTGAGGGACGATAGGAGCTGTCATTCATCTCTATATACAGTGCACGCTCGTTCTCCACTCCTGAGGCGAGTCCCTTTTCTTTCCACAGCTCTTCGATTTGGTCTAATGTTGCAAGTCAACTGGGAAGTTTCCGGCTTCGCGTTGGTCATCCCATCTGGCGACCCAGGAACTCGGGCAAAGTGATCGGTATGCCAGGTAGAACTGTTACCGCTTTGTCAGCGCTCTCCTCTGTCTGTTCAACAATGAAAGCGTGGTATACCTGTCTGCATGGTTTGAAATCTTCGCCTTTTGCTAGGATACATTTGTGGTAATCGACATAGTTTTGCCAGCAGTGTTTCGTCCTAGGGTACCGTTAGCTGGGCCGTGGGATGAGGTGATCGGTCAAAGGAACGTACTGGTTCGTGTTGGGGAATCGAGCATCATAGCCAACTGTTTGTGTGTCAGAGCAATATCAGGAGAGTAAATTGGTAGCGAACAACAGAGGGATTCATACCGGTAACGAACTTAAATGGCTTGGTAACGTTTCCTCCGAGCTCTTCGGCGTCAGGCGTCTCGATTTCGACCATTTTGACGGTAGTGAAGGAGATGTGTAAGTTAGGGGCGGATTGACGAAGGTGTCGAAGTAGGAGGAGGCTACAGTCAAAGTCCTGTAGCTCGATTGTATGGTAGTCGAAGTGTCACCTGAGGGAGCTTCAATTCGGAGGTTGCAGTTTCCCGCCAAGCCCAGAATTGCGGGATCTTGATTGGTTCGTCGCCTGCCCGCGAGCCAGAGCTTCTTTGAGCGGCTGCGACTTCTACATCATTGAACCTCTGCAGATATCAATTGAGCACTTTTGCCAACTCTCCACTCCTTCGACGCCAACACGATGAACACGGCAAGACTCATGAGGCTACAGCCTCTTCGGGCAGCTGCCTTCAAGCAGCCGGCTTTCCGACAGCCAGCTCTGCGCCAGACCCCTCTCAGACAAGCCAGACCCTTCCACAACTCCAGGGCGATGTTTAGAACAAAGGTAAGTTACTGTGGGCATAATTTTGAAGAAGCTTGACTGACTCTTGCGTTCAGGAGGATGACCAAAGCGGTGAGCCTGTCAACGCGAAAATCACTAATGAGCAATTGACTGAGGTCCTGCAGCACACACCATCACCCAAAGACTTCGCAGTCTCAAGAGGATTCCTCCGGAATTGATCCCTCTTGGTGTTGTCATCCTGTATGTCCCGAAATCGCGACCCTTTCAGCCTGGTACAGCTGCTCACTTTTTCCAGCTTCGCTGTCTTCGCTGCTGTCTTCGCCATGACCAGAAAGCTCATGACAGACAAAACCCTGCGGTTGCACAAGTCTTCTCCCAAACAACATTGAGGAAGACAAGCCAAAAGCGAGAACGACGAGTCCTGTACTAAGTGAAGAGAGAGACAAGAGCATCAACATTGCCGAATATGACGAGGTCCATACCGTATGGAAGTGTATATATCGAATCAGAATGCCAACGGTGATCTCCTTGAGACATGTATTTGCTCAATCCGGTCCCTGGTGTTTCCTCTCATGCTTGTTTTCAGTTCGAAGCTTTCTTCGTTCGCCATTCCAAAGCCGCCAGTCACCCCAGAAGTCCCCAGCGAAGCGGTTGGGACGCCCTCTTCTCCTGACTTCCAGCGGTCTATAGGACTGCCTTGATGATATGACGGCTTTCCTGGTGACCTTCTGGAGACGCCGAGTCCCTCATAACGGCTGGAATGTAGCCGGGAGACAGGTGGTGACGTAACCATCCGACTGGCGCAAAAGACATTGCGTTTCGGACGGTTGGATATTCGTTTCTGAAGGGCTTGACCAACATGACCCTGATCTCACTCCGTTCTCGGTCCAGCAACATCAAGGCCTTCAAGTCCCTGCATCGGATCTTCTGGCTTCTCGTTCCTTGAATGCTCCACGGCTTCCCTGTCCTCGTTGGCCGCTGCTGCATATTTGGCCAGATAGCCTTCCTATAACAAACATTAGTTCCTGAGCCGCACTTCCGAATATTTGGAGCACGAAGGCAGCAATTCAGACATACCTGCTCCCAAATAGCGGTTGTGCTTCCTAGCCCAACTTCTCCGGTTTCCTTTCTATCAGGCTTTGCCATTGCTACCTTGATTACCCTTCCGTAGAGTTCGCTTTGATCCATGTTGTCGATGGCTTCTTTGGCATCAGCTGCGTCTTCGAACTCGACGTATCCGAAGCCACGGTGTAGATCGGTGGAAGAAGGCGCCTCCGGCTTGGGCAGCGTAATGTCGACTATTTCGCCAAATGGAATGAAAGCCTCGGACAGCGTGGCAGCCGTTACGAGACTTGTGTCGAGTCCGCCCACATAGATTGTACTATTTGGCCGACTTGGGGCCTCGGCCATCTTGCAAACACTTCACTTCCCGCTTGAAAGAGGAACACCGCCAGATGAAAATGGAAGTCGAGCACAGGAAAAATTGATATCACGTGGTGAAGGAGTCTTGAGAATTCGAAGCTGTCTGACAACGAAATGCACTTCCTACCGAGCCACTTTCGTTCGTCTTTTTCCAGGCTCCTTCGGGAGAGGAGTCAGCAGCCCGGTGCTGAAGTAGTTGGGAAACCTGTTAGAGCGAATTCAAGCCTTCCTCGAAGATGTAGAGCCTTTCATAACTTAGTAAAGAGCTGGGAAGTAGTATTCACCAGCCTGTTCGTCTCGTGGAATCAACTGCGGACACTGTCAGACCCGGTTAACTTTCCTCGTAGACAAGATAATGGTTAGCGCGCAACGGCCCGCATTATGTTCAGGCTCAGGGATGACGCTTGGGCCAAGGACATTTGAGAATGAATCTGGAGAAACGACGGTGTCCAATTCAAAAAGTTGCATACACTGTACCATGAATTGATTAGAGGACAGCTGTTTGCTTGCATTGAGTTTGGTCTCTCGGGCGTGCTTCGACTTCGATTGCTGCATGATTCAGTAGTTTCATTCCTCTCACTTCCTCCTCCTCTCCCTGTCTCACGTCCACCTCCGTCATGGTGCGCCTCAGAGAGATACCACGCACTGCGGCTTTCGCTTGGTCTGCAGATGCCACAGCCCCTTGGATAGCAACCGGCACCAAATCCGGTGCTGTGACAGCGGACTTCAGCACTAAAACTTGTCTTGAGCTTTGGGACCTCGCCCTCGACAACGCTCAACAGGGCCAGGAACTACAGCCAACTGTCACCCTGCCCACGGAATCTGGGTATGTACTTTCGATTTAGGGAGATTACCCAATCTAATGTACTCTAGATTCCACGATCTCGCCTGGACGCCGGCGCAAGAAGCTCATAAGCGAGGGATTATTGCGGGAGCCTTCGACAGCGGCTCATTGGGCCTTTGGGATGCGGATAAGATCATAAACAATGCAGCTGATGCTTCTCTCTTCGACAAAGCGATCCACACCGGTTCCATCAAAGCTCTGCAGTTCAATCCGAAGATCCCAAACTTCCTCGCAACCGGCGGAGCCAAAGGTGAACTGTTCATTTCAGATCTAAACCACCTCGACGCCCCCATACGACTCGGAAACCCGTCGGCGCGTGGAGACGATATCGATTGCCTAGACTGGAACAAGAGAGTGTCAAATATTCTTGCTACGGGAAGCAACGGAGGCTTCGTGACAGTATGGGACATGAAGACGAGGAAAGAGAGCCTAACGCTCAACAATTACCAACGGAAACCAGCCAGTGCCGTCGCTTGGGATCCTGAAAAACCTACACGGTTGATCACAGCTGTTTCATTGGACCAAGAGCCAGTAATTTTGGTCTGGGATCTGAGAAACTCGAATGCCCCAGAGAAGGTCTTACGCGGGCATGATTCTGGAGTGTTGTCTCTTTCCTGGTGCCCTCAAGATCATGACCTGCTGCTATCCTGCGGCAAAGACAACAGGACAATTCTGTGGAACCCGCAGACAGGACAGCCATATGGCGACTATCCCGTTGTGACGAACTGGACATTCCAAACGAGGTGGAACCCACACAACCCGAACATGTTCGCAACAGCGTCCTTCGATGGCAAAATTCAGATTCAGACCCTTCAAAACACAAACCCTAGCAGCACGGAAACCGATCAGGGCCAGGTTGCTGATGGTGAAGACTTCTTCTCAAGGGCCCAGACACAGCCTCAGACGTCTTCCTTTTCCCTGCTAAAGGCGCCAAAATGGCTTGAGCGACCGGTCTCTGTTTCTTTCGGCTTTGGCGGGAGGATCATAAGTGTTCGGCAAGCGGACCCTGGCAAATCCAGAGCCTCAAAAGTCTGCATCAGCAAATTCGAGGTTGATTCGAGCGTAGGAAGTGCGACTGAGACGTTTGAGAACGCACTCCAATCCGGAGATCTCACTTCTTTATGCGAGCAGAGAGCGGCGGCCGCCAAGTCGGATGAAGAAAAGGCTGACTGGAAGGTTATCGAGACACTGGTGTCCAAGAATCCCAGAGCGGGACTGGTCAAATATCTGGAAATCGAGGGTACCACAGAAGACGCAACCAACGGTGTTGAACAGCCAAGCCTCGACGAACAGGAGCCTGGGTCTGCGAGCGCCCCTGTGAACGGCACGTCAAAGTCCCACAAGCGGTTCCAATCCATCTTTGCAAGCTCTGCTGATGGCGATTTTCTGTCTGAACTTGCAGCAACGAAGGGCACCAAAACGAACAATCCCTTCCAGATTTACACTGGTTCGGAATCGGAAGCCGATCGAAAGATAACACGAGCTCTCATTCTCGGCCACTTTGACAAGGCTTTGGATGTATGTCTGCAGGAGGATAGGATGTCGGATGCATTCATGATCGCAATATGTGGAGGCGAAGCATGTATCAAGAAAGCTCAAGAAGCCTACTTTGCGAAGCAATCTGGTGGCCCTAATTATCTCCGGCTCCTCGCTTCTGTGGTGGGCAAGAATTTGTGGGATACTGTTCACAATGCCGATTTGTCCAGCTGGAAGGAGGTCATGGCAACTCTGTGCACGTTTGCCGATGAGCAGGAGTTTCCTGATCTTTGCGAAGCTCTCGGTGACAGAATTGAAGAGCAGGCAGATGACTTGTCTTCAGTCGCTCGAAAGGATGCATCTTTCTGCTTCCTGGCGGGTTCCAAACTGGAGAAGGTGGTTGCTATTTGGATCAAAGAGCTTAAAGAGCATGAAGAAGCCGGAGCAGCAGAGGCAGACGCAACATCAGCCTTCTCCTTGCATGCTCATGGCCTGCAAGATTTTATCGAGAAGGTCACCATATTCAGAAAGGTGGTCCACTTCCAAGACAGTGAATTGTCCAAAGACGGAGACTGGAAACTGGAGTCCCTCTACAGCAAATACCTGGAATATGCTGATATCGTGGCTGGCTCGGGCCAGCTAGAGGTTGCTCAGAGATATTTGGACCTGCTTCCTGCCACATACCCTGGAGCAGATGTTGCAAGGACTCGACTTGAGAAAGCTAGGAAGAAGCCACTAGCTCCTGCCGTTACTCAAGCAACCTCAACATCGACGAGGAACAAACCACTACCCACGATGTCAGCCTTCCAGCCGCCAACGACTGCTTTCACTCCTGCGGCGCCTCAGGTCCCCACGCCCTATGGTGGCACTCCTTCTCAACCTGCAAACCCCTATGCACCTCCGACGGCTCCTGGAGCACCTGTCAACCCATATGCTCCGGCTGGTAGCTATCAAGCTCCCCAACAGATGAGGATGCCGCCAGGGCCTGCTCAGTATGGTATGCCACAAGCGCCACAAGCGCCACCGATACAACCTCCTCCGCGATTTACTCAATCTCCTGCAGTCCCACCTCCATCACAAGACAGGAACATGTCTAACTGGAACGATATCCCAGAAGGATTCGTCAAACCTGCTTCGAGAAGAGCCACGCCTAGTGTTCCGGCCCAGCCTGTCTCCAACCCCTATAGCCCGGCCCCGGCTCAGCAGCCGTCTCCTCCTGTTGCGCCTCCATTCGGTTCCAGACAGCGAGCGTCACCTCTTCCGCCCCCTCCCAAAGGCTCAGCTCCTCCACCCCGCGTGACTTCCCCTTTGGCTGGTGGACCACCGCAAGCTCCCTTTGAGCGACCTAGCTCATCAACCGGCAATGCATACGCACCACCATCGGTGACCTCGCCCCCGTTAGGGCAGAACATCATGTCTCCTCCCATCCCCCGAGGCCCATCACCGTACAACGCTCCGCCATCACATGGTCCATCCGCTCCCAATCGCTACGCTCCCGCTCCGGGTTCGCAACCTACAACTGCACCATCTGCACGGCCTACAATTGCGCCACCGCCGCAGGGATCGTCTTTCCATACTCCGCAACAACCCACGAACCCTTATGCACCTTCCCAACCCATACAACAGTCTCGGCCTAGTCCATACGGCCCTGCACCGACATCACAAACCCCTCAGCAGACTTCAGCACCTCCGCTACCTACGCCATCACAGCAATTCATCTCTGGCCCGCCACAGCCCAGCGGTCCGCCACAACAAACACCACCACCAGCTAGTACTGCAGGTTCAGAGAAGCGTGCCGCTGCCCCTCCGCCACGCAAGCATCGTAAGTTGTGACTTGGTCGCACCTCACGTTTCTAGACCCAGCTAACCAATTTGTAGCCAAAGGCGATCGTAGTCACATCCCGCCATCCGCACAGCCAGTCTTCGAGATTCTCTCATCAGAAATGGCACGCGTGAAGGGCCGGGCGCCTGCTAGTTTCGAGCCACAGGTCCGCGACACCGAGAAACGCCTGGATATTTTGTTCGACCACCTTAACAACGAGGATCTTCTGAAGCCGGACACGGTGGCGCAAATTGCGCAGCTGGCGACCGCTCTACAGAACCGCGATTTCCAGACGGCAAGTGACATCCAGATGGATGTGCATACGAACAAGGTTGAAGAATGTGGGAATTGGATGGTTGGCGTGAAGAGATTGGTCGGCATGTGTAGAGCGACGCCTTGAGTGTGTGGAGCGTGTAAATCGTCGGGTGGCCTTCGTGAGGTGAGGAAAGGTTATGATGCTGCCATGAGGAGCCAGGATGAAGGGTATGGGGGTGGTGAACGCTATGATTCATATGCTCACTGATGTAGAAAACGATAAAGTGTGCTTTGTGATTTGTTTTGGACTCTGGATGCTGACATGTTTGAGTGTTGCTATCCTATACTACTTGTAGGAGGAAGGCTACCCTCTCTACTTAACAAGGCGCCGTTGAGAACTGAGGTATTGTCACGTTGGGAGTACGATAACGACTCCACGGCAGACAACCGAGTTGTTCGTCGAGAAGTGGTCCTATATACAGCACCATTATGCTGCATGAGCCAAACAACAGCACTTGATTTGCTTCATTTTTGCAGATAGTGCAGAACGATTCTGAGGCTCCGCTACGCTAATCAGCAATTCCACATTCGATTTCAGACTCAACCCGGAATCCTCATCTCGCACTGCCAGGCAAAGTAAAAGGCGCCGCGGGCCTCGCCGTCGGAAAATTCCTTGAACTCAAGAAGGCGCCCTTCAGCGCGCGGATCTCTGCTCTGAACCTTGCGGCTTCATTATCCGACGTGGAGGATTTCTTTGTCCTGCTTTTATCTTCGGCATTGGCACCAACGCCAGTGGAAGTATAACTCGTGAATGATGACCCGCTATAACTTGTCTGGAAGGGGTTGTAGGTATTGGAAAGCTTGTCGAGAACGGTCTGGAAGTCGGTCACACTCTCCTTCAGCTTGTCCTGGGCGAAGTGCGTGTCCGTGGACGTGAGGAGGGATGAGAGCGTGCCGTGCAGAGAGCGCAGGCGCGTGGATTGGCGGGCTGTCGGGTCTGAAGCGGCGAATCCGTATGGGGACGACTCGGACGGAGAGGGTGAGGGGTGAGGTGATGTTTGCGTCGCGATGTCGCGGTGGAAAAGCTCTGTTGGGTCCGAGTCGGAGGACGTGTCGGAGAGGGTTTCGTCAGAGGGTTTGGGATGCTGGGTGCTGGCTATGTAGGGGACGTGGGAGACGACGGATTCGAGTTTTGAATTGAGCTGGTCGAGGTCGGAGAGCGCGGTTGAGGAGAGGTCATGGCGAGCGGAAGTTAAGGTTTCGAGCATGGGCTCGACTATGTAGTTAGATGCGGCGTATGTGAGGGTCGCGAGGCCGGCGAAAGCGTAGGCGGCGTTCACGAGGCGGGAGAAGGTGACGAGCGGTGGTGGTTTGGTGGGTTTGACGAGGAACTCCGGGTATGTGATTATAGGGGGGATGTCGCGTCTGGGAGATGTGGTTGACTCTGGTGTCTGTGTAGAAGAAGGTGAGGCCGAGGGAGATGAGGATTCAGGTGCCTTGTTGTTGAGTGTTTGTGTGCTGTCGTGGACAGTCTTGAGGTCTGAGGGTGTGTCGTCGGAGGACGGGTGTTCTGAATCGAGAAGTTGGTGGATTTCGTCTGAACTTAGACCTTTCTTCTCGAGGAGGGCGGCTTTGCGCTCTCGAGAGACGTCTCGTATTGATTCATCCTCGAGGAATTTGCGGGCTTGTTCGAGGACAGAGAGTTCTGGAGACGAAGAGGTTGTCGAGGTTGTGTCAGATGAAGGTTCATCGTCTGCGCTGGGTTGCGGCAGGTCTTGAGAGGACTTTTGCTGCCATACAGGGATTGAGGGGACTTTCTTTGGGCCTTGATCTGCCATAGTGCACGCTGAGGAGGTTACTGAGGCGCAAGTAAGAAAGATTGTCTGCGATGGATGAGGAGGTACTGTCTGGCAGAATGATGCTGGATGACCACATCGAACAGCAGCCTCGGCTCAAGAAGGTTGGGGCTGGAGTCACAGCCACAAGTGGCCAAGCACATCGAAATACGCCCCCTTGCCTCTCGTGTCTTCGTTCTCATATTGCTCCTTAACGCCAATATTGCGATATATTTGGGTTGTTTAGATTGAAGAGATCTTCGTATTTCTGAGACATTTTGGACGACTTAGTGTACAGTCTTGAGGTATTGTCCTTGCATAACGACCGGAGCCGGAAGAAGAGACACGATTAACCGCAAAAACCTCAACAAGGATCAACCGCCACGGTGCAGGATAGTGGCTGCCGAGCTAAACGAAGCAAAGCCTAGCCGAGCCTCCAAAATGACAGATCGAGGCCGGCGTGTACGACGTCAGGTCAGCGACTTGACTGAAGACATTTCCGAAGAGTCAGATACAGGCAGTGGTGAAGATTACGATCCTCGGATAGCAGACTCGATGCGCAGAGCAGGCAGAAATGAGTGAGTAAACCGTTCTTGTATCCCTTGTCTTTTCCATGTCAGTAAACATGATGGGAGGCTGCCAGAGGAGAGGCGATGGCGGGCACGCGCATTGCAATCCGCCTGGTTTGTTGTCGCCAGCTAGTGATGAAAACACCGTGAATGACCACGACTGGAAGCCCTAGCGCACAAAGGAAATATTGCACCAGCGACTGAAGCTATCACCGCCTTGGACCTAGAGACTCCAGTTGACAGTCACTCTACAAGATGACGCCCACCAAAATCCCCCATTCCAATTCTAATTGTTCCATCGTGCTTTCCAACCAAGCATCATCACACTCTCACCAACTCTGTCATCATGGCGTTCATTACGCTCTACTACACTCAGGATGCTCGAAGAAGGAAGGCTGATCTCGATTCTAGCTCATCAACGGCTTCAAGCCCGGCCTCATCCCGGCCTCGTCGATTTGGAGCTTCGGCCATCACCACCACCACCACCTCCTCTGCATCGGTCCAGCGTGGACCAACCTGGCCTGATGACCGGCGTCACAGTCTCAAGCTGACAGTAAAGGCACCTCCAAGCAGACTCCGCGAAGTCATGCGTGCCAATGAGGTTGACACACTAAAAGATACTCTCGGTGGTGGTCAGGTGTTGGATGGTCCACGATCCAGCCGTAGAACAGCTCTAGCCGCCAGGTCCAGCACTCGCAGCAATCAAAGACCCACCTATGCAGAACTAGACGAAAGTGAACTTGACGCTGAAGAAGACGACGACGAGGAGGAGGGCGAGGAAGAAGGGGTGGAGGAGGAAGATGCGATGAACGATTTCGATGCACTCGGCGCAGAAGCCGAAGGAGGCACAGACGACGAAGACGACGAAGACGACGAAGACGATGAAGACGTTGACATGGAAGATGCGCCGCTTCCCCCACCAAAGCGACACGCTCCGCCGAAAGCGCCTAAGATCACGCTGAAGCCACCGGCGAGGAAGTCAGATGGCAAGCAGACTTCGAAGCCCAAACTCGTTGTCACCCCTGCCAAGGTTGGACCAGTCAAGTCTGTGGAGGATCAAGAAATGGCGGACGACCCGGGTGATGAGGAGGTCGAAACCTCGTCAGACCTGTCCGATGAAGACGACGAGACAAATGCAAATATCGATGATGAAGATGCTGAAGGCGAAGAAGATGAGGTCGAGGTCGAGGTCGAAGAGACAACCCTCGCGGTCGAAGACGAAGAGCTTGACGAGGACGAAGAAGATGACGACAGTCTGGACGACAGCGATGGGACACCAGCCTCGGGTAGTGCCACGCCGGATCTGAGTAAAATGACGAAGAGGCAACGAGGTAGAGCCGAAGATCAAAATACATTGATGGCATTGGATATGGCGCCACAGCAGAGAAAGGTGAGCACCCTTTCGCAGCCCATCGGCCGAAGCTTGACTGATGACATCTAGTTCTTCACCGATGAGGAAAAGGCCATGAAGAAGGACGAGCATGCCAGAAAACGAAAAGAGTTGACAAAACGAAAGGTGCAGGAGGAAAAGACGGCCGCGTTGAATCGTTTGGTATGCTATACTCGCCCGCGAAAACGTTGAATGACTTGCTAATATCGCCCAGCTCAAACCCCAAGTTTCCAAGACAAGAGGCGCAGCTCCAAAGCCAGAGACTCTCGCTGCGGCGGCTGCGGCAATTGGATCACCTTACGAAGAGGAAGAAGTTGCGCCGAGAGCCCACCCGCTCTACACCAGATGGGTTAGCACGAGGGATGGCCTCAAGCTTGGAGTTCCAGAGGAGTGGCTAGGCAAGAACGTCGGCCGGTACTTCGAGGCATCGCTGCAATCGAGCAAAGGCGCTCTTGTGCAGCAGGTCGAGTGACGTATGTAAGCTGTGGGCAGGCGTTAATAGTCATTGAGTGGTTGATGGAGTATCATTGAAGCGAGTAGATGGCATAAAGTAGAAGTTGGGAGAGGCTGGCATAGCGAAATATGCAATAGCTGGTATGCAAGCAACCTCACATGTTTAAGTCACCTGGTATATCGATTTTGCAACGTTGATATTGGAAGCACCCACTTAGGTGCCACCATCATGTACCCTATGTTCCTATAATGTAAAACCGAGCAAAGATACTCGTTTTGACAGTGGCACGTCATCTGGAATATATCATCGACTATCGTCCTCTGGGATCATGCCCAGCCAGCGTAGCTTGTACTCAGCTTTGCGATAGGCCACTCCGAGGCTACTGATGTGTGGCTGAGGTTGAGCATGGGTGATCCGAACGGTGGTTGCCTTCGAGCTGTGAACGCTGTTGCTACTCAGCTGTCGGACGTCGATATGCCTTCCGGTTCACAAATCCAACGGCTCAGATCCGAACACATTCATATCTTCAAGCTTCCCGACAGACTTGACGACTCCCGTGAACGCTCTGGATTCTGGTGTTTATCAGTGGCGGTGAGTCGAACGAAGTATGGAAAGTCAAAATAGACAACCCTCGTACGAGTGGGAGGGGTTTCGGCCCTCTCTCAGGCTGGTTGAGAACGTCGTGCGTATCTGGCCTCGTTGCGAGGTATTGCTCTTGTTCGCTAGACTAGCGGGCTAGTTCTTGAAGCGCTGACAGAAGTTGTATGCTGGTGCAGCATGTGGACTGGACTGAGGACAGATGAAGGGATGCCGTCCGATCACGCTGATGTTTGCCGCGGAGGCAGCCAATACAGGGTTTCGTGAAGCCTGGCATCGCTGCGCTTTCACGTATGTCCATATTTCTTCTGTGCTCGCCTTCCGCCTTGCACCGTGTCCATAGCATACTCTTTATATGCCCTGCACATGAGTCCCCGGTTTCAGCCGTCGATTCTCTGACTCCTGTCCGATTTGACTGCTTGCGCCACCACTCCGAGTTCCTTATTCTGCGCGGGTATCTCGATCATATTGGGTCCAAGGTCGGCAGCATCACGTTCCCTGATCATAGCATTATCAGTGTCCATTCACATACTCTTATCCGAGATCTCCACATACGCTTTCCTGAGCTTTTCCAGTTCTAGTTCTTCGAAAGCTGGTTTGAAAGTTGTGTAGCCTTTGGAAAAGGTTAGCGACTTCTATCCATGGTGACCAAAGGGAGAACAGACCATTGAGAACTCCGAAGCCAATCACTAGAGCCCAGCCGATCAGTCGACGACTCATTCTCGCCCGCCTTCATAAATCGGACGTCCTGACTCTTCATTTCTCCAAGATTCACAAGCCACGGAGAGTCGCAGTTACGTTCACGAAAAAGGTTCTAGGTCACGTGCCATTAATCGACAAGGTCGTTGTCATTACAACAGCTTGGCAGCTGAAAGCATGCACGGGGATGGTAACAAAGTTCGTCTCTCATTAGTATGTTGTACACGGCTCTGATGATACAGTTTCTCGCTCAGGTCGATCGCTCTTTTCCTTGACTTTTCTCCTCCCCTTGCAGACAATCCTAGGCATTTATGCACCTGAGACAGGTCGAAGGCCAATATATTGCCTCAACCTCTTTTCCTTTGCCGATCTCGTTCCATTTGTACGTAGTCCTAGATCTAGCATGACAGAATCAAGTTGCCCAGCCCCCATAGCCGAGATATCTTGAGGTCTGGCAGGAAACCCTTCGACAGGGGCATTGTTTGCTGGATTGACCAGCGGGGATAGTGGGCTACTGGGCGTCACAAGGAGTGAGTTTTGAACTCGAGCTGTGCTATTGTAGTCACTGTAGAATTAGTATTTATCACTGTAGATTGATATAACTTACCTTGCCACAATCCGATCGGCGAGAGAGTCGATTTTTCTGTCGGTCTGGTCAAATCTCCGGTCGACTTGGTTGAATCTCTGATGGAATTTAGTCAAATATTCGAGGCTCGAGCTGAACAATTACCTGATTGATCTGAGCGAAGCTTCGATCGAACTTTTCATTGATCTGAGCAATGTTTCAATCAACTTTTTCAGTGAGTTCTGCTAGGGCACGTAGAATTGCATCGCCAGAAGCCAACGCAGGTATGTTTGGTAGCCTGGCGAATTCCGTAGTGAGGCCCTGGAAATGTTCTTGGATACGCTCAGGACTGGGCTGTGGACCGAGAGGAGTATGGTCAGCCATAGTCAAGTAACTCGATTGGCATATCGATGTTATAGCAAGTTGTGTTAATGTTTTAATGAAGGGTGGTCTGTTTGTTTGTCTTCTTGGAGGGGTTGAGTAGTCGCCTAGTTGGTCGCGAGTCACGAGCAGCCTTTCCATTCCTTGGCGTGGATGGATCCAACGCGTCTAGACACGCGACATGCGAGGCGGCAAGAGACACAGTCTACCACAATCCATGCACCACCATCCTAACATGGACTGCCACAGCGATGACCGATTGGAGAGAGCGTGGCTACGTGCCAGACTCCGATGATGAGGAAGAGGCCGAAAGCATCAATGTTGGGCTGGGAGTCGAGCCGGTGGGCAATGTCACGGAGCCCAGGATCGACGCCGTTGCCGTCCAGTCGCCAAATGCTTCTGCCGCCAGGTTCGACAACGAGTCAGCGATAACCGACGACAATATCGCCAGCAAGTCACAAAAGAGGCATAATCCCAGCACCGGAACTGTTGTTTCACCTCAACACCAGATCGATGTACACATTGGAGTACCGGCTAACGACCACAATATCCAAAATCCTCGGTCTGTAGCGGATGAGCCAATATCATTTCCGGCACACGCTGCTCAGTCAACCGCTGTTCGTCTCGAGGTCGAACTGCAGAGAGGTTTGCAAACCGTTCAGGATTTGCTGGCGAATGTGTATGATGGAGTAGAAGACGACACCGACAGCCCTCTTTCATCTCTCCATTCCTCACCAGAACGTTCTCCTCGCCAATCCTTTTCTCAACGTGGCACTGCACCTTCCAGCATTGTGGGATCATCCGATGCTCCGCTCAACCAGAGCCTGGTAGAACATCTGGTGAGGAGATCTTTTAGACCGCGAAATCCGATTCAACTGCATCCGTACGCGCTCGAGGATGCCAAATATCGCCAGAGCTTGAAGGAAAGGGGCCTGCAACCTGTTCGAGTGCCAAACGAGGCCCCGAAACCATCAAATGCCACTGATGACGATTCTCAAGGCATGGATGTATATGAAAGCAGTCAAGCGCAGAAGTCGGACGAAGCTCTGAATCCTTCCAGCCCATTGCAAGAAAGGACGGATGAGGAGTCTCAGAGCCCTGTACGTGTCGCACGAGGTCGATTACACACCTTTGACGCGTTGTTCGACGACGATCTTCCGGAGTTGTCGGATCTCTTGAGAGGCCGTATGGCCCAACGTCTTGTAAAATCCACCAAGGGATTGAAGGTTGCCAAGCCTGACCCAAAACCGTCCTTAACAGATGTCAACGACGAATTCCGAGTCTATGATCTTCCCGGGGATGAAGAGACCATTAGCAAGAACCCGAGACAACGTAAACCAGGGTTTATCATTCCACCTTCGCCCCCTGGATCTCGCAGTACTCTTTCGTCTCAAGACACTTCGAGATCAAGCAACCATGCACCGTTACCAGGCAGCACTACGCCTGCGCTTCTTCCAACTCCGTTATTCTCCTCAGACAAGCAGGGGTTGAAAAGGTTCATTGACCCTCCAAGTTCGTCTGACTCGGAGGCGGCCGCCGAAAGTGATGGCATTGACGGCTCCGGTCTTTCTTCTGAAAGCTCCGATGATGATCGTCAAGGTGCCCAAGGGCTTCGACGCAGAATCAAAGGCGTACTGCCTGCTTCTTGGCTGAAGCTGGACCTCAAAAAACAGCAGGTCAAAGATGTTGAGAAGAGGCATGGGCGATCACCAGTCAAAAATGCCTTGGACAAAGGACTTGCGAAGCGCGTTCCCAGATCCAAACAGCAAAGCGAAGCAGGGAGATATTTGCAACCAATGACTGACATGCTCGATGTTTCGGCTGAGAGTGAGTCGGATGAACCTGTAATAGCTGATGTCACTGAGCTCTATGGCGACGGGAGAGACGGTTTGGTCGACGACGTGATCGAGGACAACTCTATTGATGCTATGCTTGTTCCAAGAGCTCGAAACCGCTTATCTGGTCGGAAGAAACAGCAAAGATTACAGGAAGCTTGGGCAAATCCGACTTCTGCGCCTAGTACTAGAAGGCATGAGCCTGTTATACATGCTCGTCAAAGTGTCAGATCGAGCATTAACGCCACTTCGAAGCACAATCCACGCACGCGCAAGCGTGTCAAGAAGAAACACAAAATGCCGCAAATGACTATTCTGGATGCTCCCGGATTCAAAGAGAAGGAGGTGCCCCAATTTCTCAGGATTGCAGGAAGACGCAAAACAAAATGTGCTGAAAGCATTGCACAAGAGCCGTCAAGGAAGTTCTTCAAATTGGCCACGATGCAGGATAGCACAGATGTGAACAAAGAGTTAGACCTTTGGAGAAGAAGAGGCAACAGGAGATTCGATTCTGTTGCTCAGAGCACAAGCTGCAGTCCCTCTCACACTCAGGCACGCCCTGAAGCGCGATCCATCAACAACAGAAGCGAGGAACACGTTGGCGAAACTGCATCTGAGCTTGATTCTCTCAAGCTGGCTACCAGGTCGACTCTTCAGCGGATCCGCAAAAGCCATCAAAGCCGATACTCGCAGCCAGCTGTTCCCTCGGATCGACCCAATCCCCCTGCTTCCGTCCTTGACTACTTCGCACCTCGAACGCGACATCGCAATGGGCTCTTAGTCGGTGGACAACGGCCATACTTTCTGGGCCAAAACCAGACTGACGATGCTGGCAGTCTGCCCCACCCGGTCTCGACTTTGAGACGCGTACCAAGGCCTGCAAAGAAAAGAGTCGACATTCATACGACAGCTCTAGCACCCGAAGCTTGTTTTCCGCGTCCTACACAAGCCCGTAGGCGCAAGACGCAGCCTCAAAGGTGCAGTTGCTCTCCTCCACCAGAAATTTCGGATCCCAATGATGCTGACCAATGCCAGAAAACATTCCCCAGAGAAGTCTCGCAGCGTCGATGATGATGTTCTGCACGATGAGAATGCTGGAAGCGATCTTGTACGAGGTTCGAATCCTGATGGTAGTCGACACACGCGCCCGTTCTACGACCCTTTCACAATTTACAGTGACCTCCAGAGCCCTCCAAAAACCACGTCACTTCAAAAGAAGATGCTTTCGCCAGCATTGAAATTTGCACAGGTCGGACTGCTTCCAAAGACAATGGCAGCTATGACTGATCTAAACCGGATGTTTCAAGCCACGGACGCATACGTATTGGTCGTGGCACCGAGAACGGAGCATGCCGTCCGCTGCAGTCACTGGTGTCCAGCCGCGAAAGCAATTATGCATCAAGCTTTCACCGAAATCCTATCCATCATCCTCGATGAGACTAATTCCCAACACAGCACTACTTTGCTGCGAAAGGCTACGCATTCAGTCCAGTCTGTGGTCGCCTATATCAGCGACAGCCTCTATTTCCAGGATCACACCGATTTAGAGGACTTCATTACGTACACTCTGAAAGAGCTGGACACATTTCAACTTTCCGTCAGCTCTTATGAGCACACCAAAGCAGCGTCGGACGGTGTGGGACTTCTTTCCATCCTCAACGGCTTGGTGGTAGTCGGGTATCAAATCTCCAGGCTTGCCACAATCGAAGGGGGCGTTGATGTCATCAAGAGTACCGACATTCTGCGGAAGTTCGCCGTGCTTTCATTTTCTCTTGCATTCCGCAAAGAGCGCCTCAGGGCGCTAAATCTCAGCATCAACTATCATTCTGAGAACGAGTTTGCGCTGGGTACAGCACTTACGGAATGCGCCGCGGCAGAAATTGAGACGATCGCACTCATTCACAAGCTTGACCTCAGCCAAGCATGCATAGCTGGTCTGAATGGGATTGTAACTGGCCGCTCCATTCACGGCTCGCTCGAGAAGAATCCAGCAGACACGCTTGGGTGTACCATTTTGATCCTGGCTTGCTTCTACACTGTCCTTGGTGAAGATGAGCTCTCACAGTGCGACGACGATGATGATGCCAGCAACTCTCTTATCGGATTGGGATTTTCAGCTCTTTCAAATGCGGTCAACATGTTCGTTCCATTCTCTCTCAATGAGCAACGCCTGAGAAGAAAGGAGCGACCCTATGTGTCCAGCCTCCAACGCTTTGGTGTTCTGGCATTCCAGTGGTGCCTCTTCCTTGCACGTACAGTAAACACAGGTGTTGCCGACAATCTACTAAGAAAAATGTTCAAGCATTATTCTAACAAGACAAACAACATGCTCAATTTCTTCGGCCAAAGTCGCTTCGGAACTCCGCTATTTCTAGACCGCCAGCTCCATAGCTCTGAGTTGGTCCCTGAATTTCATGATACGGATTTCGACGTGTTTCTGAAACTACTGGCCTTTACCCTAGGTTTTGCTGCGACCACCGACTACGACGATGATGCAAGAGAACGAAGAATTCTTATGCGCAAGCGATCCTTGATCTTCAGCCTATTGCCGAACAACGGTCCGGACGTCGAAGCTGACAAGCCGTTGCATACTGTGGATTATCATGCAATGGCAAACCGCTATTTGTTGTTTGTGACATTGTACCACTATTCTCCCGTGGGACTCAAGCCTGAGCTCTCTCACATCAGCAGTCTTGTGGAGTTTGGAAACGCGCACTCCGCGGTTTGTGGCGTCGTCCTAGATTGTTGGTTCAGGATTGCCAAATCGGTCGTCTCACAATCGATGTATACGTCGGAGTTACAGCAGCTTGGGTCGTGGGTTCAAGACATGGTATTCCAGATCCACGACAAAATCGAGCTTGTCCCAGCCACCCCGAATTTCTTCGACGACGTCGAAAGATGCCGACAAAATCGCCATAGCGCAAATGCAATGATCTGCAGAATTGCGAGAGTTTACGCCGACGCGATTGACCTCTGCGTGAACGAAACCCAAGCGCATAAGCTCCTTACTGGAGACCGGATGACGGACTTGATCAATCTCTGTGATGTCTCCCTGAAGCTGGACGATGGCACAACAAGCACCATACTCGATGTTGTCACATCCTACCTTAGAAAATGTCGCACTATCAGCGGTCTTGTTGCCGAGCTTCACCAGCAATTGCGAAAAGTTATTGTTGCGCAACTCGGCCGTGATCTGTCTCTGGATGACAATTTGCTAGTCTCCCTTGTAGAGGTGTGGTTCGCCATTGCCGAACTGATGATTCACAGAGGCAATGAGGACTGGGATCAGTACTTGTCTAACTGGGGCCCCCACTCCTTTGCAAGACTTGCTGGGAATGAAACAGGGAAACATTGTCACATCCTCTTTATGAGCAAAGTGGCTGCTGACAAGAAATACTTGAACTCGAGTGCTTATGAGTTCCTCGAACTATGGTTGTCCTCCATTCTGAAGCCTGTCCACGAAATCAAGTTCGAGCATACCTTGACAAATGAGTTGATACGAAATGCGCCAAACCTGCTTGCACTGGCTGCTCTACGCTCAGGGATTCCAAACGGTACGCCGGAGTCCCTGTTCACACGCGAGGACCTGATCCAGCAACGTCTTGCCATCATCCGTCACGTTGTCCATCAGATCTATCTTCTGCAGGAAGCAGAGGATGGGCGTAGTGAGCAGGGCCTGACCAAGATGAAGGCGCTGCTATTACTGCCAGTCATCCATACAGGCATGAGGAATACATGGGAACAAACGCCAGCAGAGAAAAGGAGTGCATTGGCACTCTTGATGCACGGGTTTGCGTTCGAGCTCAACAGATACCCTTCTTTGAACTTCAAGGTCGATTCCTGGTACATCGATCATGCTATGACTTTCCAGGACAGGGTGGTTCAGCTTGCAGGTCTTTTCATTCGCAAAGGAGAAAGTCCTGATCAGCTGAATGATGAGTATGCTGTTCACTTCTTCCGCAGTGCTTGCGACCTTGCATGCGCCAGTCAACAAGAGAAGGAGCTTGTTGAGCTCCTCGGCACAACGTTTTCTGCCGATGATGTCGCTTACATTGACGACGATGGTCAATTCCGCTTGGATATCCAAGCACAGTTCCTTTTCATCAAGGCGGTCTTTCCAGTGTGGATTGAGCGGGCCTTCACCCCAGTCCTGATCCCTGGTCTGATTATAGTCAGACCTGTGGTAGCAATTGCCATAACTGTCCTCGACAGACTGGAACAGCGGGTAGATCTGGAGGACCAGGTTCAGATGGAGCAATTTGCCGACATGGTTGTGGCCCTGCTCATCGCCGTCGGCAAAGCATTGCGGTGCACTCGTTGCGAATTTCGCCACCCCACAAGCAAACTAGAACTGCTCGCAGACCTCGTTCTTCTTTGTGCGAAGGTCTGCAGTCGCTGGGCGCACTTGCACCAGCTCTTCCCGACTTCTGAACGTATTCTCGCCTTGCAGCCTTACATCCAGACATATGGGATGTATACCTATGAGTATGCTTGCTCGGCCGTGGATCTCCAGTGCAAACCCTCGGATCCGAAGTTCTGGAACAAGTATCGGGACGGCCCAATGCGAGCAGCGAAGGACTTTGGGTTTTACCTGATAGAACCCGAGTTCTCTGACCAAGAAGAGGTGAATCGTCTCAAAGAATGCGCCACTAACGACCTCGAAAACTCCTGCAAAGCCAACTGGCATCCGCTAAAGATAGATGCCAATGGAGTCACAAGATTTCGTTTCAAGCACCCAGGTGGTGGGCTTGTCGAGATTGAGCCACATGAGGCCACCGACGCCGAAAGCAAATTCCAGGTGGAAATGGCAGTAGGGGAACTGGTGGATATGCTGGATCTGCTGGGAGTAGGCCCTGAATCGACATCATGAGTTAAAGGAGAGAAGTTGATCAGCTATGTTGACAGAGTAGTATGATACCCGGAGCATTGCCCGTTGGATACGACAATTGAGTCCACCGGTCTTGATCCTTTCGCCTCTGCGGTGAGTAGCAAAGAGGCTCCCTGCGGAGGGCATCTATCTGTCGTCGCAATCGCGTCTCTGTGCTGTATAAGAATGATGGCCACCCCAACCTATCTAGCCCATCATATCGCTGTATGATAGCAGACAGTAACCTCACAGCATGTACCCTGCCAATAACCAAGATGGGCACTGAAGGGCAAGGCCCTCAGCCTTTGGAGCATGGACCGCTACGTCCTGGTATCCCCTTATCGATACCGTTGCTCGGCAACCAGTCGTGTACACATCCGCAACGCCTTGACGAGCGGCACGGGCCTACACCCACATGAATTGCTCCTCTCGCTATGACCATCCCTCCATTCCTCCATTGAACTGCGGAACATTCCAGTCTCTTGCTGATATCTTGAATCAGCAGCATTCCACAGGCCAAGGATGGGTGTCGAGCCTCCATTCATTTATGACCGACCCAGCACCTACACCTTTGGAGGTCCAACGCAGCGTGGATTCAATCCTAAAGCCGTGACGGAAGCATCATGGGCTCCAAGACCTGCGAACCCGAAGCCAGACGGACCATTGATTGACTTCAACAAACACCCTGACACGGTATGTATCCCAGTCAGTGATAACCTCTGATAAGAGACTGAACCAGTCTGCAGTATGTGGTCGTGCCTTACGGCAACCTCAATGCGAAGCCCATTCCTCCTCACACCGAACGCCGAGTTACGAGAGCCCGTCGATTGCAACTCCTCCTTCGAGTATGTGGTTTGATCGGAGCTGTAGGCTTACTCTTCTGCGTCATCGCAATCAACAAGGTCTCTTCGACAGTGGGCTGGATCATTCGAATTGCACCTGCCGTTGCCATTGTGCACACAATCTACGGAATCTATCATCTGTGTAAAGCTGCGACTGGTCGGACTCCTGGCTCGACTGCAAGCTACATGGTCTTCGCGGGCGTGGTCGACTCCGGATTGATCCCGTTCTTTGTCTTTTCGGCATGGCTGGCTCATGCGGACTATAGCGAGAATAAATACGGATGGAGCACATTGTTCAATGACTCGGAGTTGTCATACAAGATTATCTACGCTCTCTTTATACTGTCATGCACCGAAGGTGGTATCATATTGGCGTCGTTGCTGTTGGACATCTACCTCGGGTTGAAGTTTAAGCAGATTGCCAGACTTCCGCCAGACCTGAACCCTTTGGAACCCAATCTTACATCTCGACACAAGCGGAACAAATCCGAAGGCATCACTGAGAAAAACATGAAGGCTTCTGAATTGGCTGCTAAGAGGGGTTCACAAGGAGCAGGCTTCAAGAGAGTGCCATTCATCCACACACGTACCGACTCAGCTGATAGCGTCACGCTGTACGGTAGTGAGAATGCTCGCAACTCAAGACTGGAATTTCGAAAAGACTTAGAGGACAGTGAGAAAGATCCATGGCGATGGTCGAGGTCTTCATCGCCTGAACGGCCCAGCTCTGTCGTCAACCCGTCGCCTAGTTCGCGTACCGCTGGTGCTGGACTTGATTACCGCCCGGAGCGTTCTTCTGGACTTGCCAAACAAACTTCTCGACCCTCTTCCTGGTTGTCATATCTGGACTATGAAGGTGTCCCGAGTCTTATGAGTGACGAGGCTACAGGTGAACTAGATCACGAGGTCCGACCTGTCTCTCCTGTGTCAGCGCTCTCGGCACGAGATACCTCGCCAGCCAAGATGCAAACTGAACGAGGGAACTGGTATCAAGGCACGGTCCGAAACAGTCAGGCACAGCTACCACCTAATGGCAGTCAAATCTTTTCGAACCCGAAGCACGCGAGCAGGATGAGTTTGCACCAGCAGTTGCAAGTCCCTTCTCCAGAGCCACAGCCAAAGAGAAGCCGCGAGCCACTTGCCATGAACCCTCCAACACCTAGCCGCCCTCAATTCAACAATGAGAACATGTACTCGACGCCTCCACGACAGGCTCAAGCTGCGGACTATACCAACAGACTCGTGCTACATGACGCAAACGCTAATGGCCAAGCACGACCTAATGCTGGATCACGACCATCAAGCTTCATTGGAAGCGGTGGTAAGGCTCGGTTCTATGGCAGCTTGAGATCTTCTGCTGGCTCAGTCAGCTCGCAGGACGACAAGAAAGAGGCCAGGGTCTCCATGCGGGAGGTCGAGGATCTGTACGAACGTACCAGAACCATGCAGACGGAAAGCGATTACAGTACAAACTTCGAGGTCTATGCTTCCGACAGTGACGATGAAAAGCTCTCGGCGAACGCTGGTCATATGCCCCAGAGTCAGTGGAATGGTGTTCGACAAACCTCCAACTCCACTGGACATGATCTGGGCAGCGGCTATGCTGGTCTCGGCTCAGACTTCGGCCAGGGTATGGGTAGAAGACGTGATGTCAGCGGCAAAATGGCAGAAGAAGGCCGTGCGAGTCCTCCCAAAAATGGTGCTGCTGGTTGGGCAAGATTCAAAGGGTTGTAATGGTCACGACGACATCAAAATTTGAAGATGAAGGGCCATACTGTGGGACTTGATATGCACATGAGACAGGAGTTGAGGGATATTGGATGATTTCCGCAAGAGGAACGTCCGGGCTAGCGATCAAGAAATGATAATTGGGAATGATCGGACTTGGATAGAACTGGACATGGCGTCGGAAATGCAAAAACGTGCTTGCTTGACTGGAAACCTGCTCTTGTTCGCATACTCGAGCGCAGAGAGTGTAATGTGACAGGCTTCAAAGCATATCGTGCGATGGTATGCCTTACTGTGCCGCGCGCATCAAGATCAGATATAGCAGAGGTGGAGCAGTCAGGGGGAGTCTGGTCGAACATTGACAGTCTATCACAATGTAACCTTCTCGCTGTGGGCCCCTGAGTTGACCGGGTCACCCAAGTTCCAACCCACCTTGACCCCGGAGTTTTGTCCTTTTACCTCAAGACGCATTTTCGCCGAGGGCGATCAAAGCTGCTGGTGCTTCGTCCGATGAGACCATTACGGTAAGTATGACCTTCGAAGAGCAATTGAGTCTCCACGTCGGTATCGAGGTATGTATTCTTCAGCCCCCACGCGGCAGGGCGTGATGGAGCTACCTGCGTGATGCTGGGCTAAGATTCCAAGTCGATAGACCCAAACAAACCTACTTCCAACTTCACCCTGGACTCCCTGCAGGTGGTATTGTACAGACTCCTACTTCGAACATACTGTCCCTCTGTCGGATGCTACCTTGCAGCCTCACCCTTCAACGATTGTTCCTGCATCTGAGATTGCGCTCGCGTCGTTTAAGCAGACCAGCATCGGACGCACAACTCTTTTCGACTGTCTAAGCCAAGCTCAACACTCTGTGTCTTCGTCCCTTGGATTCGCCAGCTTCCACTCCCAGCTTCCAGCATCAGGATGTGGCCTTCGCGTGCACAGCCCCGAGTTTTGGTAGGTTCTTGTCTTACCGGACTCTTCGAAGAATCTTGAGAAACAGACTTCAGCTTCAAACTCATTCCTGCAATGCATACTACGTACACTATCGTTCATTATGCATCTTCATCTCCGGCCGACATATGACCTCCGCCCGGATGATGGTCTATCCTAGGGAAAACGCCCTCTTGTTAGCGCCTCTGGAGTTCAAGACATCCCAAATGCAATTTTACGATTGGGATGGAGTATCCGACGAGAACACGGGTTTACCATCCTGTCCATCATGGTAGGTACTGGTATATAAAACGGTTCCTTGTCGCCCCTTCAGCAAGCCTTTCAACCATCACAGTCATTCCTTTCAGCATCTGACCCCAGTCCTTCGTTCTTTCTGTTTTGTTCCAGTCACTCTTTCACTGCCATGTATTTCTTGTCGAAGCTGTGTTGGCTTGCATCAGCTGCCCTGTTCACGTCCACACTCGGAGCACCACTCACCAAACGCCAGTCCGGAGGAGTCGTCGTCTCTCCTGGCGGTGTTGATGAGCTGACAATCACCCAGTTCAACACACTCAACGGCACTAACCCAAATGCTACCTTCCATGGACCACCACAACCGCAGGCCAATGCTGGCCTGCGCCTCGACTTGGTGAACAACTACGGCTCAGGCACAAATGTATATATCACCGCTCTGGACACCTCGAACCGTGTCATTATCCTCACTCCCTCCGGCCAATGGTACTACCCGACCTCTAGCTCTACCACCGTCCCCCAAGCCATCACTCAAGACATCACCATCCCACTGGGCAACCAAGGACAGACTACCAGTCTGACCCTCCCAGGATTCTTCATCTCTGGCCGCGTATATTTCGCGGCCGGTGATTTACAATTCTACACCCTCGAGACCGCCGACGGGGGCGTTACATTGGTCAGCCCGGATCCTCAAAACCCCTCGGATCCCTCCGCCGGCATCTTTTGGGGGTTCGCCGAAATGACATATACCGAGGCTGGCGGCATCTATGCAGACATGACGTTCGTCGACTTTGTGGGTATGCCTGTGGGTATGCAACTCACCGTCAACGACGGAAGTGGCACTCAGACCGTCCGCGGCGTCGCCCAGGGTGCCGTGTCGACCGTGTGCAACGACCTCACTCCTCACGCCTCCCAAGACGGCCAGCCGTGGGACCAGCTCTGCCAGTACTCCTCGAGCGGCAGCCCACTCCGCGCCAACGCCCCTGGAAAGTATATCTCGGTCCACGGCGACGCGTTCAGCAACTACTACACTTCCTACGTGCAATCCGTATGGACGCTCTACGCCTCGGAGACACTGACCGTCCATTCGCAGAACACCCTGGGTGACATACCCTGTAGCACAGCGTCGGGCCAGTTGGTGTGTCAAGGCGCATCGCGCTCGATTCCCCAGCCCAGTGCGTTGGATATCTTCGGCTGCCAGGGTGTGTTTGGCACGCAGGCCGGTGACAACGACGTGACGTTGGCCATAGTGCCGAGAATCTGCGCCGCGCTACAACGGACGACGCTGCTACTCTCGGGAGGGAACGTCCAGCCTAGTCTGCCGGCTAGCCAGTATTACACCCAGAGTCCGACCAACTGGTACAGCCAGGCTGTGCACTCGGTGGAACTGGATGGGAGAGGATATGCTTTTCCCTTCGACGATGTCAACCCTGATGGCGCGCCGGATGCGAGTGGTGCTGTGGCGAATGGGAACCCGAACGTGTGGACACTGTTTGTGGGCGGAAGCTCGTAAGGATTGTGCCGTAAGAATTATGCCGTACGGAGGCTACTATGGTGAATAACCGTACGGCGAGGGCGGAACATATTGCTCGCAAACGACGAGATACCGGCCGATGTATTATATAAGAGGGTTTTGTATACGAGTTGGATGTTGCTGACACGTCTAGCATTTAATCGAAATATATCTATGTCGAAGTCTGAGGCATTCAATACAAGCAAGGAGCGATAAACCTACACTTTGGCCAGCTTTTTTCGTGCTCCTCAATTTTTCCACTTGTATGTGTTGGCTGAAGAGCCAAGTGTGACCTACAGTAAATGTAAACCTGGTGAAGAACACGAGTACAATCTCTTTCCGTATGATGCCGTCGATAGATATGTTTACATAATCGGATTTCTGCCGAGGCACGTCATCGGGCAAACCACCACAGGTATTGACAATTGAGAATCGAGACAGGCGGAGGAACATCAATAATTCCACACCCTACAACTTCACTTAGGTGCACCTCGTCTACTACCCCGTCGTTCACACTCTGGAAGACGGCTTCGTCCCGACTTCCTGTTCTCCCTTCAGACCAAAAGCCCTAACTACTCCAGCCCAGCCCATCGATCATAATGGCGCCCAAACGAGCTCTTTCCACCCTGTCCACCTCCCTCGAACGTCTCGCAGTATCCCGAGCAGCCCCAAGTCGCCTCTCCCTCCCTGTCCAGAGAGTGAGACTACTTCCTTCGCGTCCTTGGCGGTCTCCGCGGTCAACCTGCATGCCGCTCCGCCAGCCAAAACGGCATTTCACCACGACCTTCGTCCGTCGGAAAGACGACTCCTCTTCTGACTCCAACTCCGTGTCGTCGTCGTCGTCGCAGTCGAGCCGCATCTACGCCATGTCCGACATCCAGTCCCTCACGACCAGCCCGGACCCTCACCGGATCCTAATCGACGTGCGCGAGCCTTCAGAGCTACAATCGACGGGCAAAATCCCCGGCAGCCAGAACCTGCCGATCAAATCGGCGCCGGACGCCTTTTTCCTGCCGGCGGAGGAGTTTGAGGAACGGTTCGGATGGCAGAAGCCTGGCCAGAACGACGAGGTGATATTCTATTGCAAGGCGGGCGTGAGGAGTAGAGCGGCGGCACAGCTCGCGAGCCAGGCTGGGTTTGGTGGGAAGATTGGCGAGTTTCCCGGGAGTTGGGTCGAGTGGGAAGGGAATGGGGGAGCGGTGGAGAGGGAGAAATAAAAGGCCAACATATGGTCATATGGTCGGAAGTTACAACGCACGTTGATGGGGATATGTTGTATACCTTGTGTGGTTGGAACTGTTCGGTGTCCTGGGGAGGATCGGATGATGGGTTGAGTCATTCTGAGACAACGTGAGAGGACATGGCTGGGATGTGCTGACGGGCACGGCTGATGTCAAAATGCAGTGGTGTAAGTACGACGAAAAGACAGGAGCACTTTAGATCTGGCTGAGATGGCTGAGATGGCTGAGGCTGCTATGTAGAAGGCCCAGCTTGCAGTTCCAACTCCGGCAGCATCTCCATATCCATGTCCACATCAATATCCGAACCGTCGTGGATCCCAGACGACCGTCCCAATTCTAGACCTTTCAAGTCGCTAGCCAGCTTTCCCGGGGGACTCGTCGCGAGCAGATCATCATCATCATACTCCTCCTCCTCCTCCTCCTCCTCCTCCTGTTCCATCTCTTCGTCCGTGCTTTCCTCACTGAAGACCTCGCGCCTCCGTTTCTCTCTGAGCCAATGCTCGATCCTCTGCTCGGACTTATTGACCGCCTTCACAAGCGCCTTCAGGCTCAAACACGCGGTCTGCGCCGCTTCTTCGTGGAAGATTCGCACAACCGAGTCGGCAGCCTTGTCTAGATCCTCGACGTGGCGATAGCGCGGATACATCGCTCCCGGTCTGAGAAGCTCAAGACCACGCTCGGCTTCCTCTTCCGAGCTGATCGCCCTACGTGGCAACAGCGAGGCTTGGACCTCTCGGATCCGGGTATCAAGACGAGATTGCTCGTCGAGTCGGGCTTGTTGATCATGCTCGCGGGTCTTGACGGGTTCCTGGACGTCATGCAAGGGGAACATATCCAGAATCTCTCTGTCCAGCGCACTCTCTTGTTGTTGAGAATGTTGAGTTTGAGAGTCGGAGTCGGAAGTCTTGATCCAAGTTCGTTGGTACCAGTCCATATACTGGTCGAGTTGCTTGTCGGACATTCGGAAGATGTCGCTGTCCGTCACATGGATTTCAGCTCCGGGTTGGAGAGCGTCGGGATCGGTCGTGTCGTTGGGGAACGGTTTGTCGAACTTCTCCTTTGCGGCCAGCCAAGTAGGCCACTTCATTCGCAAGGTCGTCGATTCGTTTGCTTCTTTTGGGTAGCGCTTGACTGTGTCCGAGTCAAAGGGGAAGAGAAGTTTGGTCGTAACTACGACGAGCGAGATCAATTGTGCTTCAGGAAATGTGGTCGCCTGGCGTCTTGTAGTCTCTGTTGACGTTCCATCAGCGTAGCAGAAGTTGTACTTTGTGATGAGATTCAACCGACGCGCCATACTGTACACCTCGATCGGAAGAGCGAGGGATCGGACATAATGGAGAAGGAGAAGGTTGTGATTGAGCGGTGGCATGATCATGCCATACGTGGCATTGTACATCTGGGCGAGCCGGTAGATTGCGATTTGGAGATCGTCCTGTTCAAGGATACGGATCGTGTCGAGCGAGAGGTGGTACTCGGACGGCAATCGGTCCTTCATCTCCTGAGGGACATGCCTGATGGCGCGGATGAATGGGATATCTTCGAGTTGTATCCATCTGGAGAGATCTTGTCAGAAAGACAGAGAAACAAGGCAAGAAGACTGGGAGACACGTACTTGAAGATCCTCGCCAGGCTGACCGGTCGGCGGAGAAGGATGATACCTATAAAGTTGAGGGCAATAGTATCAACCAGCTGCGGACTTTCGTGAGTCCGTTTCCCCTTTTTGTGGTTATCTAGGTCGCCGGCAGTTTCACGTTCGGTGTCTGCCTCCTCCGCAGAAGTAGTAGCCGGTTCGTCTTCGTCTCCGGTGTCAGCAGCGAGTCCGACAGGCTTGGTCGGATCTCGGAGGCGATGATCCAGTCTTGAAAGCCACAATGTCCACAAGTCACGAACGATCGTCTGAGCGAAGTTGTTAGCAAGGAACCAGAAGCCGCTTCGACGTGTAGAGGATTAGAGGAGTCGTCTAGTTCTAGTACTTACCCAAAGTTCAGCCGGGAGACCTTTCTGGTAGACGAGAGCATGGCATTGTTTCCATAGGATAAACTGCCAACACTGAAGGAACAACTGATACGCTTTTGCACCTCGAAGAACTGTTTGCGATTGCGGTAATTCAGTAATGGTTCCATATCTTGTCCGAGGTCTCACACTCAACCGCAACCGCAACCGCACCCCGGAAGCGAAGGTTGATCATAAAGTACTGGATAGAGGTGAATGTTCAATGCGTACCTCTGGAAAATTTCTGCTTCTGTCTGGAACTTTTCTTCCTCACAATGTTCCCTCGCTGGGCGAAATCTGCGTCGTCTTCCGCGATGATGTGGCCCCTAGCTTGCTCGTGCCCGTTGGTACAGTATGTTCTTCCATCCTCGTCGACCTCAAAATCAGTCGAGCCACATTGCTCGCAGCGATCATCATCGTCCATATTGTCGAGACATCGATATCAGCAAAGATCCGGACATTATGGATGGCCCGTAAAAGAAAGGTAAAGAGCAACAGCGGGATTTGGGTTCTTGGAGAATCGTGGCGGTATATTTGTTGCGGTACTAAAAGGATTCAAGAGATATCTTCTTTTCTTCTACCCATAAATGCCGTTCTATTGTCGAGGGCACGGCACGGACCAAGGCTGAAGGGTAGTAGCCTTGCGCCAATCAAATACCGAGCATTCACGATTTTCAAGGCTAGAGATTTTATAAGAAATGGAGAGATACGACAAACTATATGTTGGTAATTGCTTGAATTTGTCTAACTACCAAGGATCAAAAACGCAATGCTGAGGGCTAATGGATTCGTCACTGATCGGAAATTGCTTTTGCAGGCAAAGTCGCAGATCTAGGTCCTAGCTCTTTGCAAATTCGGGAGGGACTTGCCGGCTAGATGTCCACAGTAGAGAATTGTCCTGGTACCGATCGTGTTCTCATAAGTGTCTCTCGTCGTGCGTGGTTGGCGTGGGGAACGAGTCGCAGGATTGCCGTCGGCTTCAACCAATTTATTTGGGAGCTTCCTTAGCATCCATGGCGAGCTCTTCGCCCATAGCAGTCAACACGATAACATCTGAATCAATTAGTATCTGCCAAAGGACTCAGCATGGGAGGGCGCTTACTGGTGTCCTTCTCTTCGGTACGGAAGAGTTTCTCAATCTTGTCACCGACTTCACCTTCTGGCATCTTGACGTCATCCTTGGTGGTACCATCATCAGACATGAGGGACAAGAAACCATCATCGGTGATATCGAGCTACAGCGCGTTAGACCTTGCTCTTTCCCGCATATTGGTGCCAAGTCTTCTTACCAATTGGTATTCACGACGAACGACGTTAGGAACCTCCATGTTGTGGGTGGATGGGGAGAGATCTTCCAACTTCTTGCCAGTAAAGATGTCGAGAGCAACCAAATGGACCTTCGCGTGACCGTGCTTGCCAGTCTTGGAAGTGGACATGTCGACAATCTTGCATGGGCGACCCTTGATGACAACGAAACCGTTCTTTCTCAAGGCGGAACATTGCATAGGGTAGGTGGCCGAGGCACCGGCATCGGCGGACTCGAAGGTGTGCTCATGCTGAAAGGAATCTTGTCAGTACTGGTGGTTCAATGACGATTGGGAACTAATGTGAACCACGGTCGTTGAGGCTCAAGTGCGCCGAACACACTAGAAGAGGAGGGGAAGTTGTCAAGAGAGACAGCTTACCTGCGCGTCGTCGGCCATTGTGAAGATGGAAAGATGCTGTTCGAAAGGAAACAAGGATAAGAAGATGAGCCGAATGAAATGAGCTGGTGTGCGACCAACTTCAAGAGAGAGGGGAGGGAGGGTGAATTGTTGGTTGGAGACAGATCCAGGCCAGAGCCCAAGAAAATATCAAAGTGCAGTTTGTGAGTGGGATCGAGGCGAGAGGCGGGGGTCGCCCGAAATGTGCCCAATGATCGATAAGAAAATATCACCTACAAAAACCATTGCAAAGGTCCGCTAATCGAACAACATAAGGCTAACCATGTTGGGCATCATGCTTGGCAACGCCTCCCTGACTCGCGGTGAGTCCCCTGCGGTCATTCTGCAGTCATTGAGATGCGAAGGGACAGACACAGGCACAACAGGACACTTTCGGTCACGATCGTTTCGCCTCGACAATATTTAGATGACACGATATGAAGATTCCAAGTGCTAACGGGTCGAAAGCACGATATGTGGCTTGACCGCTTTTCCACTGGTGCTGCAACTCCGAGCGGCGCTCTCACCCCTTCCAGACCCTACTCTCCCGCTCCTCGCAGGAGCTCCCATCTCGCTCCCACCCAACGAGCGGGTCTTGGTCTGTCCGCGACCAGATCTTCTTCCTCGCTTGACTTGAGCGCAAACACCTCTACGTCTTCACTTGCCTTGCCCCAAAAACCGGCTAATGGATCTGCACTACGTTTCGAGCAAAAGCCGCCGCCTGATGTTCCCGACCCAGTACAGGTCCTGCGCGAAATACTTGGGCAGACGAAGGATGAGCCGGATGCGTCGACACGGACTCGCCAGGAAGGCGCACTCGGGTCGACGATCGACTTTGGAGGTCTCAGCCTGCAAGAGTTCGTGAATTCAGGGCCATCAGTGCAGCCTACGAGCGCTGAACATACAACTGTCGTGTCGGCGAAAGAGAACAGGCAGAAATACAAAGACTTTCACGCATCCATCGCGGAATGTGACGAAGTTCTCAAGACTGTCGAGACCTATTTGACCAATTTCAAGGCAGAGCTAGGCCAAGTCTCTGCTGAGATCGAAAACCTACAAGCTCGTTCAGTCCAGCTGAACGCTATGCTCGACAATCGTCGCAATGTTGAGAAGCTACTCGGTCCTGCTGTCGAAGATGTCAGCCTTTCACCCTACACTGTGAAGGCCATCGCCGATGGCCCAATTGACGAAACATTCCTCAGGGCTCTTAATGAGGTCGAAGCGAGGGCTGCTGTGGTCGAGGCTAAGGAGCAGAAATCGGAGCAAGTCAAGGCTCTGCAGGATATGAAGCCATTACTTGATGACCTCAAAGCCAAAGCAATAGAGCGAATACGAGATTACATTGTAGCTCAGATCAAAGCTCTCCGGTCACCCAACATCAATGCCCAGGTGATACAGCAGCAGACCTTCTTGCGCTACAAGGACCTATACGCTTTCCTTGCTCGCAATCATGCTGTCCTGGCAGAAGAGATTGGACAAGCTTATGTCAATACAATGAGATGGTACTACAGCAGTCACTTCACCCGATACCAGCAGGCACTTGCCTCTCTTCAACTTCATACCTTCGATCAGTACGACCTGCTCGGATCAGAACCTGCTCCCTCAAGACGAAACGTGCTCGGTGCCTCTAAATCTGCCCCTCCACAGCACGATGCCTTCCGCTTGGGCCGGCGAGAAGACGTGCTCAAATCAAAGAACGACTCAGCATTACCAGCATACCTGGTCGAGGAAAGCAAGTCGGCACATTACCTAGAAATCCCGTTCCGTAATTTCAACCAAGCACTGATTGATAACGTATCTGCTGAGTACTCCGTCCTCACAGAGCTCTTCTCCACTAGCACCTTCCAGCAGATCTCTCGTCGGGTATCGGAGATTTTCGAGCCCACCTTCACCATGGGTCACAATCTCACCAAGCAGCTCGTCGAAGACACAAATGATTGCCTAGGCATATTACTCTGTGTGCGACTGAATCAGCATTTCGCATTTCAGCTCCAGCGGCGCAAAGTCCCAGTTGCTGACTCGTATATCAACTATACTAACATTCTGCTATGGCCACGATTTCAAAAGGTCATGGATCTACACCTCGAATCTCTGAAGAAGGTCCCAACAGCCACAAACCGCGGCGCTGCAGCAGCATTCTCACTTGTTGGCGGCGGATCCGACGCGTCGAGGTCTTCGGTCGCTCCGCACGCAATCACCCAGCGGTTCGGCGTGTTTTTGCAGGGGATACTGATGCTCAGCGCAGAGGCAGGCGATGATGAGCCGGTCTCCAATAGTCTCGGGCGATTGCGCTCTGAATTTGAGACGCTGATGGGTAAATTGGCCAAAGGCGCCGGCGATGCAAGCAAGCGGGCGAGGTTCTTGTATAATAATTATAGTCTCGTATTGACTATCATAAGCGATACGAAAGGAAAACTGGCAGATGAGCAAAAGGAGCATTTTGGCAGTTTGGTGAGGGATATGAAAGGTAGATAGACCTCTTGTGAATGCTTCAAAAGCACCATGCTCATTACCAGGCTGTTTCCGCGTATACGTTATCGAGTTTTAGCTGTTGCTCCTTGCTATGTAGGAGGTATTTAGTAACTTTGGTACTTCGTCCTGATACTTTTGGGAAGCCCAGTCTAAGCGAACCAGTATACTATCCGAGGTCGACCTGCTCGGCCGGCCCATGTACATCAACAGGGACCCCTTGGGGAAGTGTTTCGGTAACAAGAAGCTGATTGAAAGTTGGAACAGGTTCTTGAAAACGATATCAGTGGGTGGCAGAACCGATCAATTCCCACCACCCTTTTTTAATGTGTATCAAATACACACTCGTCAGATTTGCTTTCGCAATCGACCATAGGATTTTGTGGAAAACAGGACTTCCCGTTCGCTCAGTCATACTTAAGCCACATGCCGACGAGTTAGTAGCAAAGATGGTGACAATTTGCGAATCCTCGTTGTTGATTGTTGCCTTTTGCTTTTTTGCTGCTGCACGGTAATTGTTCTTGATATACTTTTGGGGTTTTCAGGTCATTTGGTTTTAGTATTGTTGTCCTATTTTTGACCCAGATCGATCTTGTGGTCGATAGGTGGGTTGCGCTGTCAACCAATGGTTATCCAAAGCCAGTCGGTCTCCCCTGAGAGTCGTGTAAGAGAGACAGACAGACATGGAATTGCGATGCTGTACGTTCCAGGGATAGGAAACGTACAGTAATATCGCTGATGGATACGTCATGTCGAAGCCAAGGCATCTTTGTCGTAGAAGTGGTTTTGATGTCTTGGAAGAAGTGACGTTGTTCGCCTGTTATTGAGACAATCTGACCGCGTCTACCTACCGATAGAAATCGACATGGCTTCCACAAGCGAGAAATTGAATTCAACTTCCACAACTCAAATCTAGATATTGGCGAGGAAGCATTCAGCGTCAGCGATCAGCGACCAGCGGCCCAAGATCGGTGACAGAAGCCCATGCAGGCGTCGTCGGCATACAGTGTGGCTGGCTGGTGTATAGATGAGTCTAGTGAGCCTTGCCGCAGGCCTTCCGAAGACGAGGCCGTGGTCTAAGGGGTGCTTGGACACCAGTATGACGACAAGGACGCCCGCTCTGACCTCACGAGTATATTGTGCTGGTGATCGAGCAAGAAAAGGTTGAGATGACCGACAACGACAGTGATGAGACATCTCGACACGATGCAGCCTTGGCAGGTCGATCTTTCTCTTGTGGTCGAACAGATTGTGGCATCGTGAGATCAAGGGAGAGTTTGTGGCTTATCTAGGCGATGCTCGATCATGATGGAAACTGGTGTGCGTGGTCATGACGTCGAGTATTGATTTCCTTTCGGAAAGCTTTACCTTCTGCCTCACATCGCTTGACGCTGCCAGAGTGGTTAGCCTGTCCATCAAGAAAAAGGGTTTTCGGAGACCTCGAGGCTGAAAGCAAGGATGAGGCATGGTCGGTCAGATGGAGTTTGACATCTTTGTACGGACACCAGTAGTGTGGATCGAATGAGCTTGCCATTTGTCTCGAGACTTCGGTTGGACAGAGATAAGCAATATTTGCCTCCGAGGGGGCGAGGCTGACTTTGAGGTGGCACACGAGCAGCAGCAGGCTCCGGGGATGAAACAATGTTCGAGATGGAATTGTGTCTACAATAATACCGATATAAGCGTGACGCTTACCGCCGGCCCATCGCAACTTGTACTTTCTTATTATGATTGTTCTTGTACCTTAGTCACAGGTGTCTTGCCTTGTATAGGAGAGCTTAAGCGAGAAGGTTACAGCCAGCAGATAACATCACGAGAGGGTCTGATGGCGTGCTGGGCATAAAGCCACAGCCAGCGGAAGTGCGTAGTGGCGAGACGGAGGACACCGACCTTCGACTATATACTCGTAGAAATGCAGATGAACATTGGTAGGGGGTTCTTTCGATACTCGTAGCGACACACGAACGTGTCCTGTCGTTTATTCGCTTGTAAGAGGCAGAAAGAGGCAGATGAAGGAAGTCTGGACGTTGGAGTGCCACTGAGTGTGAACCTCGGCGACGAGGCGATGAAAGTTGCATTAGTGCGGCCCGTGGATCTTGAGTGACACCCAACTTCAGGTGATTTGCTTTCTTCTTTTCTTCTTTGCCACCTTCCAGAAGGTCTTTGGCCTAATAGCTCGTAGCCTCTCTGTGCATCTGTCTTAGCCGCACCAGACATCTGTCTTAGGCATCCTAAGCCCAGACCCAGCTCGGGAGCGGGGTCCGCATTAGGGTCGTGATCCGTTTGCAGGCTGGTCGCATGAGTTGCCGGAGTGAAGGGGTACACAATGTATGTACTATGGTACACATTGTAGCTGGTGAGTACTTGGTGACACTGCATGCACACAATAATAATTGACAACGAGTGCGAGGGTGTATTATTAGACTCGAGATTTGATAAGGCGTCCACGGCGTCCATGTTGTCATGTTGTCATGTTGTTTGGTCAAGCAGTGGTCAAGCCTGTTGCTCCGGGCCTTGTTGAGCTTAGAGAAGCCTTGAATGGGCAGTCAAGCTTAATTGGCAATTGGCAATTGGCAACCTTCCTCATCCAGTGCGAGATTGCAACGCAACCTCTGCCCAGTTGTACCAGTGCTTCTTAGTTCTTACCCCACAAACTCTCCTCTCATGCTGCCAGCTGGTCCTCGGCGCTCGTGTTGGTCACGTTCATCACTTGCTCCCTTATAATTCATCTCTCTTCTCTTGAAAATTGTGATACGTTTCGAGCCATCACCAAACCCGCGTCTGTCGTCGGCATCCCCGTCTGTTCCAAATGGTGTGAACGACTGATCCTATGGCGATTCCTGCAAGGCTGCCTCCCCGATCAAGCTCCTGGATTTGGCTTCGACGCCGTTGAAAGATAAGAGAGTTGCGTTGTGAGTGGAACTCGTTCCCCGGTGACACTAGACAAGGGTTGAAGGGACAGCTGCATCGGACTTCACCAATGAATGATCATTCACCAATCCTCCCAGTTAGCGACCTAATGACTGTTCGTGATGACTTGTTGGGCTTTGCGAAGTCAGTCACTGCAACTTCCATCTTGCCACCGCGGCCCTTGACTCTCACTCGTCGATTGCCTCGAATCAACGGAGATCACTCCCCTTCCTTCCAACTGCCACTCACCTTTCTGCGACAGCGACTTGTCTCGAGCTTCTAGCCTTTCGCAAACCCTTGTCCTCTTTAGATCGACGCCTCACCAACCATCGGCGAAGACCATCCTGTTGATCCCTGAACATCTCACAAGCTAGCTGCCTTTGGACGCCCATCCTCTCACATCCTCCATTCTCCGCTCCAACGGTGGACCGCAGCGTAGCACTCTCCCGGTCACCTCGACCAGGCTCATCTTGTGTGGCTTTCGGCGCGAGCGATCATGCGATAGCCCAGGCCAGCATACCTTGCTCCTGCACACCACCATCCACACGCAGCTCGTGGTCCTACATATACCACCCTCGTCCACCTGCGGCGCTTCCTTTCTGTCTCCAATACTCCTTGGTCAACAGGTCTTCCTGCGCATTCGTGACCAACCTCGACAAGAAGCTGTCGAGCCTCCTGTCCACAACCAACCGTCATCCATACACGCTCCTTCATCATGGAGAAGAACCATGACTTCCGCATTGGCTCTGGCTCCGAGTCGCCAGACCACCTCCCTGTCAACCAGAGTGAGGTCAATAAGATGGAGGTATGTCTCACCCGTCGCGATTACGAGATCCTCTCCCCGAATTGACCCATCTTCTGCAGGCTCGCCGAGGTTCCAAGATCAACGAGGCCACCGACATGTACGGTGACATTGCGACAGCCGAAGAATACGGTTACGTCTCGCGAGGTCTGAAGTCCCGCCATATCCAGTTCATTGCTCTCGGTGGCACCATCGGTACCGGTCTGTTCTTGGGTATCGGTCGTGCCTTCACCCAAGCCGGTCCTCTCTCAGTCTTGCTCGGTTACACCTTCACTGGTCTCGCAGTCTTTGCTATGATGATGTCTCTTGGTGAGATGGCGACTTGGCTCCCTCTTCCCGGTGCGATCCCTCAATTTTGCGCCCGATACGTCGACGATGCCATGGGTTTTGCCGTTGGTTGGAACAACTGGTACTCCTGCGCCATCACACTCTGTGCCGAAATCTCAGCTGCTTCGTCGGTCATCCAATACTGGTCCGGTGCTCGAGACATCAACGTAGCCGCTTGGATCTCTATCATCATCGTCTTGGTCCTCTGTCTGAACATCTTCGCTGTCTCCATCTATGGAGAGGCCGAGTTCATCTTCGCCTCCATCAAAATCGTCACGATTGTCGGTCTCTTGATCCTGGCCCTCATCATCGATTGCGGCGGTGTTCCCGGACAGCACCGCCTGGGTTTCCAGTACTGGAACAACCCCGGCGCCATGAAGGAGTACATTGCTAGCGGCAGCACTGGTCGCTTTCTCGGTCTGTGGTCAACCCTTGTCAATGCTGCCTTCTCCTATGGTGGCGTCGAAATGGTCGCTGTCGCTGCTGGTGAGGCTGAAGACCCGCGTCGAAACATACCCAAGGCCGTGAAACGTGTCTTCTGGCGTATTCTCTTCTTCTACGTCTTGGGTTCTTTGGCCATCGGCGTTCTCGTCCCTTACAACGACCCGCACCTGCTCAGCGCTCAGGAAAGTGGCGCCCCAGGTGCCGCCTCATCTCCTTGGGTTATTGCTATTGCTCGCGCTGGTATCAAGGTGCTTCCGTCAATCATCAACGCCGTCATCCTGACATCAGCTTCCTCCTCCGCCAATGCCTTTTTGTACACCGGATCCCGATACTTGTACGCCATCGCTCAGAACCGACAAGCACCAAGATTCCTGCTCAAGTGCTCAAAGACCGGTGTCCCCATCTGGTGCGTCTTGATCACCTGCTCGATCGCTCTCTTGACCTACATGTCGTGCTCTTCTGGCTCCAACACCGTCTTCACGTGGTTTCAGAATTTGACGACGATCTCAACTCTCTTCACCTGGGTTAGCATTAACATTGCGTATATCCGGTTCCACAAGGCCTGCCAAGCCCAGGGCATTAGTCGCAGCGATCTCCCCTTCCGCGCTCCGTTCCAACCGTACCTCGGCTGGGCGGCATTGATCTTCTTCAGCTTGATCATCTTCTTCAACGGCTTCGACTCGATTGCTGGAAGTTGGGACTACCAGGCCTTCATCACCGATTACATCGGGGTACCCATCTATTTTGGCCTGTACCTCTTCTGGAGAATCTTCAAGCGCACCCGCTTTATCCCTTCGTCCGAGGCCGATCTGCATACTGGAAAGGCTGCGCTTGACGCCATTGTTTGGCCAGAGCGTGTTCCTCGTAACTGGGTCGAGAGAGTGTGGTTCTGGATCGCATAGAGTTGTAATGAAGCGGATCGATGGAGGACAGACTCTCTCCTTGTCAAAAATGATTCATACATATCATACCCAGGTGTGCATGCGTTGCTGTTCTTCGCTTATTGTGTTAGTCAGATGGACATAAAAAAGCAGAGCTCCAGATATGTTCGTCGTAAGACGGGCTACGAATTAATGTGACGTACCTGAAACATTCATCCTCTATCATGTTCGTAGCTTCATTGTCCTTTAATGTGATATATGATTGAGGAGGCATTCCCGAGTATTTCGTACTTGTGCTGTGTGCTTAAATATCATTGTGAGGTTTGCTGGATGATCGGGATTGTCAGCATTCGATTGCAGTCGTCGTTTGTTTCTTTTTTTTGCGCTGAGCTTACAGTGTTTTCCATGTTGCTTACTCCGTACTCGCACCGAAGCCAGCCACACAGCCCAACATTGATTCCGCCGGGTCGCCTCTTCATTGGTTAGTGTATGGGATCTTCATGAATTGGGCGCTGACGTCGAACGCTTGTCTTCTTGTTTGCCTTTCGTTTTCATTTTCGTCTTCGTTTTCATTTTCGTCTTCGTTTTCATTTTCGTCTTCGTTTTCATTTTCGTCTTCGTTTTCATTTTCGTCTTCGTTTTCGTTTTTCATTTCGTGTCAGGAGTATCGCGATCAAACCAGATTCGGTTATTGTAGAGGCCATATCCATGTCTATGGCTGAAAGGCGTCTTGCTCCCCTTTTCTTCGTTGGTCTGGTATTATGACATGCCATGCCGAGTTCTCCGCAGGAAAGACGGATGTTTTTACTCTTGCTCCTTTTTTGGGCAATTCTATACGCCGAGTCGTTCTGGCCTTCTAACGTACATAGCCTCGATCTCGTTGGTTCGTTGGTTGTGTGGTTCTGTGGTGAAATGAGATAGATAGGCACAGCGCAGAACGAGAACGTACACCGTGAGAAGGGAAAGAAAACATTCCCTGACGAGGTAGGGAGACAGACAGGCTGTGCACGCCCTTCTTCAGGCTGCTCTGCTCGTCTTTTTGCGTTATCTGGACTGGACTGCTTTACTGAGTACAGTTCGTTTTCGATGCTCTTGTCTTGCTTCCTGCTCGCTTTCATGAACAAGCCGCGTTGCGTCGTGTCGTGTGATGTGTCGCGTCCTGTCGCGTCAGGTCAAGGCGAAGCCCGACCAAAGGGGGTCGGCTTTTTGTGGTGTCTTGGTCGCGAATGGGGAAATACTTTGTCGATACGATCTGAGGCATCTGCGATGTCTTCGCGACACGACGACAATAACGGGACAGTCGAGCCCGCCGAGGGCCTGGCCGGGAGAAGGGAGATAAACATCTTCCCAGTAACAAAGCCAAAGCACAGTTAACTTGTCCCGGCCGGTCGGTCGGTATGGTTCTTTGCCAAGTTGGGTTGGTTGGTTTGGGTTGATTGTCTTGCCACTGTTGTTGAGGTCTCTTGAACTCGAGTGTTCTCAGCTCTCGTTCGGTTCTCGACTCAAAATTCGAAGATTTGAGGCATCGAAGCGTTCATTATGTCGACGAGGTCACCGCCGGGCCCCGTGAGGTCAAAGGGTTGATGTTCGGAGCTGAGCTACACATGTCGACGCCTGCGCCGGGTTGATGGATCCAACTGAGGACATGAAACCTCCTGAAGAACAGCTGTCGACCCAAATGACATCTGCCCACTTCCGCGAGGTGCTCGTAAAGCAAGGAGAAAGGGAAAGAGAAGAAGGACAGGAAAGAGTCAGAGGGAGAAGCAATGCCTAGGTCCGAGTACGAATCACATAAGCTCTGGACCTGTCGCTGGTCCTATGCTTCCCACACAGACTGCATCCAATTGAATTGCACAACTCCTTTTGCGCTAAGCGAAACAAAATGAAACGATCAAATCAGGATCTTGCCGAAGCCTAGCCTCGTGGCTTGGTGGATACTGTGTGGAGGATGTTGTCAGTGTAGGGCGTGGTGCGCGGGATATACGCGGTAGAGGATTAGTAAACCGCGATGTTCAGGTATTGCGTCTCCGTACCTGCCTGTATATATATATATGGATCGAGAGGTGCAGGATGGATCAGCATACCCATACATGAATGGAAGAAGTTCGAGGGAAGTAGTGGGATGGGAACAGGAATGCCTGTACGGAGTACATTGTGCCTGGCTGGCAGAGCTTGAGAAGTCGTGATTCATAAGTCCAGACCGAAGATCGAGAGGAATGTCGAATACGCAAGCGAGACAATCCGCCAGGCGTCCGGCAGTTCGGAGCCAGGGCCATTGAATGGGTAGACAAAATTAGACGGAAAGAAATGAGGTAAGGGAAGCTAAAAGCTGAAAGTGACCAGGCGATATCGGCGTTGATGGTCAAGCCACGTGCTCTTTGACAACCAGACCCGTTGGCTATGTTCCTACGGTGCTCAGATGGCGACGAACACGCAGCATCCAATCCCTTTCTTCGTGATACTGTCTGGAACGCGGGATGCAGGATGCAGATAGGCTTTACTCTGGACGCGGAGAGAGCAGTCAGCCTCATGCGTTATGATTGGTCGAGATTTTGATTCTGTTAGTGAAGGGCGTGCAAGTTGTCAAACTTGCCTCGACCATGTTCGACATAATATTTCCGTCGAGGTGCCAGCTAGGGACTTGCTGAAACTGACTCAGCTTTTCTCGTTTCCCCCTCTTTCTCAAGCAGTCGACGGTGGTGAAGCCTCTCTTGCACTTCGCGACATGCGTCCTTCCTTGTGCTGAGTATGAATTCGCAATGAGGCATGTTTTGCGATTGTGATTTGGCTTGACACCTTGTGAAATATCCGGTGGTTCGGTTGCTCTGACAAATCTTTTGCGCTTGCAGCAACAGGCTCCTATCGCGGGTTGTCTCGAGTGAGCTCCCTTTTCCCGACATCGTTAAAATACCAGACCTCGTCTTTTGTGTAATCCTCTAGTCCTGTGTGATCATCCCACTGGTGTTCAATTGCCCAAGCCGTTTCACGAGCCTTCTGGATGCAGTCGTTGACACCCACGGCACCTTGCCACCATGGGCCAGCGACTTTCAAGCGTCCTTCATATTCACCCAGAAGAGCTTGGTGGATCTTGGCCATATCATCTCGGTACCCCACCTGATATTGAGGGATGCAATCGCGGTTCAGTCGTGCTTTCGCTAATTCGGGCTCTTCATCGATTCCCAGGTGCCTCCTGAGCAGTGTTTTAGACATGTCAATAGCCTCCTCTGGACTCGGAATGTCTTCGGGAGCCCAGTAATCCCACCAGTGACCCCCCATCATCACGGTGAGTTTCGTACCAGGTGCAGTATCTTGGCCTTCGTCCTTCCCATCCTCTGGAATGAAACGTCGTGACTTATTTAGTTCTCCCTGCTCGCTGTCGGGAGCGGAAGTTGCGTGGTCGTTCTGATTCTTGTGCTTTTCTGTATGTGTCATGTTGCCTTGTTTCTGTGCCAACTCCACCGCCATCTTCTTGAGATACATTAACATATTATCTTCAAAGCCACCCGGGCGTCCAGAAGTCTCTGAACTGAAAATAACGCCCAGTGCACGCTCTGGGTTCTGCTCGGCAGGTATAGAACGGGGAATGAGATACCCAAATCCTCTGTATGACGGTGGTATCAGATCTGGATTGCTGTAATAAAGATTTACAACCATAACACTGACAGAGGAACCGCTTCGTCGGAGAGCTGCTTTAACGCTGGTGTCCGCATGCATCGACCTGGACTTCGTTAGGTACATTGCCTTCGCATACGGCCCAAGAGTCGACACCACATAGTTGAACTTCGATGCCGTCTTATCGATCGTGGGAGATTTAGTGCTGACTGATATAGTCTTCTCATCTCGCTTGAAACTGATATGGTCGACGTAAGCAGATTTCTGTATCGTGACGTTGGAATTCGAAGATAACGCTGTCTCGAGTGAAGTGGTGAGTTCACCCAAGCCTCGTCTAAAAGTGTACACACTCGACCTCTGCAGCAGCGCGACCAAGGCTTTCCGCAGAGGATTGGTGTTATACTGTTCACGTACATCAATTCCGGCGAATCTGACTTGTCTCTCCAGGACGGGTACCTGGCGACTCCTCATCAAAGCCACCATGGTCAACAACAGTCCGGGTTCGTTCTCCCTGTCTCTGCCTTCTAGATACCACAGCTTAGGCAGCAGGGTGCGGACGCTAAGCCGATATAAATCGCCAGCATAGATTCCATGGAAGAAAGCTGATGCTAGATTATCCGTCAAGTTCTTCCCAAATCTGCGCGTCATGAAATGTCCGACTGACTCATCCTTGATGTCGGGAGCCCGCAGAGCAACCCAGGGCTCTGCAAGGGCTGCCGAAATCAACCCTTCGTATATCGGTTCGTCCCAGGCCATCCACAGCCGATGGAGCAGTTCTAAGAATCCACGAACAGGACCCGGCATGAGCACAAGGTGGTCTGGATAATATATAAATCTGTTCAAGGCCGCCGGGCTGTGTTTCGATATTGGAAGGACCTCCTTGACTAGGTCGAGGTCTTTCAGCTGAAGAAAGAATGATCAGCACAAGGTATCTCCGTTGCCATAATTGTCAAATACCAGGTCAACAGTGGCTAGTCCGGAATCGCCCAATGCTGGACGTAATGTCCTCGGTCCCCATTCGAACAATATCTCTCCATTGTCGACTTTAATGACCTCAGAGTCTACCCAACCCCCCAATCGGTCTTTCTCCTCATATATTGTGATTTTCGCATCTGGTATTCGCTGGGTCAGATTGTAAGCTGTAGCGAGCCCGGTGATACCGCCGCCTATAACCGCAATGGATTTGGCATTAGGGTTGGGGGTGTCTCTGAATGACAGATCAAGCTCGACGGTATTGTTTCTGGAGGTAGAGGTGAAGCAGCGGAGGAATTGGCATTGCCTCGTTTGAGGCCATATTGCACGTTTCACTGCGTGCTTGTACAATGCATTGTGACCACCTAAGCGCATCTCCAGAGGAGCTACACCACGTGGTGCATGTACGTAGGGCCTAAGAATGATTGTGGAAGGAGCGTCTTCTACGAGTACACAAAGTATGTGCTATGCTTGTCTTGTGAATTTATTGGAGTTGTTTGATGCGTGTCTTCGGCGCACCTGCCTCCGCTCGAGCTCCGATCTTGGCCGCCTGAAGATCACCCGGGGATCGCGTTTGCCTTGTTTCCGACAAGGCTCGCACGGGCTGGCACCTAGCTGGCTATCTTTAATACAACACCCACAAGCATGGACCGTACTTTCGCCCTCTTTGGAGCCTTTGTCGGCTTCCAAGTGGACTGTGGCCGAGAGATTCGGTCGATGGCGATAGAGTCCACTCTTCACCTCTTCTTCCATTCACGCCTTTATTCGCAGATGCCGTTGGAGGCTGGGGTTCATGGCCAGATGCTTCCTGCTGACAGGCTCTGTTTCGTAAGTTGCTTCATCCAGACAGCGCAGCTCGGTGTCAATCCTGGCAGGATGCTGGAAGCTCTTGTCGCCCAGGTCCACTTGTCCCCAAAATGTCCAGAGGTCTTGAAATTGAGATTCGTGTGGTAGCCCATCATGTCGACTCATCACTCGCAGGTTTGACGAAATCTGCTTGCACTTCCGGCCCATCATATCCTAGTTTCTTCAGGTCACGTAGAAGTTCACGTTCCTTACCGATCTTCATGATCTGCTCCGGCGACAGTTTCTCTCCAGCCGCTCGCTTTTCTTTCAGTTCTCGGACAGCCTTTAATTTCTTCAGTTGATTCCGTATCTTCTTCTGCAGCTCGGCTTCATGCGAAGCGGTCTCATTGACTTGTAGCTTAGTAGGGTCCCGCCAGTTCTCTTTGAGCTTATCTGCTTCGGAGATGTTCGCCTGCTGCATGGCTGAAGTGAGATCATCCGCCACTGCATCTCCCACCGCATTGTCTGCGGCGGCTTTCTTACGGGCAGCCTCCCTTCGCTTGGCATTCTTGCTCTTCGCCACACTGTCGTCTATTGCGAGCAAGACAGGTTCGGCTCCGGGTACACCGCCTTTGCCCCTGCTCTTCCATGCCTCGGCACTGCGATTCTTATAGGTCTCGATGTCTTCGGGTGGTCGGTAACCTGGCCGCACCCTGATCTCTTTTCGGGTAGAGCCGTCCGCGCGCTGTGAAGAAGGAATAAAGGATGCACCGTCGGCGGTGGTTTCGATGCCGGCTTTGCTGATATTGGACATATTGCTATGCAACCACTAAATCCGTCACTAAGGCGGAATGGCTGCCAAAGTCACCTTGGTCAAGGATGGTGCAACATGTTCGAGCTTGTTGGGTCTTCGTTCGAACTTGAATAGACTACAAGCGCTGATCATTAGATAAGGACTGAGTGAGGGCGTCCAAGATTCTGGGAAAGAGGAGGAAGCATGCAAAATAGTGACTGATTTGCGGCTCACAGGCTGGGGTTTACTGAATACAGGGAAGATTATCATTGCAGAGTTGCTATTGGCGGATGGAGCCGGCGACAATGTTTAGAGCGGCGACAGGCCCTTCTCTTCTGGTTCGCGCTTGATGGCTTAAGCAAAGTGAAATAGACTCTACATAGTATATGTCCGCTCTATAAGCCGCTTTAATAATCATCATTGCCACGCCGATACCTGCTCAGTATACGGATACTGTGTAGACTAATTCAGTCAATGGGACTCAGAAATCAAATCGGCTCGAAACCACACGGGTTACTCCGTACACTGCTCCCAGATCCACCAGTGGTCGGGTGCAGGCCTGGGTTACTTTGTTTGAGCCCTTTTTTCATCATAGTCCCTTGAAAGCTTAAGAACAGGGGTGCCTGAATTCTGCTACAGGTTGCGGAGAGGGCGAACTGGGTATTAATACGTCCACGACACTTCCAAGATGTCCCAGCCAGAGAGCATATCAGAAGTGCGGTCCCACGGTGAGTCGCGGGTGATCGCCGAGTCGCTCACCCAACTCGCTTGGGCTGGGGTGAGTACAGGGCGGCATCGCCTTATTCCCAAATTGGATGAAAACCTTGGCGGCTGAATTGAAGCTTCCAAACTGCAGCTTCGACATTGTCTGATTGACCGACCATAAGTAACTTGTGAACGTCCTCCTAGCCACGCTGAGTCCGCCCGCGCCATTGAGTGGACACTGACACATTCACAATGTCGCTTGTGGTAAGCTACACCGTTCAGGGCTCACCTGAAGCTCTATTAACTCTGATAGACACGGATCTCCTCGGGCCTTTTCAAGTACGATTCCATGTGAACAACGCCTTCCTGCATACTGACCCAGGCAGCGCCGTCTTTCGAAAAAATGCCGCTTTCCTAACGACCGTCTTTGCCGGCGCCTTCGCTTTCGAAATGTGAGCTTTGCAACTGGCAAGATAGAAGAGGAACATGTGGACTGATGGAGTGTGCAGCGCGTTCGAGTCCGGTACAAACGCAATGTGGGATTCTTGGAACAAAGGAGTATGTTCAAGCGCCTCGCTGTATTCTCGTGTTATTCAGGCAGCTCTAACCGGCAAATCTAGCGGCAATGGAAGGACATCAAGCATAAATACCTCACCGCGGGCGACGAAGAAGAAGAATGATCCGAGCTGCATACTGGGCGAGTATAGACGATCTGAGGTTGCGAAGAGCGGAAGAGAACAAGTGACGACCAAGATATCCCCGGGGCATCGATTGCGACAACCATTGTACATAAGGCTACGAATACAACTTCCAAATTATTGAGAAGCGCAGGTTTTCTGTATGCTGTCATACCAGTGCAAGTGTTCCATGGCGGAGATTCATGATGAAGCTTTGGGTGGTCTGGTGCTGCTTTCCTTTTCGTGTGAATGTGAAGAAAGCACTCCAGCAAGCTTCCAGTGTGCAGCCCAGCCTTGAATTTGATACTCGCAAGCTCCGGCATGGTCGAGGCAAGTACAAGGTCGGCAATTATCGGTCCTCGTCGACTCTTATATCCACATTCGTCCAAATCCGACAAGACAGATGTCTCGGAGCGTACGTCTCTTGGTCCTATCGAGGGAAGCGTTTTCCGGAATAATGCCAGCAGATGATGGATGAACGGGCGTTGAAACATTGGAAAGTCTATTGTCCATCATCGAAGGCTTCTGTTCTCCTGATCTCGTGGACTGATTTACAGGAACATTCGCTCGACTTGTGATGGTTTGATTTATGCACAGGGAGCTGTCGGACAAATCTGGGTCCAACGGCAGTCGCACTGGAAGGTATTCGTGGGTCTAGAGAGGATGCTACTTGACCACTAAGCAACATAGTTCTAGCTACGAGAAAAGCTGTCAGCCTTGTCCGTAGCATATCGATTTAGACAAGGTCGAGGGGATCGTTCTGTTGTCAAAGCGGCGGGAGAAAATAGAATTCCATGTGAAGATGCACTCCAGCCTTGCGGACTACGGAGTACATTATTCTCATTTCTCTCAGACTTCCGCAGCTGAGCGGTATTGCCACATACAGAAACACTCCACTAAGCATCTTCCTTTCATCCTCCGCACCGAACGTTCCTACCAATACATTCCCATTGCCACTGCCGTCAGTCACAGGGCTACTGCCTGAAGAGACAATCGAGTGCCGCGCAACAGTATTGCCTACCAACGTATCTGTGCGTCATCCGTTCCGACATCTTTTAGGAGCATCGGCTGCCTGATATATTGCGTGGATTTTCCCGAACAGCTGTTATTTCGGACCCTTCACGCGGGCCGCAGTGAGATTCCGACGCACAACATCCAAATGAAGACCACGGTCCCATCCGCATATCGACCATGAGTTCACAGACCTCCGGCCTGGACCGCCAACTCCGCCAGGCTCTATGTGACCATCCCCGACGACATGGCTACCGCTATACAGACAGTGCGAGCGACAGCCTGTTAGAAGGCCTCTTCCGTTCACTCACAAACGATCGACCAGACTACCTCCACGAGCTCTTCCCGAATGGCTTCCCCTCTTCCTACAAGCTACAAGATGCGCAGGGAGTGCAAGAGAATGCAGAATACACCGCGGCTGCTAAGGGGCACCCTTGTGGCCATATATTCAAACCAGGAGAGGCGAGCTATCATTGCAGTACTTGTACCGACGACAGCACGGCAGTACTTTGTTCGAGATGTTTTGTGTCCAGTGATCATGAAGGACATCAATACACAATAACAATGAGCCCTGGAAATAGTGGATGTTGTGATTGCGGTGACGATGAAGCGTGGAAGAGGCCTGTCAAATGTGCCATTCACACAGCCAGAGATGACTGGATGACAACCGATGAGCTCGTCTCTCCTCTCCCAGCTGATTTACAAGAATCGATCCGCATTACTGTCACCAGGGTCCTCGACTATTTCTGCGACGTAATATCATGTTCTCCAGAAAACCTTCGTATGCCAAAAACGGTAGAAAGCGTAACACAAGATGAAGTTCGAAGTCGATTACAACCTGACCATTATGTCAACGGTGATGAGATCGAGGCCAACCCGGAGTTCTGTTTGATCATTTGGAACGATGAGAAGCACACAGTGCGCGAAGTCCAGTCACAGGTAGCACGAGCATGTCATGCTCGCGAGTTGTGGGGTCTTGCGAAGGCAGAGGAGGCCAACGACATCGGCAGAAGCGTCATCAAGTTTTCTCGTGATCTGAATGAGCTGACCATCATGGCCAAAATTATTGAAGAAATTAAGGTCACAGTCACCATACGGTCAGCCAGGGACACCTTTCGAGAACAGATGTGCGGAACCATAATTGACTGGCTGGCTGACATCGCTGGCTGCAGCATTGCCGGAGACAGTCACATTTTGCGTCGCATAATATGCGAGGAGATGCTACAGATCTGGCATATTGGCAGCGAGGCTTGGAACGCTAAAGTTGGAAAAGAGGATCTGGATGACCATGGCGGAGAAGACGATCGCGAATTTCGACGGCGGGCGAGACTGATCTCGCTTGATCCGATCCAGTTTGCTATGCAGAGGATTGTGGCAGATGAGGACGATGTGCTTAGTGACGAAGATAACGAGCCATTGGACGCTGATGATGACGACGACGATGAGGATGAGCTCGGTGATGCCGAGGTCGATCGGGAAGTGAACGACTTAATCCTTCGCGCAACAGTGTTTGAGGATGCAGACAGTGTCAATGAGCAGTCGGGCGATCCTGACACGACTGATGGTGCCGACGATATGGATACAGATGGTGAAGGCGATGGCGATTTTCTGGATGTTGCAGAAAGAATGGACACGGACACAGCAGTGCCTCCACGACCAGCAGTTCCTCTCGTGCAGGCTACGAACGGCCCTGGAATTGCTGTTCAGCTAGGTGGAGCAGTTTCTCCAACAGGTGTAGACACGAACGCCAATTACCTCAACATTCCCAGAACACCAGCTGGCTCAGCACGTCCGAACCATTCACAGTCTCCGCCACCCAATCATTGGAAGTCCTCAGCGCCTGGCCAAACTGCATCAGATTCCAGCCTACCAGTCTACGAAGATCTGACCAAGAATATCAGGGTCGATTCTATGATCTTGTTCGATCTACGTCTATGGAAGCTTGCGCGGGCGAACATGAGAGACTTGTTCATAAGTACGCTGGTCAACATACCACAATTCAAACGCATACTAGGATTGCGGTTTTCCGGATTGTACACGACTCTTGCGCAACTCTATCTAGTAGCCGACAGAGAGCCGGATCATTCAATCATCAACCTGTCTTTGCAGCTACTCACCACGCCATCAATCACAGAGGAAGTGATCGAAAAAGGCAATTTCCTGACCAACTTAATGGCAATATTGTATACCTTCTTGACAACCAGACAGGTCGGCTTTCCAAAAGATCTAGACCCGGGCGCAACTCTGGGATTCGACGCCGGATCAGTGGCCAATCGTCGGCTGTATCACTTCTTTTCTGACTTGAGGTATTTTCTAGCGTCGCCTTTCGTACAGGCCAAGGCTCGGAGTGAGCCACAATATCTCTTCCAGTTTCTCGATCTGGCCAAGCTATCCCAAGGGATCTGTCCCAACATCAGAGCTGTTGGTGAACATGTCGAGTACGAGACCGATGCATGGATTAGTGCGTCGCTTCTAACTCGAGATATCAATAAATTATGCCGCCAGTTCGCAGAGGCATACTATGTCAATCAGAACAGCAGCCCAGCAGCCCTCCGCGCCACGTGCGAAGCTATCACACATGCGGCAGGGATTGCAATCATCAACTCGGTTGGACTCGAGCGGAGACGATTCGACCAGGCTGAGATCAAAGAACCAGTGAAGTTTCATACTGTCGGTCCATTCGGGGATGCAGCCACTTTCAGCGTGGTCGACTTTGTCATTGAAAAGGGCTCGCTCAGCTTTCACCATCCGCTCCACTACACTCTGTCATGGCTGCTGGAATGCGGTAAAGACAGCAAAAATTCAATCGATTCCCTCCGTGACGCCGCGCAGACGTTCCTTTCGCATCTTCACGACACCGCGCTAGGTGCCCGAGACAACGCCATAAAGCTTGCCCTTACTTCCGCCGACGATGCATTACTGGCCATGTTTGATTTCCCACTCCGTGTCTGTGCTTGGCTGGCTCAAATGAGAGCGAATCTATGGGTCCGTAATGGCATGAGTCTGCGACATCAGATGATGCAATACAAAAGCGTGGCCCACCGCGACGTCGGCCACCACCGAGATCTCTTCCTACTGCAGGCTGCACTCGTGACGTGCGATCCAAGCCGAGTGCTGGCTTCAATGGTTGACCGATTCGGCCTTACTGACTGGATGAAGTATGGATTCGTTTCGCTGGAAATCTGCGAGGACAGCCAGATGCTGGATCTGGCAGAAGACTTTATGTATCTCTTGATCAACCTTCTTTCAGACAGGGATGCGTTGATTTCGGATCGAGACAATCCTGAGTCACAGCTTCTGGCAGTGCGTAAAGATATTGCACATACGCTGTGCTTCAAACCGCTGTCGTACTCAGATCTTTGTGCTCGTTTGACCGAGCGTGCGCAAGACCACGAGAAGCTACAGGATGTCCTGGAGCAAATGACCAGATATCGTCCGCCAGAGGGTCTGCACGATTCTGGCTTATTCGAGCTCAAAGAAGAGTATTTGCAGGAGCTAGACCCATACAACTCTCATTTTTCGAAAAACCAGAGGGATGAGGCAGAGAACATCTACAAGAAGTGGATGGCAAAGAAACTGAAGAAGTCACCTGATGACATCGTTCTGGAGCCGAAATTGCATCCAATCCCGTGCGAGGCATACAGGAACCTCTGCCGAGTGGTGCATACAACAATTTTCGCCGATGTCATGCATAAAGCTCTCTTTTATGTTGCGCAGGGACATAAGACCAAGAGCGGCGTATCAGCGACTCGCGTGGAGGCTTTCCTCCAGATCGTCCTACAATTAGCGCTCATTGCTACCCTGGAAGACGATACTGACGAGTACAGCAATGAACCGTCCTTTAACAGCAATGCGATCGCATTGCACTTACCAGCGCACGGTGAATCGCACTCCACCATCGTCGATCAGTTGCACAAAATATGGTTGATGGAAGAATTTGTCCCCTGTAGAAGCAAGGTCAGGCATGTGTTGAGGCTCTTAAATCAGAAGCGACCGCATCAATTTAACAGCACCACTCAGCATCTTGATTTTCCCTCCGGCAGATTTGATACCGGCTCTCCTGCCAATGTCGAGAGTGAGATTGAAGCCAAGAAGAAACAAGCAATGGAACGCAAAGCGAGGGTCATGGCTCAATTTCAGCAACAACAACAGAGTTTCATGGACACGCAAGGGGTGATCGATTGGGGAGATGAGGACCTGGACTCGGTAGATGAGGAGTTGCCAAAGTCGACAGAGACACGTCACTGGAAGTATCCTACAGGACTATGCATACAATGTCGCGAGGATACATCAGACTCCAGGCTGTACGGCACGTTCGCCATGGTTACCGATGCACATGTCCTGCGACAAACCGATACATCGGACGAGGATTTTGTAGGAGAACTGTTTGCCATTCCAGATCACTTGGATCGTTCCGTCGAAAATATTCGTCCTTTCGGTGTTGCCGGATCTAACCACGACCAGCTCAGACGTCTGAACACGGAAGGGGAAGAGGTCACGGTCGATTTTCAGGGTCTTGGTAAAGGCTGGCCCAAGAACTGTACCATGAAGGGCCCAGTATCCACCAGCTGTGGCCACATCATGCATTATGGATGTTTCGAGAACTACTACCAGTCGATCACCAGAAGACATTCTCAGCAAGTTGCTCGCAATCATCCAGAAAGAATAGCTCTGAAGGAGTTTGTGTGTCCTTTGTGCAAAGCTCTCGCAAACACATTTTTACCGATCATATGGAAACATTCACAACAGTCATATCCCGGCTCCCTGAGCGTATCTCAAGAGTTCGACTTCTTTATGGACAGGGACATCTCCCGGCTCACGGCTGACTCTGTTCCAACTGACAGTAGCACATTTGAGACTCTAGCTTCACAAATGTATTCACAGACATTGGACACGTTTTCGAACAGCTCATTGACTCCAGCTATTGCTTTGTGGCAGGCTGGAGATCTGACAATCAGTCCCACGAGTCCCGCTTGGGCGGAAAGACCCGAGTTGGCAGCGTTTGCCGAGCTTTCCAGCATCTATGGTCGTCTAAGAGAATCGCTCGCTATTACCGCAAAGACGAATCAACTCGTGAGTTCTGTCAAGGACTGGCCGGTGAATCACTCTCACATGCTCGTCGACACGCTTGCCAATACTATTGCAGCTGTCGAGATTGGACATCGGGGACGAGAAGCCGAGTTCGGCACGTCTCTCCTAACTAGCATTCCTCCACAGACCCTCAGTCATCTACAGATTCTTTCGTCTACATTGAGCGCTTACACTGTTACTGGAGCATTGACCGTCGGGGGTTCGGCCGAGTCTCAATTGAAGGGGCTCTGTGATCACATCGAACGTCAATTGGCCGGAGTTGTGACAGGACAGGAGACACAAAGGGATAGTCCTGATCCCGCTTGGCCTCTTCTTCGGACGGATGCTTTCCAGTTCTTGGTTCAGTCGACAATGGTATTATGCCCTGTCCGCCGTCTTGAACGTCGCCACTTCCTGCAGCTTTCGCTTACTCTGGAACTCATGCGCGTCGTGTTAGCGTTTATGCTCGATCCCAAAGCATTCTTTGGAGCGAGCGACAAATTAGTTCAAGGTCATATTCGGCACGCGGCGCCATTGCATCCAGAATCCGACGAAGTCCGGAGTATGGAGGGTTTCGTTGCTTGGGTAGACCGCCACCTTCAGCAGATTGGAGTGACTGGAGGCGGGAGAGTCGAGGTGCTCCGGGATGCCATTCGACGAATGTCTCCAAACGAGTATGGCGCATTGTGCAGATTGTGCAAGGCCTATGCTCTTGTCTTCCTGCGGAAGTCGGCGGTCTTCTTCCATGTCGCGCACGGCATTGATTTCCCCACCACAGCAGGCTCGGAAGCCAGCCTGCCAGAGCTTGATCGACTTTTGCACTTCTTCCACTTGCCAAACATCCGAGAGATACTCATGTCATTTGACGAATTCTCGGTTCATGGAGCTCTGAAAGCACGAGCGAGCATTTGGCTGACCGATTGTTGCAAGTACGACATGGCTACAGCGGAGTCAGAGCAACAATTATGGAGCACAGCTTCACCTTTCGGCATCAGACTCCTTCATCCTGCGCCCCTTGAACTGATTGGACTTCCGAAATACTTTGATACCTTGATGGAAGAATCCCATCGACGCAAGTGTCCAACAACTGGAAAAGAAGTATCAGACCCGGCTTTGTGCCTGTTTTGTGGTGAGATATTTTGCTCGCAGACGGTCTGTTGTCTCACGAAAGAGATGCGTGGTGGGTGCAATGCTCATCTGGAGAAATGCTCGAGTCCCATTGGCATGTTTCTGTTCGTCCGGAAATGCCATGTTGCGTTGTTGCATGTTGTCAAGGATCCGAGGATGCTTGAGCATGACCGCGAGAGAATCGGACGGGGGATTCAAGCACTGCCGCCGGGTTCTCTGACATTAAGTCATGGGTCGTTCTTCTCGGCGCCGTACCTGACAAAGCATGGGGAGACGGATTCTGGGTTGAGGTCTAAACATCAATTGATTCTGAACCAAAAGCGATATGACAAACTGTTGAGGGATACTTGGTTGATGACCAATGGCAGCATTTGGAGTACTATTGCGAGAAAGCTGGAGAGTGAAGTCAACGCTGGTGGATGGGAGACGCTCTAGTCATTCCGAGAACAACGTGCCTCATCGCTAACCTGTAACTTTGCTTCATGATGGGTCAGCGAGGCTGACGGTTCGAGGCATGAATGGCCATAGACTTACGGAGCATGAGACATGATTACGACGGGCGCCTGATGGTAATTGTATCGTAGGCCTACTTAAACAGCGAGATACTTAGGCTTAGCCTCGAAATCGTGAGACTTACCACTCAGGTTTTGATGGTCGAGTCTTCGAGTCATATGTCCATCAGTTGAACATTCCGACAAGATCTGCAAAGTCCAACGCAATAGCTAGGAAAATGTTGAGGCTCTACGAAGTACGACCAGCGGTAAAGAGACACGCGTTACGGGCTGCGAAGACACGACCAGCAGACAAAGGGCGAGGTGGCAAGGCTGGGCGTTCACTTGATACGGGTTCGTGATTGGTTGAAGTCGGCGGCTAGACTGGGCGTCACTTTTTGTTTCACATGGACTCTCCGCGTTTCATGGCCAGTGGATGTGTCCAATGGGGATATCACATGGTGATGAGAGACCAGATTTGGCCGTGGTCGAGGTCGGCCCCGGCGAACGGTCGAAGGCTGTGCGTGCAAGGGCAGTGGTCTGGTGGTCTGGTGGTCTGGTGGTCTGCATGTTGAGCGCCCTTGTGGGAAAGGTCAAGGTCAAGGCCGTTGTGCAATGATGCAGCCGCCCGGTGTGCAAGGCCATTAAAGGTGAGTTGCGCCGCATGCGCAGTCTGTTGAACAATCTCAATTTTTTCCTCTGTTTTGTTTTTCTCTCGGCGGAGTGGGACTTTCACTGTTGGACAACGGTTGAACAGTCTCTCATCTGGGCTGAACTTACGCGTGTGTGATACGATCGATCAGTCTCTCGTCTGGGCCGAACCCACGGGTGTGATACCATCGATCAGTCTCTCATCTGGTCCCAATCTACGCCTGTGATACGATTGTGGTTAAGCTGCAGCTTTGACGACCAAAACAGAACGCAACAAAAACGGGGTCGTTGTGGGAGAACTCTATCTGCCTTCGGACATCGACTTTCACAGACGAGTGGAACTACACCATCGTGCAAGGGCTCGACGACTCTTGCGCTTGTGTTTGCGCGTCGGTAAATCAGGGACTCGGAACTCGAGGACCCCCAACTGACTGGGCGGCAACTACACCCCACCAGAAGGGCGCTGAACGGCCATGGCTACTCACCTCCATCGACCGAGCACAAGCTGGTCAGCAGTGCTGCTCTGTTTAGTGATCTCGCTGGCAGGGCAAACCTTCGCCCAGTCTGGTGATGGGGGAGGTGCGTCAGGCGTGGAGCCGGGAGATATTGGCGGTGGTGCTCCGGGAACGGGGTCTGGAAACGCAGGAGCGCAGGGCTCAGACACAGGCTCAGTGAAGTTGAGTGTTGGCGCCACGGTCGCGATTGCGGTTGTTGTAAGTCTGGTTGTGCTTCTTGGTGGTAAGTCCTCCCTCCTTTTGGGGCAAATCGTGAGTGCTTTGTTTAGCCCGGTCGATGGCTGACCATGGTGTAGGGACCGCTGCGATCCTGTTCTTCCTGGCGAAGAAGAGGCAGTGGAAGATCAAGGAGGGGCTGAGAAGGTCCGCTAGTAAAGTGAAGAGCGCGGTAAAGGCTGTGACTACGCCGATTACACCGAAAAGGATGACGTTCTCGCCGATTGAGAAGAGGAATAGGGGGCACGGGCAAGAGATGACGAAACACCCTGCTCCAGAGGGCTTGGGAATCAAAGCTGATGTCAGTGGGCGGGAGAGTGATCGTGATCTTGAGAAGGGTGTGCCGTCTTCCGGGGTAGCTGTGGTGAGTGGTGGTGGTGGTGGTGGTGGTGATCGTGACTCCAAGATAAAGGAAGGACCGAAACCACGGAGCAAGAATGACGGTAAAGGGAAGGACAAACTGAGGCCGCCGAAGGTGGAGATCCCGCCGAGTGCGTTCGAGATGGATAGTCCGAAGACGCCAATGTGGAAGAAGGTGTTTGGACGATAGTGGTGATAGTGGTGGGAGCAGGACGAGATGCGAGATGCGAGATACACTTCTGGGGTCCTGTTGGGCTACACGAATCTTGAATGGTGGCGTGGTGGGTTTCAGGGGGTATGAAGTGAACATGATGGGGAGCACATACTATGTATGAGGTTACGACGGTGGCAACAACGGATAATGAGGAACGAGTATTCTTTGGATGATAAAGAGCAACGCAGTACAGAGTATATGAGAATAATCTAAATGTTTGAACTGCCTCGACTGGTAGAACAAGAAATCTGCTGCCGTTTGCGAGTCATGTGACCGTGATTCGTAGATGTTGTCCCCTTCTGACGCGTCGAGGCGTTTCCTCAATCTTCCTCTCTCACTCATTCGATATTCCTTGCAGCAGGACTTTGGTTCTCGTGACAGCGCAAAGACGTAGGAGGCTTGTATGATCAGAAGAGGACCGTCGGGGGCCATTCTCTTTGTGATATTCTGAGGTTGGACCTCGATTCCATGATTAGTTGCCCCTGCTTAGAATGGCTCGTCAAGCTTCTGCTTCCAAAGACCTCAGCATCCTCCGGCGGCCAACTTTGAGAATGGTTGGCCGTGGGACTCCTTCTGTATTTATGCAGTCCATTGCCACGGACACCTCTATTGATGTCGCTCATAAGTACTCCTCAAGGTGGGAAGGTGGCGGTTCATATGGGAAGGTGCAGATGGCCACCAAAAAGTCCTACTTTGCATGACTTCCTTCTTCCTCACTCTGACGGTTGATGTTCCTTTGCCTCTCTCACTCTTCATCTTACTCTTCTACGATCTTTCACTCCTTCTTGTCTGCTTCATTTCATCCTCAATCTGGATTTTCCTATCCTCGCTTACCAGGTTGCAGGTGTCCCACTTTCTTTGTCAAGATTACTACTGATTTGCTCTCTTTTCTCACCTCAATTTTCACTTCATTGCTTCACACATCTGGACCTTTGAATCGAGCAATCATGCAAGATGCTGCAACTGAACCTGCGAGTGCAGACAATGATCAAGTGCAACACCAACCTGCTCCTGCTGGAATCCATCACTCGAACGTCAACGACATCATCGAGGATGATGGTGACTTCGACGATGCTTCCCTGGATTCCGATGTGCTTCAAACAACCTTGGCCTCGGATCATATGGAGGATAGCCCTTTGACGAAGAGTCTTGCTAATCGGAGTCATACACGCACCGCATCACAACCAATTCTTGCTGGCGCCAAACAGTTTTCTCGTCCCGTCGATGACCACCAGCATGGTCAAACCGACAACAGTAACCCTATGGACCAATTCAATTTCGCCCCCAGAAATATGAAAATACCCACGACAGCGCCACAGAAGCAAACGGCGTTGTCTGTGGAGACCCCGAAACAAGACGGAAATCACGCCTATAGCCACACGCCCCCACAGTCCTTTCCTTCCATCAGGTAGTAGCTGACTTGCAAACCCACAATGCTCAAGTGTGCTAATGACATATCTCTAGCACGACACGAGAACATGCCACTGCCAGCTTTCAGCATGGTACAACTCAATCCAATGTCTTGACCGTCATCTCCCACGAATTACAGGCATACGAAGAGACTCGTGATACGTCACCATCCTCTGCAGTATCCGAACCCGTGCATGCGGAAGTTTCTTGTCAACCCAACCGTCGCTCTATCTCTAGCCAACCTCAGGACTCAAATTGCCACAGCGGAATGCTCTCAGAAGAGGAGGGCCCAAGACAACTCCTGGAACCTGACAATGACCATGAGTCAATCCGAGAGGAGGAGAAAGAGCATTCCACGGATGTTAGTGTCATTACTCAGATGGCGACGGCTTGTAATCAGGTGCCACCGCCGGCTACTCCTCGGGGTCCTACAGTCGATCTCACCACACCAACATATACGGGCCGCAGACAAGCATCTCGGACTGGCCACTCCAATAGAAGACGTTCCACAAGAGCTGGTGGGCCTCCTATTCACGGTTCGAGAATCATGAAGACACCAATGCGGAACCCCACTCGTCGACATCACCAGCATCCACAGCTTCTGTCTCCTGTCTTCAACGCGCCTCGACAACCAACAGAAGAGGATCTTCTGTACCTGCTTCTGGCTCGTACTCGACATAAGGATGAAGAACTGCACAGAGCTGGGCAGTTGGAAGAAGAAAACGAGCGGCTCCGAGTGCAGAATGAGGGTTCAAATGCCAATCTCACACAAGCATTGCGCCTCCAAGCAGAGAGTGAAGCACAAAACAACACGCTTACTCAGAACCTGACCGCTTTCAAGGAGAAATATTACAAACTGAAAAAGTGGGCTTTAGAAGCTAACAAAGATTGCGAGAGGTTGTCCAACGAGACCTCTGGTATCAAGAGATCGCTTGCCGAGGTTGTCAGAGACAGAGATGATCTTGTCTCACAACTGTGCCATCTTCAATCTAATTCTGCAAAAGCTACGGAACAGATGGGAACTCTGCGTTCCCACGTTGCGAGCGTGAAAAGCGAAGTTCTGAAGCAAAGTGCCGCCTTGAGCCAGCTCTACGGTCAATATGTGGAACAAAGTGATCATCTCACACATGAAAAGAACAGATGCAGAAAGTTGGATACACACATAGTGTTCCTCGAGCAGGAGAACAGGACGCAAGCCGCCAGGTCACACCATGAGCTTCGGTCACTCGATCGGAGATACGAAGAGACATGTAAAAAGCTCCAGCAACTAATTCGAGTGACAGAAGGGTCACAAACCATGAATGAGGAGTCATTCAGGACTGGTCTAAACATGTTACAGTCTATAGCTGACAAAGACCTTACCACGAATGCCGACTTGCAGCCCATCCTGAAGGCTTTGGGCACAGTGAACAGCACGATCGAAGCAGCGCCAAAGGCCATCATAAATCGCTTTCAGGAGAACATATCAATTCTGCAGAACGATTGGCAAGCTAAGGCTTCAGCAGAAGCTTCCAGTCTACTCTCGGTTGCTCAATCAGATAATGGAGACCTTGTCGAGGCCCAAATGCAGGTGGCTCGACTGCAGGAAAGAGCATTACAATACGATGCCATGTTGGAACTGCTCAGCCAAGCGAGGAATGCAGCAGAAGAACGTGAGAAACAGGAACGTACCGAAAACAGGAAGACTCTGGAAGATTTGAGAGCTTTAGGGGAGCCCAAAGAACTGCAGAAGCAGATCACGGATCTCCAGAATCAAGTGGGCGAACTCTCTACCCGGTACCTTGCTACGAGTTCTACATTAGACCGATCGAAACAGGAAGTGGGCGAACAACAGCAGGTAATCCAGGTCCTTCGCGTGACGCTGGCAGAAGCTGAGCAGGAACGTGACTCTCTTCGAACGGTAGCTGCGGAAGCCGAGGAGGATTTGCGGCACTGCAACAAGCAGATCGACGAGCAAACAAAGCGGGTATGGCCTCTTGGACTTGCTGGTGGCGACGTTGCTAACCAATACAGTTGGACTCTATGGATATCGAGATCCGTGATCTGCGGACCAATCTGGACCAGGATCACAAAATATCCCAGGAAACGATTGAACAGCTGGGAAAAGACAAGTCGAAATTGGAGAATAAGCTGGAGAAAGTTGAGATGGAGAAGAAGGCGATTGCTCTAGAGAAAGACGCCGTGCAGTCTCGGGTTACTTCTCTTGAAAACGAAGTTCTGGATGCATCAGAAAATGCTCGCAAGTTGGCCGAGACAACCGCCATACTCGAGGCGACTAAAGCCGAGTCCGAGAGGCTGAAGAATCTACAATCACAGCTCGACGCTCTCAAGCAGGCCTCGCAGACCCAGCAAGAGCATATAAGCACAAAAACGGTAGAGGTCACGACCCTCCGAGACCAGGTCACTGAACTTCGTCGAACAAACACGAAATTGGAGGGAGACGTAGAGCATGCACAGAACCTAGCAAAAGACAGAGACTCGCTAGAGATTGACTTGCTCGACGTGCGCAAGCAGCTTGCGAGAAAGGCCATCCTTGAGGCCGAGGAAGAAAAACTCGAGTCCGAGCTTGCCGTCATCAGAAATCGGGCTTCGGAGGCAGACTCGCTGCAGCAAGAGAACGAACAGCTCAATCAGACCATAGCCTCAATCTCAACAGATCTGACACAAGCTCGGAAAGAGAGTGTGCAGCTTCCTTCTCTATGTCAGACAATCGCAGAAAAGGACCTAAGCCTCGCCATACTCAGAAAGCAATTGGAGGATGCCACAGTCCAGGTCAATGAAAATGTGAAGAATAAGGTGGTGTTGCAGTACAAAGACGAGCACATTGCCACACTGGAGCAAGAGAAATCGAAGTTGGAGCAGGAGCAGTCGGCTCTCCAGCAAGAGAAGGTTAATCTAGAGCAGGAGAAGTTGGCTCTGCAGCAACAGTTGATGAAGTGTGAGGGTGAGCTCTCGAATGCTCTGCTGGACCATGAAGCACGCCAGTCGAATCCGCAAAGAAGGGTGGCGGATCGGTCTGGAAAAGGAGCATTGGCTGCCAAGCACTCCACCTTTCATGAACAAGTCGAGCGCGTGGAGGGCGCCGAGTATCTGGAAGATGAGATTGTTGGGACTCAGAAAGATCCCACTCCACAGCCAACGGGCAGTACAACGATTGTGCCGGAAACCCAGTTCGACCCACAACTTGAAACTCAGGGCGGCCATAACAGCTTGCTGCTTGGTGAGGACCTGTTGAATGAGGACTCGTCTGATTTGACCAGTCCCCCGGGAGAATCTGATCACGAAGATGACGAGTTTGATCCCGATCGAGAGATCTTTGGAGCCCAATCGACGCAACAAAGCCCAAGGACTCAACCAGAGGAGGGACAATTTGGTGGACATCGTCAAACCCTTCGAAGAGCACCGTCGAGTGCGTACAGCTCACAAAGCGAGCAAATGCTGCTAGACCAGGTCGGGCAGGATGAGGCCCAGTCAGTGTCAGGGACATTCATGCGGCCGCCAGCTTTCAATCTGGGCCTAGACGCTGTTCAAGAGGAGACAGCTACGCATGGGGTCCCAAGCAAGAGCTTACCTCGCAACCGTGGGAATTTGGATACTGGGCTTGGTGCCAGGAGGTTGAGGAGCGAGTCTCGGGCACGTGGAAGAGAATCGACCCCGTTCCCAGAAGCGACCCCCAACCCCCGTCTCAGCCGCGAATCCACACCGATTGTTCCTCGAGAGCGATATCAACCGAACTCGGCAGCCAAGCGCCGGATCGAACGTGACGATACTTCTGCTGGATCTGCATCGGTTGCCAAACGATCGAAACGCACACCGGCGAATCTAGAAGTCAAAGTCCCCAGCACTCCTTCTGCAAAGACTCAGCCAGGCGACCAAACACCATCTACTCGCTTGAAAAGCAGCCTCCGGCATGGCAGCAGTGTCGTTGGAACCAATGCTCCGGCTCCTGGCAAAAACCAGCGGAATCCAAAAGGTCAACGAAAAGGATCTCGCCAGGACAAGTATGCAAACCGGTTCGCTGCTGAGACTTGAGCCTTCTGCTTTGCGGTGCAGTCTCCAGAAAGCGACGGTAGGGTGAGCTTTAGCAGGCCGGAAATTCATACAGGTTATACTATGTTTACTTGTGATCATCTACGGGAGTGACGAAAAAGAGAAAAGTCGGACATGGATCGGAGGAGCAAGTTGGTGGGAATATGCTATCAATGAATACGGATTTATCGGAGAGAGCAGGGAAAACAGAGGATGCTGATGATGACAATGATGGGACGATCAAACAGTGGAATATGTTTTAGAACGATAGGGATTTGAGCAATTTTATCGCAGGCACCTTCTAGCAATAGCGTCCTGTCAGCCAGGAAGACTTCCCCAAGTTGTCTCAGCCGTTGTTGCAATGCCTCTCGTATCATATCATGTCATATCGTAATCTTCATAGAGTTCGTTGCTTTTGTGAGAACATGGCTTCATCTCATTGCTTCGACATTGCCCGGCACAGGACTTCCAACTCACACAATGATGTGTGGCAACGATGGGCTGTTGGTTGTCAAAAGGAATAAAGCGCTCGTTGTTCACACGTGACTGTCATCTGGATTTGCTTGAATGATGCCTTACAGCTTGCTGCTCATTGATCCTCGCTGTGCCACATTCTCCTGCCTGAGAACGAAATACCATTTGACACCCAGCATGTTGGTCCATCCGTCACCACAGAGGCCCTCTTTGCTCACAATGTCCAGCATCTTCGCAAATCGATCTTTTCCTGCCACTTCGATCGTAATACTCTCCAGTCCCTCCGATTGTCCTTGCACTCCTGGGACAAATTTCAATCGTGCGTTCGTGAAGACCAAGTCACTACCTTCCCGTTTGACACCGAAATACTCCTGCCACTGCAGTGCGGCTGCTTCGGTGTCACTTTGTCCAGGCGCTAGACGGCACGACGCACCGATCAATCTCAGATGTGAGCATCGCTTCATACCGGCGGAATAGGTGGCGTAATCGGGTCCACATGCATGCCATGGGCTGTATGTGCTCTCTAGTGGAGTCGGATTGCTCGGCGAAGGCGTATGCGAGTCCAGTTCCGGCATCATGCCTCCTGCACAGCAACTTAGTGGTTAGTGAAATGACCAAGATTCCGCCACCAAATGCTTTCATCAAAGAAGAGCATTGGTCGATTTCGTGTTGCCGCCATACGTAGTACTAGTAACTGTGCGTACAGGGAAGTTGTACTTGGGTTGTGGGTCGGGAGTGGGTGGGACCCGTACCTGCGATGCCCTTTGGGTGATATTGGATACACTGCACACCATCATGCGAGTGGCTGAAAATGACCTTGGCCAGAGCTTGGGACTCGATGTGCGTTCGTCGGGCGGCGGCGTCGAGAGTCTGCATGATGATCATGTAGCCGCCGTCGCCTCGTTTCTGGAGAAGTCGACCGACTGTGGTGTTGGGTTGGAAGGGGGAGCAGACTTCGATGATGTCGCCGCCGATGGCGACTGGAATCTCGGTATGTCAGGGCAGTGGTATCGTACATAGTAATGCGGACGTCTTTGTTGGGTAGATGGAATTAGGAGTCGGGGTGGGTTACTCGTACCTAGGAAGTTCTTGATGCCCCATTGTGCGACTTGTGGATCTATGTAGACGACTTCCGTGCCGAGAATCGTGGTCTGTAAGGTCCATTGTAGTGGTGAGTGAGTTGGGCTACGGAGGGTCGGGGACACGGGGGCATGGAAAGATGAGAGCTGGGGAGCAAGCCAGCAAGCAAGCAAGCCAAGTGTTAAGGGTCGGGTCGGATCAGGTCAGAGGCTTACCAGTAAGTACTTTGCTCGTTCGATGTCTTCGGCGATCAGGGCAATCTGTCTCAGCCTGGTAGGCGAGGGTGCTGGCGATGTGGACATCATTCTGATATCAGGGCGAGACTGTCCGAGTCCTGGGTTTGGATGTGGCAGACTTCGACCTCACCCGCTATGTAGTCAGCGATCGGAAACTAAGGATGGGACTTTTACGATGGCATGCATTCCAAGACGCATGAGAAGCATGTCAGAGTTCTGCAACAGACGGACAGAGACTAAATGATATGCGAAGCGTTGATAAGCTGACGTCTTTGGTCAGGTTGGAGATGTAGTCTTTGAACATACACTGGACCTCGGCATTGAGGGCACGTCTCAGCCTCGCTAACAAGGCTACGCGGATGTTGGATCTTGGAAGAAATCGCCGAAGGTAACACGATTTGCCAGGTACGAGACGATAATTCCACCACGTCCAGAGGAAAGCGCGAAGCATATTGACAGAAGCATTCGCTCTTCCACGACCTATCTCTGAGACCCCAAATAAAAACGTTAACTCAAGCAGTAAACTTCCACCTTTCCAGTGGCTTTCATGTAGGAACAGGCCAACAGCTTACAACTTCGCCCGACTCTTCGACTTGGCTGTATCGTCGCGGTTAGCTCGAATGATATTCTACCATCTAGCGGAGATAAAGTTGGGAGCACTCACAGTTCAGCAAACGGCTCTTCTCAAGGAACCTCTTCTTCTGCGCGTCTTCGGTAATCCTCTCCGCCAACGCATCCACGGCATCGTACACCGCCAACAATCTGTCCCGTCTGAGCGGGAGATTCTGGAGTCTCTTGGCCTCCATCATGCTCTTCCCATCATTGACATCTAGCTGCTGCTCCAGAAACTCGACAACTTTGTGGTGAAAGTCCTCCTTGGGCAGGATGCGATTGACCATGCCCCACTTCTCGAGCTCCTCGACGCTCATTTTGCGTCCGAACATGAGCATGTCATTGGCCCGATGGACGCCCATTGATTGTGAAAATGCGGTGGCCGAGCCGAATTCAGGGACCAATCCAAGCGCTGAAAAGGGGACTTGTAGATATGCTCCCTCGGCGGCGAGGACGATATCGGCGACTCCTTCGAACCAGGCCGCGCCGCCGCCGACGGCTGGGCCGTTGAGAGCGAGGACCAGGACCTTTTTGTGGTCGATCATGGAGCGGAGAAGTTCGATGGCTAGAACGGGCGATATGTGAGATGAGTAATGCGGTTCGGAACTTGACATATTGCAAGTGGAAGGGAGGGAAGGAGTGCTAGGCAGTAACTTCGACGTGCTTACCTGATGCTCCTACATTCGCTATGAATGCGATCTTCTTCTCCGCGGGCGTGGCATATTCGATTGCTTGTTGAGAGACCGATGCTACAAGGGGAGGTGCAATTAGCAATTGCGCCTTGATCGGGCGTGTGCGGGCGAGACGAGACGATATAGATTCTGCAATTCGAAGCATAGTCGAGTTGACGGAGAAAAAGCCTTGCATACCTTTGACATCCGCCCCGGACGAGAAGAACCTGCCTTCCCCTGTGAGTACCGTGAAAACTGTGTCTGGATGCTCATTCAACTCCCTCAGCGCAGAGATTAAATCGAGCAATAATCTGCCGCCGAAAGCGTTGAGAGATTTGGGCCGATTTAACTGGGGACAATTGTCAGCCGGGCGGGTTGTCTCAAGCCCTGGAGTACTGCGTGTCACCGGACCTTGATGATGCCAATCTTCCCTTTGATTTCAAAGATGATGTCCGTATACTTGTACTTGCTGCCCGTCGCCATACTGGGCTCTTGGAATGTGGGAGTCGCTGCTGGTGGTTGCAATGAGCCTACGATCTCGTCAGGCAGAGAGTAGTCTTCGACCGGATCGAATTGCGCCCCGAAATGGCGTAAGAAAGACCACAAAGGCCCAGATGTGGAACGGTGATGATTGACCATGAACAACAACAGACGCAGGTTGCTGCTTCTCTGGGGGTATTCGGTTACCTGTAACTATCGAGAAAGTAGTTGTTGTAAGACGATTACCCCACAAATCATGCATAGCCGTCCCTGCCGGCATCACCACGCCTCGGCATCTACAGCAGAGGTAGTACCCTCGTTCTAAAGGTCGTATCCATCTTATAGTCCTTCTGGGCGTCCTCACTTGAGGAAGGTCGGTAGGCGAGCTTTTGGGGTCCTTAAAACTCCGCCACGCTGTAACGTCTTATTTCAAGGTCACAGTGTTTGACATTATCCGCTGTGCGGTCTATCCTGAAATGTCCACCAGGTGTTTCCATTTCCTCGCAAACCACGGTGCTATAGCCCAACTGCCACTTTCCCACGGATGGCCACAGTGTCGTACACGTCTTTCGTCCTTCATGATATACTCGTCTCCTGCCAGCTCGCCCGTCCCCCGGAACCTGACCCCCTGCCTGACGTAGACATCCTTCTTCAGCTCCTGGACACCATCAAAGTCCGACCGTGACATAGAGCCACCAGCACCTCCTGCTTGCTGAGCACGGACATTCAGCATCACGGCCGTCTCTCTCAGCCTCGGCAGCGGTAGTAAATCTATGCAGGCGTGGTGAGGAAAGATGACTTGGGCCAAGCATGGTCGCAGAGGACCGTGACCAGTCAACTGTGGATCCGAAGCAACGTCCGCCTCCAGGTTCGTCGATTGTACTGCCGATGCCGAACCTGGTGGTGGAAGCACCAGAGACAACGAGGGCCTGTAGAACGGCGACATGTACTGCGGGTCCATGACTTGGTCGATGTCGATGCCCAGCGCGCGGGCGTTGAACAGGCAGGCGGCTAGGGTGGTGGTGACCCCATGTGGCCAGAGTGCAGGCCTGGGGTAATCTCTCAGAAAGTTCGACAGCTGTGAAGAGGGTGTGCGACGTTTTGGCACGAGCGATTCGTGGGCAGGGAGTAAAGTCTGCGGAGAGGGGAATGTGAATGGCACCTCTTTGGTAGTACAGTAGGTTGAGTTATCTTGGCCCTGCAGTCCATCTATAGACACCTGATCTGAGGTATTTGCTCTAGAGTTCTCCTGGTTGGTGGCGTCTTGGATCCTGTCCAAGATTTCGGGCTCGGCCTCGGAAGACCTCTCATTGACATCGAGTCCTACTTCAGCGGGACGCGGCGCAAGCTGCCTGGACGTAGTGCTCGGCGGTATTCGGTTCTTTGCCCTTTGCCGTTCTCCTAAGAAGAGGTCAGAGCGAAGGCCAGCTTCATTCATGCGGAGAAGAAACTCACGGAAGGCTCTTTGTGCCCGCCGATTCTGCTCCCGCCGCGCCTCTGTGACGGTGGTTTTGCAGGGGTTCTTATCTCCGGCGGCATGTTCATTTGGTGCGGAGGCCCGGCTTTTACAGCGCATGCTTGTGCTGGGACATCTGCCTCCGCCCGACTCTTCGCTTACCAGAAGACGAGGAGAAAAGTGAAGAGTTCTGGTCACGGTCGCCTGTGGTTAAGGAACGGAGGTGGGGTCGGGGCAACTTACCTCCGGTTACCCTCCTCTCCTTTGCTAAATACCTCTGCAGGATCCGTGCAGCGACCACCTTTCTTTCCATTGCTTACAGTTTTTGCCCAATCAGAGCACAGACTCTGAAATGGAGAGGAATCGTCGGGAGGACTCACCTCTGTCCACCCCCAAAGGTGTAAGCAAGTTGGGAAGCATAAATTCCAGCGATCACAATGTCCACGTCTAGAGCACAGGACATGTCCACCGGCAATCCCAAGACGGCGCCACCAGTTTCGACCCTACACTCAAAATGCCAGAGTCTAACAAGAAAATCATCGCCATCGTAGGCGCAACCGGAAGACAGGGCGGCAGCGTTGCACGTACTTTCCTCTCAGCTCCTCAGTCCTCGCGCTGGCGGGTACATTGCCTCACACGCAATCCTTCGTCCGAAGCTGCCAAGTACGTATACGAACACCATATCCAACAATCATCATGATGTGCGACGCAGCAGTTCTGAAGAAACACCGCTTAGCACTCGATATCGAACACCCCTACATAATTTGGACATGCATGGCTGCTAACTGATAGCAGAGGCCTTGCTGCCCTCGGCGCCGAGATCATCCAAGCCGACCTCTCCTCCATACCCAGCCTGGTGTCGGCATTCTCGTCGGCCAATGCCATCTTCGTCAACACCAACTTCTGGGAGGTGTATCGAGGCGCCCTGGCGGCTGGGAAGAACGACGATGAAGCCTCGCAGCTGGCCTACAATACCGAGATCAGCTGGGGCAAAAATGCGGCGACGGCAGCGTCGCAGATCCCCGAGCTCGAGAAATTCGTGTACTCGGCCTTTGGCTCGATGAAGGTCGCTTCTGGTGGCAAATACGCCCGCTGCTACCATTTCGAAGCCAAGGCCGTCGTCGTCGCCCACATCACCACGCAATTGCCTGACCTGGCGGCCAAGACAAGCTACATCTACGCGTCCGCCTATTCCGACAATCCTTTGTTGTACCCGCGCAGAGTTCCTTTGGGGACGTCATGGATCCTCTGGCTTCTGTCGAAAGTCCCGTTCCTCGTGCGGTTTCTCCCCCGCCCTCCTCCTCCGAGCAACGAGAAGTCCAAAGAGAAGAAAGTGTCTCGCGGTGGCGAGTATCTCATGGCCCTTCCAGGGAGGATGTCGACGAAGCTTCCGGTTTTCATTCCGGACGTTACGACGGGTGCTTATGTGCGTTGCCTGGTGGAGGATGAACCAGCCGGGATGAAGCTTTTGGCGGTCGACTGGTGGATTGGGTTAGAAGAGGGCATGCGGACGTGGGAAAAGGTTACGGGACGTAAGTCACGTTTCATGGAGGTCAGCGTGCAACTACTCTGCCAAACGACGGGCATTAGGGAAGAGGTGCTCGAAGGCGCGGCTTTCCTGGCAGAGTTTCCTTACATGTGTGAGGTGAAGGATTGGATTGAGCCGAGCGGGCTGAAGAACCCTCCACCTCAGGCAATGAGCTATGAGGAGTATTTGAGGACCAGAGATATGCATCAGTTACTTGCGTAACAGCGGGCACAATAAGAATAATTAGGAGGAGAGATACACAGTGTGAGCACGAAAGTAGAGAGGAGCCTCGGAGTCTTCTTTGGTCAACGCGGTCTACTCAGTTCTCCGTATAAGTCTCACGTGCCCTTTGTATCACGTGATTATATCACTCCGCGATCCGAAGTTTCTCCCCGCAGTCTTTCTACACTTTTTTGTCTGTTTCCATACATCGCAGCCTGGCCAGCATCTACAGCAAGATCCATCCAACACTTAGCCGAAAACACACGGGTTTTGCGCATTTCCTCCGCTTCATACCCATCGAGGGTGAGACGAAATGTCCGAACCAATCCCCGAAGCCATCCCCACCTCCGCAGACCCTCGCTCGCGGCGGCCCATCAAGCGTGCCCGCGGCGCCAACACGGCGCGAGCTACACAAGCCCACGAAGTCGAGACGCTATTCCTCGACCCCGAACGACCGATCAGCATCCCTCCGCCTTCCAGCGAAACCGACAAGCGCACAACCCTCGCCGCACCGCCCGAGATCGTCGCGAACGTGCAGGGTTCGTCTGCCGGTGCCGGATCCGGGGAATTCCACGTCTACAAGGCCAGTCGACGGCGCGAGTATGAGCGGCTACGGCTGATGGACGAGGAAGCCAAAAAGGAAGAGGAGAATGCGAAGTGGGAGAGGGAAGAAAGAGAACGGCGCGAAAGGGACGAGGAGAAGACGAGGAAGAACCGCGAGAAGAGGAATAAAAAGAAGGGAAAGAAGTCTGCCACGACGGAGAAACGTGGTGATGCGAAGGTGGAGGTCGATGGAGAGAGGGATAAACCGCAAGATACTACCGACGGCTCGAAACAGCAGCAGCAGCAGTCTGGAGGATTGCAGATACCGCGGCCGGGGAGTAGGGATGAACAAGACCAAGGAAGTGATTTCGGAGTCGCCGAGGTCGTTCAAGAAATTGGCATCACGATTCACGAGGACGATTGAAATACCCTTTGTTCATCGTCTCACGCGCCGGGCGAATCCCGCTGTACGGAGTACAACATGGGCACATTTGCTGAAGCAGGCCGAGCCAAGGGCCAGAAACAACCCCCATGTTACTGCAAATCGACCAACGCTCCAACTGGATGAGCAGAAATTTCGTCTTCTGAGAGAGTGAGAGAGCTACACCGCGCACTCTTCAATATTTGTACAACTAGATTTTATCAAGATACCCATGACACCACCACCTACATTTCCATCTACGCCTCCTTGTTCTCCAAAACAATCGCTCGATCAATCCCGCTGAACCACCGCATGCCCAACTGCACCGTTCCGGGCAACACATTGAAAAAGGGCATACACTTTGCATAAAACGGCATGCGAATGACACCTCCATCGCCCCGCTCAATCGTCCGAATGATCTCCTTTGCCACGTCCTGCGCCGCCAGCACAGGGCCGAAGAAATGCGCGTAGAACGGGACGGACGTGATATCCGCGAACAGCTGCGTGTCCAGTTGGCCCGGCTCGACGAGGAGTGTTTTGACTTTGGCGAAAACACTCGGGTCGGGATGACAGCGGAGTTCGTGGCAGAGGGTCTGATGGAGCGATGACACGGCGGCTTTGGAGGCCGTGTAGTCTGCCAACGAGGCTGGCGATAGATGTGCCAGGATCGAGGAGATGGTGACGATGTGCGCTCCTGTTTTGGAGGACGTCAGGTAGGGCAACAGGATCGAGAGCGTGTTGAAGTGCGATAGGGCGTTGATCGTCATGGTCCTGCTGGCTTTATCCGGCGAGAGAGTTGCTGCTGCTGGGTTTTGAGACGACGTCAGTAGAGGCAGACCTGCGACGCCCGTTGCTGCGTTGTTGATCAGGATCGATGGCGCGCCGAGCTGTGGTATCAAATGTTAGCCCTCGTACGACAAGCTTGCCTGCAAAATACTTCCCCCGTGGCTTTGGCAAACCCATGGGTTGGACACGCAAGGGAGGCACGTAAATAGAAGACAATACGAACCTCAGTGACAATCCTCTCCACGGCCGCCTTTACATCCTCCATCTTACTCACATCAACCACCTCCCAGACCAGATCCCACCGTTCCATGGTCTCGCGTGCCTCCTCGTCAGGTTCTCTGACATCCAGCACTGCGACCCTCACGCCTTTTCGTAGAAGCATTTCCGCTAGCACCCTGCCCAATCCGGATCCTCCGCCCGTAATGACAACGACCTCGTTCTCCCATTCGACTTTCCTGTGACGGCCGTACGTGAATCGCTGATTCGCCCAGACTGCCACCTCCACCACGCCCAAGAACGCTGTGTACCAGAGCGTATAATAAGCGATCGGCTCGCGGTGTTTATGCATCGCCGCAATACACAGGTAGAATATGAAGCTGATGTACGGATGGAAGACCGAGTTGGCCAGGATCAGCAATAGGAGGTCCAGCGTGATGACTCGGTACCATGGTTTGGGCTGGGTGGGTGATTTTGAAGTTGACGGCGCCGACACCATTGCGTTGAATTTGTATCTTAGCAACCGGCCCGGTAAAGTCTTGAGAAGGAAAGCTGGCGTCGGGTTCGTGAAGTCGTAGAGAGTAGAGATTGTCTGGTTGCCAAAATGATCAAGCTTGAGAAAATGGCACTGGTACCAGCCAAATGCACAACCACAGTTCCTCGCTGATCTAAGAAGATTATACTGACGTTGGCAAAGAACACATATACTATAGTACAGGTCTTGTGACCGAAATCATTAACTACCTCAAGACGGGAGGTGCCTTTCATATGGTATCAAGGATCAGGGGAGATGATGCGAGGTCACGAAGTTGAAGGAGCGTCTCCACAACCAATCAAGTGTCTCAAATCTGTGACGAGGATGAAACAGCCACAAACGCAGGAACAGGAACCAGGTTTGGCTACGGAGTAATAATCAGTGCTAAGGATGCATTTTGCTCGTCATCACTTCTGACTGTGAGTGAGCGAGGATACTGTCTAAGGTATCTAGACGCAAAGTCTGCGGGTGTCCAGGAAATGGGCCTGTCGAAAGCGTCGTGGACAAAAAAGAGCCAGCTGTCGACAATGCAGAATAATACGATCCTTGGAGTCTATCCAGCACACGCAAAACAACAGCAGCCCTCAGAGAACCCACATTCCAGGTCAGCTGCATTCAGTCGAGGTCCCCTGGCAACTCATTGAGCAGTCCTTCCTCGTCACCTTGCCCAGGCAGATATGGTGTACCGCTACTGATGCGAACACATTGAGGCCCTGTACTCGTCCGCCATCCCATCGCACCTCCGCCACCCCATTCATATTCGTCTTCGATGTTGAACTGTGCTCCTTCTCTGGCACACCCATTGCCTCCTTTAGCAATGATGGCAAGATCCTGCAGTTGCCGCGGGTCGAATTGAAAGCCGTATGTGCGCGGAATAGGCATAATGTCAGGATCATCGTCTCTTGGTCGCTGGCTCCGGTCCATGTCCGGATACAGGGTCCCAGGAACTTGTAGGTCAGGTGTCTCATCGCGAGAACCTTGATCTTCTGTAAAATCGTCCTCTTGAAGACCATTGGCAGAGTGGAACGACTTGGAATCGTCGTCTACCACTTCTTCAAGCTTAACAGCCGTGACGGCCCCATTCCATTGAGTGCTGTCCGCGAAGCCGCTTTCCCGTGAGGTTGGTTGGACAGCAATGGGACAACCATAAGCAGGCGCGATAGATTCTTTTTCCACCTCATTCGAGGCACTGTGAGCTGCATGTCCAGAGAATAGAGTATTGGCGTTTGACCCAGCGTCACTCTCGGAGCCTGTGAACTGCTTTGCAAAAAAGGCCAGTCGCCTGGCTCGAAGAGCTTCCTGATCGGGGCTGCTAGTTTTGCTGTCCGGTACCAAATCCACATTGTGATCGATACCCTGAGATTGTGCTGTTGCCGAATCAGGAGTGACTAAAGATACGTGATTGGTCTGAGTTGCGGTAGGCTTCTCCGTCGCACCCGACACGGAGTTCTCAGGTACTTCGTTGCGGTAGACGGAGTGGCAGTAGTATTTGCGCAACACCTTGTTCTTTTCTTCCAGTTCCGCCCACGTCATGAGATCATCGTAAGGGAACTCATTGCTCAACTGCGTGAAGCGAGAATGCTGATGATACTTCCAATCTCCTTTACGAACGCAGCGATCGCGAAATTGGAGCCATTGACCACCGCGAGTGGTTTTGTCCCACGGTATCACTTTGCCTACAACGTCATCTTGTCGACTATGCGGTACCCCAAGAGGATGCCCTTGATTTGGGTTTGCGTCAGTGACAGTCTGCTCGCCTCGCTCACTTGATTGTGGAATGGACGGTGTACTCTTGATGACACCATCGTCGGCCTTGACAGCGGAGTGAGATGAGTGATCGTCATCGCGATTCGCAGGCCAGGGTGGTCTGTCAGCTTTCGCTCTTTCGACATGAGAATTGTATGGTTTACTCGAGTATGGCGTCGGTCGCTCAGCATCGAATGGGCACTGTTCGTCTAATTCGCGCAGAGTCGGGTTGGAAAATTCGCGAATAGTACCCTTCTTGATTTTTTTGTCCCTCCAATGCAGCCATCGTCCTTCCTGAGTGTCGATATCCCACGGTACCGGATTTCCCCACTGATCGCGACCATTGGCCAGCAGTACATCCGTCCTCGAGCACAAGTACGCATCGGGCTTATTCTTCCCTTTGGACTCTGGCTTGTCTGAGTCGGCATCAGCCGAAGGATTTGGGTCTTCTGCTGAGTGGTCGATTTTGTCCTCTGGTCGATTATTGTCGGGTTCATCCTCGCAGTCACTGTCGGCTGAGACCTTCCTGCGTCTCCAGCTCTCCGACGGCTGCCGATTGTTCTTGTACTTGTTCTTGCCCTGATGCGAGTGCGCGGAGGTCAGTTTCGGATTCGAATTTAGGTGTTGGCTGTTTAGAGAGGAAAGGGCTTGGGCTCTCCCCTGAATAGAATTCCCCAACGTACCATCAGTGTGAGATTCTGAATCCTCATCGTCCTTTTTCTGAACTAACAACTTCTCCTTGGCCTCGAGTTCCCGCTTCATCTGCAGTTGCTTCTGCCTATGGAAGTCTTGGTCTTTTCTCAAGGTGTCGATGCGATCGATGACAGGCTCGAGGAATGCTTCCACTGGAATCTGCTCACCGGCACCGACTCTCTCGACCAGGGACCATGCTCGACGGAACTCGTCTCTAATCGAAACAAGACCATGATGGCCAACTGTTCGTGCAACATTATGCTCAACCTCAAAGGGATCCTCGATGGCAAGCAGATACCGCAGTCGAACGTTTTTGTTCTTCGATTCGGCCCACTTTGCCTCAGTCCAGCCCTTTTCGGCTTTGGGCACGATGCCTCCTTTTTGTCGGATAGAGATGGCGTCGCGAGTCCAGAAAAAGCCCTCACGCGTCGCGTAATAACGGAAGAAGCCTCGGAGGAGCTGGGCCGTAGTCTCTTTGTTCTTGTTTCTGGCCATGTCTTTTTGCAACTCCTGGATCTCCGCAGGCCGACTGACAAATCTGATGTCGAATCCGTCGAATAGCGGGATCTCCCTGTCTGGATGCCAACCATCCTCGATCTTCGCTAGGTACTGCAAATTCGGAATGACTGGTGGCGAAGCAATGTTCATCAAGAAATGGAGCACCATCATTATGTAGCCGTAGCTAGACAGTGTGCCACGGTACGGAGTGTTGATGTCTCTCGCTTTAGCCCAGATCTTGACGAAAGTACCCACTTCTCCCACGCGAGGATCGAAGCCTTGGTATAGTCGAAGCAAGGCCGAATTGTGCAGGGCAACAAAGTTGGTGAAGTTGATGTCGCATTGGATACCGCAGTCTCCCACGAAGTCTAGATTTGGATTGCCACGTGTGGCTGGGTTGGGAGTGAATAAATCTTTCACTGTCAGATCAGCCATGGCCTGATCAACTTCCTCCATAACTGTAGAGGTTGGTTCGTCAGTATCTTGGAGACCGAAAGAGTCGATCGCCAGCGCGCCTCCAAGGGCTTGTTTATCCAGCTGTCGAGCACTTGACTGGTCTATTGTCTCCAGGTCGGTAGAGGGTAGTCCTTTGGCGGATTCCACATTCGCCTGGTCGGGCGCGTCCATTCCACGGGAGTTTGCATCTTCGTGCGTTTGACCATTTGATTTAGCGACCACTTGACTGGGGTTGTCATTCGAACATGGCGCAGTTGATGCCTCGTCTACAGACTGGAACAATGACTTTTCCCACGCGGCACGGTGGTCTCGGAGATTGTGCAGCAGCTCGGGGGACGGACGCTCGCAGATCCGCAGAATTGGAACACGAGTATTGGTGAGAAGGCGTGCTCCATATGCCTTGTCAAGGAAGGCCTTTTCCAAGACACGGCGAACCTCGACATTAAAGGTGCGTTCCTCGTCCTCATCTGAATCTGGGTCCTCGGCGGCTTCAGCCTGGTCCTCTGAGGACTTCGTCTTTTTCACGGTCTCTTGATGGCTCGGCAAGGAAAGAAGAAGATCCATATCACAATTTGCCAAAGCAAAGCCGTTGGCAAGGCTACCATAGCACTTCAATTTGACTTGTTCCACATCAAGCTCGGGATATTTCGCACTAAGAGCCTCTTTTGCAACATTTTCTAAGTCTTGACGGAAGTTTTCCTTGGTCAATGACTCTTCGCGGGTGAGTCGATGCGCTTCGTTGGCTCTCCGGCCAACAGCATTGAGATAGTCGGATTGCCTCATCATCACATGTCTCATATTTCGTTGTTGCTCAGCGGTACCATAGTGCAATTCGGCATTTGGATGGTACAGATAAGTATTACGGGGTGGTGGTCGTCCATAAGTAGGATACTGGGGCATGGCGACCGGCTGTGGTGTCGGTTGGACGTGTGGTTGATGACCGAAGCGCCCTTCATGTCCCCGGTAATTACCTCTCGCGCGCTCCTGATACTCCCTTGGGGTGCCATGACGAATATGGTCAAATGGTTGGGCCGGCGCTTGGTGTTGTTGATAATGAGGAGCAGGAGCATTCCGTGGCGGAAGTGGCAATGCGCTTCCGAGTGGTGGAAAGTCTTCGGTATTGGGTGGCTGCTGGACCGATGACTGATTGCTGATGGAGGTCTGACTTCCATGAGAGGATGGATATCCACGGTGATTCCTGCCTCGGCCTCGGCCGCCCCAGTTACCTCGTCCACCTCGTCCTCGGTGCGAGGATTGGTGAGACATTTGTTGAAGTTGATTCCAGACGTGGTTGTCGAAGCCAGATGTCGGATTGGAGCCGTCCATGATTCATTAGAAGGTGGGATCGAGTCAGATGGAGTCAGGAAAAGCTGGGATCGCTGGTGATATTGTCCTCGGTGGCTGGATACATGTGATATTTGACCCGTCGTTAAGAACAGGTCTCCAGAACAACAGCGTGTTTTGCACAGAGGCGTGAATGAATCGACGAAAGGAATTGAATAAAGGGAACAATATGAATAGTCGGGCGATGGGCAATTGCGTGAGGACCTGCGAGGACCGTCCTTCGTGGCTTGGTTGATGGTTGATGGTTGGTAGTTATGTGTTTGGTTGGATTGTCAGTTGCAAGTGAATTCATTAGGCAGGGATGGTGGAATTTTGTTGATCCGTCACCCGAATGACTCTGTCTTGGCACTGACTTCACTCCGGCCATTCTCTTGGTTGCTTGTAGATGAACTTGCCGCAGTCCAGTTGAGGCCTACTGGTGTCAACAACACAACCCACATCGTAACTTGCATTCCAACAGTTCTATCGCTTCCAATCTTCTCCTGTATCGGTCGCCGTGTCCAGACCCGTATATTCTGACATCCGCTGTCAAAATCTCCGCCTCGAATATCCTACTACATGTTTTCATAGCACAGAATGAACGCAGGCTCCGCCCCCACTGGTGGACCTGCAAGTCAGCCTCCAGGCAATCCTGCTCTGGTGAGGCGCAAGAAGCCTCTGTCTGATCCTTTCTTCAAAGGCCCGAAGAGGAACCCGGCCGTCAAACCTCAGTTGAATGGCCATCCTACCCCGCCCGTAAACGGACATCTCCCTGTGAAGCCGCAGCCATTTCAAGCTTCGACACCAAACAGTCAGCGAGCAGCCTCTCCTGCGATATCCGCGATATCCGAGAATGAAAGATATAGCGGCTTCAGCGATCCGCGAATCACTGCCGAAGGCATCCCTTACAAAGACTACAAGCTTGTCACCACAAAGAGAGACCTTTTGAATGGACTAAGATACCACATCCTCCAACTAGCTGGAGAGAAAGCAGTCGATATCCGCAATGAGTCCGAGTTCCCCAAGCCAGCTCGCCTGCACAGACGCGATCCAAGAGCCCCTCCACCCGGACAACACCAGCACAAAGAAGAGGAGGGTCAAGTCGATCCAAAGGATGGTCTCAACGCGGCTGAACGAGAAGAGCTGACCCGGAGGAAAGAGATTCGACAAAAGGAACGTGAGGCTAATCTCGCCCAGATCGCGCCATCTCAGAACGCAGGCAGAAGGATGAACGCGTTCAAGAAGAAGACGCAACAGGTTTTCAGGCCTGAATTTTCTGCAGAAGAGAAACGCCGAATTCAGACAAATTATGAGGAGAAACTACCATGGCATCTCGAAGACTTCGATAACAAGCACTGCTTGATCGGCCACCATCAGATTGGCTCGATGGCTTCCAACGCGGCCTTTGTCTTTGAACCTGCGATAGACGCGTCGACGGGGAGATTCCGCCTGATCCCAATTGAGAAAGCCTACCAATTCAAGCCGAAGCGTGAGCTCGCCCAGCAGATGACCATAGAAGAAGTCGAAGCTGCAATGAAAAAGCGAGGCACCGATCCTGAGTGGCTGATCCGTCAAAGAGAAGCTCGAGTCGCCGAAGCGTCGAAAGAACTAGCCGCCAGACGTTCGAAAGGTGTCTTTACCGGCGCCCAGACACAAAGCATAGCAGGCCGGAATGGCGAAGAAGCTGATCTCGACTTCGAAGACGACTTCGCGGATGACGAGGAAGGTGATCTGTTTGTCGATAAGGACGAGGATGAGAAACTCGCGGAGAAACGTATCAAGGAGGACCAATTGCAAGCAAATTTCCTCGATTTCAAAGATCTCAAGGAGTACGACGAGGCCGAGGAGCGCGAGAAACGCGAAGCTGAAGCACGAAAACGTAACTTCAAAGAGCTCCGCAAAGCCCTAGAACGCAGAGAGCATAACTACAATCATGGCACTGATTCAGAGTATGAGTCTTCGGTAAGTCCCCCTTTCGCACTTCTCACTCCCGATCCCCAACTGCAGCGCTGACCATGACAGACGGACTCCGAAGAAGAACGAGAACGCCTTGAGCGCGAACGTATCAACAACATCAAGAAGGAAGACGAAGACGGCAAGAAATCCGCCATTCCGTCGCCTGGGGGCGGTACACCATCCGGGCGTAAAGAGAAGAAGGGAACAGGCAGCGATCGCGAGCGGGCCAGGGGTCTCAAGCGTCCCGGGTCGCCGAATTTGTCCGACGCGTCCGGAACAGATGCCTCGACGCGGAAGAAGAAACATAAATCGAACCACTTGTCGTCGACTCAGCCTACGCCCAGCGTCTCGCGACCTATGTCGCCCGCAAACGTTCCCTCGTCCGCGCCCACCCAGATCCGCAAGCGTGTTGCCGGCGCTGGATCCGATACCGATGCAGGCATGAGCGATCGCGACGGCGGAGTCATGTCGGACGGCAGCCGTGCTAGGAAGATCAAGTTGAAGATGAGCGTGTCACCACCGGGGACGGGTCCGCCTAGTCGGACGGCGTCGCCCGCTCCAGGAGCACGGAGTCCGCTGGCCGCTGCTTCTCCGCCGCCAACCGCGTTCCCCAGCGTGCAGGATATCAAGAGCGCGATCCCCGAGTCGGGCATTGCGATCAAGGACCTCATGAAGATCGTGGCGCATCCCAAGGAGAGAAGGGCCGAGTTTGTCAATCTCGTCAAGGAAGTTGCCCGGATCGACAAGGAGAGGAATGTTCTTGTGCTGAAATAGACATGCCCGGCGAGCACTTTCTTTTGCTGCCGGGAGTGAGTGCGAACGGGGTAATGTATGATTGGCGCCCCCAACGGCTGCAGATTTCGAGCAACTTAACTAGAAGGCCGAGAAGGATGGGGTTGAAAAGCTTGAAGAAATCCAACTGGTTTGAGTTAGAATCTCTATCTCGCGGCGCAGATACACATAGCAACAGCGCTACGCTACCTTACCGTTCACCCACAAAGAGGACTACGATTATGCTCACATGAAAATGTTCATTAGCTTTTGAACGATATAAAGGCGCATATTGCGCGGTTTCTTGTCGCGTTTCTGGATGAGATGAGTTCAGGTCTTGCGATTGCTATTGCGGAGGGCCCTACTCTCCAGGCTTGGAAGGCAGCCGAGCTCTAAGGGGATACCCCCATCTTCAGCATTACCATGGCTGTATCCAGTCAATCTCGAAGTAACTCAATACTGAATCGATTTCTGCAATTTGCGGGTTTTCTCTCAGCACCCTCAAAGACCATTGAGCTCTCACGTCGCTATCTACTTTACGCTAACCATTGCGGACTCGCACACTAGACGATGTCCAAGGTCAGGTATCCAGCTAAGGACTTTCAATAGAGCTCGAAATATCCAACCACGACATTTCTGTACAGCCTCCCTCTAAGATCTGGACATGTGTCGGCAAGAAGAGTTCAGCTAGCAGTATACCTGCCACTGACCAACTTCGCATTCGTGGGAACTAATTCCCATCGTCTCTCTTCCGCACTCCCTCTTGCACTGCTTCCAGCCGTGTCGTCCGCGAACGGATCGCTGTCCTTCTCCTCTCCTCCTAGAACCAACTTTTCGACGCCAATGCCACTTGCGGTTCGGCTAATGATCTCGAATTTAAGTTCGATGCTGCCCTTTTTGGGCATGCCTCCTTCCGTCATGAATCTGACTAGCAGTCTTTCCTGCTCTGGCTTGACGGCGAAGTCGGCATGTCGCCATACAACAGCCGATGTCTTGCGGCGGAAGACAGCGCCTTGAGGAGGCGCCATCATTGCTGAACTAGCCCTTCCCGTTCCCTCTCCTGAGGTATCGAGGTTGACGCTGATCTGTGCGTTTCTGAGGATCAAAGGTTGGGTTCCGAAAACAGGGTTGAGGCTGTACAAGATGATGACGCTGACTTGTCCTTCAATGACCTGCCAAGCAGGAGTGATGAGAACTGGACTGTATTGGCCGAGATTGCTCTCATCGATATGGAGTTGATATTTCAAGCCAATCATTGGCGACGGTCTCCGAATAGCTGAGGTGGCAACAATGTATGAGCCTGCGTGCTCTTCAGCTAATGCTTGGCCTGTCGATTTGATCTGGGTCATGAATATCGGATTGGCAGCAACTTTGTCGAGGCGCTCGAAGTGCTGCACGCGAACGGTCTCTGAACTGGAGTCACCTGAAGCCATCGCATTGTATGCAAACGCCACTTCACCTAAGACTAGTGACTTGCTGATCCCACTTTCAGTGAACCAGGCATGAACAGTCTCTACAATGGATGCATTCAATCCCGGTTCGTGAAGATCAACATGCTGACTGGGACCTGCTAGGCTCCGAGAGGAATGAATGGAAGTGGTGTCCGAGGCCACACCGTGCTCTTCAAGTATCATTGCAGCCGCTGGTGGTCGCTGCATCGGAGATGCGATGTTCTCGACAGGGTTGTTTCCGGAAGGGATGGTAACCGGCGGGCCTGCTCGCTGCATAGAGGTGTTTGTTCCAGAAGGCTCGGCATTGCTTGGAACGTACATAGTGTTTCGAACATCTCGTCGACCTCTTACGCTTCCCTGCACACGGTTGATCCCTGAAGTCTGTGCTTGACTGCGGAGCTGATTGGCCATAGTACTCAAGGCTTGCTGGGCTTCACTCTCGTCCTCTTGAATGGGCTTCTCTCGTATCATGAAATTGCGTGACGAGTCCTCATTTGGAAGAGGTGCAATTGGAACCTCATGTGAGTCTTGCGCCCACGGATCCATGGCTGGAGCTGGAGGCTGCGGCTTTTCGGGTGAGCGGTATGGAGTCTGCGGTGTGCCGACATTGTCAAGTAAAGCAGGTTGAGTTGGTGCGAATTCGGGCGTCGATTCCAACGGAGCTGGTGAGGCACTGGCGCCATTTGTGAGCGGCAATGATTGCTGAGGGGTGACTCCAGAAGGTAACTCATCGCGTCTGTCATGCGATATCGAGGACGTAGGTCTCTCGTCGCGAGTGGTGCTGGGTGTCAGCTCCTGCCCTGTTTCTTCCAGATCCTGGAAACTTCGCGATGAGTCCCCTCTTCTAAACGGAACAAAGGATCGTGTCTTTCTCTTTTCTTCATTTGAATGTGAAGGGATGGGAGGCACAACACTTTTTCTTCTGCCTATCACGGTCCCAAGCCGCTTTAGACCACCAAGTCTTCCTTTTTCTTTGTGCGGTGTGTTATCGGGTACTACCTCATGTTAAATGAATTCTAGACAAGCATGCGCCGGAACGACTTACAGGGGGCTAATCTGTCCTGGGCAGCAAAAGAATTGGTGCGCTGGCTTTGTCTGTCGTCCGCGTTTCGTGGAGGTGGTGGTGTAGGAGGACGGAGATGAGAACTGGCTGCTGTTGCGCCGGCTGCTGCAGAGCTGCGCCTTCTAGGGACGCTGCCACGTCCACCACTTGCTCTTGCGGCAAAGGTTTTGATCTCGTCGGCAGTTTCGATGTTCAGTAGTGCGTTCAGGCACGATTCTGCGCTGAGTCTGTTCTTCTCGGTAGCATCCAACTCGTGCGTTTGATATTGTGTGAGGACGTCTCTTAAATGATTTACCCTCGTCTCATCGAGCGCCTGAAGCTGCTCAAAGACATAGGGTGCTTGTGATTCCCACTCACGCGACGAATCCTCAACCGTTGAGCTTGCACTCTCGGCCTTTCTTCCACCTTTCGCAGCTCTCCTCTGAGCATTGACTAGCTCTTTCGCAAGTGAATTAAGGTTGCCTTGGGTTGTGGACAGCGCTTGCATTTCCCGATTGCGACTCGCAAAGTGCCGGAGGGGATTTTCGACGTCGGTCTCGATTTTGGTGGCTAGGGTCTCATGAGAGGCCGCTAGATTTTCGGCGCCAGACACAATGCGTTGCCATGGCATTTGGAAGATGCTACTTGTGTCAGTGGCATGAGAGTCAATGTGAGTGTTATCATTACCCTAGAGCTGCCGCTCCATCTTGTTGCGGTCTTCGCGCGAGCTTCCGCAAGCCTGCGACGTAGGCTTCCTCCACTCTCCGGCGTTCCTGCGATGCATTCAGCCTCCGTTCCTTGAAGCCGCACAGGTCTTGCTAACCTGAAGCCAATCGGCAATGTCATTGTTGATTTTCTGAATGAGGTCTACGCGATCATTGAGGATATTGACGGCCTGTTCCGGTTGCAACGAAGCCTGGCGCAATGGAGTCAGTCCTGCTACCCGGAGGGCTGCGGCATATTGCAGATGGGTCATACCAGAAGAGTTGGATACTCGGTCCTAGAGAACTCCATGGTGACAGCCTCACTGATGTCAATCAGCCATGGAAATTCAAGTGGATCGGGATATTTGGCACAAGGGAAAGGTGGTGGAACGCAAGGGCATTGCGAGGCCACCACAGATCGAAGGTTACGTGGAGGGAGAGCCTCGCTACTGAGTACTGGGGTGATGAAAGCTCTTTGGGCCCTGATTACGTAGCCATGCCGCCCGCCTCCCCCAAAATCTCTATTGCTCCTCCCCAGGTTGCCGGGTCGATCCTACGGGATATTTTTCAGCCTTGCTGCCACCATTGCTCTCCTTGCTTCAGAAAGCTTACTCTAAGCTGAATGACCATGTCATGCCTGCTGCACGCATTGTGCGAGCAACCGCTTGGAAGAGTTGCTGTGCCTGAAGCATGCTGGCGTTGGTGAGGCAACATACCATATTCACCAGGTCTCTGAGGATGAAATATCATCTGGATCCTGAAACTTCGTGACTAGAATTGCTGCTCTAAGGTTCTGCGGTGATCATCAGGCTACGGAAGCGGGTGTTCTGAAACACCTTCAACAAAATGCCTGTCGATATCACCTTCTCTGAGAGGTTGAATAGTATTGTTTTATTGTAAGCTTGTGCCAATTCTCCCCATGACTCTGACCAACTGGTTGCAGGACAAATGCTTTGGTTGCACTGGGCAAAGGTGCCGATGTCGCTCGTAAAGAAGCTAGAGAACTTGAAGAAGAGTTTCGCTATAAAGCCATCTCAGAAGTAAGCGACTGACGGTCAAAAGATGTTGACGTTGTAGCTCACAACGTCAGGTGGAATACCAAGATGATCTTCAAAAAGCACTGGCTGCCCTGCAACCAGCGGCAGATCCCTTACCAGAGGAAGCAGAGCCTCCGTCAGATGTGGAGATATTGAACTACGAAGGACCAAGTTTTGGCAATTACCAGTATGCAACATTTCATGCAGATGGTCAAATGTCGACCATTTTCAAGGCGCAGACCAAAGACAAGCACGCTCCAGTACAAATTGTGGCTTTGAAGGTCACGCATCCGGCCATGATGATTCCTCCACACAACTCTGAAAGAGAGGCTCGACTCATGGTCAGGGCCCGGCATGAGCACGTTGTCCCTCTGTTGGACACCGTACACGAATCAGGAGGTCAGTTCATACTTGTACTTCCGTTTCTGAGGCAGGATCTCGAGAATCTCCTTCGGTCAGGGAGACTCGACAGACGACAGGCAAGGATGGTATTTGAAGGACTTTTCCAAGCCCTAGAGCATATCCACGCGCTAGGCATGATCCACCGCGACATTAAGCCCTCTAATATCATGCTCAAGAGCATGGACGGGCCTGTCTACCTCATTGACTTCGGCATCGCATGGTCACCCGAAGACAAAGACTCGGAATCGGCAGATTCCAAAATCACCGATGTCGGTACAACCTGCTATCGACCACCTGAGCTGTTGTTCGGACATCAGTCATATGACTCTTCCTTGGACATGTGGGCAGCCGGTTGTGTGATTGCTGAAGTTGTTAAGACTGGCCATGTTCCACTGTTTGATGCTGGGTCGTTAGGAAGCGAACTGGCACTGATAAAGTCGATATTCACCACGCTTGGCACACCAAATGATGAGACATGGCCTTCTGCGAGCACATATCCTGACTGGGGAAAGATGAAGTTTCAAGACTTCCCAGCGAAAACTTGGAAAGACATCCTACCTGGAGCGAGTGAGCAGGGCATTGATTTTGTCAGCAAGACTGTATGCTATGAACCGACCCAGAGGCTGACTGCCACGCAAGCTCTTGGGCATGGACTAAGATCAGACCTTGCAAGGTCATGATCACTTGCGGCAGTCATTCAAAAAGACGGATTTGAGCAAATCACGAGATGCGGTCTGTCTTCCTCCAGCATTCCTGCCTGGGGATGTCGAGCAGATAAGAAAGCGTTTAGCGTGCTACCTGAGGCAAGGGGCTGACAACGTCGAGACACCAAGCATATCATAGTAGTCCCTACTTCACTAAATCTTTGCGACATGTCTCCTCTACTCCGGGCACTGCTTACGATTATTTCACTTTGCAAGGGCCCTTCTAAATATGGGGTTTCTTCACTTGGACGGTACCCTAGTGACCGAAGAAATACTTGGTATGGGCGGCTCAGGCTTGGTCATTCGAAATGGGCAATTTGCAGTCAAGATGCCGCGGCTTTGGCAAGGCGTTGACGTTTCCCGCAGATGGAAGACTCACACCTGAACCGGGAGACTTCGACATGCGGCAACTCAGAATCGATCAGATGCACCTTGAGAAATCAATCTTTCGAAGGGAATATGGAAGACTCGAATGCAGATGGAGAGTCCGTCACGACAGATATTGGGCATTTGGCGCAGTGATGTATGAAGTTGTAACGGGCCAGCACTGCAAATTTGACCCGATGCAAGACTGGAAAAAGCCTGGAGATCCATTCTCATGGCCACGGCGAGATAGTCTCCCTTCAATCCACGACTTGTGGTTAAGTCACATTATCGAGGCTTGCTTGGTACAGGGTTCTTTCGCATCTGCCGGTCAACTCGCATCAGCATTGGAAGATCAGGACGCCGGTTGAACATGATGTCTTCGATCTCAAGCTCGAGGAGAGATTGACTGGTGGGGAATGAGAATGGAAGGGTATTCCCAGGTCGAAGAAATGAGCTGATTGCAAATGGTGCTACAGTATCTAATGTTCCATAAAACACTGATGAAAGAGCGAGGTAGAAGGTCTCACAACCACAGGGTATAGCACTGCACCTCTAACCCACGGCGCGATTAGAAAGGAGCTTTGTGGCCACAGGCCTTGATCATGAAAAAAGTATGTGACAGAATCTTTCCAAATATGACAGCCTTTAGGCTCCCATAATGTCTTTCGAGGAGTTGAAATGTTCACTCTAAAAGGGCTCACCGCAATCTTGTTGACATTGTTCACAGTGATTGATTCAGCCACCCTTTGTGATACCGTCGATCTTACTTGATTTACTGCTTTCACGAGTGCTGTACTGCTATCCAGCGCATGAATAGGCACATAATGGCGTGATTGGAATATAGAAGACGACGATGAGGGTCATTTTGCGTATTGCCGGGGCGCATATGCGTGTAGGCGTGCAACAGAAGTTCCAGACGATAGCAAACAAAAGAGAGCGAGATGATTGGGACACTCCGATACACATTAGATTGGCGAATGATGAATTGTGGGCTAGTGAGAGCGAGTGGAATCATTAATCATGAGATGGTCCAACCCCAATTTCCATGGCTGACAGGACCTAGGAAAGACGGCCGTTGATGACATGGATCAGGCTCGGCGCTGTTTCTCGCGGGTAAGAAGTTCAAGCATAGCTGAATTGCGATTGAGGACTTCATCAATCATCACGGAAAGGAGTGTATTTATCTGCCGGCTTCTCATGATAAAGGGGATAAAGAGAACAATGATTGACGACGCGTTGGTGGCAGTCCGCTGATGGCCACACTGAGCGCATGCACGCATTCCTGAAGAGAGCACGCCAAACATGAGACAGGCGGTGCCCTGGCCCCTGAACCGATGGCGCACCAGGCTTCAGTGCAGCCAACGGAGAAGTTTTGGTAAGGCCTAGGTCGACTCTTGTACTGTACTATGTATAACTGGTGAGTCGACGATGTCTGTTAAGCGGGAAGCACAGAGTAATAATGTCATTGAGCTGTCATTCATCGGGTGCTTGATTGCTCGTCGTAACTCGACTTGTCCGAGCAAACGAGCTCGTGCAACTTGCTGGTCAACTCTCTCTCTCGTGCCAAATCTGCAATCTCGCAAACTCACCCTCCACAGCTGCAGGTCCGCCGCGCCTAAACTGAATCCAGGTTTAGGCGCCCTTGTGGCTTTCAACTAAATCCAGGCACACCAATAGCTGCTGTCAAAGCCCACGGCAGTCCAGCCCCAGTGTGTTCCGCTCCCTTGTTCATTCCACATTTTTATTTCCCACGCAGACCACTGATGCCACTCATTCTCCACCGCAGTCTATTCTTCTCATGAGATGCTCTCTGTCACCGCGTCACTGCCACTCTCAGGTTGATTACCTCTTCTATTGCTTGATCTTTCACTTCTCCATGCGTTGACTTCGCTGCCGCACCTTGCAAGCTAGGCCAACTGCGCGACCTTTCATTCTTCACTTCACCATATTGTCCCTATTCACGACTTTGGTGTCGATTGTCGCCCTTCCTTTATCGACAATCGCACTGGCCCGTCCTTGATACCTGACCTTGTCATTAGTTTTCAATAAACTAGAACCAGTGCCGGCAACACAGGTCTTACCTCTTCTTCAGTCCCATCCATTCGACTCAAATACCATTGCGCGTCCGGGGAACCATTGAAAGATAACACAAGGATCCCATGATGGATCATTCTCACCAGCATTTCCACGACAAGATGGTAGAACTGGCAAGGCGGCAAGAAGCTCTCAGCACAGAAGGAGGCACAGTCTACTCCGTCGTCTATGTTACTGCGCAGCCAACTTTTACTGGTGTCATTGGAGGCTATACAACTTTGACGGATGGCTCTGCCAGTGCACCCGCTGTGGCCACAGCTAGTGCAGCTGCTTCTGCAGCCTCTTCGGCCTCAATCGAGTACAGTACAGCTCCCACAGAGACTCTTGTTGCGTCAACTGCCGCAAACGCCGCTGCTTCAGTCACCGCTTCGGATTCGGTTCTGAGTGCAACTCCGAGCACCACCTTCTCACCAAATAATGTCGCCGAAGGCACCGTTGCAGGTGCTTCTACTACAGCCGGCTCTTCTTCGTCAGACTCGACAAGCACTTCCAGCAGCGGAATGTCAACCGGCGCGAAAGCAGGTATTGCCATTGGCATTATCGCAGTCATTGGCGTCCTGGCAGTCCTTCTACTCTGGCTACTCGGGAAGAAGAAGAAAGAGCGCGAAGCCCAAGCAAACAAGGACAATGAGAAATCAGCTTACACAGCTGGCGCTCCTCCTGCCACTGAAATGGTCAATCGAAGTCCGACTGTTTCCAGCGCTATTGCTCCCCGCCTAAGCCTGCGACCCGTCTCTCGAATGTTGCCCGAATTCACTCAGCCGTCTAGAGGACGACTCAGCGGCGGCAACCTGTTGAAAACCGTCGGAGAGTCAGGCCCTGCTTCAGCTCGAAATCTCAGTCCTTCGCCTCAACCACGCGGACCAAGCCCTACTCCTAGACCAACGCAACGGGAGAATCCCTTCGCTGATCCACAAAATCCTTTCGCTGACCCCGAAAAGCCACTCGCGGCTCCGGTGCACGCAGCACCAACACACTTTGCTGTTTCTACACCTCCCGCTGGACCTACTCCTGTGGCTCCAATTGTTGCTGCTGCTGGCGCGTCTACTGCTGATGCTGTTGCGTCACAAGCCGGCTCAGATCCTATCCCAACGCCTGCTCAGATTCAGGCACCCGCCCCAGCTCCTGAAGCCACATCTGCCCTGGCGGCGGAGCCTGCCATTGTAGCTGTACCCGGTCCTCAGGCTGCTCCAAAAGAAGCTCCGCCATCTACGCCAGTTGCTGCGGTCGCAGGCGCGGCAGCTGCGAATGCTTCTCCAGCCAATGAACAATCTCAAGGAAATGTCTATCGCGTTCTCATGGACTTCGCGCCTTCAATGGACGATGAACTCGAACTGAAGAATGGTCAACTCGTTCGAATGCTTCACGAGTATGATGACGGATGGGTAAGCAGCCCATAATTGACCATGGTACGCATTATGCTAACACCGTTCTACAGGCTTTGTGCATCAGACTTGACCGCTCTCAACAAGGTGTGGTTCCACGAACGTGCCTCGCCAACAAACCATCCAAGCCAAAGCCATCTCATCTCAACCAATACGCTCGACCAATGGCACCAGGACAAGGGCCCATGTCTCGCCCTATGTCCCCTGCTGGAACTCCTCGCAGCCAAAACTTCAGCTCTCCTCGATCTGGCATGGTCCCTCCTCAACGTCCAATGTCTCCTGCGAGCAGGTCTATGAGCCCTGCTGGCCCTCCTCGGCCCATGAGTCCGGCGGGAGGTCCTCGACGACCAATGTCTCCTGCAGGAAGATCGATGAGCCCTTCACGTGCGATGAGCCCAGGTCCCGGACACTTCAACCAAGCTCCTCGACCACTCTCCCCTGGTCCTCGACCTCAACAAAAACGCAGCATGTCGCCTGGCCCGTCCAGATCGTCCCCAATGGCCGATGTGACTCGACGACGAAGCAACTCTGCCAGTGTTGTCCGAGAAAAGCGCAACTCACCCATCGGACCATCGAAACTCGGCCCTGGTACATCGGCACCGGGAACTGCTTTGTAAATGTCCTTTGGTGTCGGCACCCATCTCATGTGGATAAAGTACTCGCCTTTCCTCAACCACGAAACGAACGTGCAAATGCTTTTTATACCTGGTGGAAACATGTGCTCTACGATTTTCAGCTTCTCCGGCGATTGTGCGACAAGGCTTATTTCCTCCTTTCTTGTCTCTTAGTTTTTTTTACTACAATATTCTCACTTCACTTGCTTACCTTAGCTATTGAGCCGACAGTAGTTTGCAAATGGGAACAAGTGTCTTATTGAGGGCTGTGCAATTCACTTCGGAAGCGGGTGTCAACAGGAGCAAGAAGAGAATGGGGCATGAAATCATGCCAGGATAGATAGCTAAGATAATGCTCAATGCTCATGGTGATATTGATTTCTGTTTCTTTCTATTCACATTCTTTGTGTTTGGTCATGCTAATGTACTGGACGAAGCAATGCGTTCAAATGTTGATGCATCCAGACCGTGCTAAGGACGCCGTATCATGAATGTCGTGGGCCAGTACGAGGAAGTATCATTTTTCAGTGATCATGTCGGAATTTGAGTTATAACTTGGACGGCACCCAGTTCGGTTTACGCCTCTCCTTGAACGCGCGCAAACCCTCTACGATATTCTCACCACGCTGGAGGTCCGCCCATTCCTTCTGGCCTGTGATTCTGGTGGCTTCGACGACGCTGGCCGTCTCCCAGCCCTGCCGGAGGCCTGCGCGCGTGCAGATTATGCTGTCGGGACTGTTTTCAGCGATGAGCGTGGCGTAGCGGACGGCCTCGTCCAGGAGCGTTTGGCGGGGCACGACTTTGTTGACCAGGCCCCAGGTGTGGGCTTGTGTGGCGGTGAATGTCGTGCCGGTCAGGGCGAGCTCGGAGGCGCGTTGGAGACCTAATGTGCGGATGAGTCGGGGGAGGACGCCGGCGTAGGGTGCGACGCCGCGTTTGACCTCGACTAGGCCGAACTGTGATTTTGTTTGTGAGTGGGGATTTGGGTTCTCGTAAGGGGCAGTGGAGGGGAGGGCACAGTTGGTCCGTGAGCGAGATGCAGTGATGTTCTTGCAGGTGGTTGAAGTTTGTGGACACAAGCAGGGGGTGGGAAGGAATGTGGTCAGTTGCGGAGGAAGGGCAGAGTCTTGAGTCTGTGAAACGAGCGAGAACGGGAGTGGAAGTGGAGTGGGAAGGCAGACTTGGGACCCAACTCTTAGAGCATTCAAGAGAAGAAGGGATTGGATTGGATTGGAAAGCCAACGCTGACTTACAGTGGCCGTGTCGGCTGCGACGACGATGTCACAGTTAACTATCGTCTCGCAGCCGCCGCCCAGAGCGAGGCCATTGACGGCGGCGATGACGGGTTTCTTGCCCACTCTGTTCGAGAGCGGGATCGCGCCGGGGACGTCGCCTGGTCCAGCGCCCGGTTGGGCTTGTGCACCGGGGCCGGAGATCTTGGACTGCCATTCGGTCAGGTCGGCGCCCGTCGAGAAGGCTCTGTCGCCGGCGCCGGTGATGATGGCGACGGACAGCGTAGGTTCCTCGTCGATCCACTGGAAGATCCTGGTCAACTCGACGACGTCGGCGGCACGGGTGCAGTTGAGCTTTTCGGGACGGTTATATGTGACGAGGACCACGCCGGGCGCTGGGAAGGAGAGTTGGGCGAAGGATGTGGGCGGGGGAGGGTTGATGGGGGACATGGTTGGCAGGGGGCAAGCAGAATTGTGAACCTAAGGTAGGTATGGTTTACAGTGCCTAGTTAGATAGGTAAGCATACGAATATGAGGTTTGCAAAGGTCATTGAGATCTCCTCAAGCACGCAATATGGCAAGAATTGTATAATCCTGTGGTGCTTCCGGGGCTGACCCCTCATTGTTAAGGGCAAGGCTGAAGCCGAGGGCGGGCTACGGTGCTTACTCCTTGGAGTCCTTACTAAGAATTCGGGTAAGACCTGAAAGAGCGGACACGCGCAGCTTACATACCGAGCATAGTACTTGGTGAGGTGTGAGCGTACCGGAGATATGTAATTCCGCGAGGTTCTCTGTAGTCACGTGGTTTACCGCCATCATCCGCCAATATTGATGACTACGACGTGCTAGCCTAAAGCAGCTGATTGTCTTCACGTCAACTTCAACTTCATCACAACTCTTTCGTTCATCATCTCACACCTGTCATACCCTCCATCCCCGAGTGCACCTTCAATTCCTCTACAATTTTCCTTCTAGCACCATCGCCATGCCGAAACCCATCGATAACGCCGGAGAGGACGAGCCACCCGCCCTTCCCTTCCGAACCGGTGGCCCGCTTCGCCGGAACCAAGAATACCTGATCTTCTACTTCCTGACCATATCGTCGGTGGGCCTAGAAATCGCGTCTGCATGTTTGGGATCGCTCTACGGAGCGCAGAGTCATTATTTCATCGCTACCGTCTCACCATTCCTCGCTACTCACTGGTACGCACGCGCCCTTTGGTTTCCCCGTTGACGCAGCCCCCAACTCTGATTCGTCGCCTTGCAGGATGGCTTTTCTCCAGACCTGCTGGTTAATGGCGACTGCGTCGCGAACCACGATTCCCGACCGTATAGCCTACCTCAACCTCGCCTGCCGATTTCAAAGACTTTGCGCGGTAAGTACCATCTCACCACCTTTCTCACTTCGACGTCATCCGCTCACTGTCTTACCTAAGCCAACGGCCCTCATCGGCATGGTCACCTGGGCAGTTGGATATCGCTTTCGCCACAAAGCATCCAGTCAAGCGTACTGGATTATCTGGCTGGTCGTGTGGATTTCGGAAACCGTGATGTGCATCATGAAGTAAGTCTCGGAGAAAACCTCTGGATGGTGTTGTTGAATTATCTTTTGAAGCTTCCGCCCGTATCAACACCGCTTTTCACTGCTAACGGCAGCGATAGTGTCTACAACAACATTAATTGGGAAAGCGACTTGCTATATCAAATCGCGCCAGAATACCCCCAAGGAAATTACTGGCTAGGCGTATTCGGAATTCGATCCTTGTGCCAGGCGGAGTATACAAATCCCAAGGACGAAGGCCTTGAGTTGAAGGAGAACCTAAACAGAGAGGTCTAATTTGCGTGCACTTTTCGAGTATCAGCGTTCAGGATCCACACAATCGATAAACTCGTTTACGACTCATTTCGCGGCTGCGACGGACGCATCTATGGGTTGTCCGTCGCTGTCGAGTCCCTCTTTGTCATTCATTGTCTAGGCGACATTCGCCTCTTTCTTCAAAGACTCTTCAGCCTCCTTTGTTATATATATCTAAACACAATGTACAGCTCGACAAAGCCTGCCTCGATATTGTGCCTCAAACACTGCCTCGACTGCCTCAATGTCGACTGTCATTGTTATGAACGGCAACATGGAGGCGGTGCTGTTGTTGAGGCATTGGATACAGGAGCTATATAGAGGTGTCTTCGTTCCATCCTGCATCTCTCTTTCCATCCTCGCATCTTCGCATCCAGCTTTCAAGCACCTGCAAGCAATACCAAAAGGTCGTCGGCTGCACCATCGACACCCATCCAACCACAAGTACAACAATGGCTCCGATGGCCCCTGAAAGTCGTGCTGGCGCGGCATCCCTGCAACTTCGCGTCGTTGATGGCGAACAGGAGTACTTTATATGGGTGCAAAAGACCTGGAAGATGAATAAAGTTATGGCAGCGTTCTGGGTTGGATCTTGTAAGAGACCGCATCCCGCGCTCTTTACCTTTCGAGGCCAGAAAATCCGCGCACGTCAAACCCCAGAAATGCTAGGAATGACTGACGGAGATGCTATCCAGTTTAAAGCAACCGGCCGCAACCCAAAAGCACTACTCCTCGAAGATCTTACCACCTTGACAGGATGTTGTGAGCAAATCAACAACGGTCTGAAAGAGATCTTGGAACTGAGCTCACGGCGGTTTCAAGAGTCGTGGAATGGCACGTCGTGCCACTTCTTTCTAAGCAGGGCAGAAGTGGAGCTTGAGGCTCGGACCATTTTACTACAGGGTTTGTGTGCCGGGAACATGGAAAAGCTTTTTGGACGTGGTGCATCGGCTTCTCTGGCTAGCATTCAAGCAGAGTTGACCGGATACCTCGCGGAAGCTTCGAAGCTGGACGGGGTGCTGTGTAAGGCTGCGTTCGCCGACTGTGCTACCAATCATGGTAAAGACGCAGTCGACTTTTTCCTCGGGAAGATGTGTATCCTCGGAGTCGAGAATATGAACACTCTGAGGAAGAGCGTCGGTGGCTTGCACAACGCTCATCTCTGGCCAGAGTTCCAAACGCACATTGAGGCGGAAATCCCAGCCAACCACAATCAACAAGATATGGATGGCAATGACGTCTCTATGAGTGACGAGGAAGACGTTTGCGCCATCTGCTATGACCCAGTCGGAAAGGCTGAGCAGGCAACGAATGTGGAGTCGAAGGTTGCAGCGTGCTGCAAGAAACCGTTCCACATCCGTTGCCTGGCCGAATGGTACGCGCATAGCGTATGTGGCTGTCCGAGGCATCATGATGGAGCTTGCCCGAGATGCCGAGCCGTTGTCGACGCCGACAAGATGTTGCAAATCTACAACATGGCGCTTACGACGATCGGCGAGGCCCAGGCCAAGACTCCCGGCTATGGAGACTTGAGTTGCTGGGTTTTGAGTTGGATCAAGACGGTCGTGAAGATGTCGAACAAGGACGCAGAAGTCGTCATGACAGGCGGTGATGGTATTACCATCGAGTTCGTTCCTGAAAGACGAGGGAGCATCTAAGACGGACACATGGCGCAAAGAGCAGCCTGAACCGGCAAAGCACCTGGGCTGCAGATTGTATCTTCCTCAAGGCACCGATGGCAGGATTGACACCCGAAATTGAGAATAGTGTATGAATTGGCGAAGGCTTCTAGATACAAGTATGAAAAGGTAGCTGTATCCCATTGAGATGTATCCAGTGCTGATTATCTAGTTTTTCTCCCTTGGTTTCCACCGTTCCTTGCTGATTTGCGGCCTCATCTCGCGCGGATCGTCTCAACAGCCAGAGAGTCGTATTGCGGATATTGCCATGTACGAGGATAGCATTGTGGCAGACGGTAAGTCTATATCCCAAAGGATCGGTCCAGCGACACGAGGTTCGCTTTGCGTCTGCGTTGGCGTTTTTGTGATTTTTCAAGGGGTTTGATTCAAGGACAGTGGTGATCTAGAGACGTGCTTTGTCGTTTGGGTCCACGTAATGAATGTGAAAAGAGCGTTTTATTGAGCTTTGCGAGATCGGGTCGTTGTGTGGTGTTCTGCTCAATTGGTGTCCGGATGGTTGCTTGGTTTTCCCCCTGCCTTTTGGGCGGATGGATGGATGGGCTTCAAGCGAATGCTCCAACGATGGACATACCAGCCGCTATTGAGGTAGAATCAGCATATAGTTCAGGGACAAGTCACTGTTTTTGAGCGTTGTTACTACTTACCACCCATGAGAACGAAGATGAAAGCCTTGATCTTAAGCTTCTTCGTCATAGTAAGCGCCGCCTCTTCGGAGAGGAAATCCTCGGCGAGTAAGTCGACCAGCGCGGCATAGATGAGGAGGCCGGAAGAGCTTAAAGACGCATTAGTTTCAGCTTTGCAAAGTAGAGACAGTACTAGGATCATCACTTACAACGCATTGAAGGCACCGACGAGAATGAGTGCGAAGGCGCTGGAAGGATCGTAGGAATTTCGTGTCAAGAGTCCGATGGCTTGACCAATGGGACAGGTAGTGCCGAATGCGCAGACCAAGACCCAAGGACGGATCGATGATTTGGGGTAAGGAACGGCGGCGATACGACTTCCTAGACCTAGGCCTTCGAAGAATTGGTGGAAGAGAATGGCAATGAGGAGCACCACGAAGCCGTCTGTGGTGATGGATACGGTCATGCCCACAAACACGGAATGGAACAAGATACCGCCTTCGAGCAGAGTGATGTTGAGGTTCATTCGTTTGAGGAGTCCTTCGTCAGCGACCGACTCGGTGTCGGACAGGTCGGCGGAGCTGGTATCGAATGCCGAACGCTCTGCTGGAAGGATTGCTCGAGGTGTGACGGCCATGACCATTTCCTTGAGCTCTTCACGCTGGCGGACGTATTGAGCATAGAAGACTTGGAACCAGGTTGGCATGTCGGAAAGATTGTTGTATTGTTCCATTTCCTCACGCACAGCAGCCTTGACCTCATAGCTGTGAGTGTAGGCATGAGGCTTCTCAAACCCGTCGTGCTCCGAGTTGGCTCTTGGATGTGCTGCGTACTCTGGGAGTGACAGAGGAGTAGAAACACCAGGCCGTGCTCCCTGTGCTGCCAGCGCGCCTTGTGATGCAAGGGCCGGCGTGCCGTGGCCCATAGGTCCGCCGTGAGAATGGCCGCCAGTCTTGGCTTTGAGGTACATTTCGATGGTGAACAGCGCAAACAAGGCGGCCATCATGATTACGCCCGGCATGGCGGGGTAATCGTCCGTGAGAAGCGAGGGGAGACATGGATCGCTGAGTGAATCAAACGCAGTAGGGATCAGATGGACGAAAGCGGTGGCGACCAGTACACCTGTTCCGAAGTGCTTGCAGAAGAACAAAACTCCAGGCGGCAATTTGCACCATCGCACTCTCTTTCCCACGACCGGGAGACCAGCTCCTCCGATACTGAATGCAAACACCAGAAAGACAGCGGCAACGTGGAGTGGAAGGTCGTAGTCATCGAGGTCCGCGGCTCCGCCGCCACATTGTGGTTTAGACATGTCTGCAAGCCCAAGTCAAGGGAACCAGTCCCTACAGAAAACAAGGAGAAGTGAAGTAGTCCAAGCGAACGAAAAGGTCGAAGCACAGCCTCGTAAGTCGAATGAAAGATGGGACGCAGCTGCCAGAGCTTGAGGAAAGGGAATTTCCAAATTCAAGAAACCCAAGCTTGTATAAAGCATCATCAGATCATTCCATAGTATCTCTTGGCTTCTGTTCACACGACACTTGAAACGTGATTTCATATCTTCTGGAATCCCGACCGTCTCAAGTTGAGAGGGCAACTGTTGATCCTCACACGTACTCCGCGAAGAGACCGTCGCCTTCGCAAGGCGAGAGCGGAAAGGATAATCTTATCTGATGTAGCCCACCTTGAGACCACGTCCGTTTGGAAAGATCAGGCGAGCCTTGTCGGTCTGGATGAAGCTGGTCCGGGGTTGATCTGCAGCCTCATGGTTTGTAGACAACCCGCTCCAGTGACGAGGAAGGCCGGTTGGAGGGATGAATCTTCTTTCGGGATCTTTGAAATCCCGCGCTGTGCTTGTACCCTGAAATTGCTCTGAAATGCAATCATTGAGACATAGTCGGGCCAGCACGCCATCCCATGGTGATAACCTGAAAAGGCGCTCGTTGTTAGACTCCCTTTCTGGTCCAGTTCTGGCGATATCCACCGAATTTACTGGCCTTCGGCATATCTCGTCTCTTAACGCTGCCAGACACCAGCACCAGTGTTTCTGCGTCCACAAGAAGACAACTAGCATTACCCAGTTAGAATGCAGTCCAGATCGCGAGAGACTACGGCTTGTGGCGACGTCTGGACCTTGGATCTGAGCGCGTACCTGAAAGTGAGCTTCGTAAGTCGCCTTGGCATACCACCCAGGAGCCGACGTTTGATGCTGATTTCGTGGGTGTTAATTGGCTCGTTAGTGAACTGAAGCTAGGATTCTTCTTGTTGCAAGGCCAAACGAGACAGAGTCCTCACGAATTCGAGTCTTGGCTGCCAATCGGGCACCCTTGGAGTGGATAATGCCTCTTCTAGTTGTCTTTGCCCAAGACTAACCCCAGAGATGGACGAGGATGAGGCAACGACAAGCACTTCGATCCGCATGCTTACCTGTCCAAAGCTCAAAGAAGAAGCATGATCTGCCGGGAGAAGCAACCCCTTCGATCGACATCTCCGCAGGATTTGCAGACCTGTGACAAGTCCAGAGACTTCCGCCTTGGCAAGCCATAACGGAGACCCCAAGGGGACGCAACAGATTGTGAAGAGTTGTTGATGGACATCAACAAAGAGTACGAGTAGCTAAATGCCTACCTGGGTACTTTTAATTCTGTCGGATCGATACTACCTGGTATGATAAAGAGTAGACGTGAAGAATGAATCGGAAGTCAAACCGGTACGAAGTAAATGGGATTGGAAATATGGAACGCCGCTTTATTAATCGCCTAAGATGGACTAGTTGGTCTTGGCAAGTATCGGTGATCCGTAACAACAAAGGAGTCTAATGTTGGATGTTCACCAACCTGCAACGTATATCGCAATGGGGACAAACAGCCAAGATCTCGGCATGAAAAATAACAAGGCAATGCTGCCTCAAGATTCCATATCACAGAGTCTTGCTCCACACTGCCGCAAATCAATAGCGGATGGCAGGAGCTTCCAGGACGTCACCAACACAGCCCGGCCAACGCTGGGACAAAAGTGCTCATATGCGTGTTGATCCAGGGGAACTGGCTGACTACTGTTTTGTCTGTTATAGATAAGTGCGCTGTCGAGGAGTTGAGCCCGGGTTCTGTTTACCGATTTTCTGAGTTCCGCTCATCACAGATTCTTCCGCGCTTTCGTCTTCAAGGTTTACTTACCCTCCTGTTTCGCTTCTCGGCAAAGATTTGCGTCTCCTCGACATCTGTGCGCCTTACGGTGGAAACATAACGACCTTCGGCTTGGTTGGCAAGATCCAGAAGCGAATGACAGGCCAGTCAGCTATTGTTTCCGCTGGGTGGTTAATCGAGAGCTTCGCTTGAACCACCTGACAATGAATTCCCAGAGCTTGCGTGGACGCGTCAACGCAGAATGTACCCCTGTTCCTCCCTCCAACAATTCCTCCCGCCTGTCAACCGAGAAGATATCGCCTGTGGTTGAGAACGAGGCTTCGCAAGTACCCAGTGACAGCTCCGTACCTAAGCCCAAACATGAGGTCGAGTCTCAAACGTCCCACCCAGCCCAAACAGACTTGATCGACCCAGCCGACCCCTATTCACTTCGAGCCTTGAAGCAGGATAGTCCTGCTGACAACAAACGCACCAGCCTGATCAAGCAAAGACAGCAACGGAAAGTCAAGAAGTACTACAACCGACAAAACGCACTCATCGATGCCTACCTATCCAGTGCTGATGAAGAGGCCAATGAGGTCCAGGACATGCTCAAGAATGGAGGCAAAGTCCGCTTTGCCGTCAACGCCAGCTTTGTGTGCAACTTCTGCCTGTTCGTCATCCAGCTCTATGCTGCTATCTCGACAGGCTCATTGTCGCTCTTCGCCACGGCTGCAGACGCATTTGTAAGGCATTGCATCCATCCCCTCAGACACGTTATGAGACGCTGACATATTGGGTCGTCAGATGGATCTTGTTGTTTCGATCGTGATGCTGATTACCTCCCGCATGGCCTCACGTCCCAGTATCGCCAAATATCCCGTCGGACGCAAACGACTCGAGACCGTCGGGATCATTCTGTTCTGCGCTCTGATGACCACTGTTGCCGTGCAGCTGATCCTCGAGTCTGCACGAGGACTTGGTGACGGAGAGCCTGATGACTCGAAAGCGTTGAAAATCATCCCCATTATCTTTGTTGGCGTGGCGATCTTCTCCAAAGGCGCTCTCTTTGTCTACTGCTTCATCCTCCGCCGGTACCCTGCAGCACGGATCTTCATGATCGATCACCGCAACGACATCGCGGTCAATCTCTTTGGCTTGATCATGTCTATTGTCGGGACTCGATTCACGCAAGTCTGGTTCCTCGATCCCACGGGAGCAATCTGCATCGCCGTGCTGATTCTCTACTCCTGGGCATCCACGGCCTTCGAACACGTGTGGTACCTGGTCGGCAAATCAGCACCACAGGACTTCCTGAACAAAGTTGTCTACGTGTCCATTACACATGACGAGAGAATCAGCAAGATCGACACGGTCAGGGCGTACCATGCTGGTGACAAGTTTTACGTCGAAGTCGACATCATCATGGACGAAGAACAGAGCCTCAAGGTCACGCATGACGTGAGCCAGACCTTGCAGCGAAAGCTGGAAGGGTTGGCCGATGTGGAGAGGGCATTCGTGCATGTTGACTACGAGGCGATGCATGATGTGCATGAAGAGCACAAGGCATTATACGAGAAAAGGCCTCCGAAGAAGCCATTGGCTGAAAGAATTCAGGGTCGACTGAGTGGCGTTGGAGTTGGCACGGACGGACCATCAGCACCAAGCGAGGCCAAAAGAGGCATTTTCGCAAAGATATTCAGGAGTTAGCAGAGCATAGCTGTACAGATGTAACAATATCACGGTTATAGGATTTTTCATCACCTCGCTCTGTGTTCTGTTTGCGGCATGATCATGACTATCCGGGAGAGAACAATACGTCAATGGGCCATGACAACAGATACCGAATATGAAGGCTGAGGTATGAGTTGCACAGCACGTGAACATATCAAGATAATGTCTCTGCATGGCAAGTCGGATCCTATCACTGCTTAGGTTCCACCATGCGCAACGCCGAGGGGTTCCAAAGCACAATTACAAAGATCATATAGTCTCGATATGGCGAGGAAGTCGAAGCCATTGAGTTCGTTATTCTAGACAGTGTATTAGCCTGGAGGCCAGTCCGCCAAGGGGGAAGATGCTCACCATAGTAGGATTGCAAAGAATGGTTCGGGCATCATTTATCAAGCGGGCGTGGTTTGAAAATCGCTCAAATCTCCTAGCGAGGAGCATCAACAAGCGGTACGCCGTGGACAGCGTGTCGACAAGCCTTTTTGTGCCGTCTAGGAGGAAAAGCCTGTTTGCGTTGTTGAACAGGATTATCTCGGTCAATGTCAATTGGAAAGTGGTATATCCGCTTGGCCATGGCATGGGAATGCCAGTGAGTATGAGCTGCTCAACTGTGTTGACTTGCTGCGGAATCCCGGACTCGTTCGGCAATCGCAAAGTACTTCGCGCAGAGTTCGTCGTCCTCTGGTAATGCGTGGTGCATAGTTGTAGGCCGATGAGTGTGTATAGACTAGACATGTAGTCCCCTTCGGATACCGAGTTCGGCAAGGTTTTCTCGAATGTCAAGAATTCCACTTCCTCTTCTGCGTTGTGGTCCAATTGATCAGGATCCGAAAATTTAAACGCCCAGTAGCAGAGTCTCTGGAATGGAGTACTGTGAGCTTGACTCGTCGACGGAAACTGAGAGGTCAGCTGATTTACACCAGGGGTTTGTGTGCACAGTGACTTACTCTGGTTCTTATCTCAAAATTAGGAAGTGTGACCGGTTGCGCTAGGGTAAGACTGATCCACCTGAATTGCAAGATATCAGCGACGTCCTCCGCTGGATCTAGGCAGGACTTACCGGTCGAGGAGATATACACTCCAAAAGGTGACGTCGTTCGTGGAATCAGTGTCACTTGAGGCAACGGCATCTGAGCTCGAAGAACTTGAGTGATGCAGACCAAGAATGATGGACGTGCGCATCGCAAGATCCACGAGATGCCACGAGCTGCCTGCACTCGTGTCGAAGAGCGAGTACAACGTGAAGAGGACGAGGATATGCACAGTGTCGATCGTCTCGCGGTAAGTGATTTTCTCTTGTAAGGCGCGGTGGAAGAACCGCGCAGAATAGCAAGAATCGTAGGACGACTCCTTGTCACTCAATAAGGAACCCAGAGCTAAGACTAAGTAGAGCACAACCCGGTCTGTTGCGGCGCTGGTCAGACTGCTGACGGCGCACAACGTTCGTAGGCATTGGCGTACTGTGCTCTCATTGAGCATTGGGAAGGTTGGATGGACGTGCCGGAAGTAGTTATCCAAGTACAATGACAAAAGGCCTAACGGCACTCGACGAGGTTGGAGCTCGGCATCCTGCAGGAACGTTGCCGATACAAGTAACGCTCTCGAAGACGGCACGTCGGGAGTCTGGTCGTCGTCCATGGAAAGAGCACGAATGATCATCCGCCCAAGGTGGTATGTTTCACGGTCGTAGATTGTTGCAGCATTCAGCTCACCGAGGACTCCTAGATCGACGGCTGTCTCGAAGCCGAGAGCAGTAGTGCTACGCTCAACTGGCAAAGCCGTGGTCGCCGGGATGTTTGGCTGTGGCAGGTTGCTTTGAAGCGAGCTGGTTCTTTCGTCAGCCGTCCTTTCTCGAAGCTGTCGCTCTAGGCTCGCTATCTCGTCTCTGAGCTGCTCAGAGATGCTGTCTTGGTTTAGTTAACGTTGTGTAGGACGAGTTCGAGCCCTACTCTTGTGTCGGTCGTTCCTTCTCCGCCGATGGGATTGGGATTATGCATTCGTAGCCTCTTCTCTCACAGAAGGAGCACTTGGGCGCTCGGCGATCACACTGGGAGTCAACTTAGAGACCTGTCTGAGGCGCCTACGAAAGACTTACTCTTTTCTTCCTTTGACGACAATGGAGGCATGCCACACCCTGACGAGATGAGGATTGTGATGGATCATTGACTTCCATTCATCAGCATCGGTGAGGTTGATGGGGTTTGATGAAGTTAACCAAGACCTGCTGAGAAAGAATTGCAAAGGTAGCCAGCTCCCACATACCCCGCCCAGTGACCCCAAAGATGATGCCGGCCTTGGCTTTCTATCACCTAGAAAGGATGGTTTGACTAAGCGAGCACAACTTGAATTAGGCACTTTAGGCGCAATCAACGCCTATAACCCACCTACGTAACAGCCCGCTCAAAACGGTCCGTGCCTGAAGCAGCGCTTTTCTCTCTCTCCGCCTCACGACTTTGCGCTGCTGCAGCCCCAAGCTGCGACCTGCTCCTCAAAACCGCAAATTCAGCCCTTGGGTATCAAGGCTCGGTCAACGGTCAATGGCAACCTTCACCCAAGAGCATGCAGAGAATTTCTCAACCTTGATAGAAGGAGCATGTATCTTTTGCAAGGAGAAGAAGTTAAGGGTATGTGAACCCCGGTCGTCCGCGGGCTGCACCCTCACATCATGCACCAGTGCGATCGAAGACTTTATGCATGCTGGAACTGTGAGAGAACGAAAAGGATATGCATTGTGACAGACCCTCACACTGGTGGCAAATTGCCTCGGAGGTGAGTACAGCACATGGAATATGAGATTCAATCCTAAGGTCTCGCAAAGGGATGTTGACGAACTTCACGGCCGCCTTCAGCATTTGCGCGATGTGCTACGACGATCCCAGGCAACGCCAAATAGCGACGCACCTGGACTGGTGAATGAGAGTCCTCGAACCGCCCTATCGTCCGAAGGAGGAGCCCGTTCAAACCACCCTCGATTATCAAAGTTTACTGGTATGGGAAGTGCCTTCAGGCAGGTCTCTTCATCAACGTCTCCAATCTGCAGCTGACGGGTTCACCACAAGCGTCGGGCAGCTAGTAGTTGCAGCTGTATCTGGGCAAGCTTTAGGTCCCGGCGTGCTTCGGTTGGGCTCCCTGATGGCACGGGAGCAGTACAGCGTCGAGAAAAACGAAGCTGAGCACGCTGAACTCCCCTCTCTGGATGTTGCACGTCGTCTGGTCGCTGCCTAGCAAGTTCTTGGTGCCTTTTGTGGCGCGTCATATACCACTAACGCATTCGTGTCCAGTCTGAATGGACCTCATACGGTCTTGCCATTTATGAGCCGAAGAGGAATCTACAGCCAAATATCCCGCGTGTACAGTTCGAGCCCCTTCTACAGCGACGTCGACCGGCGGAAGGATCGATTTCAACTCTACATGATTTTCGCTTCTGGTGCTGTGCAGCTGAGAGACTCTGGGCTACGAAATGCGCCTATCGACTACTACACGACCGCCATGGAAGACGCGAGTATTCTAGCAGATTTTCCCGGTCCGACCCAGATTCAAAATACGCACCTTGTCATGCTATTTGCTTCACATCATGACGTCGGAAGTAGGTCGTGGTGCCCTTTTCTGTGTGATCGATGAACTCCGCTGAGCATAGGCACCAGTTGGCAATCACTGGGATCTCGCACGGCAGGCCGTGCGGACGTGCATACAGCATGGATATCACAGAGCTGCAGTCAAGCCAGCCGATCCAATTTCCGAGCAGATGAGAAGACGGTTGTTCTGGTGTTCCTTCATCAGTGATCTACATCAGAGTCACAGCATTGGCAGGCCAACTGCAATTTCAGAACAAGACATCACCGTTGAGGTAGGTCAACCGCATACATGCCTCCTTACGTTGGCTTACCAAAAAGCTCCCACTTGACGCCAATGATGAAGAGGTCGAAGCTGGTCTAGCATCGAGCCCATCCGGCTACAGTGAGGTCACCATCCTCATCAGGCATTGCCATCTTCGAAAGCTTGCTGAAAGAGCCCGTCGGGAGTTATATGGGATCGGAGCGGCCGACCGTTCTTATGAAGAAAAAGCAGCGCTTGCAAGGCACTTGAATGCTGAACTTGAGAAGTGGCGAGACTCAAGTATACTCACTCCCTTCCCGACGAATTCTTTCCAGAGCCATGAATACTTCCAGATCAATTTCCACAGAGAAAGGATGAGAATCTTCCTGGGGCTGGTCATTCCGGTTGGTATGGAGACACCGAACGCAGCTGTGAATATTCACTTCTTGCGGTATTGTCTTGAGTCCGCATCTGAGGTGGTAACGTGCTACCAACAGCTTATACGAAGAGATGTTCTGGTGACACATTGGACCTTCGTCCAAGATATCCTACGCTCAGGGTTTATCATTCTTTACTGCGGCATTCAAATCCTGAGAGGCCTTCACACCCACACCGATGAGGATATTGGTCCCATCGATTCAGAAATCCTTCCGATGGTCAATGCGATCGACACCACCAGAGACATCCTGCTCGAAATCTCTCGCAGATGGAAGACTGTTACCACGCATCGAGTTGCATTCGAGCAATTGTCGGAGCAGGTAAAAGGCATTATCCAGAAAAGCACTCAATCAAGGCAGCAGTTACTCAGCGAAATCATGCCCCGTGGAGACACCGCGCTTCCAGATTTTGGAGCAGACTTTCAGTGGGACTTTGACCTGTTCAACACGAACCTGGACCTCCCACAGGTCGAAGGCTTCGGGCTTTCCGATATGCAACTGAATACTGTGTTTGGAATTGACGTCAATGGCATGAGCTGGCAATGAGTCTGTGGAACACTGGTGAACGTCTCTGCCGTATTCCAGACCCAACAATCGGCTTTACGAATGCCTCCTGCCCTGCGGGTACCGCTGGACGGAGATCCACGAGCGAAGTTTGCAGTCTGGAAGAGAACTCAGGGCATTGGCTAGTCTTCTGATCCTTGCGACTCCCTCAGTGGAAATGATTCCAAATCCTTGCCGACGCTGCCCAAACTCAGCTCTGCCCGGTCTTGCTCGGTCTTGCTCGGTCTGCAAATCAAAGATAGTCTGGGCGGCAATGAGTCGATGAAGTTGGTACCGAACTACCGTCGGCTGTGGGGCCGCATACAACCAGACTGATATTCTACACCAAAAATGGCGGTCCGCGCTCCGAAAGAAGCCCCCTGGATCTTGTCGGCATCTGCTCCGGTCTAACCACGTTGCTGTCTGCTGTCATCCCACCATACCCAGTTCCTGGCGACGTACGAGTGGCCAGCCCTGGGCGATGGAAGTTTCAGAAGCATCACGCTCCGGTGTGCGGAGTCTGGTTTTCGACGATCCTCCTCGTGGCGATGGCGCCAGACAACACACCATTAATATTTATTGCTAGGTTGGTAGATGTACGTCTTCACACCTCTGCAGATAGGAATCCTCAAGTAAACACTGCCATCCTACCGTTAGCACTTCTGCCGACGAGCTAGTCACACAGCTCCTTCCATTCTTCGGTGACCATGGCACCATCAGCGACAACCACAGCCACAACAGCAACCCAAAATGGGACAACCACTCTTAAGGCCGAGAAGGACCCGCTAATGGAGTTCAAATACGGTGGCTACAAGCAAGTCGGCCCCAACTCGAAGGACATCTACCAGATCCGGATCCCTGAGTTTCGCAGCCTGGAAGACGAGAGAGCCTTCCGTAAACTACACCAAGCTGCTGCCCTCCGCTGGCTCGGTGCTCAGGGCTACAACAACGAAGGCGCGGGCGGCCACGTCACGGTGCGAGACCCCATTTTGACTGACCACTTCTGGATCAACCCGCACGGCAAATCCTTCAGCCACATGCGTCCTGAAGACCTCGTCCTCGTCAGTAAAGACGGTGAGGTCAAGGAGGGCGGCAACATGCACTCAATCAATCCCGCCGGGTTCGTCATCCACTCAGCCGTGCATGAGGCCCGTCCCGATGTCGTAGCTGCCGTTCACTGCCACTCGGTCGCGAGTAAGGCCTTTTCGTCGCTGGGCTGTGAGTTGGAAATGATCAACCAAGACGCCTGCCGATTCTACCAGGATCACGGCGTCTACGCGGGCTTCGGCGGTATCGCCTGGGACCCAGACGAGGGCGAGCACATTGCCGCTGCGTTGGGAGATACCAAAGGCGTCATTCTACAGAACCACGGCCACTTGACGGTCGCAAAGACTGTTGACGGTGCGGCGTTCTTGTTTGGCGCCATGGACCGATGTATCCAGGCGCAGCTCCTCGCTGATGCCGCCGCTGCCGGCAGGAAGACCTCGACGATTAAGATCGGACATGAGGAGGCATTGTTCTCTCGGAATCTGTACAACGATGAGATGGTGTACATCATGTTCCAGTCGGCGTTTGAGGACGTTGTCCGTGCTTCAAATGGTGAATTGCCAATGTATGTGCAGGGAGAGATCCGACGAGTATAGCAAGTATGAAGGAGACCTCAATGGTCGGAATGTCTTAGTCTGTTGAGGATAGTGGCAAGATAGCAAATCAGTCGTTCAAGTATCAAGTATTTTACTCGCCTCTGGTTATTGCGTGTGCAACTACAGTATTTCCTATCTCCCACGTCTGAAAGTGTCTTTGGCGGTTCGGTTCAAAGAGGTCTACAAGTCACAATCCGCTCGACGCCGGAGGACCAAGGGAGGGCTGGAGCTACTAGCAAAACAAGCATCTTCGTCTAAAGTAAAACCCGGACGGACATATTTCATGCAAGCTGGTTAGAGCGTGCGCAAAGATCCAGAATCAACTAGTATCATTTTCTCCGGAAATGGCCAATATAGCATTCGAACTAAACCAAGAACTTGGGCATACTGGATGCGTCTCCTCTCGCTTGCAGCGGTAAAGCCGAGAGAACCACATACAAGATTGCCAACGACCCAGCATGCCCAGTGAGCCCCAGCTGCCTGTGTCCGCCAGACCTCACCTTCACGCTCCACCCCACCAAAGCTGACTTGCTCTATCCTTCGAGGGCGCGCACCATCTACGTGTCCTTCAAAGCTGGTACCTGAAAGTGAGCGCACGGTCGCCCTTGTCGCTCAACTCTTGATTGGTATACGCCAGCTCCTGCTGGCAAGCGAGTTCGCGTCTCTTGTTGATGCGCTTGTACACAATGATCAAGACGACGTCCGCAAGTAGCGCGAGCACGACGAATCCCAACTCGACGCCATGACCGAGGAGGAATTGAGGACTATCTTGGCTTCTGGAAATGATTCGGTGCAAGGTCAGATTTGCGATATTCTCGACGATAATAGTACTAGTACTAGTACCAGCATGAATGGGGCAAAAAGAAAGCAAGAAACTCACCTGTAAAAGTTGGAGGCCATTGCACCGCTGAAGTTGCCCATACCGATGAGGAAGGCAACGCCTGCGCCTCTCTTGTATGTTGGGGCGAGGTTGTTTGCGATCCATGTCTGCAGGAAAGGTCCCAAATTAGTTTGCGAGGCGTGGACGGGGATGGGACGTGCTTAATTCGGCAGGTAGGACTTACGATGATGAGGACGTAGGCCGGATAACAGGAGCACGTTGCGAGGAAAACACCTGCGTACACGACACCCGGCACGCCGCCTACCCCGGATCCGATAACTGTTCAAAGATGCCAGGTTAGGAAAACATGCTGGCATCGCCATACCTAAGGTAGGTCTGAGAGTGAGAGTGACCACTTACCAGCCATGACAAACCCTGCCAAAGTGGCCAACTGAAGGCCCAGAACGAAATTTCCCCGGTTCTTATAATTGTCGGAGAAGAATGAGGTGACGATAGTGGCTATGGCCGCTGCAACGTACATTGGAATCGTCAAAATGTTTGACGCGGTAGCTGTTCGGGGTTCAAGTCAGACTGGCAACTTGCAACAGCAGAGCAAAGCTGAGCAGGACACGTACATGTATAGCCGAGTTCGTTGATGATGGTCGGCAGGAAAAAGGAGATGCCATAAATGACACAGGAGGCTCCCCAGTTGGACTGTAGACATCGGCTTAGTCGGTACACGCAAGTGTTTCTGTGAGTGGACTTACCAAAATAGCCAAGTAGATTTGCCAGTCTGTGACCGCTCGGCGGACGAACTTCCACTGGAATTTGTCGTTCTCTTCGACCAATCTGTTGGATTGCTTCGAGCCATGATATTTCAACTGGTGGAGAATCCAAGTCCTCTCCTCGGCCGACAAGAATTTGGCGGTGTCGGGGAAGTCATAGATGGTGAAGAAGGCGAGTATGGCGACAACAACGGTGGCCAATCCTTCGATGATGAAACTAGGTCGAGTCAGTATTCGTGATGCTTTGCCGACGACCGGAGAGCTTCATACATCCATCGCCATCCTGCATAATTTCCAATCCCGTCCATCTTGTTGATGGCGTAGGCGAGAAGTCCTGAGAATGCTCCGGCGCCACTCGCTGCGCTGAAGAAGACGGCTTGTCGCTGCGTGTACGTCAATACTGATACCAAGAGCTGAGGCTGTAGCAACGTCGGTACTTACATAGCCCAAGTCCGATGGGCAATACCACATTGTGAGATAATCTGCAATGAATCAGCAAGATGTACAGATCTGAACAGGAGCAAAAGCATTGCTTTTTTCCGTAATTGGCACAGGGGCTTCTGGAAGGGTAAAGACTTACAAGCTACGCCAGGGTAGAGTCCCGCCTCGGTCAGCCCCAAGAAGATGCTGGTTTCGTCAGATGAGATCGAAGTTGGGCAGCACTAGCTATCTCACCGGCAAATCAGCAGACCATGATAACCTTGCACAAGACCCATGCAGATTGTAACTATGCCCCAAGCAGCCACGATGGACGGTAACCAGACCTGAAATTCAGTCAGAGGATGTCAAAAACGATCGAAATCGTCTCACAGAAGGTCGGAGCCTCTTCAGTAGTAAATTGGAGGGGATCTCAAAAGCGATATAGGGGAAGAAGAAGACTGCACGATGAAGTGAGCTCAGGCAAACTCTGTTGGGGTCCATCGAACGCACCAGTCAAGCACAAGTTGTACTCGTTCCCTGCCAGGCCAAGGTCTTTGGACATGCCCAATACCTTCGCATTGCCAATGTTTCTGCATTGTGTCAGCTCACATGTAGGTATCCTGGAAGAAGTTGACTTTACCCTCGGTCAAGGAAAGCAAACAGATAGAGTATCGTCAAAACCGGCATGATACGCAGGTCCATCTTTCTGAGAACTCTGGACTTGTTCACAGACTCAACGCCCAAAGCCATTCCAACATCCGCCGACTGGGTTTCCAGATGACCAGGCTCATCCTTCATTTTCTCAACGTGCAAGGGGATCATTTTCTCTGTCATGTTTTCCGCAACGGTAACAAGGAGGATTGCTCTCTTGTCTCGATTCTGTCACGTGGGTGAAAGAGAGTCAAGTTTCATGCTGCTGCGCAACAACGAGACTGAAGGGAATGGCCAGTTATGTGTACGATCGTCTGCAGGAATTGGAGATACTGGATAGGCTGGACAGTAGCGCTCAATCATTTGTCCATCAGGTTGGCGCACTCCGTGTAGACGACGAGCATGATGCGGAGGTGTTTTGTGGAGAATAACGCGGAGTCGCACCCTCGGGGAGACGGCCGACAAAGCCTCGAATGGCTCGGGAGGGGCACCGCTCACCAACAAGGCGACTCTGGCACACTCTAGTGAGGAAAGCACAGCCTGACTTGGCAAGGTCTTGGACAGAAGCGAAGCGGGACCGATTTGAGCGACCCTTGCAGTACTGCATGCCGGCAAGTGTTTGAATATTGTATCCAAACAGCCGAGAAGAAATGGTCAAGTACTGGTAACTTAGTGCAGCAAGTGGGTTGTTGTAGAGTCCAGTACAACGCTCCAAGCATCATTGGAAGATTGACTGTTACTTGTCCGGAGCAAAGAGGCAGGGGAGGGTGAAATCTGGCTCATTCCTTGTTCAAGATGGACGGCCAATCGTCAAGCATAGTTCCCAAAGGAACCTGGGATACGCACTTACATGTTCTTGATCCGGAGACATTTCCATATAAGCCTGACAGGACATACACGCCCGCAGCTGCCGTTCTTGAAGATCTCATGACATCAACGCTGGCAGATTGCTTCTTGATCGTTCAAGCGTCGGTCGAAAATGGGATGGAGGCGACATTGCAACATCTGCAAAATGCCAGCAAGCAATTTCCAGACAAAGCGTTCCGCGCAGAGATAGAGATACCTGGTGGGGCAACCTTCACGGACGAAGAATTCAAGCATATGAGCGACCTTGGGGTAAGGGCGGTTCGCCTTCACGGAGAGATCGGCATGTCTGGAGATATCCTCGAGGGGGTCAAAGGTGAATTTCGACGCCTTGCATCGTATGCAAGGAGAGCTGGGTGGTACATCTCAGCCATGTGTCCATTGAACATCTGGAACGACGTCGGTGAATGGCTGGTCACGTCGCCTGAGATGCAAGATATCACCATCATAGTCGAGCACAACGGCAGAATCGACCCGACAAGGGATATAGCAAGTTATCCCGAGCTCGACACTTTGTTGGACCTCTTGTCAAGACATCAATCCAAGTTCGCTGTCAAGATATGCGGCATCAACCGACTAGAAAGCAGCAGTGACACTCCGGGAAGAATATCCAAGATTCCTTCGGCAGTCCTAGCAATAATCCAAACGGTACCGGATTTGGTCATATGGGGCTCAGACTGGCCGCACACGGATTACAAGATTCATGGGACGCAGTTCGCAGCCAACAAAGTGGTGGATTTGTCGAATGAAGTCAAACTGTTGACTGAAGCCTTGACACCGGAACTCTGCTCAAAATTGTTTCGGGACAATGCGGCGAGGCTTTTCACATAGACAAGAAAAAGAGCATTCCATAAGGAGTCTGGTCCAAGCGTGTGCGCCGTTTTCACGGCCAGCATTTGAGGTTTGGAAGTGAGTACAGAAGGTGTACGGAGTACCCGAGCTGGAGACAGGAAGGTTGAAGCGGGAGGGCTTAAAATGGCAATGGCTGAAAGTTCTATTTCTAACCAGATGTTAACGAGAATATCCGCCGCCTTTGCCGCCTTAGCAAAGATAGACCCCGAGTCCCGTAGCTTGTCGACTGTCATGCCGGAGATGTGCGAGATAAAGATATTTCGTGTAATTATGTTTGCTATCGCCATGGCAAGGTCCTGTGCAGATAAATTAGCATTTGCCAGCCTCATCGTTTTTGTACTGACCTATAAACTCGAATAGCATGTCGGAGACAGATCCAGGCTTCCTTGCTGCTGTGGAGGAAGCTAAGCAGGGCTTCGGGGAGGGTGGTGTGCCAATAGGTGAGTCTGAGCCACTGAAGTGTGCAAGCTTGATCTAGCGTGAGCTGCGATCTTTGAGTGCGAACGAAGCCTCGGTGCTGATGAGAGATGTAACCGATGGTAGGAGCATGCCTCGTCTCCAAGGACGGCAACATCCTCGGCAGAGGACATAACATGCGTGTGCAGAAGGGGAGTGCCACATTACACGTAAGTCGCGAATGAATAGAGTCCCACAAGAAACCCCTCGTAGAAGAGACTAGCAGGGCAACATATCGTCAGAGACTGAAGAGTTGTATATGTAGGGCGAGACCTCCGCGCTCGAAAACTCAGGACGCCTTCCGGCGTCCGCATACGCCGGTGCGACGATGTACACGACGCTCAGCCCTTGCGACATGTGTACGGGCGCGTGCATTCTGTACAAAATTGCACGCGTGGTGATTGGAGAGAACAAGAACTTCGTGGGCGGCGAGTCATACCTGAAACAACGAGGAATCGAGGTCGTGGTGCTGGAGAATCAGGAGTGCATTGGCTTGATGAAGAAGTTTATCGAGGAGAAGCCTCATGTCTGGTACGTCCATTTTCATCCAGCAATCATCCTTCATTCGAGTTTCCAGCCCTTTCGCCAATTGTAAGAGACCGGTGCCTAAGACTTTCGACAGGAACGAAGACATTGGCGAACAGTGACCATGATTTGGATTTTTCCCTAATAAACTCTTTATTTTCCACCTGCGCATCTATGTACTTCTTCAAAGAAGAACTTCAAGTCGTCAGGATTGACGCCTGGTGTGATTCCGTGTCCAAGGTTGACAATCCATCGTTCTTTTCCCCCACCAAAGCCTTGGACCATATTCTCCACGACGGATGTGATAGCCTCGTGTCCACCGTAGAGTACACCCGGGTCGGCATTGCCTTGCAGAGTAACTCGACCTCGAGCTACTTTTACAGCTTCAGATGGGTCATGTAACCAGTCGAGGCCAACAACATCGTAACCGGAGTCGCAGAGTTCGTCAAGAGCATACCATGCCCCTTTGGCGAAGACGACCATGGGCACGATGTCCTCGCCCATCTCCCGGAGACGTTTAGGGAGATTCTCTGAAATGTATCGGAGTGACGGAAGAGCGAGCTCTTTGAAGGAGGATGGCGACAGTTCACCAGCCCAGGAGTCGAAGACTTGTATGATCTGTGCTCCGGCAGCAACTTGTAGCGCCAAGTACTCAACGCATATTTCTGATATCTTCTTGAGCAAGACCTTGCTTTCTTGACGGTATTTGTAGACCCAGGTCTTTGCTTCTCTGAAAATTTTCGAACCACCGCCTTCGACCATGTAGCACAGCAGGGTCCAGGGTGCGCCGCAAAAACCATAGAGTGGTACTCGTCCAGCGAGCTTTTCCCGTGTCATTGTGATAGCTTTGTAGACATAATCTAGCTCTTTCGCAACATCCACATCTCGCTTGACAATCTCTTGGTACTGTCCGTCCGAAGGCGAGCGCAGCGGGTTGGGGAATTTCGGTCCAACCCCATCGACCATTTTCACTTCCATGCCCATGGCCTGCGGAATGACGAGGATGTCGGAGAAGATGATTGCGGCGTCGATGAGGCCATCGTATCGGTCGATAGGTTGAAGGGTCAGGGTCGAGGCGATTTCTGGAGAGCGGCAGCATTCGAAGAAGTCACGATTTCCCTTTGCTTCGTGGTATTCAGGAAGATAGCGGCCAGCTTGAGTCTTGTCAGCTTGAGACTTGAGGACTGGGAAGAAAAGGCACTGACCGCCGCATACCTTGTCGCATCACCCACATGGGCGGCCTATCGACCTTGTCGCCTGGTAAAGTCAGGTCCTGATCAATGTCCTTCATTCCATTTGCACGAACGCACCACGCGCTGCCCGCAGCAAGCGGTCATTTTTCAACGGAGGAAACTCTTTCTTCATTTTGAACGTGGCAAATACTCAGACTGGTTCGTCTCGAAGAGTCACGCAACGAATGGAGTGAGAACGACTGAGTGCTCGTAACTTCAATGCGAGAAATGGCGTTGTCAGAGACTCTGCAAACTGCGACCTTGGCCGAGGTTTAACCGCCACCTATCACAGCCTCGTAGGCACGAGGCTGTCAAAGTGAGGTGTCTCGGTGGTGGACGAAACCAATTTGCATTGAGGAACAATGGCCTCTTCAGTAATATTGCTAGCAGCTCGAAGTTCACGCAGGGGCAGGTGTGATCTCCTCAACGTCTTCGTCTTCAGCGTCCACGGCCGACTGACCCTTCCTCTTCCTCAAATTCTCCAAGCTGTAGAGCTGTTCCCCTAATGCACTGTTTGTACTTTTGCTGTGTGATGAATCTCCCTCTACCAAATCCACGCTCTCGATACCTGGCACTGCATTGTTCAAAAGCATGGCAAGGCTTGACCTTTCCCATCGCAGTGCTGCTTCCCGTCCTTCTTCAGGCTGAGCTTCACCATTGGTGGTCTCAGACACGTCTGAAAATAGTTCGAACGTCTCGAAGAAACTTGACTCAGGTGTTGCTTCGGGCCGGACATCTTTAATTGAACCAGGCTTATGCACCGTATCAATACTGACCACGATCTCCCACAACGCCGGCCCAATCGCAACGTCCAAAGCATTTCCGCCTAATACCACTGTCTGATGATGCCGTAGCTGGCCTTCGTCGTTGAGACTGTAGCTTAGAAGAATCGGAAGGCTGACTATATGTCAGTCATTCCAAAGATTGAGTGCCAAAGTAGACTTACCCTTCTATCGCCACGAGTAGCAGATGCGGCGGATGACGGGAGTATGGCGACTTTCCACCCACAGTATAATGTACAGGCCAGATATTGGAGACAGCTAGTCGATCTAACGAACGCTCGCCGCCGTTGACATCTAACAGCCTGCTGATGTCTTGCCGCACATCTCCCGCGAAGAGTTCTTCATCGATCAAGTGTCCCGTTCGCCAACGATATACTTTCAAAGAAGGTTCACCGCTTCCCGCAACAAGAAATTCGGCATTCCAAGGTGGGATACATAGCTTAGTGACGAACTCGCGATGGCCCAAGCAATAAACTTCGATGACATGAGCTTGAGAAGTACCTCGGGAAATCCTGATATGCTCATCCCGGTCGGCGGTCAAGATATACTGCTTGCGTTTGAGTCCGTCCTGGACTTCGGCAATGGCGACGTCTGTCAACAGCGAGACATGGCCCAGCAGCAGTTTCAACTCAAAATTCGGGCCTTCCTTCTTAGGTTGAGATATCTTCCTTTCACGTTGCTGTTTCAGGGCTTCCAAATTGCCCTTAGTATGAACTGTTAATTCGGTGGCTGAAGGAGTGTAGAGTGTGTCCTGTCCGTCTTTGTCCAGCTTCCGAGGTACCCAGTCACCGCTTGGATGTAGAGGTAGCAAATAGACATCTCCAAACTTGTCACCAACTAGAATGTTCTTCTCATCTGGAGTCAAGACTATTGCACATATGCGTTTCGGCATGGACCTGCTTCGTGTCAGCCTCATAACTGGCCGACATACAAGTTGCCGACTTACCTCTGGCCTTGCAGATTCAGAACGCCGGTAGTACCGACACTGAACACATTTATTGACTTGTCCTCGGCCGTCACAGTAATGACTGTGGCCGCATTGCTGGTCACAATGACATGCGTCACGTTTGGTAGCTTCGAGTCCTCCACCTTTGCCTTCCGTCGTTCTCCCCTCTTACGGTCAGAGATGATCTCAATCGACTCCTCTATGTCCTCCCGCGCTGGCTCGGCCGGGCCGTCGTCTTCCATTCGGCGCCGTTTGGCCGGCGGACCCTCGTCGCCATCAGCCGTGCCGGCGTCTTCATCCTGTGCGTCTGCCCCCTTCGAACGTGGCCATTGATCCAAAAGTGAGCCATCTTTGAGATTGAACGAGCTAATGACGGGACCACAGGCAGCAAGCAGAAATGGCTGCTGTCCATCCACTGGTTGGACACAGCATAACGTTTGGAAGGGACCTCGACTCATTTTCTGTGGCCAGCTTCCTGAAGATCTCACTCCCCAATCTACATTTGCTAAAAGTCAGGTTACGGTTCTGATCGCATGGCCATGCACGAAAGAATATTTCTGAAGAGTTGCATTATCCACGCACTGTGTTTCACCGTAGAGGCTTGCCAAGAGCTGTGACTCAGCCCAGCGCGGCCAAGATAAGGAAGCGGGAGCATGATCCTTCATGAGCCTCGACCTACTACTCGTTTCACTTCCGATCCTCGACGACTGATCGAAATATATCACCCTTGAATACAATAATGCAGGCATCCCTCCGAGTCAATGCTTCGGAGTATCTGTCAGTTCCATTCATCTCCTCTCAATCTGATGACGGCGCTTTGAAAACTTGATAAGAACTCTTTCCCTCCTTGAAAATCATCCTCATCGATGTCTATGAAACCCTCCTTGGCTTGAGAGTACGGAACGATGGCGAAGGAACGGCCTAGTAGTAGGTTCAGTGAGAGACCCACGTCTGCTTTTCCGGGACTTTACCATTGATGGTTTTGTCGCATGATACTCTCATTGCTGCTGCCAAGCAGCTCTCTACAGTCGCGAACTCAATGCCTTTGTTTCGTATCGCTTCATAAATGGCCGTTGATTGAATTACTGTGCGCACATACCTGCCAGTGAAATTTCAGTCTATGCTGATCGGGCTAAGGGAGCTTCTCTTTGGAATTCAAGGGCAGAAAACGTACGTTGGTGCGATATACGCTACTCTGATACCTTGGTGGTGACACTGGCGTCTGACCGACCTCATCATACCTCTGAGACCGAATTTTGCAGCGGAGTATTCCCAGCTACTCTGTTGCAGGGTCAGATATACTGTCAAGAACAGGGGCTGGCAGAGCTCTACCAAATTATCGACATAACCAACAAGGCTACCACCGAAAATGAAGCAACGGTCTCTTTGGGCTTGTAGGGGACTTCTGCGGAAGTAATGTACTGCAAGTTTGAAAGTGTACATGACACCAATGAGATTTATGTCGATAATGTGCATACTGGGTTTCGTTGGCTTTGCGAAAGGATCTGGTGGAGATTTTATCAGTGTGACCATTTCGGAGAGCCAATCTTGAATACCGCACCTTCCAAGGGCATCAGGGGATCTCCCGACCCTCTTCCAACTCCTGCGTTTGCAATGACGATGTCAACGCTCTTGTGAGGAGACATCAAGATGGCAGTCTCGAAGAGGCGCACTTGGTCTTCCCAAGACCTTGTGTCGCATTTGACGAATACTGTTTTCTCCCTGTTTTGCTGGTAAGCAGAATTGACCATCTTTGGATCACATGGGCCAATCCGTCAACAGGAGCTTGCCTTACGAAGATAACTCGTCTTCCAGTTGTCTACCCTTTTCTTCGTTGATGTCGCAGAACGTCACGAATGCTCTGCAAATCGTCAACAAGACCATTCACTCTTCTGCCTCCTGCAGAACCTACCCAGCCTCAACAAAACCCCTCACGTAGGCTTCCCCAATACCAGCAGCACCTACGAAATTTCAGTCGTGCTCTCTCGCATCGAGCAGCCAGCATTTCGCCCTTTCAAGCAGGAGTCTATGCAGCGGGTAGGGCGGCAAAAGGCTAAGTTCTCTAGGGTTTACTAACCACCAGTAACGACAACACTCTTTGCTCTGCATTGACTTTTGTCTGGCGCAACGCTGCAATCCACGGGGCCGCTGTATGAGTAGGCTTGTGCGGACATATTGAGATCTAGCTACTTGAAAGCGTGTTCCATTCAATGCAAACAGCAACTCATGACTGATACCTGGAAGATTTATTTGATCTTCATTCTTTACTCTTCGATTCCCCTCACCTTTCGCGGAGCATGGCGCGGCAGCGCTGATCTGGAGATGCGGAGGACATCCGGCATCAGCCTTCCCAGCTGCGTGCCAGACTATTTTTTACTGCCGACTGATAGCCGGGACTGCCGACCTCGTTGTGACCCATCTGGCTGAGCTCCCAGGCCCCGTGGCCCCTTACAGAGAACAATAACCGACGTACTCAATCTCGTGATTGAGAATTTTCAGACGCTGAGTCCGTCTAAACTATGCCATTGGTTTTATCTGCAGGCTCAGAGGCCAAGGCAAATACGACAATTGGTCGTTCAGATGGGGTATGCTTGAAGTTTCAAACAACACTCGTGACTATAGGGTCGTTCCAGATCGGATCTGATCAGATATACGGTATCTTAAACCTATATAGCCTACGTTGAACATCTAGCTAGGTTAGGGGAAATGTGCACCTCGATTAGATCAAGTGACTTTGCCATTCGTTTTGTCCAACAGGCTTTCCAGTAACGGGTTATGGCCCCCTCCGGTCTTGAAGAATCCGCATCACTCTCTGTCACTGCTCCGTGCTATTTCTTGAGGTGTTCAAGTATCAGCGCCGTCTCTTCGTCGGCAGCATCGAGTATATGGCTCGGCGGATATTCTGGTTGCCACCCGGCCTTTTCGCCATGACGAGCTGTGAATGTACATAAACCCCCAAGCTGCAGAGGGACAAGTTCTTTGGGGCAACCCAGTGCCTCACCCATGTCGCTCATAGCTTTGTCCGAAGCTGGCTCGACTGTTGCATCAGAGATGACCCCTCTTTTGGCCAAAGCCTTAGCGATCCCAGCATATAAATCTTCCCAAGCAACACTGCCCGGCGAAGCCAAGTAATACCCATTCTTACCACAACCTGGACTCTTATCTGAGAATATCTGCCGGAGTAGGTCCAAGTAGAGTTTCGTGTTGTCAAGAACATGGCACACAGGCCAGGTCTGTTGCGCTCCATCGTCAGTCACAATGACCTACGAAACAAAAGCTTCAGACCTCCAAGGAGGAGGACTCACCGGTCGACCGAAGTCTACGCTGTGGACACGTCCCACTGCTTTTGCAGCCTTTACAATAGCCACGGTCTGAATCGAGATAGGGTTCCCGAAGCCTTCGCCCTTTCCATCTACACACGCAGTGAGTTAGCCCGAGGCGATCGCGTCTACGGTGGGAAAGAACTTACAAACAATGCAAGGCACAAAGATATAGCTGCGCACTCCTAAGGACTCGGCCTGCTCAATCACCGTGTTATTGGTTTCAACAGCCTGGCAATCAGTCGTTAGAGATCGACATTGGACGACAAGATTCTCGATATTCCGATCCTACCGATTGCAGAAGAGGAATTTCAGATCTTTGAGACTTCTGAATTTCGTAAAGCCCCGGCTCATCGTCGAAAAGCGGCCTGTCTGTAGGTGCGCCAGCATGGCTCGAGAATATTTTGGCGCCACTGGTCTTTCCAAGTAATCAGCATAGCATTGCTGTTTGCGATTTTCCGACAACTTACATGCAGAAAATGGACCTCTAGGCCTGTAAGCTTCTTCACCTCGGCAAGGGCCTTGATCAAAAGCACTTGCGAGTCCGAATTCATCGCATCAATCAGGAAGAACACGACGTTGATCTTGTTTTCAACAATAGCTTCGCGCGTTGACGCTTCATCCTTGACATCGAAGCTCAAGGGCTCAGCTCCATATGACTTGACCGCCTTGCCTTGATCATCTGTCCGCACGAGGGCATACAATTTCTCATGCGGCGGCAGATTGGCCGTCTTCCAGCGAGCCAGCAGTGTACCGCCGAGGTAGCCCGATGCTCCGGTCAGGAGGATTCTGTGCGACATGAACGAGTGTTTGAGCAAGGATACTAGTACCGGAGTATGGGCGTGTGCCTTCGCGAATTAAATCCCTCTCTGGTCTAGTATTCCCAGGCGTCGCCCCGATTTACGAACAGACATCACGGCTCTTGACACAACGTCACTCGTCGCCTGTAGATATACGAGATATCCCCAAGTCTCCAACAGCATCAGCTCTAAAGGCTCTCCATTCCCCTCATGATTATTCAGCCGCAAGAGCGCACACGTGAATCCAGGAGTCAGTAGTGCGAAACGATCCGATTTAGGTTAGCGCCGTATACCGCAATGCTTAGGTAAGGTGAGCATCTCCAAAGTGCCAAGAGTTGCACCTCACACACCCCATGAATTTTTGAGCGCAGGTTGATTGGAATCACAGTCTCATCGCATAAAGACCACTTCAACCTCACTATCGCATTACTCTTTGCCCTTAAACATCCTAACTTCATCCTCAAGAAGTCATGGGGGGCAAGACTGGAACCAAGGCTGTGTACTTCGACAAGCTGAAGGGCTTGCTCGACGAGTACAAGTCCATCTTCATCGTCGGTGGACTTTGAAATCCTCGAATTGCGGCGTACTGACAGAAATCGCAGGTCAGCGTTGACAATGTCTCCTCGCAACAGATGCACGAAATCCGCCAGTCCCTCCGAGGCGAAGCAGTGGTTCTGATGGGCAAGAACACCATGGTCCGACGTGCGCTCAAGGGATTCATCAATGAGAACCCGGAGTACGAACGTCTCCTGCCTCACGTTAAAGGTGCGTCGGGCGCTGGGATACACCGTGAAAATTACACTTCTGACGTTTGCAGGGAACGTTGGCTTCATCTTCACCAACGGCGACCTCAAGGCCACCCGTGACAAGATCCTTGCGAACCGAGTTGCGGCGCCTGCCCGTGCTGGCGCTGTCGCTCCTGGCGATGTCTACGTCCCTGCCGGAAACACTGGTATGGAACCTGGCAAGACATCCTTCTTCCAGGCTCTCGGTGTCCCCACAAAGATTGCTCGTGGTACCATTGAAATCACCACTGATCTCAAGTTGGTCGAGGCTGGCGCAAAAGTCGGTGCCTCAGAAGCTACGCTGCTCAACATGTTGAACATCTCGCCTTTCACGTACGGCATGAAGGTACAACAAGTTTATGAGGAGGGTCAGTCTTTCTCCCCGGATGTCTTGGATGTCGAGGAGAGTCAATTGCTCAAGGCATTGTCGTCTGCAATTGCAACCATCACCACCATCTCCCTTGCCACCAACTACCCTACCCTGCCATCCGTCATCCATAGCTTGATCAATGGCTACAAGAAGGTCATTTCAGTTGCGCTTGAGATTGACTATAGCTGGGAGGCGATCGATGAGCTCAAGGATCGCATTGCCAACCCTGACAAGTATGCCTCCGCTGCGCCAGCAGCTGCCGCCGCTTCGACGGAAGCTGCCGCACCAGCTGCGGCCAAGGAGGAAGAAAAAGAAGAGGAGAAGGAAGAAAGTGATGACGAAGGTGAGTTTCCAGACCCTTCGTCTACCCTGCTATTATTTGCTGACGTGTCTCAGGCTTCGGTGGACTGTTCGACTAAATACCTTGAACATCGCGCGTTGTCGGGAGATGCAATAGGGAATGTCATGCCAAATACAGCTAGTCCAATAGACATGCGACATAGGAGCAAAGACATGAATTGCACACCACCACAATTGATTTTGATGGCTTCTGACGTGACACGCTGTAGTACGATCTTACAGCTCATATACCTTGGTAAGCACGATCTCTTTCCTTTGATTCCCCAATGGTGTGATGATACATTTTTAACCCCGAGAACTTGTTCGATGATGAACAAAACTACGCAACAACACTCTAATTTTTTACTGACTACCAATACTCTCTGTTGAAATCCTTGTGTATTGTACGATCCATACTGACTGCTTCTAAAAGTAGTTGATCTCACGAGTGTTCTTCCAGCTCCCTTTCCCCGACGGGTGGCCCTCCGCATAGCGTGCACTGCGATACCGTGTGACAACGACTTGTCCCCTGTACTTCTGCAGGGCCCTTTCCGACAGTGTCGGCCTTGTCGAGGAGGGCTGATCTATCTCAATAGGATTCGTAACGGCGATATTATCGGTCTATCAGATCTAGCAGATAGTCCCGTAGTGGGCACGCGAGTATGGAGGCACATGAAACATACGTTGGAGACAGAAGTCCATCTCTAGTACGATTGTCGTGGTCCATGATGCAGAACAACTCTGTCGCTCGAGCATTTATGCATACTCTCTAGGCAACGAATTCTCGAGGCTTCCTGTCCTCCTTGGCTGCCTCTTGCTTTCCCTTCTCGTCCCAATTGATCAATTCTATCTGCGACTCAACGCTCTGCTCTCGTGATATCTCAGACGTCGTATCCTGATCGGTCGACCCCCAAGTGTCTCTGTATCTGGCCCATAGATGATCGACCGCTTCACCAAACATATTGTGCCAAAATCTCTTCTCGTCGTACTTCTCCAGGCCCAGAGTTTCGTTCATCCTGCTCACAGTACCCGGTCCTTGTTCGCTCTCAAGCCACTCCAAGAACCATGCAGTCTTCTGGTAGCCTTCATCCCATTTCTGCCCTCTGTTTTCAGGTGATCGGCTCCAATGCGGTGGGGCAAGTCCAGCTTTCAGGCGAACGAAATCGGCAATGCCCTCGATGAGGCCTCCTGGAGCAGTACCCTGAGCATTGTTCTGGAAGCAATGGACCATTTCGTGAGTGATGACACCGGAAACCTCGTGGCGTATTCCAGTCGGGTTCCTGGATAGGACACCTTGCACGTAGTCAAGGGATAGGTGGATCTCTTTGTGAAGGTCATCCAGCTGCAGACCGCTGGTGTACGCGACTCCGCCCATCGCTCGGAGTATCACTGTGACAGATCTGACTTTGGGAATATTACTCAAGCCATAGGGCACGTAAAGGTGGGCGAGAACATGCTCAACAGCACGTGCAAGGTAGAGCCCGCTGTCCAGAGAAGAAGACGCGACTTGACTGGCTGGATGGCCGATATCGTCCAGATGGAGTCGGAGAGTAGGTTTGTGGTGCAAGTGAGGGATTGGAACAGGCATGTTGGAGGTCCTCGAGGATTGTATCCGCATGGATGACTCAATCGACGGCGTGCGCAACTTGACGCCTAACGTCCAGTTGCAATGGATTTGACAATGGAAAGGCTGAAACATGCGGTTCAAGCTTATGGACAGTCTCGTCCCATTGACCGGGATTCGATGGCAATACCGCGGGTCTTGGGTATCCTGATCGAATCCCGGATGCTGATGGGGTGGTTCATGGGAAGGCTGGCCGTGGCTGTTCAACAAGTGGAGGTGCGTCGGAAGAAACAAGCCACTTGACTCGCGAGTCCGAAGTTTGGGGCGCCACGGAGCGCGAGTGAGCGCCACACTAGCGCTCCCCGTCATTGGTCGATGGTGAACTTCATTGCCAAGAACACTCTGAGGCTCGTGGTCCTCCCAAAACAAACAGCGATCACTTACCAGCGTGACCTCTTCTTCTCTCTTTTGCTTTGTACCAAACTTTCAGAACGCCTCAAGACCCATGAGGACCGTCGCTGAGTGTCATCAACAACATTGCGGTTTCGGAGAGGGTTGATTTCGATTGAACTGGTATGTCCCGTCCGCCCATAAATATGGCCGCCCATCCCATCTTCCTCTTTCTTTCTTTCTTCACATACATTCTACACTTGCATCACGTGACATTGTTCCCACTCCATCAACATCAACAACACTTTTACACTGCAAAGCTCTGTTGCTTCGCTGCTACTCTCTATACTCTTCATACTTTTCAAACAACTCATACTCAAATCCTACCTGTCCAAACCTTGCCCTTGTTGACCTCCAGTTCAACATGGAGTCACACAGGGCTGGCGTTGCCAGGATGGATTTTTGTATGCCTTGTTTCCTCAGTGCACCGTCGGTATAGGTTACTGACATTGCTCGTTCCTCAGTCAAGAAAATCGATAATTCCATTGCGACTGCTGGAAAGACTGTCTATTTCTCCCTCGTCGCCACCAGAGCCAAGATGCTCGGAAAAACCTATGTTGACGTGCTCAACCTTTTGCAATACGAATTCACTCTTCCTGAGAACGAGGAGACCTGGAAAAAGCGCCAAGACCTTCTCTCTTCGCTCTCCGACATCTTCGAACAACGCAAGGAGAACAGTGTTCTTCCACGAGACTTTGTCGAAAGAGTCAAAGCCATCTTGCCCCAAATTGTGGAAGCTGCCTCCTCTGAGCGGACCACCTTGTCTGCTTCAGCCTGTCGTACGCTCTGCCACATTGCGAAGAATCTCGAGAATCAAATCCTACCTCAACTCGACATCCTTCTTCCTGCACTCCTAGTCCTTTGTGGCTCTACCAAGGGTGTCAACCAGAAGAATGCCAACGATGCTATCACCGTCATCTGCCAGCACGCCGGCTACAGCCCACGTCTCTTCTACCACATTTGCTCTGCTTTCAGAGACAAGAGAATTCCTCCTCGCACTTTTGCACCGGAATGGCTTCGCATCCTTCTCAAAACCTACCGCACCCAGATGGATGCAGAGAAAGATGGTCACGCAGCACAAAAGGCCATCTTCCAGGGCCTTACCGATGGACAAGTCAAAGTTAGAGAAAACTCTCGTGCAGTCTACTGGGAGTTCGCCAAATATGACGTTCAGGGAGCTCGTATGATTATGGGTGGCCTCAATTCTCACGCTCAAGCTGCCCTCCGTGACGATCCTCACAATCCAGACAAATCTACCAAAGGCTCCAGAGCTCCAAGGCCAGACTCTGCCCTTGCTCAGATCAAAGCACAATCAAAGCAACGGTTGCAACAACATCGTGGGTTTACACCAGCATCAGTCAAACCGGAAGACTTCATCTTCGGCTCTTTGGAGGGCATCAATCCCACGGCAGATGACAAACAACCTGCTCCCAAAGCTGCTTCCGAGCATGCCAAAGACAAGCAAGACAAACACGTCCAAGAAAACTCTCATCCGAGCGAGCCAGCAGGAGGCTCTCGTCATGGTTCACGTCCAAACTCCCAAAAGTCCTCCAAGGACTCCAAACTCGACAATGCCAAAGATCTCAAGACTGCGAGTCCGCAGACTGAGGCACGTCCATTGTTGTCGGCACCGGTCAGAAGAGGCCGCATTGTTGCTACACCAATCTCTGCTGTCTCAAACACCTCTCAGCGTCCTGGGTCTCGTGGGGAACCCACCAAGAAATCTGTTGACTCCAGAGACAAGGGTGCTACTGAAAAAGCATCTGGTCGGCAAACTCCAGTCTCACATTCCAACAAAGACTCCATCTCGTCAACTGCCAGCCACCACCGCAAGACTGCGAGTCGTCACGAGACCCTGAAAGCTGAAGCAAAGGAGCTTTCGGCCTCTACAAACCAATCACATGGCAGGAAGACTGGTCGGCAGACACCAGTTATTGCGGAGGACAAGGAGCCAATTGCTCCTCCCATTGCCGAGCCTGTCAAACACGAAGAACGTCAAATTCCGCTCATTATCGAAGAGAAATACATGTCGGCTCCTGCTGTCTACAAAGACATCCTCAAGGAAAACGTGCTTGGCGAGCAGCCACCTGCTGCATCGACCTTGCCGCTCCGTCCAGTTCAAGCGCTCGCACCCGAGATCCAGATGCCTCTACCAGGACCTGCAACTGACAGCTTCACAACCATTGAATACACTCCGGAGGGCAAGGAGAACACCAACATTATCCAAAAACACACTTACAAATCCCCAACTCGATCATCACATCGATCACCAAGTCGTTCACCAAAACGACGTAACAGCATCGCATCTGCCAGAAAGTCTCTGGCCACCGCCATGGAATTCCTCCGCCATGGAACCCTTGATGCTCTCGGCTATCGCAGGCTTAGAAAGCTACTCGAGAATCATCGGAGTGTCTTGATCACTCGCCAGTCACAGTTTAACGAACTATTTGAACTCCTTATCACCAACCTGGCATCCTTGGACGAGATCGCTGAACGCAGAGATAAGAGGATCGGCAACCTCAACCATCCTGCCTACAACAGACACACTATTGTTATCATGTTGATGGATCTCTTTGATCAATATCCTCAGTACCCCGAGCCACAGCCAGGCATGACCTTGTGTGCACTTATTATTGCAAGATGCAATCACACTACTGGTTTTGCGTCAGCTCTTACAGCCATCGACATTACTGCTCGCAACCTCTGTATGACCACCCCAAATCCGCTGCCTACTATCGACGCAGTCCTGGACACACTACAATCGATTGAAAATATCATTAACGATAATGATCCTATTATTACACCTAAATCAACTACCACTCTCCTTTGGAATAGTCTTCAGAGCGTTGCAACAGACTTTGGACCTGAAAAACCTCGCTTCTCCACCAGACTACCTGTTATTTTGGCCTTTGGGTTGAATCTGCTCAACTTCCTCCTGGCCCGAGTCTCTGCCTGCGGTCAGACTCTCTACACCATTCAAGAGGACCGTTTGGCGTCGTATGCAGAACACCTGCTCTCAACCTACTCATCCCTCATGAGACGACACATCATCACCTTCTGCAAAGCACTCCATTCCATCATCAAGCCAGAGAGAAGATTCTACAACTACTTCAGTAAGGAATCAGACAAGAACCTCATTCATTACTATGTGGCTGGTGCTTCAGGTATGCCCAGTGGAAGCTTGGGTAACACAGGAAGAGTCGTTATGCCGGACGAGGACTATGATGACATGCATATGGAATCAGAGCCGTCGACATATGATCCTGGCTCGCAGGTGTCCGCCGATTGGAAGCTCCTTGGAACTACGTTGAGGCACGGAGTCTATGGACAACAGATGGGTCCAGGGACTGTTGATGTTACAAGGGTTGGTTTTGCTTCGTCAGAGGAATCTTCAGCCAATTGGGAGATCCTGGGAGTCACTGCTGATGAATGAAGGAGCGACATTGTATTATTACGAGTATTATTATGAAGGGCATGGGTATCCTTATTATTGGTTATGGGATTGGTTATGGTTATGGTTATGAGAAGGAGTTCAGACTCAAATGATGGAGACACAGAACTTCAATGAAGGCGTTTGACAATTATGATGCTCCTGTATTCCATGGTCCATGCCCGTAGTACTCCCAGTGTGTACATCGTACTCCGTAGATGATGTTAACGGAGTGCGGAAGATGGGTGTTTCAGATTGTTCCTTGACATGGATGATGATGGAGGAAAGCAAGGAAGCAAAGCCATATTTCTAGCCTGGATTGCGTACCCAGTGCTACGTGTGCTCATCGAAGGTCCAGTGAAACGGTAGATCCTGCAAGTGGCCTGGGTTAATCTGCTCAGCTTAGCTGCCTTGTTAGACCACGTGGGGGTCGCTTGCGAGTGTAACGAAGAACGACCGTGATGTGGTGGCACGACATGTTGACGTTCGGGAGAGACGGCTCAGAAACTTGGGAGGTCAAGGGCTGACATGGTCCTAGCAATATTGTGACAGGCAAGAGGAGTCTTCTGTCGCCCGCCACGAGATAAGGGGAGTTGCAAGAGGGAAGAGAGAAGCGGGGAGATCTCTCAGTTGCGCCGAACTCTGGAGAAAGGAACTGCTGCATGAAATAGGGAGCCGAAACCATGAGCAAGAGACGAGGCTTGTCAACGCGGTCGCAGGCTAAGAGCCTTTTAGTGCCGGTGGGTTGATGAAGTGCAGTCTAGTTGAGCCTGGTGAGCCAAAAAGAGCACGACAATAATAAGGGGTTGTTGTAGGCTAGACAAGGCCATCTTCCTCAGCCTGCACCAGCCTGCTTCTTAATGGATTCCAGCACGGCTAGCCCCCATTAAAACTGACTGCGTAATGGAGCCCTCCTTGAAAAGTCGGCCTGGTAGCCAATGGCCCTGGGGGTTCACTGGCTAAATGGGCCATGATCATTGAAGGGCCCCATCATGCCCTCTCGAGTCAACTTGGGCCTTTGATTTTCAACGCCATTCGGTGAACACGTCCTCCTAATCGTCAATCCTCTGAAGAAACTATGCCTACCTTACGTTAGTGGGCACAGGCACAACCCTCTTCGTACCGTTACTCTGAATGAGTTGGACGACTGCAAGATTGCCTCAGCTCTTCAATACACCATCACTGTTCTCCGAGGCGAACGCACGAACACAACAATAGAACGTCCTTTCTTTGCTCCATGTGCTGTTGTCCTCCACAAGACCACGCTGGGCCATTCGCCGCATGCACAAACGTCAGCTGCAGCCGTCATTCACTTCTTACTCCCGCATTGACTTGACGCGACCGCTCACCCATCAACTGTCTGCGCAACTCCATCACCTCTCTTCAAAACCCCAGCCGTTCGCATGCTGACGCCCTTCGATCCTTACTCCTGGTACACCATAACTACCTGCTTCACGGTCCTCTTTTGCAATTGACATACCTCAACGGACGACGCTGGCCTACGTTTCTTGTACCTGTCAAAAAGTTCTATTTTCGGCCGATTTTGGGGCTCCCGACAAACGCCTGTTTACCACATTGTCCGAGTCGTGTCTCAACTGCGGGTCAGTGCAGAGACTGGCTATCAAAAGAGAAGAACATATCGCTTAGTCGTCGCTTAAGCCGTTCGGTGTACACATTTTGCGTTTGTTTGCGTTTCCTGCGCCGCGAGAAGGGATCATTAATGAACTACATTGTATCATCTCAAACGGGGTTCAGTTCGTCCTGAGACAAAATTTACCACATGTTCTCAACAGTGCAGGCACACTGGGCAGTACAGATCGAGGAAAGAGGACATAATGGCCACGGCATTGGAGTCTCCGATGGCTTTCCCAGAGTCCCCTCTGGATCCAGATGACGCTCCATTTCCCTGCAAAGGCTGTGGACAGGTGAGATTCTTGCGCTGTAGAGAGGTATTAGGACTGACAACTTCCGAAAGATCCTTGAAGAAGGCAAGGCATTCGAGCTAGGTACGCTTATCTCCCGTCTTCCTCGATCCAGGACTCTCCGCTGACGAATGAATAGCTGGTAACAGATGGCACATTGATTGCTTCCGCTGCAACACCTGTAACACTGCCCTTGATTCCGACGCAAACCTTCTACTCCTCGGTGACGGCTCTCTCATATGCAACAACTGTACCTACAGCTGCAGTAATTGCGGCAACAAGATCGAGGACCTGGCCATCTTGACCGGAGACCAAGCCTTTTGCGCCAATTGTTTCAAGTGCCGGAATTGCAAGAGGAAGATTGAGAATCTACGGTATGCGCGCACATCACAGGGTATCTTTTGCATGGATTGCCATGAAGCGTTGATGGCCAGGCGGCGCAAGAAGAGCGCAAAGGGTGCAGCGCAGCGGTCCAAGCTCTCGAACAGTTCGCATCTGGACAAGTCACTACCAGCAATTCCGCCTCCTGAAGCCGGAAAGACTGCGTATGCGCCAGAGGAGTCGTCTCCCTACCTCGAGGGCTATGTGGAAGCGCCCAGCGAGGCTCCGTCTGTGGCCAAGACAATGAGTGAGCTGAGAGACGTAGATTCCAGGCCTTCCACAGGTGACCAGACTCCTCCGCGAGGTAAGAAACCGATCTACACTGCCAGATTGTTCTTGTACTAATGCATAGGGCATTCTAGATCTGCTCACTCTTCCCTCGACCACCTTCCGCAACAATAGGCAGTCTGTAATGTCCCAGCGCTCAGATCTTTCAGGAGGTGGTGAGGAGTTCTTGATTCCCCTTGCGTTCGACCCTACAGCGCAGCCAGCCGCTGCATCACCCGCGATGTCAAATCAGCTCACACCCCGCGTGGTGGAAGAGAAGCCCAAAGACTACTTCTCCAGCAGACCGGGGCCGACGTCACAGCCTTCTGTAGCAAAATCCAACACTTCGAGTCCGCACATTGCCTACCAAGAGAAAGGACGACAGTCCTCGCGCGAGGCTACTGAGAGAAGTCGGACTGGCGGAAATGTCAGCAGATCTGGTTCAACTAGAGCATCTCCATATGCTCTGGCGGAGCGGCCACGAAGGTCTGAAGATTCTCCTCGCTTGTCGCAGCAACTTGCTCGCAATAACGATCCAGCATCAAGTGACAGATTCAAGTTACAAGATGCGCCAAAGACTAAGAAGCTGTCCGGATCGACTCCCAATTCACGTTCCGAAGCATCCACACCTCGAGCAGACCTTGCTGCTGATCCCATGGAGCAATTGACAACCTCAAGGACCCTAGTTGGCTCCGACCTGGGCTCCCCATCCGATCGAGGCTTCTCAACGCCACGTCTTTCGAATGAACCCAGTCCAGCTACGACCGATGAGTCGCCTAGGCATGCGCAGTTGCCCGTCACTTCAATCTTACAGAACCTGCCGAAGAGAGGCGATTCTCTAGATAGTGCGAAGCGCAACCAGACAATACCAAGAAAGGAGCTCAATTCTGCAGCTAACATCCCCTCGAGTCTCAGCGCAACTGTGAATGGTACGACATCAACACCAAAACCAACCATGCAACCTACCGATTTAGCAAGGGCGAATGGTGGGAAGGTCATTTCTGGCCCTATTGGGTCACCCAGCTCCAAGAGTATCTTTGATACGGACGATAATTCTGTAGGTCTAACGGACCTTCCAAGTGCTGGCAAAGCAGGCAACGAGTCATTCATCGACCCTCGAGCGCCACCTCTACCGCCTTCGGATCATTCACGGTCACGGAACGAGTCTTTCAATACGCTATACTCTGAGAACCAGCGGAACCTGGAAGGACAGAAGTCACCAGGATTGCCAAGATACTCTACAGGCGGAGAATTTACCATGGACGAGGACATGGCTCGCATCATGTCTGGCGACGAACCTAACGCTCATGAATCATTCCTGAAGAGAGTGTCAAATTCGGTCCGCCATGGTCGTAGCTATAGCGACAAGACCGGTCGTCTTTCTCGTGAGCGGTGGCCTAGGTCACCAGCAGTAGGACCTTCATCGATCGGCCAAGAGATTAGCAGTCCCAGCTCTGCATCGCCTGAACACCGCGACGAACTTGCCTGGTTCAAGAATGAGCTTCGGCGCGAAAGACAAAAAACCATCGAGCGAGAAAAGCGGATCGCTGAGCTTGAATCGCACCTTGACTCGACCGCAAACATCAGACAGATGAACTCGGAACTCAAGGAAAAGAGGTCGACCATTGTCGTACTTGACACTCAAAAAGAAATCGTCGTCCGAGAACTCGAATTGCTGACGGAGCATTTGGCGGTCGCAAAGCGCAGTGGCGAGCCATTTGACCTGACCAAGATGAGCAACGCTGTCCTTCGCGACTTTGCGGAAGCGTTGGAGAAATTGAAAAACTCGTTTGCCCCTCAAATCGAAGAGTCGATACAGAAGCGCAATGACTTGGTCGATGAGATCGCCAACTTGACCCAAATGAAGGACAAGAGTTTCATGGAGTTTGAGCAGCTTTCTTCTAAGAATGCCCAGCTGGCGGAACTCAACAATCAATTGGTCCATCAGATTCAGGGTCTGTATAAGGCCAATTCTGGTAACCAGCCTGAGCCCAACAAACCAGCCATGAACGGCCTCGGAATTTATTCGCACCACAAAGAAAAGTCGAATGTCTCCTTCGACTCGAGAGAGACAATGCGCAACCCATCAACCGACCTGACAAACATTGACTCAGCCACCACTTTGCAAGCCGGTGAAGCAGAGCCGGTGACTGTATTACAAGGCCCGCAGATGGTTAACATCAGAAAAGGCCAACCCAGGAAATTCGACTGGAGGAAGGGACAGAAAGTTGCCAAGGGAGTCACTAAAGGCTTGAAGGGCGCTTTCTCGTCGACACAGCAGAGTTACAGCCGAGACCTCCAATTTGCTGAAACTGGTTCGTATGGTGCGCAACCAATCGGCCAAGAATACTCAAGTCTACCCAAGTCGAATCCAGAACCAGTCAAACAGAGCGGCTTCGGTTTCTTTGGCAACCAGAAAGCTGCGCCGAGATCCAACGGCCTCTACGCTCCTCAAAACAACACCAGTACGCCTTCTTTGCTGGTCGATGCGTCTACACGTATGTATCTGGCCCTTTGTTGAACCATCCTAGTACTAATTCCATGTAGAACTTTTTGGCTCTGATCTTGAGCAACGAGCCGAATTTGAGAAGACTGACATCCCCATGATTGTCAGGCGCTGTGTTGAAGAAGTGGAGTCCAGAGGTAGGCCGAAGCCCTAAATTCTAACAATATTGTATCTGACATGGACAGGCATGGACGTCGAAGGCATCTACCGAAAGTCCGGCGGGAATTCCCAAGTCCAACAAGTCAAAGAGTGGTTTGAAAATCCTTCCAAGGATTTCGATCTGTCTGACGAAGACTTGGATATCCATGCTGTGACTTCTGGTCTCAAGCAATACTTCCGCCGACTGCCGACACCGCTCATCACTTATGACGTCTATGACAAGCTGCTTGACACGACGAGCATTGCGGAAAAGGACATCAGGATTGAAGCTATGCAACGGGCGCTGGAAGACCTACCACGTGTTCATTACGACACACTGGAGTACCTGATTCAGCACCTTGCCAGAGTTGTATTGCAAGAGAAGGAGAATCTCATGACATCCATGAACGTTGCAGTGGTCTTTGCCCCTACAATCATGCGACCGGAGAGTCTCAATCGTGAGTTGAGCGATACTAAGATGAAGAACGAAGCAGTCATGTGGATGGTCGAGAACTGCGAAAGTCTGTTTGTGAATTGAACCGAAGTCGGTACTTGGACCGTTGGATAGGGGTTTTTGGATTGGGAGTGAAGAAGGCGCCAAAAGGAGCTTTCCTTCATCATGATCAACGATAGTGTTTGTACCAATTTATTGAGCCTGGCGTCTTGGGGAGCAGAAGGGTGTGATCAGGGAAGATCTGTCGAAGGAGAAGACCATTTTTGATGGGGTCTTTTGCGACATATTTTGTGCCCAGACTGTCGGCCTGGAAGAGCTGAGCTTGATACTCCGACCTGAAGTCACACTGCTGTTAGATTCGTGAGAAGTTGGATAGGGAATGAATTCAAGTTGAACCGAGGGATCCGTATTGTACCTACCGTGCTACAGTGAGGCTCAGTTAGGCCTCATATGAAAGCGGCCTCTGGTCTCTCCCTAGGATCAAATTGGACTCGGCAACTAGGTTTTCCCTTCACGAGTAATCTAGATAGCCGCCTTTGATATATCCTTGGTGACGCGTGCCCTCTCTCAATTGCGGAGGCAAGGGGAGAAGACTGTTTGGGATTAGCTTATAGGCGATTTAGTGAGCCGTGGTGAGCCGTGGTGAGCCTAGTCGCCTAACATGAAACGGAAGCATCGGCCCACAGCCAGTACTAAGGTAGTTAGCACTATTTCGCAGGTACTCGGACATCCAGTGTCCGGCCAATTTCATGATCTGCCACGCCGACTGCAGGTCGATGAATTACAACTAGGTGTGATTCACAGGAGAGAACCCCAGGTTTGGTCGCCAACACAAACAATAGCCACGCCGAGAGACACAGTGCTTCGGTACTTCACGCCGTTCCTCCCTGAAATGATTCGAATATCACCCGGACACTGCTAGCCGTCAGAAGATGATGCCCTCAACCACCATCAGCCACGATGAATCAACAACAGTACTATCAAGGATCTCGACAACCGCCGCCGCTCTCTAACGGCAATCGCAATGGGTCTGCCAGCGGCCCTCCCGGGGTCAAGCAACCCGATCCTCTCGAGACCAACCAATCCCGTGCGGCGCGCTTTGAAGATGAGAAGAGGCGCATTATTGAGAGCTGCTTCAATAAAAGAGACCAGGATGGAATGCAAGTCGAATCCTACATTACGCACGTCAGAGTCCTCGAAGATGGCTCCTACCCTTCATCACCCCCTCCTCCCGATTCTCCTGCGGCGAACAAGAAGAGCAGAGTTATCCTGGTTGCCGTGCGCAGGTCAGGCAAGGTCAGAGTGCATAAAGCCAGAGAGAATCCTAACGGCACATTCTCGATTGGTAAAACATGGAATTTGGACGAACTGAACGCAATATTGTCATATTCTGCTTGGGTCCCTACAACGCCGCAGCAGCAGATGGAGAAACTGTGGGCGTCAAACGCTGGGTTTACAGTCACTCTTGGGAAGCCATACTTTTGGGCAGCACCGACCCCGAAAGAGAAGGACTTCTTTATTGCTAGTCTGGTCAAGATATACCGGAAATATACTGGGGGGAAAGTACCGGATCTTATTGGCTTCTCGCCGCAGGAGGCAGCTCAACTCACAGGCACGCCATCTGTTCAAGGCGCTCCAGCACCCAGGTCCGCTGGTAGCTTCTCTCCTCCTGCAACTTCTGACCGCTCGACTCCTCCTATGCAGCCGCCATTGATACCAGCCCTGAATGCCAATCGACCGCAGTCGCCGTACACCGCCCAACATCCTCCACCGAGCAGAGATGGCAATAGGTATGCGTCGCAAGAGCAAGATCGGCCTTTCACGCGTCAGGACCAGCACCATATTGCAAGGGACGGACCAAGACCACCCTCTCAGCACGAGAACAGAGCCCCGTCAAGGCCGGACCGTAGCACTCCAGTACAAGAAACCCCTCGGAATCAGCCATATGGTACTCAATACCGGCGAGACGACGGCCGTGCCCCGTCATTGGCAGACAATCAACCAACACCGGGGCGGCCTTCGCTCAGTCCCAAACCCTCAAAATCATCCCTACCTCGGAATGAACCAGTTCCGGAGCCTCAACCTCTGAGACCGAATGGCCTGGGGGCAGTGAAGCCTGCAGGCCTGGACTTACCTGGCAAAAGATTGGGACCGAGACCTAGTCAGGATTCATTTCGCAATGGCTCTGGAAGCGATGCCATGGGTAGCTCGAGGCCGAGCACAGCAACTACTGATCGGAGGACCCCGGAACCCCGGCCCGGTGTTCCAGCGTTTGTCGAACCTTTGCCAGAAAGAAAGAGGCCAATTGCAGCTGCTCCGGAGCCCGTGGCGGACCACCATGGTCCTCCAAGTCAGGATGGCGACACGTTTGTGACTCCGATGGGTACACCAACAAATTTGAAAGGGGAAGAACCGCAGAAGCAGGCGCCAGATTATTTTGGCGCCAAACAGCCTCAACAAGATGCCAACAAAGAAGCAAATAATTCCATACTACTCAGCAGTGCCACACATGGGCCTGATAGCCAGGATGAGACCCCTAGTCAGATTACAGACGAGCCAGTGACAGCAGAGCCAAACGACGCAATATCTCCACCTCCGCCTCCAAAGATCGAAGAGGAACATCGACCTGGCTTGGGCCCTATGATCAAGAAGAAGTCCGGCAAGGATATTGCGAACCAGTTCCGGAAAGCTGCTCTTGCTGCACAGGCTTTTCAACCACGTCAAGGCGGTGCTGGTGCACGTCTGAAAGCATTACAAGATAGAGAGAAGCAGTCAAATGAGCCTGATGGTATCACTTCAGTCGTTCCAGCACCTTTGCAACGAGGTATGAGTGGCGACAGCGCTAGAACTGGAACTCCTGATTTGGCCAGCCCAGACATAGAGAACAGCCACCAGCCTGTGCCCAAACCGAATGATGTTATCCCGAAAGTCCAGATTGAACGGACCGCGACATCTGACAGCGTTGCCAGGCCTCAAACGCCAGTACCGAAGCCCGCGGCTGCCACCGCTGAGGCACCTAAAGAGCCAGAACGAGCACAATCTCCAGACAAGGCGCGGTCCCGATCACCGCAAAGACGACGGCGGCAGAAGCTGGAAGCAGAGGTTGGAAAATATTGCGCGAGTTTGGGCATCGATCCACGGATCATGGACGGTCGTGGTGCAGAGTTCAATGAGCTTCTTACCGAGTTTGGTTGGGAAGGCAAGCTTGCAAACCAACAAAAGGTGGAAGACTTCGAAACAGACATACGTAGGGAAATTGGTCGGGCTCAAGCGAGTGGTTGGCTTGGTCATGTTGAGCAGCAGGAAAGCAAAGTGCAAGAACTTGCAAAGGCTTTCGACAAAGCAGTTGCGGAATGCGAAGAGCTAGATGGGCTGCTCACGCTGTATGCCCACGAGCTCGACACTCTTCACGATGATATCGAGTACATCGAGGCTCAAGGTCAAGGCCTACAGGTGCAGACCGCCAACCAGAAACTGCTTCAAAGCGAATTAGAGAGCCTGCTGCAGACCTTGACGATATCCTCTGGGGATCTGCGAGCCTTGAGAGCGGCACCAATCGACAGCTATGATGGCTTGCAGGCTGTCGAAAACTCACTGGCGTTGCTCTACCGTGCAATGTTGACCATTGACCCAGAGATCCGGCAGAACAAACTTCGTCAAGCGGATGCATCTACAGGCCGGGCCGGGGTTGGCCACTTTGCAGACGCCGAGATTGGTCAGATGCGTGCGGTGCAGCAGAAGAAGGAGCAATACAAAGAGGAAAGCATGACTTTCCTTAACCGACTAAATCAACATATGAAGGCCATGTTTCAGATGGCTGAACAACGCACCAGTGAAGAAAACGCCACTGCCAGCGTATCATCAGGAACGTCTGCATCACTCAATCTCCGTGCGTATAGTGCTTCAAGGCAGGAGTTGTGGGTTTACAATGCCATGATGCTTTTCGTAAGAGAAGTGAACCAGTACGAGTGGCAGACGTTGATCAGTAGCTACGAGATCAACGTCAAGAGCATCTATCAAGCACAATTTCGAGATTATTCGATGAGTCTTAAGAAGACTGCCCGGAAGCCGACTGGAGAGGAGCAAGAAATTCTGTTCACTCACCAGGAGAAAGAGAAGGCGGAAGAATCACTCACATCGACAGCTGCCCGTAAACTGACGGTCAAGCGTGGAAGGACTGTCAAGACCAGTGCTTTACGCCAGTCGATCGGCGACAAGCGAGACGGCAGGCCAGAGGCGTGGACGATCTTCGATACCGTGCTTGAACAGCAGGCGACCGCTATTTCAGAAGAGCAGAACTTCATCGTCCATTTCTTCCACCTAGATTCGCAGTCGAACGCGGATTTTGCGGAAATTGTACAATCCCGACCTCCAGATCAACGCAAGCTGCCCAGTCTGCATGCCAAACAATCTTACGATCCGGACCGCAACATGGCCAAAATTGTGCAAAACACCACGGAGGGGATTTACTCTTTTTGGCTAGAGGACTTGCAAAGTTTGGTTGAATGGGTCCTGAAGACCGACTCGATGCAAGGCGTCGGCGTTCTTGTATCCCTTGAGCAGTGTTTGGCGAAGTATGAGGAGACGAACCAAGAGTTCATCACTCGAACTGTGAGGACTCTACATGACCGGCTCACTGGCGTCTTCCACCGATTTGTTGAGGAACAAGTCAAGGCCATTGAAGAGACCAAGGTCAAAGTCAAGAAGAGGAAGGGACTGATCTCATTCATGCGGGTGTTCCCTGAATTCACGGCTGCGGTCGAGGAGATGATTCCCCGGGAATTCGCCCATCAGGAAACCCTGGATGTTCGCTTCACCGTCAACGACGCTTACATTCGATTGCTCAAAGCGATGTGGGAGTCGCTCAATTTCATCGCAAAAGATAACCCGGCAAGCGCGACGGGCGGAGTCCATTCGACTGCTGCGACCACCGGCGGAGACCCCGAGGACAAAGAGGCGCTAAACTATCATATCTTGCTGATTGAAAATATGAACTACTTCATTGAGGAGGTCAAAACGCACCACAATGTCGTCCTGGAGGAGTGGACGGAGCGGGCGTCGAGGGACCAGATCTCGCATTTGAACCAGTACACTGACGCGGTGATCCGGCGGCCGCTGGGCAAGTGGCTTGATTTCCTGGAGAGTACGGAAGCAATGATGAAGGCCACCGACAAGTTTACGAGCATAGCGAACAAGCCGAGTCATTCGCGCAGTTCAGCGAAGAAGATTCTTAGCGCGTATGATGCGAAGGAAGTCCGAAAGGGGGTGGAGACGTTGAAGAAGAGAATCGAGAAGCATTTCACGGATGCGGACGACCCCGGGGCGAGTACGAGTAGTCTGAGTAGGGGATTGATCGGGCGGGTTCTTGACGAGTGTGCGGTCAGATATGCACACGCATGGGATCGGATGAAGGTCGTGGTAGAAAGAGTGTATGAAGGCAGTCTGGAGATTGAGTGGAGGAAGGAGGATGTCCAAGGGTTGTTTAGGAGATGATCATCTTCTTTGGATGAGTGACGACCGCATCATACGAGAAGGAGGAGGAGGTACCAGATGGACAAAATACATGTTCTGGTCAGCGACGTTGTTCTGTATCATTGTATGCTACGGCCTGTCTGGAGTATGGGCATCTTGGGATATCTATCTACATGCAGATGTCTTTGCCAGGTGGCTACCAACCCCATCTGCTTCTGACGGCGTAGTTTGAATCAAGAAGTAAAATATATCATGATACCAAGATGGACATGATGGAGCAGCGGTATCTTCCGATCTGGAGAGACGTCGGAAAATAAATGAGACACAACCTCTTACCTTGTACAATCTTACTCTCTTCCACACCACTGTCCAGCACACGCGATCATCAACTACGCCCGAGGGATGTTTCCGGCGTGCCATCAACTCATGCGATCATCTAGACCAATTCTCTACGAACGCTTTTGCCAACGAAACTGATCTTCTGTCGAGAATTATGACCAACTGGAAACCAGATCAAGCTCCACACTATGATGTCTTTTGGGTAGAGTCTGCCGGAATGCCTATTAACCACGTGGCGATCTTCGTGGAGACACACGAACTTGGGCCTAATACGGGACATATATTTCAAGTGTCTGGCAGTATCCAGGGGGGGATGTACCCTAATCATCGACCTGGAAAGAAGCCCGAAGAGGACGAGCAGTCAGCGTTCATCAGCAAAAGATTTCTCGGGAGAGTATCGAGAGCGGTCTACGATGACGGAGATTTTCGACGAGTCTGCAACCTAGTTGATGCCCCGCCTAAGCAGTTTAATGGCCCTAAAAGGTTGTTCCCCGGGCAAAAACTGATAAGGTGCGGTGAATGGGCAGAGGACGCGATAAAGAAGTTGAGGATGGAAGGCGTTTTAGCCTGACTTGAATGGTACGACAAGAAGCGAGGTTCACATGAATCAAAGCCAATCCAAGCACATCGAAACAAGGATTGGGATCTCCGTACGGAGTACGACAGGGAAGAGATTGATCCGCGCTCAACTGACTATTAAAGAATAAGGGTGGTTCAGCCTGGTCATGCATGGCTAAGCAGTTGGTGCGAGTCTATGGCGCTATTGAGCTTGCTTCCTCTCCTCGACTTCAGCGTCTATCACAACCAAGCTCTGCAGCCCTTCGTTGTCGACCTTCTGTTTACTAACGACAAACACTGCAAGGAATTCGGCCTCGTCGTCTCCGACGTTTTCCGATCGCACATGGTGACAGCCCGGTGGCTCATACCAACTTTCTCCCACCGAATAGATCTTCGGACCTGTGCCTTGCGAGTCGGGCTCGTGGTGCGGACAGACCATTTGGTTCAACATTTTGCCCTTTGTCATCGTGGCTATGATTGCCGCGCCGCCATGGGTATGCGGTGGTGTTGCCGCGTTGACCGGTGCGTTCACCTTCAGGCCCAGGTAATAGTGATCTGGTATGTTGGACGGCGACTCTTGGAAAGCGGGAGCAACAGTGGGCATTGGTCTCCTATATGAAGATAAGCTCGGACAACCTGCGACAATATAGAACGAACCCTGCAACAGTCCACATGCCGTCCTTTTTGACGACTTCCTGGTCTTGCCACCGCATCTTCATGTCAACAGGCATCTTTTCGTTCTCAAAATCAATGCTGCTTCAGTGTGATACTAGTATTAGCAGGGTGGGAGAGTGATGGTGAGAGTAGAAGGCTCTGTTGTGAATTTTGGATCAATTTATAATAAGCGCTCCATTTTCAGAGAGCCACATGGATGAGGAACTCGTACTGCTGGCTCGTAATGAAGAGGAGCTTGTATGCCCTGACACCGTAGGATCTGTTGCGGATACCCGAGTCCGAAACAATCAGCGGGCGACATGGGTTACCGAATACCCGTGGTTGTTGATACCTCACTGGCCACCACGGAGAAAGGGTATTAGAGCTCAGTTGACCTTGTCTGGCGTCCGAGCTGATGCAGGAAGTACTAACTATGTAAATGGTCCCTATGGTCCAAAGTCTGCTTTTCCGTCGGGCAAGTTATGGCCTTTAGCCTAAAGCTGATGTCGTAACTTCATCAAGGCAACAAAAATCAACTAGGCGCCGCTCATTAGTGCTCCGTACTTGTCCATGACGTTGAAATGGTCACTGGTTTGTAACACGTACCTACGTAGTATTCTCCCAGAAGATGCCGGAATTGTCGCCGCATGGCTTCCCCTTGTAAAGCATAAAGGAAGACGACGGAGGCTGCGTGCAAAGTCGAAACGTGCATCACGGCAAAAGCAAAACGTGACGAAATGGATGCTATCCGCTTACACCCAAACGATGGTGAACCATCCTCACCCTACTCCGAAGTCAATCCTGCTCCCGCCACAGCCCTCATCTTCGATCATGAAGTTCCAGTCCCTCGCCCACAACAACCCGGGGAAATGTTGGTGCGGGTCGAAGCGACGACCGTCGTTCGAGATGCTCTGACCTGGCCAGAGACCTATCGCCAACAATACAATATCTTGGGCAACGACTTTTCCGGAACGGTGGTCTCTATCAGCGAAGAAGACTCTCAAAGTTCTCTTTCTCTGTTCAAGCCGGGAGACGAGGTTTATGGCATGACAGCGGCGTCGCGAGCTGGAACATGGGCCCAATATGCGGTGGTGTCGGCAGAGGAAGCCTGCAAAAAGCCCCGGTCTCTCACATGGGCTGAAGCGGCAGCTGTACCTTTGAGTGCCTTAACTGCATATCAAGCACTCTTTGACAAAGCTGGCATTGTGCCGCCTGATTTCAGCAACACTCAATCCCATGAAATAATCGGATCTCGTCCGGGAAGTGGTGGAGAAAAGAAGGGTCGTCTGTTGGTGAACGGAGGTGCAGGTTGTGTCGGCATCTATGCGGTGCAACTGGCCAGCTTGGCCGGCTTGTATGTCGTCGCAGCGACACGGTCAAGAATACGAGATGAAGAGTTTCTGACACGACTTGGTGCAGATAAGGTGGTCGAGTATGGCGATCTGATCAAAGGTTCATGGAAATATGAGACTATCATTGACACAGTTGGCGGAAAGGGTCTTGAAACCTGCTGGTCTCTGGTCGCCGAGTCCGGCACCCTGATATCTATCGACAGCGCGAGCTACGATTTTGTGCGGCGCCACCGCGATTCCGGACTAGCCAGTGGGAAGGAAACCGTCAAGGCTCTCTTTTTCATTGTGGCTCCTTCGAGAACGGGTCTGGAACAATTGGCAAAGGCCCTGGACTCGGCCCTTCTGAAATCCTTTGTGGCGCGCGTGATGCCGTTGGCGGATGCAAGGCAGGCTTACAAGTATTCCTCGAATGCACCGACAGAGCGAGGGAAAATTGTTCTGGTGCCTCAACATAGCAGAAAACCCCACACGTAATCTAGAAGAGTTTCACAGCCTGCGATCAGCTTTCTAGCTAGGTGCACCCCGACGATGATGGAGTTGGCGTTGCCTCAATAACTAAATCATGGAATTGATCCAGAGACTCAAGATTCGTGGTCATCAGCCAAAAACCACGTCGTATCCGCTTGTGTGTCACTTAGATGAAATTCAGTGTCGAGAATCTCCAAGAAAGGCATAGCTAGGCCGCAAGCACTCGAGTCTTGAGAGACATCAAAGCCTGGACTGAGGGATGGTTGTATGCTGCAATTGGGAGGTATTGTGTCCAGACACGGAATACAAGGGTGATTCTGGGAGGATTTTTCCAGTACCTCTCGTGCAATGGTTTGGATCTCTTGCACAGTCGTTTGTGCCTGCGGCCAGACCTTTGAGAGCGATTTGATATACCCAAGGCTCATTTTGATCTGATGTCGAGCGACAGCCAACTTCTGACCAGTCAGAAAGTATTTGCAGGCCGACAGAAGTGAGATTGTGCCAGTGGCAAGCATACAGATCACGAAAGGTGTATGAGCGTACGGTCGTATTGGTAGGGATATCAATCGGATCTGGGCCTCGATCGCTTGGAGGCAACGTGCCGTGTGGATTGTCTCGTAGTCAACACTAGTACAGAAACAGTTGTCTGGAGCGTTTGACAAACAGCTTGATATCCGCTCGACTGGATTGAGTGCAAGCGCCGAGAATTGTCTATGGTTTGACAGTGTCAACCTAGCTAAAGGTAAGTTGATGTATTCCCAAAAAGCTCAATCAAATACTATGATAGCCAGATGTTGCATTCGGGGAAGGCTATTGCAGACGAGTCGCTAGATGAGTAGACTTACGCATGGATTGCCATGTTGGCCTGGAACATCAATTCATCGAATTCGCCATTCCTAGAGAGGATTTGGCGTTTTGACTCCGGAAGGAGGAGCAACCATCCTTCAATCACAACATCTATCATCTCAGCAACATTGGAAGCGGAGTCGTTCGAGGTGTCCCACTCGAGACCCGCCATTACTGTGTAAAGGTCGTGAGTAATACCAATCAGATAGGCAAACGACGAGTAGACCTGGTTGATGGCTGAAAATTCTCGAGAATCGAATTCTTCCAGTGTCTTTGGAGGAGGTATTGCCTATAAATAGTTTCACTGTAAGCTGATATCAATGGCCTGGGAAATGGTGAATAAATACCCCAGACTCATATTCTTCTTCTTCGCAAGGCAGCTCGGTAGTAACATCCACGCAATACGTTGGGCAAATTCGTACGTGCTTTATGGCTGCATACCACGAATCCACGATGTACAGCTGCCACCACGTTCTTCTCCAGCTTTCCTCCCGCACCGAATCACCATGTCCATGCTGAGTCGCAAAACTCCGACGGTGCATTCCGAGCTCCAGTGCTAGCTCTATCGCCCGATTCATCTCTTCCCGGGAACGAACATGTTCGCCGCACCAGTAAAGTGTGATAGAGTAGATGAGCCGATATTGTACTGTGAAAGGATCCCGCGAACATTGTTCTGTGGCCACGCAAACGTTGATAGTATCCTCAACCAGTGGTTTACCCTGTTCTAATCGAGCGTACAACGATCCGACGAAGCGCATAACCGAAATTAGAGGCTTCAGGCTGACCTGCCTGGAAGAATCCTCTAACAGTCTCTCTAGATGTGTCTGTGGGAGGACGCACGGATGATGTCGATGGAAATGCTTGTAATAGAGATCAATGCATGGATCTCCCGGAATATTTAGAGACTCGGCCGGCACGAAGTGCGGGATAGCTTTGGCAGACCAAGGCTTTGCGCCGCAGGGAGTAGACGGACTGGTCGGTATTTGTGACATGCTATTGGTGTCGAGTGGCAAAAGATTGTGTGTTCCGTCCTGCGGAGGCTGCTCTCTCTGCGGAAACGGAAATGCAGACTCGAAAATACGTTCAAGGCTGGCTGTTCGCGACTCAGTTGCTGCAAGGCTACGCCGTGCAGCTTTGGCAGTTCGGGTAAGACCACCTCTCCGGGATTCCGCATATTGACATTGTTCACCTCGGGATGTGCAGCGACCACACTGAGGTTTTTTGGCATCACATCTGACATGTCGAGTCCGACACTGGATGCACGCAAGGGAGACTCGAACGGCTCCAACGTGCAGAGGCGATGTTGGGCATTGCCTATTATCCATCCTGATAGAAGCTGGCTTGAAGCTCCTGGCCTTGAAGCCCAGACAACGAATGCGGTATTATGTCCATATGCACCAGCCTGGCATTCCGCCTTTTCCCTTCCTGCAAGTCCACAACGTGGCCGGCAATCCGGGTACTCGTACTCGGGTGAGTCAGAAAAGCGGAACCTGAAATGCTTACTGCCGGCCAAGTTTTTCCGCGGGGACTAGACGGAAACAGGAAAGATTTCTCTATGCGGCTCGCCGGCCAGGGGGATTGAACCCATCGCATGAGGCGCAGCGTTACGCTGTTATACTCCATCTCCTAAATGGTTGAGTCGTCCACCAAGCCTGCCAATTCTAGTGAGACAGTCGTTGCGCGTTATCTTGGCAATTGAAGTTGATGCGACATCGCAGTGCTCGATTTCAGGAAGCAGACGACGTCGAGTGGGAGTCTTTCGACCATACCCGAATACCCGCCAGCTGGAGCGAGTTCCTAACACGAAGGGATATTTTCGCTCATGCGGACCTTAACATCAACAGAACAACCGGCTGTCTTCAAGGCATATCAGGTACTCCTGGCTTTATCGGGCTCTCGGTGATACTTGAGTATCCATTTCGATGGCCCATCGAGGTCTATATAAAAAACCTCTGCAACTCACCTTGACGTATATTCCAAGTCTGCAATTTCATCAACAAGCAAACAATCCGAGAAGCACAGCAAGAGCTTCTTCAAGATGCAGCAAAGAATACTGGTCGTGGGTTCGGGGTTCGCTGGCATGTGGAGTGCCCTTGCTGCTAGGCGGCTGATTCATCTCACCCAAGGGACAGCCAGTGCGATCGACGTGACAGTTGTAGCACCTGAACCAAGACTGGTTGTGCGACCGAGGCTCTACGAAGCAAATCCCGCAAACATGAGCGCCCCCCTTACCGATCTTTTCAGCGCAACAGGCATCCAATATGTTCAAGGAAAAGTTGACCTCATCCGGCCGACACAACAGGAAGTGGAAACTGTAGACACCGCCGGCAAACGGTCGACACTCTCCTATTCCAGGCTTATCTTGGCGACCGGAAGTCGTTTGGTGCGTCCGAATATCCCCGGCCTCCGCGAGCATGCTTTTAGCATTGACCAAATCGACGAAGCAGCAGAGCTTGACAAGCACTTAAATAGCCTGGCCTCCCTTCCTGATACTCCGAAGCGCAACACAGTCGTCGTAGTCGGTGGCGGATTTACAGGGATCGAGATCGGGGCCGAACTCCCAGCGCGATTACGCGCAATTCTCGGCAAAGATACCAAGGTCCGCATTGTCATTGTCGAGCGGAATGCCGATATTGGACCTGAGCTTGGGCCCGGCCCGCGCCCAACCATCATCCAGGCGCTCACGGAACTTGGAGTGGAAATGAAGCTTGGAGCAGCGGTGAAGTCGGTCGAGCCCAGCGGTGTGGTCACCTCCAGCGGCGAGACAATAAGCGCTCTGACTGTCGTTTGGACTGGTGGCATGGCAGCCGATGAGCTGACAAGGCAGATCGGTGGCCAAAGAAACCTACAGGGCCGGCTAATTGTCGACCGCGATTTGCGAGTACCGTCCGACGAGAAGATATTTGCCACAGGCGACACAGCCTTTGCAATAACCGATGACCAAGGAAACCATACAATGATGTCCTGCCAACACGCCACGATTCTAGGCCGCTCAGCAGGACACAATGCAGCGGCTGATCTACTAAAGATCGACACACGACCATACTCGCAGCCCAGCTACGGGACTTGTCTTGATTTGGGCCCATGGGGTGCGGTTATTGGTGCAGGCTGGACCCGTGAGACGACCATGTTGGGCCTGGAAGCCAAGGCGGTCAAACAATGGATCAACAGCTCTTTGATCTATCCACCAAAGGCAGATCAAGATGAGGCTTTTGCTCTTGCTGATCCCGCCTATGAAATCCCGAATTTGGACTTGTCCTCGTTGTAAGAAAAGTTATCAGCACGCACGATGCAGGTCGTGACAGTGTCGAGAGAGGTCTACCTTGGGTGCCAACCTTAGTAAGCCAGCGTTCGCCCGCAAACGGAAAAGACTGATCGCCGCTCTCGTTGTCTTGGCATAAAAATAAATCTTGAAAGAGTGTTTCTCCCCATCCCGGTTTCTTTCTCCTTTTTCTTCTTACCATCAAGTTCTGTGTCGCAACGATCCCTTCCTCCCCGTGCTCCCTCTCGGGACATTGGGATGTGTGAGGTTGATTGTTCGCGAACGTCTCGACTATTTTTGTGGAGCCATTATCGCACTTCCATTAATGACTGAACCCAGTCGACAGAACTGAGATTGACCCGAGACCTTTTCGCGCCCCTCGGGGCAAGGTCCGTCTTGAGCTCGCCTCTCTCTCGGGAGGTTGAGCTCGACGGGCTGAAAATGGTGTGTAGGGAGACGTCTTATTCCCAAGCTTGGTGTGATCCTCGTCGAGGAATGACCATTGGGCGAAACCAAGGCTATTGTCTACATTCCCACCTCCCATTCCTTAAAGTTTGAAAACTTGTTTGAAACTGACATATACGAAGCGTGTACAAAAAATGAAATCGCTTACTGCACTGGCAATTCATACTGTCTTGTCATTATTCTGTCGTGTTTATGTTCGTCTAATGCGTCTAGGTTACCGCTCGACCAGCGAGGTTATGCATGCGACAATCCGGACGAGGCTTTTATGCCTTCAACCTCTTTTGCCTTACCAGCTCGTCAAGCCTCTCTCCCGATCAAACCCGCCTCTTAATTGTCTCTGCGGCTTCACCACTTTTCCCTGCAGAACCGTATACCTCACAATGTTCTCACAATCCTCAGGCCGCACCCTTGCCAACCAGATCAACTGTACCGCCTCTTTTGCTAAGGGCGCACCATCAGTTTCTTCGTCCGTCCCATCTTTCCTCCTCCCTTCCCGTCGATAGATCATGACATTGGCACTGTATTTGTGTCCGCCAACATGGTTGATAAAATATATCCCTACTCCACCGGGCCGCTCGTCATGCAGGTCCCGGTACAGACCCATGGGCCGCAGTATTCGCTCAAGTTCTTTCCGCAGAAGAGGTGCTGACTGCCCACACCGTGCATCTCGCGTTCTGTGACTGCACATGAGGATAAGGTAGTCATGGGGGATTGGTTTGATTTTGAATGAGGAGGATATCGACGCAGGTAGAGGAAGTGGATCAAGTCTGTTGTCGGATTCTTCTCCGTTCTCTTGTCCTTTGGCCTCTACTTTGCCTTCTGCGGTTTGCGGGTGCGCATGCCCGTTCTGCGTCTGTCGAAGCGGCGTCTCGTTTGTCGCACTCCGTTCCACTACCTCCACCAACAACTTCTCGACCTGACTCGGCGCGACCTTTTCAATGACCACCCAACTCGGCAGCAAGAGACAATCAGCCGTGCCCTCCTCGACACCGTCGCCGTGACACTCGTCGCCGCTGGGCATATTACTCGCACTCAGCATGATCTTCCCGTTTCTCCTCTGCAGACCTGCCTTGCCCACCGCTTCCATGACACTATGCTTCTCGTCCGTGACATCTCTTACCCAGTCCGTCTTCCCCGTACCCACAACCAGATGTGTACTCCAACCCTTTACGTGCCCGTAGAGTTTGTCGCTCTCGTCGATGGAGAATTTATTTGGGTAGTGCGTCGTACAACTGTCGCAATCACGTAGGCATTCTTCGCCGTCAATCTCCGGCCGTGTAGCGGGGAAGAGGTCCGTTTCTGTCTTCACCGTTTTGAATCCCGAAGCGTGGTGCGAGGAGGAGCTTGAGTGCAAGAGCGACTTGACACCACGTAGGAGAGACATTCCGGAGAATCGGGAGGAAGGAGGAGGAGGAGGGAGATGTCGAGTGCGTTGCGTAGGCATAAATGAAACAGACTGCGCCGGGCGTGATCAATTATATCACCTTTCCCGCTGGGGGGGTGGAATTTGGAGAAATTTTGGCTTTGGACGTGCGACGCACCGGGAGCGCACAGGGGGCGATATCCGAGTGAGTGGGCGGTTTAGGCGCAAAGTGAAAAAGTGATTGGGCCTGTCGGTTGGACTTGGTGCTACGAGAATTGGTGCGTGCCGCAGACCGATCTTATCATTATCAATCAGAACACCGGGCCGACTTTGTTGAGGTTGTTTTGTGGCTTGCTCGGCCACCTTCAAAGGGATCTGGTTCGAGTGTCAGGGAATGTACTTGCACAAAGTGACCAGCCGGCAGAATCACGTTCGAGACCAAGAAATCTGAGGGAGATGTGCCGCCCCTTTATCAATGTCCTCAAAACGCCAGGCTGAAATCATTTCGGTCTTTACTCCCATCCGTCTCGACCGAGAAAGGCTCGCTTCACCGAGGTAAGCAATGTTTTAGACTATCTTGACGCGTGAGTGACAATTTCGTTGGGACAACGTCGAATCACTCTACGCAGAGCCTCATGTCCGGCATGGGGGAAGGCTCTTCGTTACGCCAGTCAATCGAGTCTCATACCGTCCAGGCTGTGTAGGCGCAAGTTTTATCTCGCGGTCCGCGAGTTGGGAATGCGCCTTGCATGACAGTTCCAGACCCGATATTTCCCTGGACTCTTTTTGGCAGATCGTGTGCTGCATACGGAGTACCTCCTCACAGGTTGAGATGCCAAGTTCATACTTCGACTTCTACGACGTTCGGCCAGGCTAGTCACGTACGGCCGAACGCTTCAACCCATGGACAAGGCTGCGAAAGGGAATGCAGACTATGTCAAACCTGCTGGCGTCCCCAGCGACGAAACAGGAACACTAATAGCAAGCGTGTCTCGACTCAAAATCCCAAATGATATTTACTCGTGTGCAGCGTGTCATGCATCACCATGAGAGAACAGCTATCAATATCAGGAGGCTCACACGTTCAACACTCGCTTTGAAGGATTACTAGTGGTGAGGCGGATAGAGGTAGGGTTCAGTAGATCAACCCTGGATTCTTCATCCTTTTGTGGTTATTCACTTGTCTTTTTCTGGCAGCCAATGTCGGCACTCAACGGAAATTTCCACGGCCACGGTGGAGTGCACTCGCCCACCAGCGCTCCGAGTCTTTTCAACGTCCTCCTCGTACCAAATGAAGTACACCAGATGTGGTGAACCACATATCCGGACGTATTGAGAGGTTCATACGGAAGAGGTGAATCTCAGCTGTCCGGGGGCTATCAATAACGAAGATGCTTTCGCTCGTTCTGATATCTGGCAATTTGCCCAGGACCTTGGCATCCATGCGCATACTCGTACTGGTTGTAAAGGATCTGTCTCTCCTCTTTGACCCACAAAGCACTGTCATACGACTCGCTAGTATGCATGTACCCCTCCATGACATCCTCATATACAGTGAAATCCCCCTCTCCTTCCTTCTTCCTTTCCTCCCAGCCCTAGAAGTTGGTCCAACAGCAAATTTATCAAAGATCGTCAAGCACACTTAACCTGGTACGATGGTTCTTGAAAGTCATGGAGGCTTTCGCGATGGACATAGTCCGGTTATCGAGGTCAAGGTACTTATGCGAAGACTGCATGCCGGGTGTTTGACTTCACCTCTCTTTGCTTCCACTCGCACAATATCAACGGTCCCTTGTGGGATTGGTATGTGTAGGGGAGCTCAGAGGGTGAGGTTGATCTGAGAAATACCGGAGAACTTGATCTGGATAATACCAGCGAAAGGACATGCCTTCTTTGACGTCCGCGTCCACGGAGGTGGAAGCGAGGCTGACTTGTACAGATTCGCAACCTTGATTGTTCAAGATGTCGTCTGATAAGATTGTCTTCTTGACCAACTGGTAAGCATATCATGTCCAGCAGCAGACCCGGATTGGCTTACCATGACAGGCACGCCACCCCGTACCACGCTCCTCTGTACCTTGCCCAAGCCAAAGGCTATTTCAAGGATGAAGGCGTTCAAGTTGCTCTTCTCGAGCCAAACGACCCGAGCGTGAGGATTTCCCCCCTCTGCAATGTAAAGGCGAGGTTCTCACCAGCGCAGGATGTCACCGAGATAATCGGCACCGGAAAAGCCGACCTTGGCTATAAGGCCATGATTCACACTCTAGCTGTACATTCTTTACCTCTTTCCTGTCTATGACCTCTTGACTGACTATGACAGGCCAAAGCCCGTGGGTTTCCTGTCCAATCGATCGGTAGTCTTCTTGACGAACCCTTCACCGGAGTTGTGTATCTCAAATCCAGCGGCATCACAACCGACTTCCGCACCCTCAAGGGCAAACGAATTGGCTACGTCGGCGAGTTTGGCAAGATCCAAATCGACGAACTTACCTCGCACTACGGCATGTCTCCCACCGACTACACCGCCATCCGCTGCGGCATGAACGTCTCCAAGGCGATCATCGAAGGCACCATCGATGCAGGCATCGGCCTCGAGAACGTCCAGATGGTCGAGCTGGAAGACTGGCTTGAATCCCAAGGCCGGCCCAAGTCCGATGTGCAAATGCTCCGCATCGACGAGCTTGCCGAACTAGGGTGCTGCTGCTTCTGTACCATCTTGTACATCGGCAATGAAGCTTTCCTGGCCGAGAACCCCAAGAAAGTCAGCGCGTTCATGAGTGCGGTCAAACGTGCAACCGATTTCATGCTGCGTGACCCGGAGGCTGCATGGCGCGAGTACACGGACTTCAAGCCAGTCATGAACACGCCGTTGAACCGGAAGATGTATGAACGCAGTTTCCCGTACTTTAGCGTGGATTTGAAGAACGTCCGCCGCGACTGGGACAAAGTCACGGCATACGGCAAGCGTCTGGGCGTCTTGGAGAAGGATTTCCGCCCGAACTACACCAACGACTTTCTCGGCTGGAAATTGGAAGGCGAGAGCCAGGACCCGACCGGTGATCAGAAACGGATGGTGGATTTGCAGTGCAAGATCAGGACCACCGGAGGGTTGAGACGGCTTGAGGCTGTGACGGCCTGAACTGGCCTTGTCTCCGACTCGGTCTCAGCGGATGGCTCAGCTTGATGTGCTGAATGCAAGTACTAGTATACGTTGTGTTTTGGGCCTGTCACTCCTTCATTTCCACCCCATAGCAACGAGTTCAAACTCCCAGGTCGAATGGTCATCATATCATCCCGTTGGCTGCCAGTAGCACTCTGAAGGCATGTGGTTCCGTTCTTCCGCGTGCGACCCATTAATGTCCAACCAATTAAGTTCAATAACGAGTCGATCAAGAGACGACCAGGATGTTGGTATTAAAAAACTTACCCAAACAAGCATGCCATCTTACTTGATTAGGGCATAAGGCTGTTTGATTGACACGAAACCACCTTTCATTTCTGCAGGATGATCGGAGAAAGTGTAGACTAGCCAAAAAAAGGAGTTCACATTACTTGATTAGGTCGCGAAGAGCTTCTTGATGACACGGAATCACTCGCACCGGCATACATTATTATGTAGACACGGCAGTCATGCATTAGTCTGCGCAAAGAACCAACCGCCTTACTTGATTAAGAGCACAACGGTGAGACAAACACTCTCACCCCCCTCGTGCCCGTCCTCGAGATAATTGCGCATATTTTAAAAATGATTCGCAGTATTTATCGTATACGGTGGACCATAAGACCAGACTGGCGCGAAGATCGTTCACGTTTTGTCTGCGCCCTTGCCTCTCACCATTCACATTTGTCTGTTCAACACATTGATCGCCATCTGACCTCGTGTTCCTGCACTTCGCCGCCCGTCAACATGGCGTCTGCAGATATTGAGCAGATGAACAAGCTCAGGAAGAGCCTGGGCCTACCATTACTCAGCGTAAGTGGACAACCTCCACCAACCTCTGAAGGACCATCATTCAAAGAACATTCTCCAAGCGACGATGGCGATAGTGATCCGGAACCTGCGTCTACGCTAGAGACCCGCGAGGCTGCTGGGTACGAGAATTGGAACCAACTTCGAGAAGAAGAAAAGAGACGCATCGAGCGAGAAAAGCGGAAGCAAGAGATCCAGAAGAAAAGAGATGCCGAAGCTAGAACCAGAAAACTCGAGGGCAAAGGTCTCGCAGACGTCGATGATGACATCGATGATACCAAAGCCTGGTTGAAGGGCCAGAAGAAGCGACAGGCAAAGATTGAGCGAGAACGTGCCGAACGTCTAGCACGAGAATTGGCTGAGCGAGAAAAAGAAGCCGCCGTCGGATATTCTGCAAAAGATCTTGCTGGCGTCCAAGTCGCCCACGAGATTGGCGATTTCGATGAGGGCCTGGGCGAACATGTTCTGACGCTGAAGGATACCGAGATTGGCAAAGACGACGGAAGCGATGAGGACGATATTCTAGAAAGTGCGGATATCGTTGCAAGAGACAAAATCAAGGACAAAAATGAGCTCAAGAAGAAGAAAGCCTACGATGTCAACGATGACTCCGAGAAGGGGCTGCTCTCGCAATATGACGAGAAAAAGCGAAAGGCATTCACGCTGGACGCGCGGGGTACTTTGGAGGAGCGTGATGCCAAACGCCAACAGTTAGGAGATGTGTTGAAGAATACCGTCAGTCTCGATATATTGAAGCCAGAGCCTGTGTCGGACTATATGGAGATCAAGATCAAAAAGCCGAAGAAGAGCAAGAAGTCCTCAAAACGACAGAAAATGGTCGAGGAAGATGATGATATCTTACCTGTCCCAACCGAGACCAATGGGGACGCCATGGATGTTGATCTTGCTAAACCGGCTCCTAGGCCCCGGACGACGGAGGACAACTTCAATGACGATGATGATCTCGCAAATGCCCTTGCTAGAAGTCGGGCAGCGGCGCTAAAGAAGCAGAAGCGCAAGCCTGAGGACATCATCAAGCAGCTCCAGGAAGAAGAGACGAACGAGCACGAGGCTGAAAGAGAGACTGATGGAGGACTGGTGCTGGATGACACTACTGTGTTCCTGGATAATTTGTCGTCCCGTCCAAAGGATGAGCAACCGCAGCCGAGAGTGGTCAAGTCGGTCGAGAAGGAGGAATCGCCAGAGTCCACAGGCGTCAAGGAGCAAGATGGTGATCACGCCATGGGCGAGGCATATGCTGGGGTAGAGAACGAAGAAGAGCTCTTGGACAGACTACGGCGCGAACAGTCAACGCATACTCCGGACATCACCCACTCGGGTCTTGATGAGGAGAAGACCCTTGACCAAGGTCTTGGAGCTGCTCTCAGCCTTCTTCGACAACGAGGACTCGTCAAGCAGACTGATGCTCACGATAAGAATACCCTCTACAAAGATCGCCAGAAGTTTATCATCGATGCACGTCTGCGTGAGCACGAGAACGAGCAGAAGGCACGTATGCAGCGTGAACGGGATCGTCAATCGGGCAAACTGACTAATATGTCAACCAAAGAGCGAGAGGAACATGCTCGTTGGCAAAACACACAACGGGAGCACCACAGCTCGATCCAGGCTGCAGCTGCGTTCAACCGTGAATACAAGCCAGATGTGCAGATCAAGTACGTGGATGATGATGGCAGGTTGATGAACCAGAAGGAGGCTTTCAAGCACCTGAGTCATCAGTTCCATGGCAAGGGTAGCGGTAAGCTGAAAACTGAGAAGCATTTGAAGAAGATAGCCGAAGAGAAGAAACGCGAGGCTGCCAGTATTTTGGACAGTAGTGAGGCGAAGGGCATGCACAATGCTCAGGGGGCATTGGGCAAGAAGAACAAGCAAGCTGGTGTGCGGTTGGCTTGAACAGTCTTGGATCAGGGTCGAATCTCGATTGCTACTGCTGCATACTACCGTTTGCTACACGCAACAAACCTTCCACAGAAGTCATCAGGTGAGGTCAGGCTAATTGGACGTAGCACATGCACTAAAGTGATGGTTACACTGCGCCGGTGGGCGGTAGAACGGAACACCCAAGCATGCCCATTGCCCAAAGGTGTTAGGTACAATTCTATGGCGCTCACGGGCGCTCAAAGGGAGATTGGGCCTTGCACCACCTTGCAAAGGTGGCTCGGATGGCTAAATGTCCCTCATGGCCCTTTGGAGGAATACCCCGACGGCCATCCCGCGCGAAGTCGGAGCTGCCCCGACCAGGCCCGTCGGTACCTGTGGTCAGGGACAAACATTTTTTTGGAGAACCGAACCCTCAATCTCAGAGACGAGCTTCATTTTCCATCCCCTTTGCCTTAGACAAAAGCTTCAATTGATCTCTCTTCCTCTCAATCCATCTCTCACCCTCTCCAATTCCGTTCTCCGTGTGCTCTACGCTCCTGTACCACCATCAATCATGCTCTCCACTCTCAGACCAGCCGCTCGTTCGGCCCTGAGACAACGCTCCACTACGGCGCAGGCTGTCCGTGTCGTCAACGCATCAACATGGGCAAATGTCAAGGAAGGCCCTCCTGACGCTATTCTGGGTATCACCGAGGCTTTCAAGAAAGACTCGTTCCCAGAGAAGATCAACCTTGGTGTTGGCGCTTACCGTACGCTATCATCCTGACTTGCAACTAAACACTCCTGTCGAGTCACCACCACCGCAGGCATCTTTACTGACTGGCTCTCTCTCAGGCGACGACCAAGGCAAGCCCTACGTGCTCCCTTCCGTCCGCGCGGCCGAAGAAAAAGTAGTCTCTAGCAAACTCGATAAGGAATATGCCGGCATCACCGGCGTGCCTAGCTTCACCAAAGCCGCCGCCCTCCTCGCCTACGGTCCTGACAGCAAACCCATCAAAGAAGACCGCGTCGCCATCACCCAATCCATCTCCGGAACCGGCGCTCTGCGAATAGGCGGTGCCTTCCTGCAACGCTTCTACCCCGGCGCGAAGACGATCTACATTCCCACACCTTCCTGGGCAAACCACAAGGCCGTCTTCACTGACTCGGGCCTCGAAGTTAAGAATTACACATACTACAACAAGGACACGATAGGGCTAGACTTTGACGGAATGATCAAAGACTTCAAGTCCATGCCCGAGGGAAGCTTGATCCTCCTGCATGCCTGCGCCCACAACCCAACGGGCATCGACCCCACGCCCGAGCAGTGGCGGCAAATCAGCGATGCGATGAAGGAAAAGTCGCACTACCCCTTCTTCGACATGGCATACCAGGGCTTCGCGTCAGGCGATACAGACAAGGACGCCTTCCCGATCCGCCTGTTCGTCGAGCAGGGTCATGGCTTCGTGTTGGCGCAGAGCTTCGCCAAAAACATGGGCCTGTACGGCGAGCGGGTTGGTGCGTTCAGCGTCGTGTGCGACTCCGCCGAAGAGAAGAAGCGCGTCGACTCCCAGATCAAGATCCTCGTGCGTCCGTTGTACTCGAACCCACCCGTCCACGGCGCTCGGATTGCCAGCGAGATCCTAAACGACTCCAAGCTCAATCAGCAGTGGCTCGGCGAGGTTAAGGGCATGGCGGACCGGATCATCGAGATGAGGGCCCTGCTCAAGAAGAACCTTGAAGAGTTGGGATCGAAACATAACTGGGATCACATCACGAACCAGGTAAGTTAGGTGTTCAGACACTCTTTCACCCCTAAAGAATCACGATCGCAATCTGGCGGTAAATGCATTACATATATATACTGACTTGCTGTTGTTACTAGATCGGCATGTTCGCCTACACCGGCCTCAAGCCTGAACAGATGGAGACTTTGGCCAAAGAACACTCCGTCTACGCCACCAAGGACGGCCGTATCTCTGTGGCTGGCATCACCACTGGCAACGTCAAGAGACTAGCCGAGTCCATCTTCAAAGTCACCGGATAGAGCGGATGTCGATCCATCAGCAAAGCTGGACGCCATACTTGATATCACATCATCCAAAAAATAAAAGGTTCGACGTGGGATGCATAAAGAGCGGGAGGAGGCTAAAGGTGCAACTGTGCCAGAAAGCACAGCTAGGCTGGCATTTTCAACACGAGATGTGGATCGGGAGGCTACCTTGTGGATCATGGAATTGCCATGTGGACAAGGACTCGTTTACAAGTTGCTGCCAAAATGTCCTTGGGCGCATGGTGGCAGCCACTACTGAGAAAGAAGGGCGTCAAGATTTGGATTGTTCCTCTATGACAAGCTTAGCGAGCTACATGGCACTGCATAGAGATGAGCATCACATAGACTGGATTAGGGAGGTACTGTATTCTACAATCAGAAAAGTCTTGTGCATCCGGAGATGATTTTCCTTCACTCTGCGAATGTGATGACGATACGGAGTACTGTGTACATATTTTGCGATCTTGGAGCAGTGTGCTGGAAAGAACATATGGTGGCTTATTAGTCACGGTCCTCCTTTACTCACCCATCTTTCGTGGTCACCGTGAGTAGCAGAATTGTGGGATACCCCGATTGCAGGCAGAGGTTGGACCCTTGAACCACTCGTACTGTACCAGATCTGAACAATAACGCGCCGTGTCCCTGCTTTTTTGGCATTTTGGTTGACATGTTGAAGTGGCCCTGGATGTGATTTTGGCGACCAGGAGTCAACGTCGAGCTGCGGGTATAATGTAGGAGGGGCTGCAAGAAAGAGGCACGGGTCCTTGTGCAACGTTCCAGTTGAAGTGCTGTTTCCAAGATACAAGCGTACCACTGCAGCCAGAAGATGTGTGCAGATCCGAAAATAAAGCCTGATTAGTAGCCTTGACTTGTGTTCCATTCGGTTGTGGCCGGCCTCAAGGATAGGAGTACATCGGCGCATCTCCTCTTTGTTGAATGACATCCGAGCTCATCGCATCGATCATCGATCATCGATCCTCAGGGTCGTGGCGGGCCGCTGAATACTCAATCCCATACGGGTATCCTACTGTGATACTGTCATGGCCTGCTGTTGATTGTTGTTGTTGTTCGTGTTCGTTATCCTGCTTAGTCCGGTGGTGTGATGACCTTTTGCTCGTATATGTTTCTGCTCCCCTTTGTAGGAGTCGGTGAAAATTGGGTGATTGGTATCCGATGACCCCCTGCTGAACGCCGTATTGGTGAGGGAGTGGGGTGGACGAAAGTGGCCCGGGAGAATATCTCACCTCTGGTTGTCAGGCTTTCCCTAAGGGTGCTAGGCCTCAAATCGACATCTCAGGTGTGTCGGCGCTAGGCTAGACCCAGGTAAGAGGGAAGCCGAGTAGACGCCATCTGCGCGTTGACATCATTTGCTCCCAGGCCTCTTTGTAGGCACTCGCGGGCGTTTGTTGGTCCCCATCTTGCACTTGCAGTCTCAGCGCGGTGGGAGGGTGCATAAGTGTCACAGGCACTCGCAGGAAAGCCAGAAGCCCACCGTTTGAGCACTTTCTACAGACTTCACATTTTGGAGGCTGTTTTATGTATTCGGTTCTTCGGTATTTCCCATGATGACATTGGCTCGTGCTCGTTTGGGATTCTCGCGTGCGACCCTGAGCTGCTCGAAGACGTCATCCTGCAGGTCACAATCCTGTAAAAATTTGACGACGACAAAACTTCAGACTCAAGAGTTGGGTGACTTGGGTCGGTGTCGGAAACGAGGGGCTCCTGGCACCTCCCTCCCTCCTTCGGGACCCTCCCAGCGTTTTTCTTAGCCTAGCACGGCGAGCTCCTTCCGTCGCCTTTGAACTTCGATGCTCGACCACGCATCGAGTGGACTGACCATCACCCAAAAAGCATGGTTGCTCTGTACTCGTAGCACAAGCATGCTGTCAGCTTGCCGATTCCAGCGATATCACCGTCGATCTGCCGTATTCCTTAGCTTGCCGCCGTTTTGTCGAGCACATCGGGGTTGGACCCAGCATTGCGGCTGCTTGTCGTGTTTGATTCCGTCCGAGTCTAAAGGGCACGCTTGCAGGGAGAGTAAGTCCGCCAAACGGATAGCCTTGGGTCTGGTCAGCCTGCAAGCTGGCCCTTTTCCTTTCCCCAAGCATTGAAGCTTCGTCCAGCAGTTGGTCCCCGTCTCGCTGGAAAGGGCAAAGCCATGATGAGCAAGCCGAGTATATTAACGTGCTTCGCGATTCGGGGCCAACGCCAACCCCACAGAGAGCAGGCAACGAGCCACCTGTACGCTTACCGGAACAGGCTGGCGGCGAAGACGGGGAATCGTGGCGGGCGCAGACCCAGCTTTTGTAGAGTTTAGGGAACCTCGCCAACGAGGCCATTCGCCGGTCTTAGGGATCAGATAGCCGTGACAAGTGTGGCTCCATAACTCTTCCATCCCTCGAGCGCTGTCGCAGAATTTTTATCCCTTCTTTTGTTAGTTGCTACCAGTAGCATCGACCTTATCCCACAGCCTTGGACACGTCTTCTCTTCTCTCGTAGTCCATCTTTTCAAGGTGTTCACACGGCAAGGCGGGATTTCTTGGTCCGTCAGGGGTCTCATTCCGTTGGTTGTCGTACTCATCTGATCGTTGATGTCGTCGTGGGAATCGCCTAATCCCCGCCTGTCTCTCAACCGTCTTCGATTGTGACTGATCTGCATCCACCCAAGGGAGGACTGGGGGTGAGTTGTCCACAAAACCACCACCAACAACCCCCAATTTCGAGAAGCCGATTGAGCCGATTTGTGAGGTGCCCCTTGACAGCACGAGTAGCGGGAGGTAAACATTCGGACCTGGAGTTGTACGTTATGATCGATCCCGACTGCGCATCAGTGGGATGTCGTGAGAAACTCAACCAGTCAACCGCAGCCCCTCCCCTGCAAACCTGGTACTGACAATGTTATGTGCAGCGATTCAGCCTCAAAAACCACACAAGGATCGTCCCAGGTACGGATTCCTATTCCTTCCCTCCCACTAGACACTGCATTTCTTTTTTTCCGAGTCGATTCAGGGTCGTGCGAGTGGGTTGCCTGCTTAGCTCTGTGATCAGCAGTCGACATCGACGTCGGCCGTACGTCACTTCCATTCCTGGGAACCACCTCACTCCTTCACATTTCAACCAGAATTCCATTCCATCATCCATTTGGGGATCTTTTTCCACTGCAACCATCCCGATACAAAGACCGGGAAATTGATCTTCTGCTTACCCCCGAACAGCCTCACCAGCCTTGCTACCCAGCCTTGTCCTGGCGGCATTGCCTGGCTTTGTCCGTGCATATCTCGAGGTCCGTCCTGTTGATTGCTTTCTCTGAACCTCCCATCACTCCTCCTTCGATCGGCAGACTTCCCCCATCCGTCCTCAGTCCCGAAATCAATTCTACGATGCTGACCCAAACATTGCAGATACGGCGTCAGCGAGAAGAGCTGAATCGGCCTACCGTCTGACCCGGTCACGAAAACTCTTTGATACCGTTCTTTGCAATCCGATTCTCCGAATCGATTCACCGATCGGCCACTTCACGTCGACCCAACCAATTCATCGCGAGCACGTTTTTCCACAAACTCTTGGAAAGGCACAGGTGGTCTTTCACATCTAGAAGCCATCAGGATGTCAGACGAAGTGAGTCAATCCTCAAACCAGATTCATCAGAATTTCATCCATTTCCCCATGGAACGACCAAAAATCCATAATTTACGCCATTCTTGCACATCAGGACTGACTTTTTTCGTCTCGCTAGGTCGACTTCGACTTCGGCGACAATGTCGACAAGGCGACCTTTGAACAAATCCTGGATATGGATGAAGAAGACGACCGTGATTTCAGCAAGTCAATAGTCTTTGGTTTCTTGGAACAAGCGGAGCAGACCTTTGGAAAGATGGACTCTGCCATGTGAGTTGGTCTTCCATCCTTGTCGTCATTTGCTGCAGCACCACAGACCATCTGAAGCAAGACTACTAACGTGTCGTCTCCGTAGGAAAGATAAAAACCTCCCAGAACTCTCCAGTCTTGGTCACTTCCTCAAAGGATCGTCTGCCACGTTAGGTTTCACCAAAGTCAAGGACGAATGTGAAAAGATACAACACTATGGCCACAAGAAGAATGACACTGGAGAAGTCGATGAACCTGATGAAGACAAGTGTTTGAAGCTTATCGGTGAAAGCTTGGACGAAGCCAAGCGAGCATATGAGGTCGTCAATGGCCTGATGAAGCAATTCTACGCAGAAGTTTGATCCTTCTTTGGCCGCAACCATCAGTGCGACACAACTCTTGACACCACACGACTGTACTAGTGGCGCTTAGAAGCGGAGCGAGCGATATCATCAGGATGACTACGACTCGTTCAGAAGATTTGCAATGCATGGGCCGGCGTGGGCGACGAACTCTTGGGGGTGGTGTGTGCGAAAAAATTCCTTCCTTTCAATTTGTTTCTAGATCATGGATTCGGAGTTAATACTCCTTTATGAACGACTTCGAATGGGTTCGATTGCGAGCAAGGGACATACAGGACAATGCTAATTGCTTTTGTTGCTGGAGCTATGGACCTGAATGATTGCCATCTCCAGCTAAGTCCTTCTCCGTTCTCTTTCCTATCTCGGTCCAGCAACACAGCTCTCCACCATGCATATTCGCATCCTTTCTTCATGCCTTGCTCTCATCATCTCCCTTCCCCTCGCGCATTGATGATAGTGTATTGTCACACATGAGATTCCCAGCTAGTTCCATTTGGGTCTCATTTCACCATCACCATTTCCTTCGCCACTCAACGACAGACCACCGGTATCCTCGACGTCGCCACTGTCGCCTTGTTGACCATCCTGACCTTGACCGGAGATGCCACCAGGACGTACGCCTGGGGCAGAGCCGTGACCTCGTTGATTGGCAGACTGACGACCACCAGGGCTGAAAGTGGCGCCTTGTGCTGGGATAAACACACCTCGTGAACCGGCGATCTGACCCGGTTGATTGAATGGAGAGCTGCCGCCAGCGCTACCATGGCCTGCACGCGCGTTTGCACTGGCAGGAGACATGTGTGCATGGCCGTTGTATGCTGGTGGGGTGCCGTACGGAACAAGCTGACCTGCAGCAATGGTTGGGGTGGCGTATGGAGAGGTACTTCGACCTCTTGGCCCAGTCGGAGGAGGGTAAGCCAATCTTGGATCGGCACCCAACGGCATGTTGTATGGGGCGTACGGCATGGCAGGAGCGAAGTGATCATAGATGTAGGGAGGATACCCGAAGCCAACGTTCGAAGCCTGAGCTTGGGTGTAAGCCATTTCATGCGCTCCACCGCCGCTGTACGGTTGCATGGCTTGAGTGGTGGTGCTTGGCTGTTGTGCTGCAATGTTTGCTGGTTGAGTTGCCGAAGTGAACTGGTCGCCTGCGCCTTGACGATACTCAGCCGGAACTGGGTCAAAGTCGTCGTCTGCCATCATGATGCGACGGATCTCTTCTTCGCTCAAGCCGGCATTCATGGTTGGAGTTGTTTGTGCTGGTCCGGACCCTGTATGAGCTGGGATCGAGCCCTGTGGAGATGCAGTTGACGATGCCATGCCGGTGCCATTGCGCGCTGGAATGTCTGTTAGCAAACTGGGAGAACGCTGGTGGTGGGTAAGCCACTCACCACCATGAGCAGGCGTATTGCCATTCCGACCTGTGTTTGAACTCATGTTGTCTGGTTGTTCTGTCTCAACCTGTACTGCGGATCTGAGACGAATCGGGATGGCGGAGGCACGAGGAGAAGTGGCAGCTGGAGATTCTTGTGCTGGAGGCAGCTCTTGTTGTGGGCCAGCTCGCAAGTCTGAAGGTCGGGAAGGAGATGAAATATTTTCGGAATTCGCAGGATCTGAAGGCCCATATATATAGTCCGAAGCAGTGGCAGTGGCAGTGGCATTCACTGGAGGTGATACTGGCAGCGACAAGGGCGGTGATGATGGCGGCGGCGGCAATGGTAGTGACAACAATCGATCTTGTTGCTGTGCTGCCGTACTGTGATGTTCAGGCTCGGACAGTGACACTCCCCCAACTGCCTCATCCCTTGGGGAGTCGGATTCACTATCCATGTGGCTGCCATTGTCGGATGGTGAGTCAGAGTCTGGGGCTGGACTGGGGTTTGGACGGATGCCGATCTGGGCTTCTCTATCGATCTGTACCAGGGCAAGGGCAGGCGCGAGAGCTGGGGTTGGAGCTGGAGCTGGATCAGATGGCAATGGAGGCTCTTCTTCAACTTGTGCATGCTCGCTGTCGGCGATGTCGATGTCGATGTCGATGTCGGTCTGTTCAAGTGCTAAACCTCCTTCACTTCCATCTTCAGAGTCTGTGTCTGTGTCTGGGTATTCATATGCTTGAACTAGCGGAGGTTGTGGTTCAATCGACAGTTCTTGCGGCGGAGCAGTAGCGGCAACAGATGGCGAGGCTTGTTGCTGCTCTGTTTGCAGCTCAGTCTCATCGTCGATATTGTCCGGCTCTTGATGCTCTTCTTGTGCACCTTCAGGGAAGAATACTCCCGATCCTACTTCATCGGTCGGTGACTCTGGTCCACTTCCTTCTTTCTCTTGCTTGGAGGTTGGGCTTGTCTTGGCAATGGGTGTTGGTGGTTGGATCTCGATCTGTGGCAGGCCAGAAGCAGCGGGCAACGTATGCTCTCTTTCGCTTGTCGCAGTGGTAGCAGTGTCAATCACGCAATCGGGCCCTCCCTCTTGATGCTCTTTCGCATCAGTGAAGTCGGACTTTGTTGGAGATGGGGATCGCTGGGGAGTCAAGTAGATGGACGATCCGGTCGTGCTTCCTGCTGGGCGCTCGTTCCAGTTGTCTTCTTCTTCTTCGGTGGCGGAGGTACCGGGGTATTCTTGCGTTGGAGGCTGAGGTGTGCTTGTGCTTGCTTCTTGCTTCTGCTGCGACGGGTTGACAGTCTGGTCTGAAATGGTAGGTTGTTCATCTTCATGATTGATATCCTCTTGAGCAGTGGCATCTTGTACATCTTGATTTTGTTCCTCTTCTTGCTGATTTCCTGCCATGTTTCCATCGGTTTGACCACACTGCCGAGGCGGACTGTCTCGGGGTCCCATACTGTGGTGTGCCAGGTTTGAAGATTTCAAGCCCATGAGTGCGAAGGGTCGATTGTGAATTCAGAGACGGGGATAAAGATCTGAAGAGAGTATTTGGATGCAGGAGAAAGTCCTCTGCTCACGGTATTTATCAAGTTGAAGGGAAAACATTTGCAAAGATAGGGTTTCGTCAGGACAAAGCAGGGAAACATTGGGGAGTGTTGAACAGAAACACCCGGAAGACACTGCCAACACAAGGACAACCTACCGAACAGAGACATTGTGCGATTGCTCTTGATTGCTAGCAAAGCTCGGCGTCGCCTGGAGTGTGAATGCAGGTCCTAGTCTCGTGGGAGGCTGAGGCCCCCGACGCGATGGCGACCAGAACCTAGCACAATGAAACGCGGTATGCTGAACAATGACCTACCAAGTTGATGCATGATTGTACCAAGCTCGACACAATGGAATTGGATCCACAAAGACAAAGGGGGAAACACAATTGTTTTTTCTTTGTCTTTGTAAAGCAAGCGAGTTGTCGCAGCCCGATGATGTGATAGTGCTTACCTTACCCATATGGAGTGACAAGGCTGACGAGGCTGAGACGTGCAGACAAAGACAAAGCACGATTTTGGCTTGGCGTGGAAGAGAGACGAAGGAGGTATGCAGTACACTACTGCCACGTCAAACATAACCGAGTTCTTATCCTTAAAAGGGACAAGGGACAAGAGACAAATACTGCAGAAAGTCAAACATGACCCGATCGAACCCACGGCTGAAGCAAACCGATGTTCTGGAAAAATGCCCGAAGAAAAGGAAAATACTGTGCATATGCAGGACGATCGAGCCGGAGATCGAGACTAGCGGAGAGAAGGTCATGCAGCGCTCACCCAGGGGCTTGCATTTTGACGGCGGCGACGGCGGCGACAGCCTTACTGTACCTTACCTCACCGAGAGAATTCCGTGCTTGGGGGCCTGGCACATCGACAACAGGGAACGATCGAAGTCTCTGGAGTAAACGGATGCTGCAAGACGAGTTGATTGCTATAGCTAGTATCACTGACGAAGCAGTGAAAGCCTGAGGTATGCCTCCCTTCCGTCACCATGAGACATGTCAGTGTCAATGAAAGGATGAAGGAGAAAAAGCCCAACCCCACTAGTTGCCACCCATATGGATATGGAGAAAGCGTTGGCGATAGAGCAGGACCCGACTCGACCTTGCGGGATTGTTGTTCGTCTGCTGACAAGCAACGCCTTCAAGGACTCGAGTCAGTGTCGCAAGATGGAGCCATCCGTAGGGAGTAGCAGGTCTCGACTCCACCAACCGAACTTGTGTAGGTAACGACACCCTGATCTTTCGAGGTAGGGACCATGGCGACATTCACAAAGGTCACAAACCCATCCGGATCGATCCCGCATTGAGCAATACCAACAGAAGTCCCATGCAAGGCTGCTGTTGCAAGCTCATGACTAGACGTGCAGGGCCGCCAGAAATGGAAGAACAGCACGCTCAAGGGCGTGGCCTGATCAGACCTGCAGCGTCATGATCGATTCCAAATGTGTAAAGAATAGGGTGTAACCCCCAATGATCGACAGATGCGGTGATGAGCTCAAAGGAGACCGCTGAGAAGGGTATTCAGTGCAAGTTTAGACCGTCAGGATTCCAGAATCGCATGACAGGCGATAGAAAAACCAATAGTTTGCTCGCAACGATGTCTAGAATGATCATGTTCCTCAATGAATATGCTATGCTATGACCAGTGAACCACTCAAACGCCGTGAATTCGTCTCTTAGACATCAGTATGAACGCCTGGATCACCTTTGCGCCTGTGCGTTATGACCCGCTATCGATGTTTCCCAGCCACTCGCAAGAGTTCCACACCAGCCAAACCCGCCGTTGATCCTGCAAGTGATCACTGCAGGGAAGATCGTCCCATGTACAACCATCCATGTCATACTGAGCCTTGACCTTGACCCAGATTATCCCTCCCCCGTCAATTAAAGCGGATGCGTCAAAATATCATACAGAAGAAATGAAAATTGATGAGAAGTACACCGAGGTACTCTTGGTGGAATCGAAATAATCTGAAGAGGGGTATCATGAGTAATGACTGCCGGTTTCATCCTGAAGTCAGCTCCTTCCGGCGCGCTCGGAAGTGTGAGTCAATCGAATAATTCGAGACCTGTGGCATGACTCCGCTAGCAATCAGCCAAGTCTTTTTCAGTATGCTCCAATAGTGGATCCAGCTGGCCATATTCTTTACATCACATAGCGTTCTTGCCGATTGTCTTGGACGGCGATTGGCATGGCACTCCAGTCCGCCGTAACAGGCATGTGGTGTCCCATATGGTGACGGGGGCGGATGCCATAGTCTTCCGGCTCCGTGCTCTGAGGTCTTCGAATGCTGCTTCCCGGATAGTAAAGAGGATGGCCACCATAAGCGGGTTCTGGGTAAGCATAATTGTCCATTGTGGCTGACGTGGGAATATTCCCGGTGTTCTGCGAAGTCCAGCCAAGAGCGCCCATGTGAGGAGAAGCATGGCCGCTGCCTGTGCCGCTTGCCGGCGGCTCCATTGGCTGAGGAGGAACATAGGTCTGAGGGTGGGATGTGGTTGGTCGTTGTTGAGGTGCGCTCGTAAAGTTGTGGAGGGTTTGTCCATTCATGGTGGGAGTGGAGCGAGCCGAGGTCTGCTGGAAGTCGGATCGCATATGCGGAGGTAGTGAGTGGTTTTGACCGATGTATCCGTAGTCTGAGCCTTGACGGTGCATGCCATTGGCCATAGGAGGGAGTTCCGAATTGGGCGAAACCGATAGCGTTCTATCCGCAGGCGAGGCCGTGGAATTCCTGGACGAGCCTGATGTGGATCCGTAGATCGATTGACTCTGAGGCTGACTGGTCGATAGTTTGGCGTTAGTCTCTGCTGCTGCTTGCTCGATCGTGCCAGTATGATGATTCTGGTGCCTCGTCAGGGTTGTTCGTCGTGTGAAGGTCTTCTGGCAATTGGCGTATGGGCATTTGTATGGTCGCTTTCCAGAGTGAATTCTCCGATGTCTGGCTAGGGAGCTGGAGTCGGAGAATGGCTGTGCACAGGTTAGCACGGGCGTCTCTCGTTTCAAAATGATCAGTGCCTACCTTGCCGCATCGCTCGCACATGTGTGGTTTCTCTCCGGTATGGACTCTCATATGCACAGTCAAGGCAGATCTCTGAATGAACTGTTTGCCACAGCCAGGAAAGTCGCAAGCGTGGGGTCTGATACCACTGTGAATTCGTTCTGAGCAGAGTCAGTAGAGTGCAGTGACAATACAAGGTGTTGCCATACCGTGCCTGGCAAGATCACTGCGTCGTGCAAAGCCTTTTTGGCAAGTACTGCAGGCAAAAGCCTTTGGGGCAGACTCATTTTTAGTTCTCATGGCACCGAAGTTATCGTCCGCCATCGTTTGACTGTCATGTCTAGGAATATAGCTCTGCGCATAGAGTTGCTGGTTGTGGTGATGTTGTCCCAGGTATGGCATCCCAGGAGCTTGCATATGGTGCGCTTGGTGGTGGGCCATTGTTGGAGCCTGGCTCATGGCATATGCCACGCCGCCTTCCATGTGCATTGATTGTTGTATTTGACGTCTGAGCTCAGCGTCTGCTGCGGCAGCGTTTCTTGCGTTCAGAAGTCCACCAATCTCCATTCCTCCCTTGGCAGGAAAGGGTAATGGTTGTCTCAAAGGCTGCTGGTAGACAGCTGCACTCTGAGGTTTCTGGTATTGGGGGTAGCCAAAGCGCTGATTCTGGTTCTGCATGTTGTCTGGGATTAGCAATTGTGTAAAGAAAGGATGGATGGAAGGTGGAAGTAGCAATGATGAAGAACACCTTGATCCTTGAGGGATCAGTGCCTATTAAGTGGAGGAGGGCCATGGCGCGCTTCCGCAGACGGTACCCTGGGTCCCGTTGGTCCAACCACAGTAGGTGCCTGAATGGGACAAAGCACAGTCCCATTCGGCTACAAAAGTCGCTCTAATTGAATAGATTGAATAGAAACAATAATGTCACGTACCTGAGGTGATATTGACTGATGGCGAAAGTGTTAGAAGGAGAAGAGAAAGGTAAAAAGGCCACTTGTGGCTATTGATGTGGGCGTTCACGAGGAATGCTGAAAAACAAGGGCGACACGACTCTTGGTATGTGCCTTGGCAACGAGTAATTCCTTTCTGAGACAGTCACGCTCTGCAAGTGTGTGTCGACAAGTGACGCCAGATGGTAGTAGGTTGTACTTGGTCGAGATAAAAATGGTGGTGTTCTCGGTCTCAAACGATCGGACCTGGTATGGCGAGCCGATGTTGCTACCTTGCTCGGTATAGAGTTCGGTGATTTGGGCCGTCCTATTCTAGCTCTGCTATTCCCACTGCGAGTGTCGCCTTGGATATTGTCCCCCAAATTGGACTTGCTGGTGACCTGGGGTTACTTTGGGTGTATGTTGTGTGGATGTTCAATGCGATATGCTCCCCTTCAAAGGTGGATGGTTCTTCCGCCGGCCAATGTCGGTCCCAATGGATCTTTCTCGACGTTGTGTGCAGACGGTGCCTCTTGCCTCCGATCCGAGCTTTGGGGAGAGAGGAGTGTAGTATGGACACGACAAATGAACACGGGCTCCAGGTGGTCTTTGTACTGAGTATCTGAGCGGGCGGTCCGTGGCGCAGAGCAAGAGTCGACAGGGGATCTATGTTTTGCAATTTGGCAACGAAGGACGTCTCGATGGGAGTGACCGTGGTGATGGACAGTGACGGGAGGGTTGACGTTTGGGCACAGTCCGTGAGTCGACACGAGCGTCGGCAATCTCGTGGCCAACGTGGAGGAAGTAATAACTCGTCGTCGGGGCAAGACAGCGGGAGTCTGATGGTGCAGTCATGGAGACTGGCGATGGTGTGGGTAGATGATGGTCTTGGTGGCCGTGGCCTGTGAGTCTGAGATTTGATCATTCCATTGTTGCCTTGATCTCAAGTGATCAGTCACATCATCATGTTCTGCATCGAGACTCAAGGTGAGGATCCCACTGCCATCGGTCAGAGAGAGGATGGGATCCAGAATTGAACGAGGGGGCCGCATCTGCCACATTCTGATTCCTGGAACCGATTCAAGCCGAAACGCAAGTTCGGGCTTGGCTGCGTCTCCCACTGAGTTTTCCTCTCACCCACCAGTAGATGACCGGTACGGAGCCTGTAAGGTCAGGCACTCACTGGGCACTCACCGGGTACTCCATACCACTCACCAACCCTTCTCACTGCCTGAATACTCATTGTCCTCTAGGTGTCCTCCACGGTAAGCTTCGAACCTGCATTCTAGACATCTATCATTCTGCTTCTTTCGTCCGCGAGCCATCCATCTGACACCTTCAACTATCCCTTTTCGGCTGTCTTCATGATTTCACACCCATCCCGTACCACGGATTCTTCAATTCTACCCTCGCCGCTAGAAACCCTGCATCCGCTCGCCTATCCTGGTGAAACCCAGAAGCCGATGCAGTCCTCCCAGTCGAGCAAGTACTCCAGGCACCCAAACCTTTGATGAATTCGATGAGAAACCGCGACTGCAGACTACTACGAGTACTCGGGGTTGATGTCAGCATCGACCAACGATGGACCCACCCCTGAACCTGTCAGAATACCCGACACACAGACACTTCTCAACCCTCCAGGAGCCAGGCTTTTTCGCACTGACTCCTGAGATCCTGGGTCTCGCCGTCTATCATTGCCTCGGTTTGTTATTTTTTATTGTCATTGCTCCTGGTTCTTGACAGTTCGCGTGTCCAGGTGGGCAATTTGGCCACTTGAAAAGAACACACTATACCACATTCATGAAGGCGAAAAGCCCAATATGGACGATTAAGACGGTGACATGGCCCCAATTGCTTCTCACGGTTTTTGGTGTGTACGAAAGTAGGGAGTATCTTCTCTTTCGGGTGGGACATCCCTTCAGGCGATCCCCCGTCATCGTCCCTGAAACAAGTCGACCCGAATCTTCTTCCTTTTGCTCAGCGCCTGTCCAGCTTTGCTATTGTCCACTGGTTGTCACCGTCTGATGGCTAAACAATATCGACGGCGTCAGCCGGCACAGGTCGAATTACTATCCTGGTTGCTCAGCTCTCGATATCAAGGCCATTGTCCGCACAGACGCTGTCAGAACCGCAGTCTCGGCCGCCGTTGCGCACAATCTGTGCTTTATTTTACGAGACACACGTCTCCTGACGCTTTGGCCTCGACCACGTAATGGCACAGAGATTGTTGATGATCTTAAAGGGTTGTCTGGGAGAATGAGCAATTTAAATAAATCTATTGCCCGTCAGTTTGGCTGATCTGTTGGCCGTTCCTATGAGGAGATTACCCAGCAGCGGCGACGAATGTCCAGGTGAGGTGGCGCTGGTGGGTTCAATAGACCGACGACAAGGTCCAACTCTTGCTCTTCTGGGGCGCGCTCGTGCACTCAGTTTTGTTTACAACAATCGCTTCGAGGAATCCCTCAACAGCGCGTGTTTGGATTTAACCCATACAGGGTTGTTCGAAGAGCACCGACTGCGCTCGGTCTGCGCTCGGTTTGTTGCTCTGGCGCTCGACCAAGGAACCCTCTCTGATCAGTGTCCTGATGACGAACGTCTGATGATCTTGACCGTACGACCACCGAATGTCGTTGTGCCATGCCGCGAAAGGAGCACGACCCTGACTCGCCTCCTCACAGCCAACGTCCGCTGGAAAGCGGATCTCGCCACTCTTGGATGGAAGGAGGAGGGCTCCCAAAATCGCTATCTCATGTCTGCCTACCTTGGCAGCACCTAGGTAAGCTGAAGGGGTGGCAATTCAGGCTTGTGGTGATAACATGAATGACGGAAGGTCGTCTGATACTCAAGTTTCAGGGCCAAATGAGATCCCCCGATATGAACACACAACGTGTATGCATGGGCTTCCTAGTGCGCAGGTCTCCTGAGGCATACTAAACTTGATCGCATTGATCTGACAGACTCAACCTCATCAGCTCCTGTAGTGCTCCTGGATCCAAATCGCCGAGCACTGACTCGGACGGAGAATGATCTACAGCCAAGGATCGATTTCCATGTCGCTAATTTTGAAAGACCTGATACAAGAGAAAGAGTCCGCTCTACACATATCACCACCAAAGAATGAAAACCCCAACCCCCCCGGAATAACACAGTCCTTAAGCGAGTCCAGTCCGCTTCCTTGCGCATCCGGTCCTGAATTATCGCTCAGCCTGCCAAAGTCCCAAACACCGGACTAACCAGCACGCAAGGGTATCAAGGGCTTGCACTGTACCAACACCAGCCTGTTCACCGCCAGCCAGCCGTCAATCTAGAGTCAATCCAATTCCATGCTGAAGCGCAGCCTCCCAAGACACCAAAGCGGCAATCCAATACTCCCCAAGAGCAGCATCACTCTCAAGCTCCAGCCCAACGCGCGCAGAATTCTGAGATACCGAACCTGATTGCGGTTTTCATTCCTAATCCTCATCCTCTTCGCCGTCTCCATCCTCGTACCTGCGTCTTCCATTAACGCCCTCCCTCACCGCCCCCACCCGACTCGCTGCCCTGGCCTCATGAATCCGTGCAATCGCCCTGTGTGTCTTGGCCAATCTCTTATGGTCCCCACTCCGCTCGTACTCTTCAGCGAGCTGCTTGTAGCACTCAAGCGCATGCACGCCGTACTCTTTCTCCCTGGCCTGCTGAGGGCTTGACGGACTGAGCCCATCAATACTCCGTCTCGCCCTCGCAAGCTCCTTCGCTTCCGAGTTCTGGGAATCACTATCCTTCCCTTTCACATGTCCGTTGCGCCCGGTGTCGCCCTCAGGACTCGCGTGACCGAACTCATCATCCAATTCCGTGCTCGTAAGCAGATCAACCAATTCATCAATCGTGGCCACGAGCTCTTCAATTGCCGTCCACAATGCATCGTCCGGTTGATTCGCAATCGTGCTGAACAACTCCAGCAACTCCGCGATGAATATCTTGCGGCTCATAGCCTCGTTCGCCGTGACAGGTTTCGCCTTAAGGATCGAGTTCAACGCGCCGATGATCTCCGTCTCGATGAGCTCGAGACTCTCGCCATCACTGAGTGCCCACTCGTTCACAATCATAGTCTGCAAGATCTCCACGGCGATTTTACGAAGGCCCTCATGCATGCTGAGACACAGTCTGATAGTCGGTGCGACGAGGCTGGGCACATATTGAACCTGGTACCCGCCCAATCTGCGGATGTTATACCGCCGCTGGTCATCGGGTGTCGCTTCCCAGCCAAGGCTCTCCCAGCATTTGCGTAAGAGGTCTGCGCCGGACTGGCGGACGTCGCCGGCTATTTTCCACACTGCGCGGCGTTTCTGTTCTGGGAAGAGTTCGAGCGCCAAGCCTGGCGAAGAGACGAGCATGAGCAGCGTGTCAAGGAAGGATTTCCAGAGTCTCATCTTCAAGTTGAAACTGTCGGCGTGTTCTGGGGTTTCTGCTTCTTCGGGACTGGGTAGGTACATTGAGATGAGAATATTGGAGAGGTAGTTGAGGATCGTCAGCGCAGAGGAGTAGTGGTAAATGTGCAGACTGAGCCAAGTCGAGGGACATGCATTATTCTGCAGGAGGGAGCGTAAGACGGTTAGCGTTGAGAGTATGTACTTTGATAGCTCTTGACCTTGCAGCCTGGGATTCGAGGGAGCTTTCAACCTGGAGATCGTGGCTACCAGCGCCGACAACTCGAGTAGTGTCTCATCGAACGCGTCTTTGCTGTCCGCTGCTTTGGTAACGAATGGGTACGAGTCCGGAAATAGCAGAGACAGCGATCGTCGTTTCATTGGCGGTGCCTCTGCGATACTTTCATAAGCAGATATGAGTTTCGGCATGAACTCGTGAAGATAGTGTGTTGGAAACCTTGTCAACTCGGCCACGATCGAGCAGCACAATCGAACCTGCTCGTGCCAGTTGTCGGTCAGATCATTTTGGATCCAATAGGGCGACAACCACTTGACGCAGTTCTTAACGAGCATCTTTTTGTCCCTGTCATCCACCCACACCTGGTCCAATTTGGTGTAATTTAGTATGAGAATGAGCCGATAAAGGACTAGCTTGCCGGTTGCGTCCTCGCAGGAGTCGATGAACTCGATAGCCGTCCGCATGACTTCCTCCTTGCTGAATGCCGGCAGAAGTTCAGGAAGCCACGTGTGAAACTCCCGTACCAAAAGCGTCTTGCTGCCTACCAAGGCCGCCGTCTCACTGCGCATCATCATCTGCAAGCCAAATAGAATGGCTTGCATGTCTTCTTTAAACGTCGAGTGCTTTTCGTCGCGCTTCGCATGCGTTTGCGACCCGAAGCGTCGCTGTTGAAAAGAAGTTATGACGATCTTCATGAATGTCCTGCCGACCTTGAACAGAGCTCTCATATCACGCGCGCTCTGAGGATCCGACACGCTTTGTAGAAGTCTGGTGAAGCTGCGTATTAGACAGGATGCAGCGTACGGCGACCGGAAGTGATTTTCAGTATAGTTCTCAACAAGTGGCCCCAAATTGTACCTCCTGTCATGCACGATTCCCAGAACCCATACGATGTCATTGAAAATGAGATCTTCGAATTTGGACTCGCCGGACTTGTGCACAAGAACACCGAATAGCGCATCGAGGACATCTCTGAGCTGTTTCACTATTTCAATCTCGGGTACGAAGGTAAGCTTCTGTAATATTCCTAGCAGTTGGACCGACGTCTGATGCTTCCAATTGATTAGGCTGACCAACGTTCGATCTTGCGAGTACTCGGTGCTGCAGAGGAGAGTATCGACTTCCAATGAGGCGATGTTGGCAAAGCTTCCCTCGTGTACGGTTCTGTAATTGGCATTGTTCCATGGTAGGAATAGGTAGGCGCCACGACCATCAACGATACTGGAAGTAACTTTGTCGTATGCGTGGAGGATGAGGGAGTGTTTTCCGTCACTGATGAAAGCCTGCTTGTCCCACAGCGGCATCCAAGCCAATGCGAAAGGAAATTCAGGAGCGTCCGCAACACTCAACACTAGATGGCTCTCCGGTACTTTTTCTGTCGGTAATCGCAGGCACAGCGTCTGATCCCAAAAAGAGTCAAGGCTAACAGCATTTGTTCGAAATGCAGTCACACCAGCCCCATTAGATGATGGGTATATGCAATGTTCCACGCGCCGTCCGGAAGAATCACGGACTTCCATGGTCAACTGCAGGTTCTGCATTGTCTGAGCTTTGATGGGCGCAACATTCAGCTCAGGGTGGGACAGATGTGCTCCTTGGGATATGACGGCTTTGTTGAGTCTCAGGTAGATATCAGACCGAGGCTTGGAAGGCGCCTCCGAGAAACCGATTTTCTGAGTTTTGGTGACCAGATGCATCGCGGTCGGATTGTTCTTGATCAGAGTATCGGCATCAGGGGCATTGTACGGAGTCAGTTTAACTGTAACACTTGATAAATGAGACAACACCACTAGAGCCTTTCCTGAGCCGTCCAACAGCTGCGTGATCCTAGAGTCTATCTCTCGGTTGTCTTCGTCGTCTTGTGAAGAGAGTGACCATATAGGGATGGTCTCCTCGTGAGGCTCGCCATCCCGTATTATCTTGTTCACATCGAGAATCCCGACACCAACTGTCCGTGGTACAGGAGGACCTTGGACGTTTGGAGACCCGTCTTCTTCATCCTCTGGTATCGACGGTGTCCGAGCCCTGTCATGAACCTGGGGCGTCGCTCGACCGTTTTGACCAGGCTGTGGTCTTTCGGCGTTTTTGCGCTTGCCGAACATCAAACTTGACCTTCGACGATTCAAAGAAAGCTGGCGTTGGCCAAGTAAGGTCCCGTTTCTGGATGGTAGTCGTTCCAAAGCTCGTCGTTTCGCTTTTCGCGGAGCTTCTGGAACGACAACTTTCATGGTCAGAGATATTTCGCCAGCTTCCCCAATATCTCTTGTGCTAAGATCTGAGAAGAGAGTCTTCATTTTAGCCGAGCCGACGGAGCTGTACGTCTCAGAAAAGGAGATCGCATTGCCGTCAGAGTCTTTGCGATAGAGTGCCAAGCTTAATGTTGCAGAGTCCAATTCAGAGCCAACCACTGATTTGACCTCAAGCAGACAGTGGTGTAGCGAGGTAGCTTTTGACTTCTCCAAGGGCGGCGCATCCAGGACACTCATCACTGCTTGTAATTTGGTCATGTCGATTGCAGAATCCTCCGAAGTCAGTAGTCGGCCCTGCTGCGTAGCATCTCGCACGATAACCTCGCCGCTCAGCATTTTGTTGCCTCGCACCAAGTCCCAGACTGCATCGTTTCGTACTTGCAGCCGCTCTTGTGCCGTCAGGACATCGTTCAGTAGCTCTCTCCGTGCATAGTCAAGGCGACGCGAGATCTCAGACATCTGGTCAAGAAGATGGTACTCTCGGCGCAGTACTAGATCCGGAAGGTGAAGAATGTACCACTCTCGAAGACAGGAGGATATTTCATCCACCACGGGCTCCACTGAAGAGGTTGGCGATTCATCCCCAATCTTCAGCATCGGTACAGGAGCCTGTGGTTTGGGCTGACCTGTCTGAATAGCCACGGGGACTTCAGGACCCAGTTGCTCCCGAATTTCGATACAGCATCTCGGAAAGATACCAGAAAATACGCGCGCATCAGCAGCAGTCCTTCCCCCAGGTGTCAAGGCCGATAATAGGGTGAGAGGAGCGACCAGATAGCCGCGACACCAGGAGCCATCTTTGCCGCCCTGCTCGATGACATACAACTGATCGCCAATCTGAAGTGGGAGTTCGGCAGGAGATGCCGAAGGCTGAAAGGGATAGATGGCTACCGCATAGGAAAGAGGCAGCGGCTGCCAGGGCATGTTCTGAACAATTGCGTATCTGAGTTAGCCAAGGAGGCGTGGCTATATTTGCTGAAAAGGTGGTCTGGTCCGGTCAGTCTGGCCTTGACCTTGGCCTGGCGATGATCTTTGTGGAGCGCGTCCAGCGTCCAGGGGCCAGTGCGCACACAGTCTCCGCACGAACAGTCATCAGAGGATGGAGCAACAGTGTGCGACAGCCAGTGAGAGAATGAATCGGGGTCGAAAGGTCAATGTCTCTCTTTGATGGTTCCAAAATGGCCGGGCGACATCGTCTTCACAATAACGCGTAGTTCAAAGACTCTTGAAAGGAAGAATCGGCCGTGATCCCCAGGACACCAAGCTCCGGTTTTTCGCTTTTAGCGGCAGGGGCCTCACCCAATCCGGTTAGACTCTAGACTCCGAGGGAATCTGGCACTCAAATTCGTTGCGCGACAGTTACATCTCATATATGTCATGCTCGATGAAGAATTCCCTGGTTTCGACTTGGTTTCAGTAGTCTCAATACGACTATACATCGCTCCTGCCAGGACATCATTATTGCCTTCTATTGTTTCCCTTGCTAGGGCTGGGCCCGCGCAATAATTCTGTCATCAGCAGCCTTCTACTCCGCGCCGAACAGCACCGCAGTCATGGAACCAGTCGTCAATGTCCTGCTAGACACCTTTCCGGGCCTTTCGCTGCCTTCTACGTTGTGCCTACCTCTGCCTGCATCATTTACCACCAGTGAGCTGCTGACCACGATCGCAAATCTACTGCCGCACAATCTGCCAAATACCACTCGCCTAATTGTCACGTCCAGCACAAATCGCTCAGTCCACGCATCTCCTACTACAACCCTTGCAGACCTCAGTCGACAGTCATCATGTTGGTACGGACTAGAGGCTGCTATGCTGCCTTTGCGGCTGTCCGCCCCATTAGTCGGGGGAAAGGGTGGCTTTGGCTCTCAGCTCAGAGCTGCAGGTGGCCGCATGTCTTCGCGCAAGAAGCGTCAAAATGCAGAGCTCGCGACTGGAAGTGCGCGTAACTTGGACGGACGGAGACTGAGAACCATTACAGAGGCGAAGAATCTGGCCACCTATTTGGCCACCAAACCTGACATGGACAAGAAGGAGAAAGAAGAGAGGCGAAAGAGATGGGAGCAGGTCATTCAGCTGGCCGAGCAACGAGAAGCGGACATGCGGGCTGGCAAAGGACTGGATGGTCGCAGGAAAGGCTTGAGTGATGAGTGGGTGGAAGAAAAAGAAGAGATTGGAGAGAATGTCAGAAATGCTGTCAAGATGGCTATTCTAGCGAATCAGCAGAAGCCTGCTACTGCGGATGGCACTGCACAAGAAGACGACAGCAGTGGAAGCGGAGGATCTCCCGCCGGCAGTGGGGAGGATAGCGACGCCGAAGATTTAATGGAGCTTGACGAGGATGAAATGGCACGGCTCAGGTCAGAAGCCGAAGCCGGGGACGCGGATGCACTCTGGGTGCTTCAACATCGGCTCAAGATACCAGCGCACCTGCTGCCAAAGCTTAAGCCGCCTGTGCGACGATTCGCGGGATTTGATGACGATGACGACGACGACGACGACATCTCAAGCAGTGATGAGGCCGACGACCAGAAGCCGGCGACAGAGGGAAAGGGCAAACAAAAGATTACCTCATAGCTTGTGCAGAAATCTATTCAAAGCCCCATGATCTGTTCCAGTGATGCATCATTTGTCTCGCCCGAGGCTGTTGTTGATCGGTTCTTTTGCTTCAAAATGTTGAACTCGCCTGGAATCAGGCGAATGACACACTATGCGGAGTATCGCACTCCGGATATACGGACTTTCGCGACCGAATCCACCTTGGACAAGCGAAAGGGGAAGGATCAGACTATCTTGACGCCTCAGATATGAAGTTCATGCATGACTAGCAGTGCTTGCTTTCTCCAGATTCTGTTGGGTTAGAAAAGGTCACATACTCTCTCCCTGAAGCGTGTCACAATCTTTTACCCTTCACAATCTCATACTCGAGCTAAATGCATCATCGTCCTCTGCATTGAGTGTAGCTACTACACGACAGGGACAGGAAAGCATCCGGCGCCTGCACACCTGGTATCAATCTGCCTTTTTTCTGTATATCGGGGACGTCGTCCGCCCTAGGGAATTGTGCAGAGTCCACTCATCATGGCTATCTCAGTCTTCCCGGTCCTTGCACTGGCAGCCCTTACGCTCTTATCTTTCTACAAATTCATCATACACCCCTTGTTCTTCCATCCCCTGCGCCACATCCCGCCGGCTCATCCGTCAATTCCCATCTTCGGCGACCTTTGGATCACATACCAACGCTACCGCGAACGCAACAATGCTGTCACATACGCTGCGCATCGGAAACATGGTGATGTTGTCCGCATGGGGTCGAATGAGCTCAGCATCAACTGTGTGGACAACGGCATCCGAACTATCTACGCTGGTGGTTGGGAGAAGCACGCTTGGTATCCTCAGCGCTTTGGGAGCTATGGGTGAGTAATCATTTCTGGTGACCTCAGAAGGATTGAATAGAGTCATTGATGCTCTTCCAGGGTCATTAACATGTTCTCGACGATCCGTAAGTTACTCCCCTTTCAAACGAGCTACCGTTCGCCCCTGGGTCGTTGTCGACTGAAACCTGTCGCTGGCGCTTCATGGAGGCGGGCTTCCCATCCTACGTTGATGGTGTCTCAACGCATTTCTTGAAATTATGCAAATGTATAGTTTCAAGGAAGAATGCTGCTTCTGTTGCACTTGACTCCTTCTCTTCCCTGGTGTATTCTGCCTTCTGAACTCATGCTGAGGACACTTTGGACCACGGCAGATCATACACCTCACTCCCAGAAGAAGCGCACAATGGCAAACATTTACTCCAAGTCGCATATAGCCGCTTCGCCACATGTCGCCGCCAACTCGCACGTACTTTTCTCAACTCGTTTCCTACCGCTGCTTCAGAGTCTTTCCGACAATTCTCAAGCCACGGACGTGCATGATATGAACAATGCTTTTGCCATGGACTTTATGTCTGCATATCAGTTTGGCCTACAGGCAAGTACCGATTTTACTAAAGATATTGCGACAAGGCGAAGGATTATGCATGAGTACCACTGCCGACGAGATTATGAGTTTTTCTCTGCCGAGATACCATGGATTAAGAGCATCAGCAACAGGCTCGGATTTCCAGTCGTACCGAAGTTCGTGGACGACGCCAACCAGTATCTCGAAGACTGGAACGCCAGAATGTGTCGTGCTGCGGACAAATACCTCTCCAGCGCGGCTGAGATTGCTTCTCCCTATCCAGGAGACGAGCCGGTGGTGTATAAGCAATTCAAGAGTGGGATTAGTGCATTGCGTGAGAAGGATCCAATGGCGGGGAAGGCTATGTCTAATGTTCTGCTCCCTTCTGTTCGACACGAAAGCCTCCAGCAAGCCGACGACGACACGACCACTGCGGAGATCTACAGCGAGATGCTGGATCAACTTGGTGCTGGGCACGAGACGTCTGCCATTGCTCTGACCTACCTGTATTGGGAGCTGTGCAAGAATCCAGAGCTCCAGAGGCAACTCCAAAGGGAACTGCAGACTCTTACACCGGCCATTAAGTGGCCGATGCCAGCAGATTCTGATGTGAAGGACTTCAAGCTACCCGACCCCAAGCAGATCGACGCGCTGCCGTTGCTCCAGGCTATATTCATGGAGACCTTACGCCTACATACCCCGATCCCAGGAATTGAACCACGTATTTCTCCCTATGTTCCCGGTGGCAATACCCTTGGAGACTACTCAGGTATCCCAGGAGGTGTGCGTGTATCGGCCATGCCATATGGTCTGCACCGTAACGCGGCTGTTTTTCCCGAGCCCGAGACTTTCAACCCATCACGCTGGCTACCTTCGTACACCTCCCCGGACCATTTGAAGGAAATGCATCGATGGTTCTGGGCATTTGGGTCTGGCGGGCGTATGTGCATTGGCAGTCATTTAGCGACGCAGGAGATCAAGTTGCTTGTTGCGGCCATCTATTCGAACTGGACCACGGAGATTGTCGACGATGAAGGGATCGAAGAGATTGATGCTTACACAACCAAACCCAAGAGCAATAGGTTGATTCTGCAATTCAGGCATAACTAATGCAGACATTTGGTGTTTCAGGTGAGTACGACTTGCGCTGCTCGTAGCACCTGTGCCGGGGACTTTGTCTGTACTACCTTACCTTATGTATGCATCAGTCACAAGTTCGCCCAAGATGAAGGCTCCCAAGCGCGTTCCTCGCCTCGTAGGTAGATTCTGAGATACTTATGTGCACAGTCGTTGATTATGCATAACCACGATGACGAAACTTCCCTTTGTGCTCTCGATGATCAACCACTCAGAGGCTCAACATTCTCGCCTGCGATGGGCGATTCGGGAGCCAGATCGGCTAGTAATAGTGGCTGCATAACATTGGTCGAATCCCCAAAGGCCGCCAGCTCCAGATCTTTGCATGAGGTATTTTGTTGTCTGACCAAAAGGGCTGCGATCTTGCCTGGCAAAAAGGGTGGAAATGATACGTGAAATGCGAAATCGCCACCAGCACGGATCTCTGTCAGACTGAGCCTTTTTAATCTAGAAATTGTCTTCCCCAACGGAGATATGATGATTCCACCCGATGAGTTCAAGCATTTCGAATATTGCTGGACGCTTCGACACTCACGCAACAAGGACGAATTCAGGCTGAGTGTAGATGGAAGCAGTTAGGCCTCTGCTAGAGATCAGCTGAATTTCAGCCTACTGCTTTCTCCTGGCTGTGCTGCAGTTTGGGACGCATAAAGATTACTCGAGTCTCGCCCTGGGGAAGTCGAGAGAACCAGAAGGAACGCCTCAGAAGCTTGGCGAGTTCTCATTAAACTGCCTGCGACAGCCCGCCCGTAGTGAATTTTGAGAAGGGCTTGATGATTGCCTTGCCTTTGTACGCCTGCGCAGTACAAGTCTAAATACTTTCGACTTCTTTCTGACTTCGTCCTGCTTGTTCTTCTCATAGCCCCTCGGATCAACCTGCTCGCCCTTTCATTTATCTCGCACTAAAAGTCCTCCTATCGCGGCGACTCCCTCCCGCTCACCCTTGTCGCCCCAGCCCACTTGTTGCTTTTCTCTCCTCCGAGCAGCATATTTACGATTGACCCTCCTCAAAATGGTCAAGGATACAAAATACTACGACATACTGGGGGTAAGTCGCTCCCCAGAGACCTTCCATCTCCACTCAGGGAGAGACCATCTGACGCATATCCTAGGTTGACCCCTCAGCCTCAGAGCCTCAACTCAAGTCAGCTTACAAGAAGGGCGCGCTCAAACACCATCCAGGTATTTCTGCCCGGCCTTCGCCATATTAGGGGCAGCAACTCACGTTCTGCAGATAAGAATGCACACAATCCCGATGCGGCAGAGAAATTCAAAGACCTTTCAAAAGCCTACGAAGTCCTCTCAGATCCCCAGAAGAGACAGCTCTACGATCAGTATGGAGAAGAAGGCCTTGAGCAAGGCGGAATGGGAGGTGGAATGGCCGCAGAAGACCTATTTGCACAATTCTTCGGCGGCGGTTCAGCTTTCGGTGGAATGTTCGGTGGCGGCATGCGTGAAACCGGCCCAAAGAAAGCCAGAACAATCCACCATGTTCACAAGGTCTCTCTCGAAGATATCTACCGAGGCAAAGTCTCCAAGTTGGCCCTCCAGAAGTCCGTCATCTGCCCTGCTTGTGAGGGACGTGGTGGCAAAGAGGGTGCGGTCAGAACATGCGCTGGCTGCAACGGTGCGGGTATGAAGACTATGATGCGCCAAATGGGACCCATGATCCAGCGCTTCCAGACCATCTGTCCTGACTGCCAGGGCGAAGGAGAGACCATTCGCGACCGTGACCGATGCAAACGGTGCATGGGCAAGAAGACTATTGTCGAGCGCAAGGTCCTTCATGTCCACGTTGACCGTGGTGTGAAGAGCGGGCACAAGATTGAATTCCGTGGCGAAGGTGATCAAATGCCAGGTGTTCTTGCTGGTGACGTTGTGTTTGAGATTGAGCAGAAGCCTCACCCAAGGTTCCAGCGCAAGGATGACGACCTGTTCTATCATGCTGAGATTGATCTGTTGACTGCTCTAGCTGGCGGTCAGATCTATATCGAGCATCTTGACGATCGATGGTTGACGGTCAACATCTTCCCTGGCGAGCCGATCACCCCTGGTTCTATCAGAGTGATCAAAGGTCAGGGTATGCCGTCTTTCCGTCATCACGACTTTGGCAACCTTTACATCCAATTCGACGTCAAGTTCCCCGACAAGAGCGAAATCAAGAACGTCGAACTCCTGGAACAAATCCTGCCACCTCGTATGCAGCAGAAGCTCCCAGCTGCAGACTCAATGGTGGAAGACTATGATCTGGAAGAAGTTGATGCTCGCCAACAAGCTCGAGCACAAGGTGCGACCATGGATGAAGACGAAGAAGATGGCATTCCTGCGGGTGCGGAGAGAATGCAATGTGCTTCGCAGTGATTACAATGTGACACGAAGGATACGAGAGCACGTCAACCAAAGTGAGTCGAGATGATAAGAAGGGAGGCATCTAGATGCGAATGAGCTCCCTGCATTAGCGAGCGTGGGGTTTCCGCATCCGATGCATCCAATCACTGGAGCATCTGCATTGGCCGGCGTTGATGGAAAGGTCTCATGGATTCGTCTCATGGCGTTTGTACTGTACGGAATGCACCTGGACTGGGGCTACGGTCGCACAAGGAACGGCTGTGCTGAATGTCCTCCGAGGCTGAGCACTTCTAATGAGAACCGGCTTTTTTGGGCTGCAGCGAATATTAGATAGCCTTGCTTTGCATGATAGAAGGCAAGGGAGATGGTCATGGCGCATCCGCAATCAAATGGACGACCCGTTGTTGATGATGTACGGAGTACAAGAAGTCTATCGATTCGAGTGCTCAACATGGCAGCATTCACTTGCATTGTATCTTGCAACCTCCGATCCAGCGTCGCCAAGGTTATGGCTTCCTAGACGTGCGACTTCGTATCCCAGGGCGGCTGTAGAGTCTGCCGGGCCAGACAAAGATCTGGCTGCTGTACTGTGCTATAGGGGACACAGAAGAGGCATAAGGGACGCTAAGGAAAAGCGGTCAACCAGAGGACACACTCCGGTCCGCATTGACGGTACAGCCTGATCCCATGCTCGTTTTCTTCACGTTTCCTTTGCCGTGCTTTATTGCACAAGCTGCGAGATTCTTCGTTTTAGTTTGAACTTTGAAGATGTGAGCGTCCTAGGAAAGCATGCAGAGATAAGCCTTGATCCGAAGAACGACAAATACCTGCCCTTATTATTAGGGTACATGAGGGTCGAATCAGTAGTACAATACTCAGTACGGAGTATGTATGGGATCATTATGGCGGACATCGCGTCAGCATTTAGACCGGTGACCAATGAGCCACAGACGATGATCATTGGATAGGGATCAGGGCTTTACCGAGAAATGGATAGCTGGGGGCTGGTTCGCGACATGACAGGTCGAGCACGACGGGCCCTGGCAGGTTGGCGCAGGTCTTGCCAGGGTGGAAATGGAGATCGACCTCAAAGCATCGACGAAGGAGGTTCGAGATAGATGAGCACGCCATTTCGCTCCCTGTGAAAAGTGAAAGTGCCCCCTCTTCCTGGCGCTCATTAGCAGTGGCACGCAATGGTACGGAGTAATGACAATAACGAAGAAGACGGGAGAATCGAAGACATGTGAAGGGAGCAACTCTGATCCCCACTGATGAAGTCGTCCAAGATCAGATTCCCCTTGAGTCATGGGCTTCTTTTTCCCTCTGGAAGAAACTGTGCCGGGAGCACAGATCAGCCTACTAGCCTGAGCAACCGTTTGGGACGACGGGCTTTGGGAGGCCATGGGAGGCTCGTTCACGCGGCAAGCCTCTGGGAAGCACAGACACAGGTACGGACGAGTCCTTCCAGTGCCTCGGGTGTGCTTGAAAACCCCAATTGATCGGCAGTAAAAATTCAGCTTTGCCAACTGGACGAGACGAGCACAGAGATAGCCCACGATAGCCTTGCGAACCTCAGGTGGGTATGCCAGCAACAGGTCAACTGTACACTGGTGACTATCCTCCTCGTACCAATGTTGCCATCGAGACTCGTTGGTCTTGACTAATAACAATCACAATCATTCAACTTTTCTTTTTCTTTTGCGGAAAGTCGACGCGTGCGCTTCAAGGGACTGTAATGGGGCAAAAACTGTTCAGGATGTCCACGTCGCCTTGGACCAAAGCGACGTGTGATTCTCCCATCACGCCTTCGATTGCGACATCGTCCTGAAGCGCCCCATTTCATCATTGCCCACAATTATTTGCCCGAAAAGTCTCTGGCTTCGCATGCCATTATTTCCAATGTATCTCTTCACCAGTAGATCTCATCCTTCAAGATCTTACTTTCCTTCGTCTGCCCTGTCGAGTCCCGATCTCCTTCACTGCCTAGAGTCGGCAAAGCACACATGGTCTTCGCTTGACCCGTCTTGTCTGTGGGGAGGTGCAGGAATCTAACCCTCCATCACCGAGATCTACAACATATATCTCTGCGCTTCTGCCCCCCTCAACTTTTCGTCTCTTTGTTCTTGACAGAAACCACCTTACTCTGGCAATCGCAACCAGAGAGTCGGTCTCCGGAGGCAGTTTATCGCAAGTCTTACGCTGTACGACCGTCATACTTCTTTGGTGGCAGACGGACCTCCTGGCCTACCGCTGTTGACAGACGGCCTTTGCGTTCCCTCTCCCTCGCCGCGCCGGGATTCGACTTGTCTTGCTGCACGAGTAGCTTGTCAGTCCTGCAAGCCACGACCCCCATATAATCCTTGTCTCTTACTGCAGCCATTACGCCCAATCGTTGCAACACGCCTTGGCATCAACACGCCTGGACTAGGGTAGAAGCAGTCCGCCCAAGTCTAATCTTGACCATCCCGCCGGACGCCCGGCCCCCCCCGTCCTCTCAGCTCGAAAACCTCTTTACTAAAGGCCGTCCACCGCCTCTTCCTCGTCCCTCAGGACATCAATTGTCCTGACTCCCTTTCTCAAGCAATCGCACGTCCGATCAGGTCTTTTGCTTTGAAAAGCAGTTAGACGTCGTAATGACGTCCACTTCTTCCAAGGTTGGCCACGGCCTGGCCAAGGTCCTTCGGATCAACCTCAATGAACGTCAGGCTCAGAAGGATGCCGTGACACGTGGCGAATCCACGTACTCGGTCAACACTGCTGATACGTACGTGGAAGAAGAACCAAGAACCATTGACTGGTTTCGAGATTTGGTTCCCACTGGCCGTCAATGGGCCACCTATGGTCGAAGTCTTTTCCCCTTTACTAGATGGATTGGGCGATACAACGTTCAGTGGCTCATTGGAGATCTCGTGGCCGGCATCACTGTCGGCGCAGTCGTCGTGCCTCAGAGCATGGCCTATGCCAAACTTGCCGAGCTTCCTGTCCAGTACGGGCTGTACTCCTCGTTCATGGGCGTCTTAATCTACTGGTTCTTCGCCACATCCAAGGATATCACCATCGGTCCCGTCGCGGTCATGTCGACTATCACTGGTAACATCGTCAATAAGGTCGCTGAGGAGCACCCGGAAGTTCCTGGACATGTTGTCGCTTCAGCTCTCGCCATCATTGCAGGCGCCATCGTCTGCTTTATCGGTCTCATTCGGTGCGGGTGGATCGTCGACTTCATTCCTTTGACTGCAATCTCGGCTTTCATGACCGGCTCAGCTCTCAACATCGCATGTGGGCAGGTGCCAACCATGATGGGTATCAAAGTCAAGGGGTTTAACACGAGGGCATCAACCTACCTGGTCATCATCAACACCTTGAAGTACCTTGGCCACACGAAAATCGACGCTGCCATGGGTCTGACTGCACTTTTCATGCTCTATCTAATCCGCTTCACCTGCAACCAACTGGCAAAGAGGCACCCCGATCGAGCCAAAACCTTCTTCTTCATTTCGACTCTTCGAACTGCATTTGTCATCCTCCTGTACACCCTCATCAGCTGGCTTGTCAATCGCCATCACCGTGATGATCATGTCTTTCAGATCCTGGGGAAAGTTCCTCGAGGATTCCAGGACGCCCGTGTTCCCATAATCAACACCGACATTATTAGCTACTTCGCAAACGAGCTACCCGCATCGGTTATTGTGCTTTTGATCGAGCATATTGCCATTTCCAAATCATTCGGTCGGGTCAACAACTATACCATTGATCCCTCACAGGAACTCGTGGCCATTGGCGTCACCAACCTATTAGGTCCTTTCCTCGGCGCGTATCCTGCGACAGGCTCTTTCTCAAGAACAGCCATCAAGTCCAAAGCCGGCGTTCGAACACCTTTCGCTGGTGTCATCACTGCAATTGTCGTCCTTCTGGCAATCTATGCCCTTCCTGCAGTCTTCTACTACATTCCGAGCGCATCACTTTCAGGTGTCATCATCCACGCTGTTGGTGACTTGATCACACCCCCAAATACTGTCTATCAATTCTGGCGCGTCTCACCGATCGAAGTCATCATCTTCTTTGCCGGTGTGTTTGTCACCGTCTTCTCCTCCATCGAAAACGGTATCTACACCACGATCTGCGTCAGCGCTGCCGTGCTTCTCTTCCGTGTTATCAAGGCCAATGGTCATTTTGTCGGCAAAGTCAAGATCCACTCCGTCATCGGTGACCACCTGGTGGAAGACAAATTCCACGACCAAAGGATGATGTCCGATGACGATCGAGCCGTGCGGGATATTTTCCTCCCACTCGATCACAACGATGGCTCAAACCCATCCATCCACGTCGAGGCGCCGTACCCTGGAGTCTTCGTCTACCGATTCTCCGAAGGCTTCAACTATCCCAATGCCAACCACTACACCGACCACCTTGTCAAATATATCTTCGAGCATACTCGCCGCACCAATCCTCACTCCTGGCCCCGACCAGGCGACCGACCATGGAACAACCCAGGGCCACGACGAGGCAAGGAGGAGACCGATAGCTCGCATCTACCCACACTCAAAGCCATTGTTCTCGACATGTCGTCCGTGAACAACGTCGACGTGACCAGCGTGCAAAACCTCATCGACGTCCGCAACCAGCTTGACCGTTACGCCTCACCCGAGAGCGTTCAATGGCATTTCGCCTGCATTAACAACCGCTGGACCAAGCGCGCCCTGGCCTCCGCAGGCTTCGGCTACCCGAGCGCCCCGCAGGAAGAGTACCATCGATGGAAACCAATTTTCAGCGTCGCAGAGATCGGCGGATCCGCATCTGCAGCCGCTGCGGCAGAAGCTGAAAGCAACAGACGCCTCTCACGCGTCCACACGGACGAAGAGATCGGTCACTCTCGCACGAGTAGTGGCCACGGCGTCATCAAGGCCGATGCAATTGAAAGACACCACTACAAAGACGACCCCAGCACCGACTCTAGTCATAGTCATGGTGACAACAGCCCGGATCTGTCGCGAGAGATCACCAATAGCAAGGCGTATAACAGAGCGACGTCGAAGAGGGTGGCTGTCGTGCATGGCCTGAACCGCCCCTTCTTCCATATCGATTTGACCAGTGCGCTGCAAAGCGCCATCGCCACGGTCGAGCATCAGAATCAATTGAGAGCCGCGGAGCAGCCGGACAAAGATGACAAGGAGGTTAGTGCTTAAATTAGTGGTGTGGTTGTGTGCTCCATAGACATCGACGGGGCTTGGTGACCCGGCCGGTGTTTTCGAAGTGCAAGCAAGCAAGCATCAATGGCGTTGTGGGAGAAAAGCATTGCTGCCATACCCCTGTCGTATTGCAGGATACTGTTTTTCACGACCTCACGCCTCACGCAAACGTTTGGAAAGAGTTTCGCGTACTCTGGGCTTGGCTTGCCGCAATCCAAGATGGTCTTGGGGATGGAGGGTTGTTGGCATCGGTTTCGAGAACGTTGGCCGTCTTTTTACAGTATCACATTCACGACGTCATGACGAGTTTCGGCTCAGACATTACACGTAACCTTACTTATACATGCACTTTATTTCACAGAGAGGATACCCGTCTCCAACGTGACGGAGACATGCGATTGTTGGTTTGGTGGGGACCGTAGGAAGACAAGAGAGGGAGAAGAGAGAAGGACTGGTGGGAAAATACGCTGCAGAACAGTGACCAGATACAGCTGTTAATGACACGTAGTGATTGAAAAGCCTTGCGAGACTTTCGTGTTCCCGATCAACTTCATCTCAGCCCGTTTCCTGTCCTGCTTGTCTTTGTATCCTGTCGGAGCCGCCCTTTCGTTCTCTCACCAGTTGTACCACATATCGTTGGATCCTCTCTGTCGAGATATATCACCAACGCTCAATGACAGTCTCGTTTGAGTGAGCCGTTGGCCTAGAGCGCAAGACTGCTGGCGACGGTATGCTGCCCGGCATAGTCCAATCCCAGTCGAAGCTTGACCCTTGGCCGCTGCTTGAGACTGGATATTTGAACGTACCATATATTATGTGAGCTGCATCGCTAAACACCATACGGAGTACTGTAATATCATAAATCTGCAGAACCTCAAGAAATCACCAGCTTCATTCAAGCCTTCGAACTCGCCTTGCTGTGAGCCTTGCGTTTTACGGGTCCTTGTTTCTCCTTTCGCTTTGTTGTACTTCCAGCAGCAGCTCGGTGTTTCTGAACGTGTTCCGGGTATAAGCAGCTCTATCGGTGTCGATCGTGGTGGCGCTTAGAGGGGAATGTTCTATTTGGAAAATTTGGACAATCTGGACAGACAAGCAAGAAGAGTCCCGGCTCATCCCGATGTCCGAAATCTGCTGGAAGCTCTAATGCAAGCTTCCCGACTGAATGCTCACGGATTTAGGCAGCGAAGGGGGTAGTCCGGATGTTTTGTAACGCAGAACACGATCTGGCCTCTTCTTCGCAGTAGCCAGGACTTGAACGAGCGTCGACTTATCGCGGAACAGGCCATGACGAAGGCAATGCGCGATCCATAAGAGAACAAAGTCGACGCAGTTATAGCTGGGATCGGCGAAGGACTCAACTTTTCGACAGCGAGCTTAGTTGTTTAAACCTGCGAAGAGATTAGACATCTCGACTGCTTAAGAGATGAAAGGAGGAACTCACTTCTTTGCCTTCTCGTTGCGGATGACGACCTCGGCGACGACGCCCGTAACTCCTTCGGACTCCCGCTTTAGTACAAGACAAATGTCCTCGTGCTTCATATATTGTCCAATTTTCCCCGCGGCTGAACTGGAGACCATAATGTATTCAGGCCGGAAATCGACTGCCATATATAAGTACAATGGTAGGACCTTAGCAAGGCTAACATCGAAACTATTGGTACCTTGAGTGAGGATGTGGGTGAAGTGAGCCGAAAACAGCTTGCGAAATAGATGAAGAGTAGTGTTGAGGTATGCCATGGCACACCATTGCTCAGAATTCGATACGGGTGGTAGCACACTCAAACGTCGTCCGAGACTTGTCTCAAAGAACGGTCCAAAACGCGTCCCATAGCCGGCGCAGCTCAAAAAGGCGGTTCAACAGCCGCAAGACCTCCTTTGAGTGCTTGCGGTAGGAGAGGAAAAGACGCATGACCGCGTGTAGGTAGAAAACCCCCATGCAGCGAGCCAGCGGCGATAGCTGGATGGCGGCGAAGTTGTGGCCGATCAGTGAAAGCGTGTCGATGTCCATAGCTAGGTAAGGTTGTGCGTCAGGTCGAGGCAATGAAGAACGGTACACCTATCTTGTTATTATTGTCTTTGTGAAGAGTAAGTGCCTAAGTACTTTTAGGGGACTGGGAATGACTGATGACTGGGCTTTTGTGCTTTGACGTCTCACTTGACGGGGGACTGGATGTCAACAAGGGGGGTGAGTATGGCCTGGGATTTAATTTCCGCGTACTTCAGCGCACGGGCAGGGCTGACATGGTACTGTAATGTGTACAGTAACCTCGCAGATTTTCTTGATGAAAGGCCTCCTCCGTCGTGTGTGACAAGATGATAATAATAACGGTTGATGTGCCTGAGAAATCTGAAATTTCAAAGCTGACAAGAAGGGTGGGAGAGATAAAGGGCCTTGAGATAGGGATTGTCACGGATGGTCTGATGGTTGAGTGTTAATAGGCGGAGGTCTGACAGAACAATTGGCGAAAAGCCACTATCTTCACCATCTCCAAGCGACATATTGTTTGTCAGACACGAATATATCGGACATGAACTGAGGTTGTGGGCAAATTTCGAGGCGCGCTCGTCTTCTTCATAGACTTCCATTTGTCCTGCAAGCAGACTCCCAGACTAGAGACACTACTCTCAGCATACATTCGCGACCACAATCTGTTGACATGTTAACATCTAGATCGCGACCAAAGACAATGGTGGCATTGAACATGCGCTAAAGCCCGGTTTAGGTCGGATACCGTAGAACGAGGTGATGATGTTCGGCACTTATCTGGTACTGCGAGGTATCACAGTCCAACGTTGAAGCTAGAAGACGTCAGCGATAGATAGCGTTGACAGTTCTGGCCTGGTCTGGTTGCTGATTCGAAAACCAGACACACGGCCTGACGGCACGACGGACCATGGAAAATTCTGCTCGGACTGCATCTCCGAGTTGACAATGCGGCATCCACTGGCGTCTAACTAAAGATCTGCCATGTTGGCCTTCTTGCCTTCAACCTGGGCCTCACCAGTGACCACCCTGGCTTTGTCATCGTAACGGGCCGATTGATCGCTGCGACTGGATATCAAGAGCTCCGATCAAGAGCTACTCGAACTAAGTCGGCCGTGTTTAGCTCAACCGAAACGACAGAGAAGCGAGAATCGCTTGCCCGAGCTTTCTGCGTTTCCCTCGCTAGTCTCGCTTACCTTCAACACAATTCATGGCATGTCCCCCCTGCAATGGATTTTGTGTGCTCTTCCACCCTATGAAGCTGAGACCTTGCTTTGTCACAATGAAGAGGGTTAACCCAATGCTGGAAAGTCAAAGAACATCTTTTGGTGGAGTTCAGACCCGTCAATCGTCCCATCCGAGCCCCGTACAGGCACAACAGGCCCATGAATTTTCACCTTCAGAGTTTTCTCGAGAAGTTGTCCCGCCAATGCCTCCTGACTTCACGATGATGTCAATGTGCACAGTCCGTTGAAGGCATATGCAGCCTCGTCGCTTTGTAATAGCAAACTTTGACTGACCGAATGGAGTAATGAAACTTGGGCAAGGTAAGAGTATAAATTGTGTTCTCCAGTCGCGATGTGGCCACCAAGTTACAGCAACAAATCTCCAACCTAAAGCAATCACAACCAGTCTTGACCATTACGAGTTACTTGAAAATATTCTGGGGCTATTCTAGGACCTGAACAGACTCTTCAATATGGTTGAAATCAAAGTTTTCAAAGGCAGCAAGGACGGAATCGTCGAAGGCACCACCCACCGAGACATTGGCTCCGATGAAGTCCTGCTCCGAGTTACTCACAGTGGCCTCTGCGGCACCGACATCCATTTTAAGTCCAGTGACCTGGTTCTTGGCCACGAAGGAGTTGGGATTGTCGAGCAAGTTGGCCCAAATGTGACAATGTTCAAGAAAGGCGACCGGGCAGGTTGGGGTTACGAGCACGATTGTTGCGGACACTGCAAACAATGTCTTCGTGGGATGGAGACCTTCTGCCCCGAGCGTCAAATGTACGGACTGGCAGACTTGGACCAAGGCTCGATGGCGTCTCACGCCATCTGGAAGGAGAGCTTCTTGTTCCAGATCCCAGAAGGGTTGTCGTCTGAAGCCGCTGCTCCTCTGATGTGTGGAGGTGCGACCGTGTTCACCGCGCTGCAGCTACACGGTCTCAAGTCGACCGATCGTGTCGGCGTAATTGGAATTGGCGGGCTTGGACATCTCGCCATACTATTCGCCGCACGGATGGGTTGTGAAGTCGTCGTGTTCTCTGGCACAGAAAGCAAGAAAGAGGAGGCCATGAAACTCGGCGCGAGCGAGTTCTATGCCGTCAAAGGCCTCAAGGAGCTCGAAGTCAAAGCACCTATCGATCACCTGCTTGTCACCACCGCTCAACAACCTGACTGGGATATGTACCTGCCTGTCATGGCACCATCGGGTACTGTTTACCCTTTGACGGTTACCACTGGTAACTTGACTGTGCCATACATGCCTGTCATCTTGAAGGGATTGAAAATTCAGGGGAGTCTCGTGGCTCCAAGACAGGTGCACAGGGAAATGCTGGAATTTGCAGCTGCCAAAAACATCAACCCTATCGTTCAGACATTCCCTCTGGATTTGGACGGTATCAACAAAGCTTTCGAGACGCTGGAGGGCGGCAACATGAGGTATCGTGGTGTTTTGGTAGCACAATAAGCGGACGGTTCTTGGATGCAATGGTTGAGCGTTTTTTGTCATGCACAGGCAGGTTTGTGAAGCATTTAGTATAGATCTTGCAATCTATCCATACCTCCTACCATCTATTCCTGTCCCTAGCCTGTTGAACACGCTCAAAGCTTCAGTTACGGAAAATGATCGGTCAGAAAGCAGGTTAGAGACTCTATTCTAGCCAAATTCACGGCCGCGACCTGGACCGATCTTTCCAGCCCGATGGTTGGCCAAGAATTGACCTCGTCTCTCGTGGCCTTGAGCGCTGCGTGGACAGACGTGTTAGAGATCGCAGAAGACCATTTCTGCAACGCGCACGAATTATAATCAGCAATGAAATCCTACTCATGTCTAAAAGAGGCATGGCCGACTGTTGCATATGGACGCGTCAACAATGATACTTGATGTTTCGCTTCGGTGGGGGTTGTAGGTGGCTTAGACAGGCAGAGCGAAATTGTACCTTGACCTCCCCCTGAAAATTTCATCCGAGGTTTCGTTCTTACGTTGGGCTTTGCTAGAGCAACCTGACCGTGTGATATGATGACATGACTTTTGAAGAGAACACTAGGCTTAACAAGTTGTCTTGATCGAATTTGCTGTGAAGCTGTCCACCTTGGGAGACGAAGAGACCAGACGGCGAGGACGGATAAGAAACAAGGAGGACAAGCACGTGAACAAGACATACGACGCCCATGCCAAGCTTTCTACCGGGGATTATCCGACATTCCCGCCTCGCCGCCTCCCCCAGTCGTAGGTCGCAGCAAAGGCCTTCACGGCCTTCTGATCTCCCTTCTTTGTGCCTTTATCGTACCGTCGGCACGACAAGGTCGAACCCCTCCTTCTCAAGGTCTGGCTGGAGCCCGGACGTACATTCAGCAACCATGTTGCTGAAGCCCAAGGAGGATGCGGGCGACAGTCAAACCGACGCTGATGTACGCGGCCTTCGAAAGATTCGAGCTCAGAGCCATTGGACATGGCGACCACTCACACTCATTACCACGGCGCTCGCCCTTTTGTCGCTCTCTATCATCCTTCGCTCCTCACTCAAGCTCCAAGTCGATCCTCAAGGATGCGTCATGTCGATGATGAGCCCAACGTACATCAAACTATCCGGCTTCGATACGGAACACTCGCGCTTTGCGACAAAGTACTCTCTGTACCTTTATCGGGAAGAGGGGGTAGATGATTACACACAAGATAATATTGGGTTGAGAGGAGCACCAGTGCTCTTCATCCCAGGCAATGCTGGGAGCTACAAACAAGTCCGGTCCTTATCTTCCGAAGCCTCCCGTTACTATTTCAATGTCCTCCGACACGACGCCAATCGCGTCAAAGAGGGTGTAAGATCCTTCGACTTCTTCACAATTGATTTCAACGAGGACTTGTCAGCTTTTCATGGCCAGACGCTGTTGGACCAGGCCGAGTATGTGAACGAAGCTGTGGCATACATCCTCTCTTTGTACCACGACCCGAATCGACTTCGGCGTGACCCATCATTACCCGACCCAAGCTCTGTTATACTCATCGGGCATTCTATGGGTGGAATAGTGGCGCGCACTGTACTTGTGACGCCAAAATACCAGGCAAATTCGGTCAACACCATTATCACCATGTCCACCCCTCATGCGCGTCCGCCAGTCACGTTCGATGCAGACGTCGTGTCTCTGTACCAGCAAGTGAATGAATACTGGCGTGAATCGTATCTGCAGAGATGGGCAAGCAATAATCCGTTATGGCACACAACTCTGATCTCAATTGCTGGTGGTGGACGAGACACCACAGTCCCGTCAGACTACACCAATATTGCGTCTCTGGTTCCAGAAAGCCATGGATTCACCGTCTTCACCTCGAGCATTCCAAATGTCTGGACGTCCATGGACCATCTTGCAATTACTTGGGCGGATCAAGTGCGGAAGGTCATTATAAGGGCCTTGTATGATGTTGTTGATGTTCGTCGTGCTGGACAAACGAAGCCGCGTGCGCAACGGATGAAAATCTTCAGAAAGTGGTTTCTCACCGGCCTGGAAGAGGGATCATCCAAAAGTCTTCGAGACACGCCGCACGAGGTTCTTCTCACCTTAGGCGACGGATCAAAGTCTTCCGTTGCCAAAAGTAACAATGTCACGTTTCGCCAAATTGGTGCTCAAGATGAAATGTCTGCGGTTTTGTTGCCCATTCCCGTCGTGGACAATACCACCGCAAAACGCTTCTCTTTTCTGACCGATCAGCAAATGGACGCCCAAGGCAGTTTCGAAAAGATGGAAGTCTTGTTTTGCAGTGCATTTCCTCTCGCGTCAGGCTTGACCTCAATGCCACTGCCTGTTCAATTTGATCTTTCGTCTGGCGACGCCAGCGCGACACGATTGGCCTGCAAGAAACCCATCGGAGACAACATACAGCTTCCAGCGTCCACTAGGCTGTCTCAGTTCTCATTTGATCAACCACCCAACCCTTTCACATATCTAAATTACGACCTCCGAGATCTGCAGGATCACCAATTTGTGGCCATCGTGGACAAGTCTACTGAGATTAGCAACAACTGGGCTTATGCTGAGATCGTGTCCGACTCCGAGTCTATGATCGATTCTGATGTCGGTCTTCCGCGGTTGCTTCTTCGAGGCATCAATGTCGAGCTTCCGCCGAACCGACCGGTGGTGACGGACATTCGTGTCTCGTCGATCCGATCCAGCCTGTTGACTTATTCACTTCAAGTCCGCCAACATGGTTGTGGTGCGGATACCGAGCTCTTTACACCTTTGGTTCGACAACATATTGAGAATCCGCACGAGTCGAAATATTTTGTCAACTTCAAACAGGGCGACGTCAATCTTCATGGAGTTGCCCCTTTCATGCCACCAACGCTGGACGGTCGCGAACCCCATGCTGGTGTTGCTTTTCAAATCTGGTCTGACCCTACGTGCAACTCTTCGCTGGAGATTCGCCTGCGAGCAGATCCTATTGGCAGCTTGGGAAAACTTGTGGTCAGATACAGGACTGTCTTTGCAGCGTTCCCCCTGTTGGTTGTTGCTATGGTCCTGCGGAAACAATTCAGGGTCTATGACAGCTCAGGTGTCTTCATTTCGTTCTCGGAAAGCTTGGACCAGAGCCTGAGGCTGCCACTGCCAGTTTTGTTGCTCTCGATGACCTTCTTTGCTACTGCGTTTACCTCAGCGAGCTCCGCCAGCACACGGTCTGACAGCCACCAACAGAAAAACGGCACAGCTGTCGACTACACGCAGAATGATCTCCTTCTTGGATCACAGGACACATTTTTCTGGTTTCTCGTTCCCTTGGCCGGTCTACTCAGCGTCGGCGCATGCGTCATCTTGAACTACGCAATTCTTGCGTTGCTCGATCTTTTCGTCACCATCTCCGGCTTACTTTCTCAGCGTTATGTCAAGATTGACGACAGCGAAAAGGGCATCGCTTCCGCCTTTGTTGCGAGCACCCCTCGACGCCGCGCCATCAATACCGCTGTTCTTTTATTTCTCGTTGCAACTGTTATACCCTATCCGTTTGCCTACGTTGTGGCCTGCATTGTACAGCTTATGACTTGCACACGAGCGTTGCGCTGCGCAAAAGAGACCAATGCTGGACCGGCGCATAATTTCTTCAACTACACTTACTCGATACTCATTCTAATGCTTTGGGTCTTGCCTATCAATTTGCCGGTCTTGGTTGTCTGGATACATAATATGGCGGTGCACTGGTTGACGCCGTTCTCATCACACCATAATGTCTTGTCGATAGCGCCATTCATCCTCTTGGTCGAGACTCTCTCAAGCGGGATGATGGTGCCATCTGTACGATCTCTCAGATGGGCAACAAACTTATTGTTCTTTGCGTTGGCAGTCTATTCGGCGTTGTACGGCATGACCTACGCTTACAGGTTACATTACATTGCGAACATCATTGCTTTGTGGCTGGTTCTATTACATTTCTCGAACTACCAACGGCGCACTTCTACCTAGAAAGCACTCGCCATACGGAGACCGGATGGGGACGATAAATGTGTTTGATGCTGGCGCTCTCTGCTGAGCCCGCCTGTCCGGTAAGAGCGTACCCTTGGTGCGACACTAGGTTCGCATGGCGGTCACCTCGAACTGGACTTTGCGGGACGAACGAAGGAGGATTACGACGATTTTTCGCTCCTTTTTGGTCAAACGAGCACAAGTTGTACATATTTTGAGCTCACGACCGAGAATGAATATATCTGCGATTGTGGGTTTGACTCTCCACCTTCAATACTCCGGTCTCTGCGCTTCTTCTTCCCGAATTCATGTCATTCTCTTTTCCCCGCTGGTGTCCCGTCGGATGCTCCTCATCCAAATCAGGTCGGAAGCTGCACCTTCTGGATCATTTCGATTGCGCTTGCCGAATTACTTGTCCAATACGAGCTTGACCGACGGTCAAGCCATCCTCCACCATCAGCACGTATCAGTTTCTTGCTATGACATTCACTGCAGCCGTCATTCTCTACCTTGCAAGATCTGCTGTATCAACACTCAGCTTGCTGCTGCTATTGATCGCAAACATGGGTGTTATGAAAACCCGCTTAGCTGCTCGTTTCTCTCGTTCGCGCACTATTTTTATGAGGATGAAAGGCACTATCCTCATCTCACTGGCACCCATGTCTTCGGTCGCAAGACCTCTTCTTACCAACCCCCCGCAATCCGAGGCCGAAGTCCGTCTCATCGACACCACTGCATATGGCTCCGCCAATATTTCTCCCGGTAACGCACAAGCTAGCCGCAAGATTCCGTACAAGCCTCGAATAAATACTCGAGAGAGAACTACACTCCTGATATCATTGTCGGCCGTTGCTTTGCTTCTATGTCTCTGCCTAAGCGTAAGACAGTGGTGGAAAAGAAGGGCGAGAGACCGGTTCTGCAAGAAAAGACACTTGTCGAAGCTCTTGAACAGAAACCGCCCTTTTCACATGGACAGCCTTGACGAGCAGGAATATCATGGTGAAACAGGACGCTTGCAGAGAGTGGTCCTTGCAACAATGGACTGCTGGAGGCCACGAAATTGGATACTCCTATTGATGGACGAGAGAGAAAATTGGCTAAGACTTATAAAAGAGAAACCTCAATTGTGGGCAGACCCGGTGGTGGACAGACGCTGGCTCTGGAACTTTCCTGATGGGGTCTCAGACACCATTCGCGTCGTGGGAGTCCGTGGAGCAAACCCCGGGGTCATCCCAGAGGAGCCGGAACCTGGTGAAGATCCCGACGAAGAGGAGCTGGCAAATAGGTATGAAAGGCAGGCAGAGGAGGAGCCTGGACTCTTTGAATCCCTCAGCGAAGAGGAACTGGCGAATATGCTTGCAACGCGGGCGGAGGTCATTCGGCGGGTTGTTCCCCCAAAAAGTCCTGTCACAATCGCTCCTGAAAGGCACGATGGTCAGTCGACGCCCTCGACATTGACAAGTCATGAGGCAGTGACGACATACCATGACCAGGAGTCTTTAGAGACATTCCGGGCTTTCAATAAGCGGAAAAAGAACAGCGGCAGGAGGCCCAAGAATACATCTTTGCCTGCCCCGACTCACGAACGATTATATTCACGTATTCGAAGGAAGGCCAGGAGCAGGATTTCCGCCGAGTCCCTGAGTTCACTGGGGGCGGTGGGTATCTACGGATATCAAACAGCCGCCAGCAGAGCCGCGGCCTTCCGAGGCGAATGACTTGTCCACGCCAAGTCAGTCGTTGTTAAGTACTCTCGCAGACTTTCGAACGCCGCCGCCGTAGAAGGAAATTTCAAGCTCTTGGGAGTTAGAGAAGAGTGACTGCTGTGACTGCTGGAGCCATCGAAGGATACCGGACGCACTCGGCCAGGGTTGCTCAATGTGAGGGATGCGCACGTTTCGCAGACTCCTCCACCTGTCTACGTCCACTCTCGAGAATGCTGTCACTGTTATTGCTTAGTCGTCAAGGACTCTTCCTTTGCCAGGCTAGAGCCATCTGGAAAGGATAGCTTTCGTAAATTCAACAACGATTTCTTTTTGTCCGCTTGAAACCGATACAGTGACATTGTCTCATCAGTCTGTTGGACTGTGAATTATTGACCCCCTTGGGCAGGCTCTCTGTCAAACAGTTTGTCTTGCTTTTGCCACTGTCTCCAAATCAAAAACCTCTGCTCAAGCCGTGACATGCTCGCTGTGTACCTTACCGCAAAGCCAACCTACAGGTCAACGATGGCTCCACCAGCACCACCCTTTTCCCGACCAGGAGACAGCGCAACACCATCCTTACCTTCTGCTGGCAGCCATAACCTATGGCCCCCTTCCAAAGGATTCTGGGTCGGAGTTGCATTCTTCATCATTGTCATGGTTTCTGTGGTGGTAACCTACTCGTATTTTGCCTCACCGTACTGGTTCTTGCGTCTCAAAGCACTTCTCGGCATCCGACCCAGCAAGCGGACTCCAATATCACGATGTCCGATCTGGGGACTTGACGATTCTGAGACCTGGATCACACGGCCGCAGCCAGCCTACCTTTCGTCGAAAGAGACATTGCCCGTGTACGAACCGGCTACGAACTTCAGCAATGAGGTCCTAGTGGCTATCTTGAATTTGGATGTCCCGCCTGGAGCTCGGCCACCATCTTATCGATCGAGGTTGACGTGGGACTGGGAATCAATTGGAGAAGGATGGAGACAAAACCAGCACCGAAGTGAACGAGCGGAACAAGCGGACAACCGACGACGGATGCCAACCATGGTGATAAAACCATCGAGCAGATCAATGGCTCAGGGAATCTGACAGCATTAAGATCGGGCGCTGCTTGTACGGATACGCAAGAACAAGATCGTTGATGAGAGATATTGGACGTCACTTGTTGAGGACAGCGAGGGTGAGAAACGCATCATAGCGGTTGGTTTTGGATAGACGCGCCAGTCACGCCAGTCCAGTTAGAGGAAAAGGGCGCACCCCCGGATTTTCGATTTAGCGGTGATGGCGGGGGGGATGAGGGGCGTCCTTGGCAACGAAGCTTGATTGGTTTTAGGCATCACACTGCACCTGCGCATCCGAAGAGGACCGGCCGAGACTGCGATAGAGGCAAAATGTCAGGTGCTTCCAACATCATGGTGTTTGCCTGTCTTTTGCCATCGTTGTCGTGCTGGACCATGCACTAGATCAAGTGTATATCGTCGTGCAGAGCAATTTCACTAACACAACTCACACCGTTTTGTGTCTGTACGCAATTCGGAATGTAAATAATTTCGGAAGCAAATAGCCCTCGCACGACCGTCAACTCAACTCAACTTCATCTGAACCAAATCAGACTGCTCTTCCAATACACCACCATCGTCACATCTCTGAAATGCATCCATCCAAGACCCCAGACTCGTCGCCTACCCGGTCCTCCATCGTCCAGTCTTCGCGCCCCCCGTCAGTCGACTCACATCACAATCCACACCACACGCCCTTTCTGCATAACTTGACCCAGCGCCTACGCAAAGGCTCCAGCACCAGCTCGCACAGCTCGGCCGATGGGACAGCACATCCTGCACCTGCACCTGCACCTGTGCAGGACCCCGTGAAAAAGACGGATAACTCCCGCGTCACGAGGAGGGTGCTGTTAGGCATGGTGCGGGATGATTGGGAGTATCCCTCCACCGCGGTGAAAGATAACACGGGCCTGCCGCAGCGCGAACCGCTTGGATACAAATTGAGAGAAGAGTCGCTCTCGGATATCGAGGCTGAACAGGCGAGAGAAACAGCTGCGGCGAAGCGTGCGAGCCATGCACATACACACGCACGCGAATATGGACGTGGACATGGTCACGAACATGGAAAGACGGATCCGTATCGGTTTGAAAATCCCGATGCCGTCGGCGATGCGATTGTCGAGAGGAAGCGGAAACGCAGGAAACTGGTCGCAGAGGAGATGAGTTGGAATGACGGGTTGAGAGTGTGGATGAATCGGAGGGATGCGTGGACCGGTGCGGTTAGGCGGAGACCGAAGGACTCGGTCGTGTCGGTGAGGTCGCCAGCAACAAAGCCAGACGGCGGTGGTGGTGGCGGACATGAGCAGGATGGCAGCAGACAAAGGTCGGGACACTTTTTTCGGAGATCTTCGAGCATGCTTGCTCATGGACTTGGACCTGGACCTGGACATGAGAGGAACAAGTCTGGGTCATCGGTCGCGGCTGGCGAAGGTGCTGGGTTAGCTGTGCTGTGCTCAGCATCGCCTATGGACACCGGCGCGACGTCGTCGCCGACACGGTCCCATGCAAGTCCGGTCGAAGGATCGTCTATTGATAGCGTGGAACCGCCCAGCACGAACACGAATAAAGACAAAGACAAGGAGCGGGACAGCGACAAATTGAAAGACGAGGGCGACAACGAGGGTCCCTGGCTGCCCATATTCCCACCGCTGCTGCCGGCCGACGACTCTCTACGCGACCGAATCAATCCGAAAGCCTACGCGACGATATACTCCAAGATCGTGGTGCAGGGGTTGGCGCCCAACGTGCCCATCCCGCTGGTCCATATGATTCCCGCGCTCGTGGCAGGGTGGAAGGCCGAAGGGAACTGGCCGCCTCAGCCCATGAGTATTTCTGCCGCGGACGTGAAGAAAGGGAGGAGGTCGAGTGCGTTTGCCAAGTGGCACAAGGAGCACGCTCACGATTCCAAGGCTGTGGACGGACAGGTCGCGCATGAGCGCGAGGATGGCAAGAGTCGAGTCAGACGCAGTATCAGCATGATGAAGCGCGTGCTGGGTGGCGGAGGGAACGAGGGCGAGAAGGGACTGGAGGAGTTGGGGATCGAGTTCCGAGAGCAGGATGAGGAAGAAATGGAGAAGAATGTCACTCTCAATCGCGGGCTTGTTGGGCACTAGATCAGGGTTTCTGCGTTGTCAGGTGCAGGCAGGCAGGCCTCGACGAACTGCCTGTCATTAGTCGTCTGCCTCCGACGAGCTTGGGAAGGAATCTAGATACAAATTTGACGAGCGAGATAGGTATGATCCGAGGCGAGTGGTGGCATGAAAATGATCGTTCGTGCCTTATGGCCTAAACCGCATCAGCAGAGCTTCTCCAAAGCAGGAGCATGACACTGTTGCTACGTAGGTATGCAAGATTAAAGACATTCGAGCGCCGGCCTTCCGCAATTGTGAGAGGAAAAAAAGACACCCTCCAAGAACCGGTCCAACGCCGTTGCTCTTCAAGGCCCAAGAAGCACTTCCCAGCTTCGTCCAATCATGCTCTGTCTCTGTCGGGCTCGGTGTAACAGCTGCCCAGGCGAGTCCAAAGATATTCCAGACGTCTTCCTGTGGTTGTCGGAGTTGCGAAGGCGAGGCGAGTCGTGTCGGATACCTTGCGCCAGCCACAGAGATCTGTCGAGCAGCGGTGGTCGTCGATCTTGGCTACGACGTATCCTTCAATCCGGCCGAGCAGGTTGATTTCGCGAAAGTTCGGAGCGTGATATTGTGTGAGCGACGTCTTTGCGAAACGCGCGGCGTGCGGAAGGATGTCGGCGAGCGTGCGCTCGAAGAGCTCCAGTGCCACTGTGCCCTCTAGACTTCCGAACCGGGGCACCTCCGGACGGGTGAGAATGTCGACGAATAGTCTCAAGGCGGGATAATCAAAGGCGCTTGAGCATTGAACAAAGGCGTTGGACAGCTCCACCACGGCAGCCATGAGACGGGCGGAGAGTTCGAATCTAAGAGTCATGGTCTCGATTCCGGAAGCGTGGATGGCGAGCATCCTGAGTTTCTCGGTGTAGCCGAAGACCATGCCCGTTCGGCAGTCGAGGGACACTTCTTTGAGTTGTTCGGTGATGTGGTATCGGAGGGGCTCATCCAAGGACAGAGTGTTCCAGTCAACAACGAAGTCGTTGAAGCGGTATATGATATCGGCGGCTTCTGCATTGATTTGCTTGCAGACGCAGAGCAGAGCAGCGAACGTGTTGCTTGTTACTGGTCTCAGTCGGCCGAATCTGGAAAGCAGCCGGATTGGTCGTTGGTCTTGAAAGACAGGATCTTCGTAGATCAGGGCGTATTGGTAGATTTCCACGCGGATTTCGGCAGAGATGGCGTCGAGGAGGTGGCACTTGGCCGCACAAGGTGCTGCAGGGGCAGGAGGAGCGACTCGCCAGGTAGCTCGACGAGTTGCCCGGTCTCTGGAAGAGGGAATCATGATGGTGGAGCGCATGATTGCGGTCCGCGAGGCTGCGCGATAGGGGTATGCGCTGCTTTAACAAGTTTGTTCTTCATCGGTGGTGTGAATTTATAGGTGAGGCACAACATTGCCAAAAGCAGCGGCACATCATATCATTTCACGTGGCTGTGTTGTTGAGAACGTACCTGTTGTGATTGTGCTTCACCTTGGTTGCACAACCGGGTGACGGTGTCACTCATAGTGAATGTACGTGCATGATGCAATATCATTGTGCACAGCTCCCTCCGGCGCCTCAAGGCGACAGCAGTAATGAATGTATCATTGACGTCCGACAAGAGATCAAAAGGTGTATAAACAAGGACAGCTAGATGGAGTGTGCACCCGTGTGTGAAGAATGTCAGCCGTGGAAGACATGAGTCATGCTTTTTGATATAGGGGTCGTGCCTGATTCATGCGCGACACTGGATCAGGGACGCGATCTGCAGGTACCGATCCGAGTAAGCACGGATCTGACATAGGCCGACCCCCCCAGATCAAGGGCCTAATGTTCTTCTTCTGCATGGAACGGGCCGCTTTACAAACACAACAACAGGACTTTGCACGGTGAAGCTGATGTCTTTCATGACTACAGGCAAATAGCGAGTCGCGACAGATTGCAGCTTGTGTTTTCCACCTAAAATGACCTCTGCCCTCCTTTGATCTAGACACATCGTCCACCTCTGGTCCATCCTCAACCCATCAATGATGACATCACCATTCTGTATTTCGAGCCATATCTTACTCTTCTCTTCGAGGAAATAGGTGACTATCGACCACCCATTCCAAATTCGATGTCCCGGTCCACACGAGCAGTGTCCTCCGCGGCGAGAAGAGTGACACGGAGCAGCACAGCTTCTTCGCCCAGTGTCAAGAAGGAGTTGAAAGAGGAGGAGCCCGATACACCCATCAAACAGGAGCAAGAGTCTCCGCAAAAGCCCTATCGGACACCCCGAAAGCGAGCGTCAAATGTCGACAGCGAATCCAAGAGCAGAAAGAAAATCAAAACGGAAGACGGCACAGGCTTGATCAGTCCTTCCCCCTCGGATGAACTGGCCTCGCCAGGCAAGAAAACCCAAACCAAAAAGTCCTCAGCCGAAGAGCTACAAGCAAAGAAATTGAAATCCTACGCCCAATTTGCGAATCATTCTCCATTTCCCGACTTTCACCATCCTACGGCCGAAGAATGCAAAATAGCACATGGTATACTTAGCTCACTGCACGGCCCTCGGATCCGGCCAAAGGAAATCGTTGCTTCCACGACACGTGCGGGATGCGGCGACTCTCCGTCTGTCCTAGATGCGCTCGTCCGCACGATACTGTCACAGAATACGAGCGACAAGAACTCGACGCGAGCGAAGCTGAGCATGGACAAAGTTTACGGTGGCAGTGATAAATGGGATGCCATTGTGGCCGGAGGACAAGCAAAATTACAAGAGGCGATCAAGTGCGGTGGACTGAGCGCCGTCAAGAGCAAGGTCATTATCAGTATACTCGAGCAGGCACATGAGAGGTATGGGAAATATTCTCTGGACCATTTACACCAAGCGTCGAGCGAGGATGCGATGAGGGAAATGTTGTCATTCCAAGGCGTCGGGCCCAAGACCGCGAGTTGTGTGCTGCTTTTCTGTTTACAGCGCGAGAGTTTTGCAGTCGATACACACGTCTGGCGGATTACGGGGTTGCTGGGGTGGCGGCCGCAGAGTGCTACAAGGGATGAGACCCATGCTCATTTGGACGTTATGATTCCTGACGAGGATAAGTACGGGCTTCATATTTTGCTTGTCACCCATGGGAAGAGGTGTGATGAGTGCAAGGCTGGGGGAAAGAATCTGGGAAATTGTGAATTGAGGAAAGCATTTAGAAGGGCGAGGCTGATGGGCGAGGCTGGTGAAGATGCGAAGGATGAGGAGGTTGACGCAATCACTAGTGAGATCAAGCAGGATATCAAGCAGGAAGAGGAAACGAAAAAGCAGAAGCAGAAGCAGAAGACTTAAGCTTCGCACTCGACTAAATCCATGTACTATAGTAGGTATGTCTGGAACGAAAACTGTTCTGGAGTACGGATCATCCGTACACAAGCTGTCTCTTATGAACATGTAGACTAGAGAATTGGGACACCCGACCATGGATATCATATTCAGAATGTTGGTAGATATAGGCAGGCACAGACTGCACGACGTTTATTATTTGGCACTTTCTATATCTGCGCGCATCTCAACCTCCTGATCCAAGGACAGATGCCTCTGCACGTCTCTCTTACTCCGCTTGCCTTCTCTTGTGTACTTACTCCTAACCCAGATGATGCCAGAGATGACGACAAAGATGACGACAATGCCTGCGGCTATTCCGAAGCAATAGCCCGTCACTCTTCCTGAGCCCTGGGCAGGGTCGAGAAAGCTGTAGACATAAATCCCCTGCGTGGCGTGCGTGAGGTAGGCCAGCGCGAGGTAGAGAAGTAACAAAACAATCAGTCCGACGAGATGAAGAAGTGGCGGAGGGTTCGTGGCAGGGAGAATGACTTCGGCCAGTGCGAAGAAGGAGTTCAGGGCGTGTCTAGAGATCTGTCGCACGAAGGAATGATGTTAGATGCCCACAGCTTGGGAAGTGTCGGTAAGGTAAGGTAGAATAGAATGGGGTACCTACATTAGACCACCCGTCAAACATGATGGGGAACCAGGGCGCGTCGTACAGTACAGCCCAGTATACGATGGTCACCAGGAACGGCAGGGTTACTATAGTGGTGTAGAAGAATGAGTGAAGCGCTTGCAGAGGTCGTGGCCAAGTCTCGAGCCATGAGCGACCTTTGAGCGCATATATAAGTGTATGCGTGCCCGCGACGAGGCTGTAGAACAGGATGCCCCAGTACGTTAGGACTGTGAAGTAGGAAAATTCCTCGCCGATGAGATGCGCGGATGAGTGCACGCCGTCGTAGATCCAGTTGGTCAGTGTTGTCACGAGACAGTACGTGAAGAAGAGGAGGCGCAGGAGGGAGAGGGCGAGAGGAGGGAGGAGCCATGAGGTTGTGAAGGGGCGGATGTCGTTTGGGATGAGGCTCTGGATGGTGAGGTTCGGTCTGCGCATTTTGATGTGAGGAGATGTGGTTTGGCGCGGTGGTTGTTTATGTCTTTGAGATCATGCTTGATAAGTTCTTAGGGCTCCTCAGAATAACACTGACGAGTGAGAGTTATCTGGTTTGCACAGATACGTGGTTCTTTCGTCCTGCGCATCAGTGTGAATGTTGAGCTGAGGTTGTCAACAGCGCTAAGAATGCAACACGGGCTTGGGTTTGCGGGGGAAGAATGTTTTTCATCAGCCTCGCAGTGGTGAGGCTGAAAGCTACTAGGCTAAATTTAGGCACTCGGGGCACAATCCGGGCCGTCATTCGAGAGTCTGGGCAAAACTGAGAGGCAAAGATGGCATCTAACCAGAGTCTCTTGTGTCCTCTGGGACTATGCTGATGCCTTTAGACACCTGATGTCCAAAAGTGAAAGGAAAGTCAGGAAGATGGTCGCGTGCCTCGTCCCCCGGTCATGTTTGGGAAATTTGATCCTCATTGGGACTTTGGGATTGGCCTTAACTATGCAGGCTTACCTGTTCGCGGTCATTGTCCGTGAAATCAATTAGCAAATAACTTGCTGAACACCCTGTACGAGTACATGATCCCCGTGGACGAACACGCTCGAAACGAATCTTAGTTATAGCGCGGATAGCTCTCTATACGACCATTTCTCGTTTTTCCATTGGCAGACAACGTGTTGAACAGCCAGAAGCTTTGCATAGCAATTTCGCGGGCTTTCCCTGGGATGCTGTCCTGGCTCTTGACCCAAATCACGAATGGAACTGCCGTCTTCGCAGACCATGATTGCGCATCGATCATACTCGTAAAGGCAGCTCAAGTCACGTCATGGTTGCCCAGTACTGCGGTACCGATTTCTCGCAGGGTCTTTGTGTTGATATAACCCTTTTCGGACGGGCTTGCGGGTCGACGTCGCTCGGTTCTTTCGAGACAAAGCTGGTTTTGCGAGATCCAAGAGGCCCGTGAGTTTGGTGGAGAACACGAGTATCAACTTTCCGACATGAAGGTCACCACCAATAGCGATGGCGAATTTATTGTCCGAGTCTTGTGCGGGTGCGTCTGAGGTCGACCGGGAAGTCCCTTGTATTTTGCACCACATCAAACTGTGTCGGGGGATTTCTGTGTCGCAAGCTGGCACTGAGACATCGATGTGGTGAAAGGTGAACCTGGACTTGCGGGTAGGGGACGTGAGGTTGCACCACCATCCAATGCGCCACACTGCGGTCAGTGATCAGCGACCTCTGAGTCGGATTCTCCGGTTCTGGATCACAGCCAACAAAAAAAGGGCAGAGAGCATGGACTCACAAGTGGCCATGTCGCCCATGTGCTACTCGTATGGAACGGTCGAAAAAGGTGTCAAAAGATAACAGCTGTCAATCTCGATTCATGTCATGCCGTTGTCCAGTCGAGGAGGCGCTCGTCCGCACAAAGTGGTGACTGGTGACGGCAGAGCCCCTGATTTTCCTGGCATCCAGAGGGTGCATCCACTGTCCAGCCAGGGAAGCCCAAAGCCTGGAGCAAGAAAACCTAGTGGTGCTTTTAGCTCTGGAGTGCAGCTTGCGGCGCAGGTGGGCTGCCATTTCCCTCAATTTCAGGGTCAACTCCCCCGGGATGGCTTCCACTAAAAATGACCGGGGCCTCCATGCAAGCAGCACTTACAGGGGGCCAACTGTCCCTGAGTCTGTCGTTCGCTCCCTCGCCGCCGCACCAGGTCCCAAGGTTGGCCGGTGCCTCTCAAGCCTCGCCTCTTCTCAATGCTGCCAATTTTTCCCAGCCTCGAATCCTCCAGACTTATACTCTGTATCATATCGATCACTGCCGTTCGTTGATTATCCAAGATAGATCCTTCAATCCGTGGTGCTGATCTCACTCTTTTCGTGTTTGATGCTGCAGCCCTGTTGTTGATCACTTCTCACTTCTCACCACGAGCACTCCTTCCTTTCGAGTTTCGAGACACCATCATTCGCTCGCATCTCACCATAAGCGAAAAACATCTCCAACACCATCCCGTATGACAATTGCCTTCTCTCACCGTCATCACCAATCTGCAACCGCTCTCTCACCCTGGTCTACTTTTATCTCAAAGCTGGAGTGACCAGCTGCGACCTTGAACCCGGGCCCCAGTCACTCGTTCCCCGAACACTTTCCGCGAGCCTTTCGCTTCAGAACCTGCTCAGCCACGGTCCTCCCTCTCTATCCGTCATTGATCGTCCCATCCGACCGGCGAGCGTATTTTCCATGATCTCTTCTTTGCGGACGGCGGCAAATTCAATTAAGATATCAGAGGGAGTCGCAGTACAACAACCAATAACCAACAACACTCTTGCTGGTCAACTGCGAATACAACCAAGATGACGGCAACGAACCGGCCGAATTTTATTGAGTTACCCAGCGAAGCTTCCCGCGCAAGTAGTGCCATGTCGAAGAATGGCTACATCTCGCCACGCATACAACACTTCGATGGAGATGTGCCCCCGACTTTGTCACCCCTCGATGCGATTGCTGCCAGGAGTCGAAGGCTAGCCAGAGAGTTGGAAGAAACAAGAAAAGCAGGAGAAAGGCGGTCAAGCAGACTTCCACCGCAAGTCGTCACAGATTCTCTGATCGAACACCAAAACAATCGGCCTCCCATATTTCGCGCCTTGTCGGATGGCCTGGACACCGTTCCTCCATTGCCCAGTTTTGATTCTGATTTTGCAGGAAATTTCGCCAGACTAGCGAACCCTCTGAATCGCCCCTCATCGCAGCATGTCCGAATGAGCACTATGGAGCCCCCTGCGGAGGAGCGGCGGACTAAAGCATATGCGCAGGACTATTTTGGAGCCCCACGAGTAGAGTCGCCTCCTCCGTTGGACGCGAAAGAGCAGTTTCCAGGTGCCGATAGCCCGGCATTGAAAGCCCAGTCAGGGTCAGGGTATTCTCGACAAGCTTCGAATACTTCTCAATCAGATCTGGGTCTGGCGCCACCTCCTCACAGACTACGACCATATCATGATGCCTCGGACGATGATTGTACCAGTTCGAACGCTGGTTCAACCTTCTCTCAGTCCAGACAGCTTTCCGCCAGTAGCGGCCTGTCTGCACCTCAATCGCCCATCTCTCCCTATGCTGTATCCCACGGCAGAACGGGATCCAACGGCTCGATCGGCTCCCCGACCCGGAATTCAGCGCGGAACTTCTCGCGGCCGATGAGCTCGTCCAGTTTGACCAATCTCCGTTCCGAAAACAGCCCTACCAAGGGACCACTGGCTATGCAAATGAGCCATCTCCGAAATGCCAGCTCTTTCGAAGGCTCCAAATCTACACCGGGGTTCCTAGCTGGTGAAGCCTCATCGTATACCCATGCGAAGTATAGCTTGCCTCGGGGCCGAAGAGTGTCTGATCGGGAGTCTCTTGTGTTTTCAGGCTTGTCAACGCCACACTTTGAATGGCAGGAGCCGATGTTCCCAGGTACACCTCCCTTGGAAGGCAAGAACAGCAGTGAGCTTGCTGTGCCATCCCCGATAGCATCAGCGCGACCCAGCCGAGAGGAGCCCAGCCAGCAGAGATCGGGATTCTCCTTTGAGTTCGACTCGGAACATTCGCTTGCGGCAAGGGACAAATACAGCCGGCCATCAGCGCCGTATACGCCTACAGGGTCTGTGAAATCGAACGAGTCAAACCCGAGGCCGTCGACTGGTGAAGCTCCATCAACAGGCTTCTTCATGCCACCACCAACGCCCCTGTCACCTGTTGAAGAAGCCTCACAGTCGTCACGATCTAACAGTACCATCCGGCCATCGACTGCGCGCACTGTGAGCAATTATCAAGCTCTCTCAGCAGAAGACCACGTCTCGAAAGCTATCGAGCTTCATGAACATGGGGATTTGAAAGAATCCACATATCATCTCCGAATAGCTGCTCACAAAGGCAATGCAACAGGAATGCTTCTCTATGCTCTTGCTTGTCGTCACGGATGGGGCATGCGGGCGAACCAGAAAGAGGGCGTCTCCTGGCTTCGGAAGGCTGTCGATTGTGCTATGTTAGAGGTGGCTGATGATGAGGATCCGTCTAGTCGAAAACCGGGCACAGATTTCAATGACAAAAAGACGCATCGAGCTCAGTTCGCGCTTAGCATCTATGAACTGGGAGTGTCGCATCTCAACGGTTGGGGCATCGAGCAAGACAAAGCCTTGGCTTTGAGATGTTTTGAAATTGCTGGGAACTGGGGCGACACTGATGCGCTGACAGAAGCCGGCTTTTGCTATGCTGAGGGTATTGGATGCAAGAAAGATATGAAGAAAGCTGCCAAGCTCTACCGTATGGCAGAAGCCAAAGGAGTCAGCATGGTCGGAAATAGCTGGTAAGTTTTGTTCTCATGCGTGGCTGGAATCCGTTGCTGACAATCCGAACAGGATCCACAAGGACAAATATGATGACACTGATGAAGAGGAAGGTCGGTCCAGATCGGCAAGGAAGACCTCTTCAGAGAAACCACGGAACAAGTCAAAGTCGCGTGGTATCTTTGGGCGAAAGAAGTCCACCACCACGTGAAGTGTTGGATGAGATGTTGGAACAGTGGAGGTAATCTTAATGTCGCTATAGCAGCGAACTATATGACGTCCCGAGACTCTCAATGAGGACATGTATTATGAATCTTACTATTGAAGGCTTATCTTGGTGAATATCTGGGGTGGCTTTGTGCAGGGCCTTTCAATGTAGCGTTCTTCGAAAACACCCTTCCGGCGTGGGTATGACCACAGGTTGGTCTTGACAATGTAAATATTGGGTTTGACGATAATCGTACATCCTCTACTACTACAGAAAGACTATTGTAACCATTCAATACCCGTTCTATACAAGCACTACGACTGGGACTCATCTGTGACCCTGAAATGCGAGCGATTGATTGGTTGATCTCGGTGGGAGCCGACAGCCTTGCGATGACTCGCAGCTTTCACGTCTACTTATTGTGCAGTTTGCTCAATCACGGCATTTCCTCAGGATTTTGACAAGATCTGGGTGTCAAGGAGACGTCGAGACGTTGTCGGGCTCTCCTCGACTCACCATGGACCGCGATGGCCAGTACCATATAAACAGCGGTGTTCTCTCCCCGACCCAAATTCCCAACCTCCAGCAAAAGCTGGATGATCTTCTCCCCTACTCATTGCCCGTCACGAGGAGGATAGAGTACCATCTCGGCCATCCCATCTCCCCAACGGCCAGAATCTTCGTCGCTGCTGCTGCGGTCCCTGCCGACGGCGACGATGACGGCGACGTCCAGATCAATGGCGACCACGTTCATAGCAACCAACCACTTCCCCTTCCCGGTACCAGCAGCCACCCTCCTGACGAGCGCTGGCTAGAATCCTGGCTGCTCAGCAACACCTCTTCCTCTTCCGCAGCATCTCGCCCCTGGCTCGCCGCACACATCGACCTAATCAACTACGGCCAGACCCAAGTCTGGCTGTTCGCGAGCTGGGAGGTTCCCTCGCTCTTCCGCAATGACAGTGACACCGTCACCGGTGGTGGGGGGCTTTACAAGTCTCTCATGCACGAGCTCTTCAATTATATACACACCGTCCTTGTGCCCACGATGCCCCTGGAGCCGAGTGACGAATGGCTCGACCTCAAACGCACGGGGAAAACCCTGACGACGCCGTACTCGCGGAGCAAAATCCTCTTCGGCACGGTGGGCGAGAAGCTGTGGGAACTTTTCCCACCCCAGGCTCGAGCGAGGACCGATCCGGGCTATCTGAAGTACGTCTTCTCGCCCGCGAAGGAGAACGAGAACGTAGATGAAGCCAAAGCCGAAGCCTCACTCGCCAAAGCCAGACTCGCCGCTACTGCCGCCGACAACGACAACGACAACACATCATTGCTCCTCCTCCCAGCCGAGTACAAATTCGGCGAGATGCGCTCGTCCGACCTGCAAATCGTGCTCGACAGATCCACCATCCCACGCACCCTATCCACACTGCGCCAGTACGTCAGCGTCGCCATCTTCTCACGCGACGACGATACCGATCCCCGCCCTGTGGCCTGGGGCTTCCTGGGCAAGGACGCCAGTTTATCGAGCCTGCACACGGAACCGGCCCATCGGGGCAAAGGCCTAGCAGTCTGTTTGGCTCGCGAGCTTCTCCAGCGGCAAACCCGAGCGTTCCAGGAAGACAAGAGAGGAATGGGCTGGGCGCACGCAGATGTCTCGCAGGACAATATCCCCAGTCGGCGCGTCATGGAGAAACTCGGCGGCAGGCCCATGTGGATGGTTATGTGGACGGAGGTGGATCTGGAGAAGGTTTGTCGATCGAGTGATGAGGAGGATGAGGTAAAGTGATGTGAAGTGGCGTTGATGAGTATGGCTGGGCCGCGATGATGGGCAGCGCTGTCGATGGTTAAGCACTGTTTGAAGGTTGACTGGATATGGGATATAGACTGCGCACACGTACAAACTACCACCTGATCCACGATGAGCGAACAAAGATCAAGCGCTGCTCTTTTCCAGAATACAGATGCATCTTGACGGGGAAGAGCTCAATGATAGAAGAGTCGTCCGACGGTCTTTGCCTTCGAAAACTGGACGAAAACTGGACTTATTATCTTCCAGGACTATCTTGTCAAATACTGCCATTTGCTCGATGATGTGTCTCGTGGAGTCAGAAACGAGAGGTCACACATATGCAATACGTGGGAGCAATGTTCAAGAAGATTCCGTTTGTTCTGCATTACATAGACAACGACGTGGTTGCGTCTAGCCAGCACAGATGCCTCCATGTTCGCCTCTTGACCCATCCATTCATCTAGCTAGAATCACCGTTTCTTTCTTTCATCTTAGCCGTGACACCTGCCACCGGTACAATCTATACAATTTCAACATATTCATGCAATTCATCATAAAGCCATTGGTCAATTCCCTCCCATTTCTTCTTCTGATCCTCCTCGTAGAGTCTTTCCTCTCTTTCGTGTTCAGTCTCATTTTCGGGTATGCTCGGTGCAACCTCCCTCCGAGTCTGTGTGTCGTCTTCAAACGCCTCAAGTCCCGGAGTGCGAATAGTCGATTCTGGAGGGGTACCTACGCTGGAAGGCGTGAGGCCGCTGTCCAAGGGGTCAAGTTGATCAGTTGGGCTATTGTTTTCGAGTGATTCCGTCAAAACGTCATCACAGTCAACTGATGGATCAGTCTTCTCTTCCTCCAAATCGATCTTCGCCTCATCTTGCAGCACTTCCTTGAGCGGACTGCTGCTATCTCCCATGGTGAAGAGACCTTTGCCTGATCTTAGAACGTCCGCAAATGCAACATGCTCAAGTGGTGGTTCGAATCCGCCAAGATCGAACTCGGACATCAGAAAATCGGCGGCTACATCGTCACCAACAGAGACTCCAATCTCTTTCAGCTCCGGAAGAGCCGTATCAAGCTTCTCTCCACAAGGATTCATGTCAAGGGTGGCCTCGTCGGCAGCAAGCACATCTACACCGTCACTCGAGAAGTTGAAGAAGTCTTCGTCCAGGTTACAGCTTGCCGTGGAGGATCTACTCTCTTTCAGGACCTCAGCTGCGGATCCATTGTCGGGCTGCAGCTCAATTTCAGATCCCGACTCGAGGTCTTGGGACGTGGCCTCCAGATCCGCCCCTGAGCAAGTGCCATATTGGGTTCTGTTCGACACCTTCGCCTTCTTGGCAACAGGTCCTTCTGTCGATTTTTGGCTGGCCCGTTTGATGTCGGTACGACTTTTTGATATCGAATTGTGTATTTTTTCGAGTTGTTTTGCCTCGGTTTCACCAGCTCCAGCCTTCCCTTTCATGTTTGTCAGACTAGTAATCTTCATCTGTGTTTTGTCTTCTTGCTTGATTTTCGGTTCTGTTTTCGGACGACGTTTGGGCCTAGTCACCCCTTCTCTGCAGCACTTATGCTTGCAATCTTTCTTGCGCTCGTTGCAATCATGCTGACATGTCCAGCGTCCATTGGGTAGTCGGGTGGGTTCTCTATAGGCGGAGACGTCGTCGTCGTCATCATGTTCATGCTTCGTGTCATGTGCGGGTTTCGAGTATCGTCTGGGAGGCTGAACTCGACTTTTGTGGTCTTCGTCATTTAATATCTCGTCAATATCCTCCACAACCTCAATCCCGGAATCATGCACTTCCATGGCAAGGAGATCTTGATCATCAATGCCACCATCGTCGAAGTCGTCACCATGAGCGCCAGAGAATTGATCCCTCGAATCTTCAGACGGCCTGCCGTCATTGGTACCGGCCGAGTGTTGCTGCCGTGGGTAGATGGAAGCAGGTATGTCCTTGAGTCGTAGCTCAGCATATTTGCTTGTTCCTGCAACTTCATCGCACATCACATAACAATTTATGTAGCTGGTAGGCTTGATCAACTCCACAGACAGGAATACCTCTCCACCTTTCTGCAAATTCTTTGCACTGAATCTTCGAAAATCAATCAAACCTCCGTCAGACGTCTCGGCCAAGAAACAGACATAAACCTGTTTTTTCTTGTACTGGTAGGGCACGGTTTCATTCAGGAATCCGATCTCCACGAGAAACCGTATGGTGGCACCCTTGCCACGCTTGAGTTCTCTACCTGTTTCCTTGATGGAAACTCGTAAATTCGGGAAGGCTTCAAGTTTTTTCAGTAGTTCGCGGCCAAACGGAGGGTTTCTCCCAAGCACCAACTCGATGCGAGAAGGTTCCGTGTTCATGAGGGTGTCAATGCTATTGACGGAAGCAGAAGCAAGCTTTCGGACGGAGACCTCTCCGAGGCCCTCAATTTGTCTCAGCTGACTTGCAGTGTTGTCCCAAACATGCGCCGCGAGGCTACGACCAAGCTCAAGAGCATTCCTTGTGGACACGGCGTCCTTCAGGTGTATCTGGCAGTCGATGATGCATCGGATGAAACGGTTTGCATGCATGAAGACGGTGCTTTTGTCTAGTCGATAGGATTGGTGGTGCTTTTTGTAGTTGGTACCGTCAGGAATGGTTACGTTGCCCAACTCGGCCTGAATCAGGAGTGAGACCTTATGTGCCTGTACGGCAACATCGACCTTGATCGGGAATTTGATCTCGGGCGCCTTGTTGATCTCCTTGTAGAATGACTTCTCTCCAGCCATCATTCGCACCTCACGGAATTCTTTAGCCTCAGCCAAAATTGACAACTCAAAAAGCCGTCAGCTTGATAACACTGAAAGAGGCATATACGTACAATCTCTGACAACTTGGCCTTGGGAGGTAAACCAATGAAAGATTTCATGGTCTCAAAACTGACATAGTATCGCGCCATAGCTTCCCCAAATCCGTTGCAACTCAATCGAGTTCCTTCGTCGACGAGGCTGGCTTGACTCAATAGTGCAATGTCCTTTTGGCATAATCGCTCTAACAAGTCGTCATCGGCGCAAGTTTCGACATCTTCTCTGAAACGGTAGTGAGAAGGATTCTGCTTCATGCGAACATGTAGAAATGTACTGGCAAGCCACTGCTTCGCCGAGGCCAGGTCATACACGGTTCCAAGGCCAATTTCAGCATTCAGGTGCTCTATCAGATTTCGGTGGAGGCAGCTTTCGAGAAGTTCCTCTCCCGATACCATCTTCTGATAGCGTGAAACCTTTTCTTTTCGCGTGAGGATGACCGCAGAAGCCGACGTTTCAAACTGGGGTCGGCCTGCTCTTCCAAGCATTTGCATGACTTCCAGATCTGCGTATTCTTGTAGGCCATTCTCGGTCCACGCATTTGTTCCCTTGAGTATCACCAGATAGCAGGGCAGATTGACGCCGACCGCGAGGGTTGAAGTGCTACAAATAACGTTGATCTGTCCGTGCAGGAAGGCTTGCTCAACATTTCGGCGATCAGCTTGGTCCAACCCTCCATGATGAAAGGCTACTCCAGCGACACATGTGACTGTAGAGTGTCAATACATATTCGCTCTGGAAGGTCGCAGTGGCTGGTTGCTACGTACCTTTGAGATCATTGCAGGTTAAAGACAGAGGCCTTACTGGGCCTTTCCAGAGACGTTCTGAAGGGTGGGAGCTTGACCACATATCGGCCAGCATCTTAGCAGTTGCTGTTGTGGCCTTCCGGGTGGAGCAAAAGATCATCACGGGCTTCCCATGCCCATGTCTTGAAATGATAACAGGTAATCTGCATTGCGTTAGCGTTTATACCCATACATGTAGGGAACGGCAGCCAGCAGCGGCCATTTCGGAATGATGCCGGTTGTGCTGTAGCTACTTACTGTTGCGTGAGCATCGATTCGAATGCGAAGTCGTTGCCTTTTGCCTCAAAGCCATAGACATATTTCTTGAGTTCCACGGGTCGAAAGCTCTCACCAAACACCTCTCTGAGAGCAGGCATATGGAGTGAAGCCGAACTTCTCCCAAGCCATGTTGCAATGTCTTGTGAGTTTGGTACTGTGGCAGATAGGGCGATGAATCTGATGTTGGCAGCGACAGACTTCATTCGCGACACAACGGCTTCCAGTGTAGCACCGCGGCATTCTTTAAGGATATGTACCTCATCAACGAGGAAGAGCTTTACTAGCTGAATCAGTTTAACATGATCTTTCCATTTCCGGGTCACGCTGTCCCATTTCTCCGGAGTGGTGATGATGATGTTGGCGCTTTGCACGTTGCGTAAATGGCTGACGTCGGTGTCACCTGTAAGTTCGGCACACTGCAGATTCAGAGGGCCAAATTTCTTCTGCCAATCACGGTATCTTTCGGCACAGAGGGATTTTGTTGGAGCTTGGTAGACCACTTTGAAATCGTTGCCCCGTAGCTCCGCCACCAGCCTGCAAATGGCGAGCTCCATAATCACAGTCTTGCCGCTGCCCGTGGGAGCGGACACCACCAGATTGTCATCGGTCTTGAAAGCACTTACGAAACACTTGGACTGTACTGCGTTGAACACCTCAAATCGGAAGATAGAACGTAGCTGGTCAGGTAGAGCCGTAGCGGGGACCAGTTGTACTCCTTGTATGTTGGGAAGGGCATTGTCGCGGTATGTTTTTAGCTTGGGCTGAGTGACAGAGACGGTCTGCTGGGTTGAGGAAATGACAATCTCGTGCCTTGAGTAGGGTTGCTGAAGCAAGAGATCCATGCCTTTCGGCTGAATGGGCTTGCCGTGTTGACGATTCTGAACGACGTATGTGGTCGGACTCGTCATTGAAGGGAGAGGTGAGGAACTGGAGGGTCGAGTTGCGGAAGCATATTGCCACTCGTCTGGGCTGTTATTAGACACATCTCATGTCAACACTGGAGGACATACCTGAGCGAGACGTGTCTGTAGCGGTGCTCATCATTGGGGTGCAGGGTGGCAGTGGTAGACGTGTTCTTACGGACGCCTGTCGATGATGACTAGCTCGGCCGTGTGCGGTCTCTTCAAGCAGTCGTCTGTCTGTAAAGAGTAAGCATTCGCTGGATACAAGAGATAATCTCTCACCAAAATCATCGAGGCCGTCATCAGCAGCCGCAAGCCGTCGAGAGCTCAAGCCGGGTTCATTCTTGCGTACATCTGGAACATGCTGGGAGAAGTACCTTTCGGCAGCCTGGTAGGAGGGTCTTGACCGTATTGAGGACGCTCGTACCCGTGGTCTTGTTGGGGAATCATGGTTGGGGGCACCAGAGGAATTTGAGGTGAAGTCTGCAAGGTGTCTGCGGTGGTCCATAACTTGCTTGATTATTCTGGCCTTGAATGCTGTGCAATGTAGGAAGGACGAGCAGTGGCCAATGCACAACAAGGGTGTAGAAGCAGGAAAGGGAAGATTTCGAACGGAACTGGAAGAGAGATGTCGATAGGCAATGTGCAGGTCACTTCTTTCAAGGCAGGGGCGGACAATGCAGCAAGAGCACGTGACCATACCCCATATCCCTTTTGCTCATAGCGCTGGCTCAGGTACCTTGAACACGCCTGGAAGTCCTTGAGATCCGCTCTGGGTGGTATAAATTTGGGTATTAATACAGCTCTTTCAAGCGCTGCCCGGCCTTAGTGTAAGGTATCCTAGGTTTATCTTCTGTCCCAATCATTAATTCATTGTACCAAGTAGACATCCTTTCAATCGTCATGCTTCGCAAAATAACCACCCGACTCGTTCTTTCGCTTTTTACGGTTAGGTGACCCCGGCCTTGAAGTTGCCAGAGCTGTCTCTTCCTGGCTCAAAGGCGTCTTGGGTATCTGTATGGATACGTCGTTCAAGTCTGCTACAGCGTCCAAGGCCGATTTCTCATCGCTGTATATCTTGATCCTCGGAGGCTCTTGCTGGATTCGAGATTCCTCAATGTTGTATATGAAGGTCGAGCCCAGGACGATAGAGGCTCCCAAAAGAAACTGAAATCATGTCAGTGAACAGGCCACGTCTGGGGAATCATGCCATATACATGAGTACTCATGGAAGAATCAAAGAACACAAAACTCATCAGGCTGCTGAGGACCATACTGATGCTCAAGGCGAAGTTCTTGGCAATATTGTCCGCATAGAAAATTGCGAAAGCTGCGACGATGGCGCCAATCGTCTGGACAAGGATCGAGGCGACGACAACTGAGTTGTAGCCCGCAAAGAACCCGTGTTTGGCCACTGTTTCGCCATCGAGGAAGATGATCCCAATGAAAAAGGCCGGGAATAGCGAGTATATTGACAGCTGGACGTTGCGAATCCAGATTGAGGTGGCTTTCGGTGACCCCTTCATAACTTTCTCGAAGTAGACACCGGCCAGGCCGGAAGTAATACACACGCCAAAGACCGCAAAGAGCCCTGCCGAAGCGTCCATGCCTGGCGTGCTCAGGGCGAGTTCATCCTCCTCAATGCCCTCGTAGGTGGCTGACCTTTTGTTGAGGTGGGAACCATGTGCTGCAATTCTAAAATGTTCCCGCAATGGATTTGCGGACCTCGGAACGTAGACCCGAGCATGATGGTTCGAGACGAGGGATGCTGATGACTCTTGAGGCCACGAAACTATCCCCACACCAATCATCAGCAGTATGAGAGATACCCATTGTCTGGCGGAGATTGGCTTCCGCAGGATCATGACGCTGAAGACCGCGGTAACGAAGATTTTGAACTGATATGTGACATGAAACGTTGCCGCATCCAGGTTCGAGATCCCAACGTATTGTAGACTGTTTGCCAACGTGTATAGAGTTGCGGGGATCGCCAGCTTCCAAGAATCACCCCCAAAGATGGCATTACCAAGTGCTCTTAAAAGGTGGGTTGCTGTGGTTGACTGTGGAAGGGATAGGGAGATCTCGTAGAGGGATATCGTCAGGCAGAAGACGAGCTTCAGCAATTCGACAAGGAAGACGGCTGTCGAGGGAAGGTAACGATGCCCGTCTGGCGTTGGCATGACCCGAGAATAATGAAGAAGCTAACCCGCGTTCTGTCAGTCTATGGGCTTTTGCAAAGTCATGTTGCCATGTCCGCATACCAGAATGAAAGCAGAAAACTGTATAGTCAACTGCCACACCATGTCAGCGCTCTTCATCAACGAAACTGCGCTGAATGTCCTACAGTGCCCAAACAAAGACTCCGTAATGATGCTCCCATAAACCGGGGCGGGCTGCCCATGCGTTCTACGCCCATATTGCTTTAAGGATAATGCGTCCGCGAAATCGTTGCGGTTTTGACAGTGTATCGTCGTTCTTGTCAAGGACGTGTGACCTGCACCAGGCAGAGCAATCGGTCGCTTTCGTAGAGGGAGAACAGTGGTCGAAGGAGTGGACAGTCCTTTGTGCGAGAAGGGGTCGCGGGTCGTCCTTCGAACAGGCTGGACTGAAAAGGAGACAGGACGATGGAAGCGTGAATCCAAGGTCACCCGACACCGCAACAACGAACAATAAAGTGCATGACCTGAAGTGCAGAAGAAATATTGGAAAGGATTGGCGAACGAGTGGCAGTGTGTGCCTGGCGCGTCTATTGGGTGTTTTCCACATGCGAGTTCCGCCCTCGCGGTGTCATGGGCTCTGCTGGAGACTCGCTAACTGGGTTTGCCAAATGCGTTCTGCGTCATGATTCCCCTGTCAAGCAACGCCTATTCTGCTTGTCTGCCCAAGTCACCATGGCCACACATTGTGTTACGTCAAAAAACCTGGCGAAATTGCCTACTCTTCTACATTTCTTGACGCAAACCCTCAATGGGTGTCCACTGTCGGCTGCGCCACCTTAGAACTCGACGGAAGTCCTTCCCATCATTGGATGCGGTGGCGCAGGAGTCGTGGCTCTGTGCGGTAAAACTGCCGTCAAGTTACCAAAATCTTCCATGAGTGGTTGCTACGACGAGGACGACGAAGTAATCCAATGGGAAAAGGAAGTCTACCGACGTTTAGTGAATTGTGATCGCGTCGTTCCATATCTTGAGCTTTCTGGTCCTGGAATCGACAAGGTCTGGATGGAATATCCGCAACTAACGTAAGGTACCTTGACGAACCTCAAGCATCAACGTCTGTCCAACTTTCCTGGTTCCGCGAGATGCCCAAACTCTCGCTACCATACATGATCGTCGGGTTATAGTCGCTGATATTCGAGCTCGGAATTTCCTTCTGGCAAAGGATATGTCTGTCAAGTTCTCAGACTTCACCGAGTCATCGCTCTTGGAGCTCGACTGTGACATGCAAAACCGACGGCTCTCTTCAAGGGACAACCACAGGACCAGCCACTGCAGCTTGGCCACGAAGAGTATATCCTCCCAGCACACAGCAGATTTCCGTTAGAGAACATCCGGCTGGCTTGTGCTGTCATACCCGCACTTGGGACCATTCAGGAAATTCCAGGTCTTCTCGCTTGATCGACATCATATTCCGATCTTCAACATAGTCTTTCAACGGCAAAGACTCGAACTGGCTCCTGTTGCCTATGTACACCCCCCTGTACTGGATCAGCCTCGCATACTCCATTGTCCGTCTAACGAACTCGGCATGATCCCCTGTCTGGAGGTATTCGACGAGCATCAACACGTCAAAGGCTGCCTGACTAGTCGATGCTACCGTGTGTGGTCTGAATCCAGCGAGTGCATCGCCTACAAGGACCACCTTGCCGTTCATGAAGGAGTTCTGCGGTGTGATGACATCCGTAATGCACTGGACGAACGGTTGGCGTGTCTTCTCGACCATTTCAGACATTTGAGGCGGCAGGCGATCTCGGCCTCTTTTCTTGACCATTTCCCAAGCCTCATCTCTCATCTGGCCTGGCGGTATGGTGATTCTCCGTCGTCTTCCATCTTTGTCCGTCATGACTTCTTCTAGCTCGTTCTCGTCTTCAGGGAAATTCGTGTACCAAACAAAGTTCAATAGTCGCTTACCCTTCTTCATGTTTCCGTTTGTCCCGGGGATGGTGTACGTCAGGTTTTGAATACCTGGTGCGTGGAAGAACGTGAATCTTTCTACAAAAGCAGCCTTGGCCTCTTCAGAGGCTTCATCTTCAGGGACGGTGCCTCGAATGACACAATAGCCGGCGTACTTCCGCTGAATATCGGGGAAGAGAATCTTTCGGATAGTCGAACTCGGCCCATCAGCGCCGACTAGCATATCGCCTACCACGCTATCGCTTCCACCGTCGCCCTTGTCGTAGTATACTCTTACCTTGTCTCCTTCCTCCCGAAAATCTCTCACCGTGCAGCCGTACCGGTAGTCGATGTTTCCATCGCCTGGTTGTGGACCAGGGGTATCGCAGTACCCGCTTTCCTGGTGATCGTAGTTGGCCCGAAGCATGTAATAACAAAGATCCCAGCTTGTCATTGTCTGCTTCATCACCTCCTCATGTACCACCGTCCCTGACTTGTCCAGATACATTCTCTTCTCCGATGCCACGGCGACTGGACGTTTGCAGCGGTCGTAGCGCTCGAAGAAGGCTAAGGTATCTCCACCCGCAACGATGCCGGCACCCTGGTTCTCGAGCAGATTCGTCGGGTTGCGCTCGAGAATGGTAGTGTCGTAGCCATGTTGTTTCAAGGCGACGCCGGTGAAGAGGCCACCCAGCGAGCCACCAATAATGATTATGTGCTTGGGTCTCGGGCGCGACGAGGGAGAAGGCGGGACCGCGCCATTTACCTGAGAGTCAGCGGTCATCTTCACAAGGGCACAGCAGCATAGAGGAAAGGGAAGAGACAGAAGCAGAACGGTGACCAAGCCGGCCAAATACCATCAGTAAGCGAGTCGAGACATTCTGTGAGGGGGTCTTGCATGACATCAAGGACGATCGATCCATTACTCCGATTATCAGGCCGCTTGAGAAGCTGGAAAGTCGTGCCTGATCTGAAACTCTCGCGAGGAGAGGGGAGGACGAGCCACTCGCACCTTCTCCCAGAGTCTCGTCTTGTACGTTGCCATGATAAGAAGAAGGCACGTCTTTAACGATCCAGATCCATCGGCGCTAGCTCTTTGTAGCCTACAACAACCGCGCAGGTCCTCATCGTGCCCAAGTCCACAAAGGTTCCGTAGCAGAACACCACATCTGTCAATGGATGATGGTCGGCTCTGAGGGCGGAGTACAAATGGTTTCCTTGCTGCCTGGCCTGAGATCACCACCGAGGACCTGAGAATGGAGTCTACCATAGTAGACATGAAGAAGCCATGGTCGTCCTGACGAAACTCGGAAAGTTGTTGGATACCAGCCTTTGGTGAGTGCACACAGTATGCAAAGCTGGAATACCTTGGTACCCTTTAATATCCAAGTATCTCTTCATTCCCTATGTTACTGTTCTTCACTTTATCCCCCTCACACGACTTGAGCACACTGCTCGTCCATCAAAGCCACTTCACAATCTCGAACACATAAGCACCATCTTCGAATCATACGGCTACTTTTTTGCTGCGTCTTTAGAGGTCGATATGTGGTCTTCATTCATAGAAATGGTGGACCGATACTATCTCAAAAGACGTCGATGTGTAAAGGAAATCGGCAGGGGTCAGTGTGGCACCGTCTACACTGAAGCTGCAATCCACGAAGTGTTCAAGGTCAACAACCCGGGAAAATTGGATCAGCTGTGGAACGACTGCTGTATGCACAAGCAAGTTGAAGAAGCTTTTCAGCAGACGACCTTCGAGCTTCGGGAAAATATCAACCTACCTCGTATTTTAGCATGGCATACTCCATCAAGTGGCTCAACATTACCCGCCTGGCGCGAGACGTTCCCAGAGGCTGCTCAACCGGAGTACGGTCTCGTGTCAAGTCGCATCGACCCAATCCCTGACAAGATGGTGTACACCCTTGTGGTCAGACTCGGTCTCTATGACAAGATCCCCGGTGGTTTGAGTAATATGAGGACCCAGTACTGTTTGCTCCGTCTGTATCTGGGCCGCAGAGGCGAAAGACATGCGACACGCTCCATCTCCCTCCGGAACTTCGATCTCCTGGTAAACGAAATGGAGACTATGGAATTCGACACCATGAAGTTTGCCCAGACCATCGCCAAAGCCCTGGCACTACTGCACTGGCAGGCTAACGTGGACGGGAACGATGTCGAATTTGTCTTGGGAAGAACTCCTCGATTCGCTATGGCACCGACGGCTGCAGACTTGCGTGCGACGGACACAAATAGTGCCGGGGTTCTGTTCGGACCTTCGCTCGGGCAAGATGGTGTCGCCGTGTGGCTGCTCGATTTTGATCAGTGCCAGACATTCCCTCACGATGAGGCTGGATTGCAACAATTAGTGCGCAGTTTCTTCTTCAACGACCCATACTATCCGAGACCGCACGCAGAGGATCCAAAAGACGTTGCGCTCTGGGAGACTCTCAAGAATAGTTACCTTCAGACCAGTGCTGCTCTTACTCAGTGTCAAATGCCCGAGCCGTTCATCGAGGCAGTCGAGGTGGAGGGAGCCAAGCGCAAAGCAGGTGGATCGATATTCCAGTGACAGCGTTTCGAAGTCGGCTTGCTAGAGGTTTGGATGCTTTGTGAATGAGATATGGTGTCCAAAGATCCCGCCAAAGGTTTCCATAGCTAAATAGGCCTAGCACCTACTACAAGTAAGTGAATGGCGGCTTCTAGGCCCAGTGAGCCCTATAAGCCCTATTAGCTTTATCAGCCATAGCCTGAATCAGCCTTATCAAGGGCCGTTGACGCTTCACTATCTAGCTCGCTACCTCAATTACTCGAGAACGAAGAACCTAATTGCAATTTACGGTTTGATCCTAGAGGGTGAGCGAAGGCCGCTGTAACCTAAGCTTTAGCTAAGCTTCCCTAAGCGCGCCCTGGGCACTCCCTGAGCAAAAGCCGGGGCCTAATCTGGCCCCTATCTGGCCCCTTCCGATCGGCTGTGGTCGTGTGTAAAGCTGCGGTAATACGCTGCTTACCGATGGCATTGGTTCTTCCATGATAACTGTTCAGCCTCGTGTGCGATATACTGTCTAGTCACGTGCTTCCCTGGCACGACTCGGTCGTAACATTGGTGGACTCGGCATTCATGATATCTCTGCCCCGAACCGGCCGTAGCGACGTTGGGTCTTCTGTTTCTTCCTTATTTCGACATCGTCCCGTCTCTTTGTCGGCCGCCCAATTATGGAGGAATTCACTTCCTATATTTACGCTGCAGATTATTGCCGCAAGAAAGAACATGGAGTTCTTGAGGAAACAACGAAGGCTAGAACAGAAGTCTCTTCACACATCCGCGCCTTATACGACGCCGGGGTGCCCATCTACAGTAGAGAATTGATTCGGGACGTATTCAATCAGCTTCAGAGCGGTCATCAGAAAATATTGGTCAAAGGACTCGACGGAAACATTGTCGATTTCGACATAGAAACAGGACAAATTTCTGATTCAGTTGATGAGTTCAACTTCGTTATGTGCGTTGAATGAATATTCTTGACTAAAAAAACAGTGCCTTTATATAATAGATCGCTAACCACCATCACAGCGGAGCCCCTTTTATTATGTTTGTTTCTCCGCAACTGGGACCGAAGCCAGTACACCGAGGACGAACTTACCAAGTCACTTACGTAAAATCTCCCTCTTAAATTTCCGCTGATGAGTTAAGGAAGAGCTCATAAATTCATAGCTCGGACCCTGACTCCCCTCGCCTAACCAAAATGATTCAAAAATTTTACAAAAGATTGATTTTCCAGGGGATCTGGACGCGTTCAATCACAATGCCATCTATGTCAGACGAAAGTCGTAAGGAGCTGTAAGTACTAACTCCTAAGTTGGTGTTGGTTTTCTTGAGTTGCTGGGGGAGGGTGGTGGAAAGCCTCCTCAATTCTACTGCATCTGCGCTCAAGAAGACTCCGGGAGCGTTCAGGGATCGCTCAGGAAGCAGCAGGTGAGCCGAGGGCGAGTAAAGCGGCGAGCGGCTAATTGGAGGGAGGACAGGTTAGGACTACCTACCTAGCACCTAAGCTATGTAGTATTGTCGTGCGAAAAACATGTCGCCCATCCTCCCTTCTTGATTAGCCGCTCGCCCCTTTGCTCACTCTCGGTTCACCTTCTGCTTCCAGACCACTCCCTGGAGCGCTTCCTCGGCAGAACTTCATGTATGCTTACTCCTTGATTCGAGCGGATTACATACCGTCCACCAGACCAAGCCGCATCACGGAACATCATGCTGACGATTGCTCTGCTATGTACCGTTGCCACTGCTTTCGTGCTTTACCTTCTCATATCGTCGGTGTCTACAAGGCGTCGCCATGCTGCAGCCGCAAGTCAGCTCGGCTGTAGACCAGCACCCACAGAATACAACCCGGATCCACTGGGGCTTGTGAACTTGATCAAGACTCTACGGGCAAACAACAAGAGTCAAGTACTCGAGTACATCCGAGGCGTGTTCGACGATGTGTCGCTACGCATGAACAAGACAGTCTATTCTTATGACACGTACATTCTGGGCGACAGGGTTTTCTTTACGTGCGACCCAAGGAATATCCAGGCCCTTCTGGCTACTCAGTTCAAGGATTTTGAGCTGGGAAAAGTCCGCATAAGCGCATTTGCTCCGTTGTGAGTTGGCTTGAGACCGTCACACTGAAAAGAGGCTGACCCGCTGACCGCTGGAAACAGACTTGGCCACGGCATCTTTTCGGCGGATGGGAAGCAATGGGAGCACTCTCGCGCTCTTCTACGACCCCAATTCTCTCGTGATCAGGTTAAGGACTTGGATCTGGAAGAGAAGCATGTACAAAACTTGCTCAGCGCACTCCCTGTGGAAGCAGACTGTTGGACGAGCACCACCGACATTCAACCTCTGATATCCCGATTCGCCATGGACTCGGCTAGCGAATTCCTCTTTGGAGAGAGCACAAACATTCAACTCTCTGCACTCTCCGAGGAGGCCGCGGCAAAAAATGCTGAAGACCGCGCCTTTGTGGAATCTTTCGAGGCCTGTCAAGACCGCATGGCCAAGGCGCTCTTGCTAAACGAATTCTACTGGGTGATGCTGACGAAGAAGCATAGAGATGACTGTCGATTGTGCCATCAATACATCGACCGATTTGTGCACAAAGCTCTAGGCCGCGACGGAAAGCAAGATCCCGTCGAGAGCAGCAAAAAAGAAAAGTACGTCTTTCTTGAGAACCTTGTCCACGAGACTAGAGATCCTATCGAGATTCGTAATCAACTTCTGTCGATTCTTTTGGCCGGGCGCGATACCACCGCCTCGTTGCTGAGCTTCTTGTTCCTCATGCTGGTCCAACATCCTGAGGTATTTAACAAGCTACGATCAATCATTCTTGAAGATTTTGGAACTTTCAAATCGCCAAAAAATCTCACTTTTGCGAACTTGAAGGCTTGTTCATATTTACAATGGTGTATAAATGAGACCTTGAGGCTTTACCCTAGTGTGCCTCTCAATGGACGGCGGTGCACAAGGGACACCAGCCTGCCTTTCGGGGGTGGCGAAGACGGCCTTTCGCCCGTTTTTATACCGGCTGGAACAGAGATTGCGTATTTGGTGTATGTAATGCAAAGGCACCCTGACTTCTGGGGCCCAGATGCGGATATGTTCACACCGGAGCGGTGGCAGAACCACAAGTATGGCTTCGAGTATCTACCGTTTAACGGTGGGCCAAGGTAGGTGATTCGACTAGATACCCAGTCCGTACTAACATCGACCAGAATCTGTCTCGGACAACAGTTTGCTTTGACAAAGGCCGCATACGTAATTGTTCGCCTCCTACAGCGCTTCGACAAGCTCGATGGATCAAGCGTACCTCCAGGGCCGATCAAATGGGCCGTAACCTTAACTGGCAAGCCCAAGGACGGAGTCAGGCTGCGGCTGCATGTTGCAGCTGAAGACTAGTACGCCTTCGCTGGCGTCAGTTGGATGGTAAAGCATTGCATCCAAGCAGGAGTTGGCAAGTGAGTGTTGCGTGTTCAAGACGGCTTCAAGGTAAGGGCAGGGAGTCTGCCTAGTTCCCCGAAGCCCATCTGAAACAGATGCCTACCTACCTTAATCTAGCCGAGAGGCAGGTATAGCCGATCGTAAGGGGCCAGAATAAGCACTAGCCCCCATTGTACTAACGTAGTATTTGCTCCGGGGGTGCTCAGGGAGCGCTCACTCAATGCTCAGGTTAAAGCGGCCTTCGCTCACCCTCTAGAAGCCAACCGTAAATGGCAACGAGTAACCTGGCACGCTGGGTACCTAGTTTGATGATCCGCGATAATTTGGCAAGGGATATCTCCTATGTTGATCTACCTCATCCTATTATCACTACGATATCGTTCATGCAATCCTTTCTTTCAATCGTGATCATGGCTTGGTAGTGTCTTGACTAAACCAGTGTTCTCAGATAGGACCAAACCGTCTCATCCATCCTGCCAGAATGGCCCGCGACCGGGACGGCCTCCTCTCCGAGAAGCACTATGACAATGACGCACCTGTTGTTCCCTCCGATGCCGACTCCGAGTCAGAAAGCGAAATTGAGGCAACGAGCCTTGACACTGTCCAAGATACGGACAGAAATATCTTAAATGAGACAGAAGAGCATGAACAACTACTACGCAAACCTGGCAGACTGGAGGCTGCCAGGGGAGCCTTGGGGCTGCGAGAAAGCAGAAACAAGCGCCGAAAGGACAAGTCAAGAATATCCAAGAGAGGTGGCAAAGAGGAGTCAGACATGATGTTTGAGATGGAAAGCGGTTTCAAGGACACAAGCTCGCAATCATCTACAGATACCGAGACTGAGGGAACGAGATGGGATAGAAGTGCGCCCGCGAAATCGCATCGAGGCCGTCTCACTCTGATATACCTCGCTATCGTCGCGCTGTTCGTGTCTCTGGTCTTTGGTGCATACAAGGCCTCGCGAAGGCACGTCCTGAGTCCGACTGCCCACCGATTACGTCCACTCTCCAATGGTACACATACCTTCCGTCCGACAACGATACTCATCTCTTTAGACGGGTTTCGCGCCGATTTCCTCAACCGCGGCTTGACACCAGCCCTCAATGCCTTCATCGCTAGCGGCGTGTCGCCGAAATACATGCTTCCATCGTTCCCTTCCGTCACTTTCCCTAATCACTTCACACTCGTGACAGGCCTGTATCCTGAAAGCCATGGCATTGTCAGTAACCAATTCTGGGACCCGGATTACCAAGAGGAGTTTTACTATACAAACATTGGAGTATCGATGCAACCGAAATGGTGGACTGCCGAGCCGCTATGGGTGACTGCCGAGCATCAGGCTGTACGATCCGCCATACACATGTGGCCTGGATCTGAAGCACATATCCCGGACGTCGAGCCGACATATATCGACAAGTACAATGGATCCGAAGCACTTACGCGGAAAGTCGACCGAATACTAGGGTGGCTGGATTTGCCAGGCGATGACGACGTTGAACAAGCGGACGAGAGAAGACCTCAATTCATTGCAGCATACGTTCCAAATGTTGATTCGGATGGTCACAAATACGGACCCAACAGCACCGAGATCAGAGCAACCATCGCCGACGTGGACAGCATGTTCATCGAGCTCGTGGAGGGCTTATATGCACGCAACTTGTCTGAGATCATCAACCTCGTGGTTGTGTCAGATCATGGCATGGCAACAACCTCGAATCATCGTCTCATTCAACTCGATAATCTGATTGACATGTCACTGGTCGACCACATTGACGGATGGCCACTGCGAGGTCTGCGTTTGAAGAACCCAGATCGCGACGTCCCAATTCTCTACGAGCAGCTGTCGAAAGAAGCCTCGAAAGCAGGCAGCTTCGATGTCTACACTCTCGATACGATGCCTGAACGCTATCACTTCTCCAACAACGACAGAATAGCTCCGCTGTGGATCGTCCCAAAGACCGGTTGGGCCGTGGTTGAGAAGTCGGATTTTGACGTAGCCGAAGCACTTGCTACCGGTAAAGAGTACGAGCCGAAGGGTTTACATGGCTACGACCACGAGCATCCCCTGATGCGAGCGATTTTTGTGGCTCGAGGCCCTGCTTTCCCACATGAACCCAACAGTAGACTTGCACCCTTCCAGAATACTGAGGTGTACAACATTGTTTGTGACTCACTAGGGGTTGTGCCTCATCCAAACAACGGAACCTTACGGCTTCCGCTTAAGACACAGGGTCTGCACAGTGACGCCGATGCGCCAGCGCTAGGCACTCCTGCAGATCCGGTTGACGAGGACAAACAAGAAGACGAGTTAAAGCCGGAAGGTCCACAAGATGACACTTCACCTGATGTCAATGATGCGACAGAACCTGAAAAGCCCGGTGAGCCAGAAAATGATGCCGACGACCCCGACGACCCCGACAAGTCAAAGAGTAACTGGTGGAAATTCCTCCACGACGGACTCGAAAAGGCCAAAGAGTGGGCCAAGGAGTTTGTCGAGTCGATCAAAGGGAACAAGAAGGGCGAAGGTGATCCTCCTGTGTGAACTTGGAATGGTGGAAGACATGATCGTTTCGAAAACACCAGCATTCCATACACTCACATCTGCTTGATATCGAGCAACGAGTGACTGTAGGCAGCAACGTCTCGAGACATCGTTGAGCCAGGGATAATGATTCCTTCTTTTGCCCCACAACCACGAAGACTGTCCTCCATGTCGGTCAAAACTCTCGCCAGGGCAGCAGTGCACCTCCTACTTCGCGCCCTGTAGGGCAGAAAAGCACCCGACAGGACGGCACATCGAACCGTTTGCTCAATTGACCCCTTTCTCACATTCCTAGCTTCGGGCTGGTTAGGCGGCTACATGGTCACGTTCGAGGCTTTTTTGTGGTCATTTGACGGCATCGCGTGACAAGAAAGGCACGGGAGCCAGAAGTGATTGATAGGGCTGGTCGTGAGTTTTAAACATGAAGTTGAGGGCGCGGACAGTTCAGCGCGTCCGGAAGAGATCCGCCTCGTAAGGAAGATAAGACATCAGCGATGCAGCGAACATTGCATTAGATCAAGCCGCGCGGAGTTGGAAGCTCACAGTGAGAGGATGTGCAGGATTCAAGGCTTTGATATCCATGCTAGTATGTTTAGATATTGGCGGCGCAGGTCATGGCGTGGACTACGACGTCTTGATGATGCGGCCACCCACTGCGTAACTGTTGAATGTCGAGAAGCAGGCGTCCAAAGGGGCAGCCCGCGTTTCCATCGCTCGCTTCTCTTGCGCTCATTTTACTCCAGTTCACTCTTTTGAGAAGCGTATGATCATTGTCGCAGGAGGATGCACAGAGTACATTTCACAAAAAAGGAAGGGTCACTATGATGGGTGAAGTCCACGTCGAAGTGAGAGGCGAGGATACAAGTACAAAAGAGAAAGCGAGCTGGCACGTGACTAGGAAAAGAAATCATATACCCGAGTATCGATCGATGCTGGCTGATCAAAACAAAAGCGGTCAGCCGAATCGGGCAGGTGAAATTGCCATATAAGGGAATATGGCGGCAGCGTGCGGTAGAACTCTTTGGGTGGTAGGTAGTGGACCCTAGACACAGACACAGACACCGTGTGGGCAAGGCTCCAAGGTTTGGAAAGATCCTGTCCGGTTGCATCTCAACGGAACAGGGTTATTGATGCTGCCCTTAAGGAGAGGAGGGGGAATCGTCACGATTCTCACGGACGGAGGACTTAGGATTCTGAATTCGCCTGGTTATCCTCCGTACTTCGTATCTCTTCTCACTGCCCGGACTGGGTTGAATATCCATTCCTTCAAATTGAGTGCTAGTAGTCTATGGCTATCTCTATACATGGAAAGTACTCCAAACTTGGATTGCTAGACGAAGCGGCTTCGCACGACTTCCTAAACAAAATATTAGTCTTGCGTCGAACGCTTCACCTCCTCTCCCACTGATGCAGGCCTAGTATCGTCCGTCCATCTATGCGGCCCTCGTATATCTCTTCGTTGCCTTTCCGTCTCTTCACTCTAGACACGAATCTTGCTACGAAACCCCAAAATGATCACCCTCCTTCCTCACAGCCTTCTTCCATGCCTTCATCCGTAGCCTCTCCTCCCGTTCCATTCGTACCTTCTTTTTGCGCTCATATACGGCCCTAACAGTTCGCTTGGTCACGTCTTTGCCCTCCTCGAAGTTGGCCCTCGCCAGACTCACGACCTTGTCAATCTGCTCCGGCGTATATATGAAGTTCCACGTACTCATGTAATCGCTTGTATCCGGATCGACACCCGAAACTTTCTTGTTTGGGAGTAGCGGGAAGTATATGACTGCAATTCCCGCCTCTGGTCGCATCAGATGGAACGTGCCGTCGTCAGGACTGTCCCATGCCAACCGTTTGCTGGGCGGAGGTTCCTCCTCAAATGTACGTTCTGATTTCGTGCCAACCCACACATTGCAAGCACCCAGTTCAGTAGACTCTGCGTCAGGCTCTTTACCGGTCGTCGGACTTTCGGGGACATCACTCTTCATGTCGCTCGTGGCTTTCCCCCGGCTGTTTTCCTCCTTCACTTCTGCAAGCTTCGTAGCAGCCTCTTGTGACGAAGCCGCTTGGGCTTCGGCCAGAATTTTCGCGTTTTCTTGTGGTTTCGCCATTAATCTCGGCCAACCAGCGCCTACGGGCCAGCCCTTTATCCCACGCTGTTTGGCGTAGCCGTCGACTACAGATAGCCAATTTTCTTTCTGAATGTCTGCGGAGGCATCGAATGCAATGAGGATGTCCACGTCTCGACCGGGTCGGAGAAGCGGGTAAATGGGGAGGTTATTGCTCATGCCAGCGTCCATGATCTGGAGATGGTCGCTCTTGAAGACGGACTCTGGACATGTCGATGGTAATTGATCTTTCATGCCGTAGACGTAGTTCGGTATGGTGGCCGGTTCGATCGGGTGAATCTTGATGAGATCGTCGTTCTTGTCTTCTATCAGGCCATCGAGTCCGGCGAACTCCAATATTCCGGCCAGCGCAGGTTTGACTTCCTTATAGTAATGAGATAGAGTCGCACAAAAAGCGGAGCCCCATATCCCAAGTAGAAGACTTTGTCTGATTTCTGGCAGCGCGACGCCAGTGTCGATGATCTGGTTCCGGCCCCTGTAGAAGGGTCTACCCAGGCTCCATGTTGGAATGCCGGCTCCAAACTCTTCGCACCAGACTTCCCATGGATGCATTTCAATCCATTGGAACCACGCTTCTTTCCGGGCCTTGTCTTCTACGTTCTGCTTCAGAGCGTAATTGCCCTTGGCTTCTTCCTTTTTCACCTCCTCGACTGGTATCTCATGTCGTACCGCGGTGTAGATGGGCATCGGATATTGGCCGTTTTCGATGTACACGCGCTGATTTGACAGTTTCAGATCGTAGTCGTGGACATCAAGGTCACCATGAGGAACAAGTAGCCGTGCCGCAAGTAGGAGGCTGTAAATATCAACCAATCCGAACGATGCACCTGGATCTCCTTTCAATTTCTCAACGAAACCGCTGAGTATAAACTTGTTCGTTGGCGCACTGGTAAGTAGCTTCAGGGCTGGCGGAGGAAATGCAATGTGTGTTCCCAGCCGGGACTTCAGGTGCTTCAGAATGGTTTTGTGATCTTGTTTCCCAAGTGACGAGTAAAAGAGTGTCTGCAGCCAACAACTTCCGCTGACCCCAGCAGTGTATGTCACGCAGTCAAACAGACCCGCCTCTTGAGCAGACATGTAGCTACTGGTTCCAGCGACCATGGCCCGCAAGCCACCGCCACTCCCACACATTGCAATTGTAGGCACATCATCGGGGTGTATTTCCTTCTCGTCAATCTCCAGATATTTTGCCAATGCCTTTGTGACGTATTCCTTCCTCTTGCGCCGAAAGTTCAGCTCGTCCCAACCCAAGCAACGGCTCACACGTACGGTCGCGTCCCATAGGATCTCAGGGTTGATGGAGGGATCCTGCGCTTCTTTCCATATGTCGTCCGCTAAGGAGCCTGGCTGCATCGACAACTCGGCCTGCAGCTTCTGGATGCTCTCCGGCAGGGTCTTTGCCCATGTTGGAAGGACGAAATCCGTGATCTTATCGCCCAAAGTGCTCCATTGTATCCTCGCTATCCCTTCTCTTACATTGTTGAAGTTCCGAGAGAATAAGGACCACGTGTTTTGGTCGTCGTCTTCAAAGCCCGGGGAATACTGGTCGGGATCACTCGTCTTACCAATGACTTCGGCATCGCCTCGCTTGGTGGCACGTTCGGGGTCTTCGCGGGGAAAGTTGCTCTGCAAGCGCTGGCCATAGGCGACCAGGTCGGCATCTTGCGGGAGATTGGCGCCTGGCGGGCTGTCGAGTCTGGCGACGCCTGTTCTTCGATTTGCGCTATGTGCTCCGGCGTAGGCAGCAGCGGCGAGAGCTGTGTAGCGGAAATGGCAGGGATTGAGGAGCCTTGCAGCGCTCATAGCGATGAGAGCGCTGCGAGAAAGATGGTATTAACAGACGTCAACTTCCATGCTAGAAAGAGAAGAAACAGAAGGTCTGCGCTTCTCTTTTCCAATTCTTGTTTCTTGCGCATTGCAGCCTTTTGTTGAGCATGAAAATGACGTCGCAATATTGGTCGAATCGCAGGTTCCTGACTAGGCCGAAAAGGGACAAAGCGTGGTTTCGGCTCGGTGAGGACGGTTGCTTTATCCGCTGTGACTATTCCTACAAGTTACTTACTCCTTCAAACCCATATCATTTATCATCAGTATACATGTCTAGCATGGTCGAAATGTTGCAGGACTGTGCTGTCGGTCACGTTACTGAAGCCTCGGGAAATCAATAGGACACAGCATCTCAATAGTCCAACATGGTAGCCACCAGGAACGCCGCCTTTGCAGAAGAAAGTGCGGAGGTGGAAGTATTGTTAGCATCCCTAGCGAAGACCAAGGACCTTTCGAAGAAAATAGCCGCGAGCCTATCTCGGTTGGATGCCAGTGGAAAAATCGTCAAGGACGCCATCGGACCTATATATGGCAATACGGAGCAGCTCCAGGTTACGAGCCGGAACATCGACAGGGTAAATGAAGCTATTGAGAAACTCCGCCAACCTCTAGATGCCCGAGGTCGAGAGGAGAATATCATCCGGCAAGGTCCAAAAGGTGCCGGACTGCCACAATATCTTGGAGCTCTCAAGCGCGTCGACAAGGCCTTGACCGACTTGAACTCTTCCGGGTTGAGATCGAACCAGCAAGCAATCTCGGAATTCCACAACCTGCTGTTGACCGGCGTCAATCAGTTGAACGACCTGTATCGACAAATGCTCCAGGAAGATGCCAGCACAGTCGAACCCCTGCATTTCATCACCAAGCAGATCCCCTTCCCAACAATGTCCCAAGATAAGGTCCAGACGCTCAGCCAAGTGGCTATGGCCATCGCCTCGGGTGGAGCACACTCTGCCAGGCTAGGACAACGCGACGAGGATGTTGCAGCCCGTATGTACGCCGAAGTAAGAGGAGACTATCTGAACTCCAGCCTCCAGAATCTTTCAACGGCTTCGATCAGCACCTCCAAGCGCCGAGCCAACGACACAGCCATCTATCGCGAAGGTTCCAGTGGCATAGGAGCCTACGCCAACGCCATTGAAGGCATGTTTCTGGCCGAAGCCGAGAATACATCTCGTATCTTCCGCAACGACGCAGGCCGCGTTTTCAGCATGACCTGCTCAAAGGCTCTATCAACCTTCGCACGCACCCTCTCCGAAATGAACACTTTCATCAAATCCCGCATCCTGACCGATTGCTTCCTCGCCTACGAGATCCTCGACCTCATCACCCCGTTAAGCTACCGTCTCGAATCCCGGACAGGCCAGCTCCGTTCGCAATTCGCCGACGCCCTCCGGCCTCTCCGCGAAACATCGCGCTCTTCATTAAGCGACCTCATCACCCAAACAAGACGCCAGGCAGAATCAACATCGACACTCCCACCCGACGGTAAAACTATACCCCTCGTGCCCGAAACGGCCAAACGCCTCCAGACTCTCGCGCTGTTCGACCGGCCCCTTCTGGCCCTCCTCTCGTCCATCGGCGAGGGTAACTGGAAGAACCCCACCACAGGCACAGGCCTAGCCTCCCAATCGAGTCTGAACCTCGAACTCACGCCGTCGACCGAGAACCCGAACCTCCTTTCTCATTACTTGCTCGACATCGTCGACGCCTTGCTGACGACGCTCAACACACGATCCCAAAGCCTGCACCCCAAGAAGCCCATGCAGGGCATATTTCAGCTCAACAGCGCCGCCGTGCTGGCACGCAGCGTCCAATCCTCGCCCGACCTTGTGCGCTACATCGGCATCACACCACACAACGAGCGACTCGACAAATTCCGCAAGCGGGCGACGGAACTCTACATGACGGCCTGGCGCGAGGCGAGCATGCACCTCTTTGACACCATCCACACCTCCGGGTCGAGGCCAATGTCCGGTCAAGGTCCAGGCCAAGCGATCGATAGTACGAGCATCATCAAATCCCTGAACAGCAAAGACAAGGACAAGATCAAAGAGAAGTTTAAGATATTCAATACGAGCTTTGACGAGTTGGTGGTCAGACACAAGAGTTTGCATATGGAGAACGAGGTGCGGACGTATATTAGCAGGGAGATTACGGCGTTGATTGAGCCACTTTATGCTAGGTTCTGGGACAGGTATCATGAAGTGGATAAGGGCAAGGGCAAGGTTGTGAAGTATAGCAAAGGCGATTTGAGCGGGATGCTGGCGAGTTTGTAGGCGTGATATACGTGGTGACCTTGGACTTGTGTCGCGTTTATGATGTTGGATTTGCAGGCGGAGGGGACGCTTAGTAGCATTGGATACCTCAGCTTTGTAAGGGAAGATTCTGTCATCCTGTGTGGTTATTGGAAACACACAGACCCGATTCAAACGTAGGAAGCCTCCGTGAGATACAGGTACTCAAATGCTCAACACCAAACGCCACGCTTGTTGTCACAGACATGCTCCATCCAGCAAAGATTTCCAGCCTCATACCAAACCCATGACGGCCGTGGCGTCTGCCGAACAACCCATGCCCGTATCTTCGTTTCCAAACTCCCGTGTCGATAGTAGATAGCTAGGTCCAACTTAGGATGACCGCCATCTCCCCGTGCTATGCTATGCTGTGCTCTGCTCTGCTCGCTCGACTTTCGCCAATTCAATTATTTCAATCCTTGCGGAACAACTCAACGATACTTCTCTCCTCGCGCTCTCTTCCGGGATTGAGAATGAATCGGACCGTTCCCTCACGTCCACGCTCACCCATCCGCTGTCTCAGCGCGCCACCACCACCAGGGACACTCGTCGGCGCCGTGCTCACACTGCTCGCATTCGTACTCGGGCTGGTGACATCCTTGGGACTCACGTTCTTACTCGAGCTGCGCGAACCATTGTGCGAGCCATTCATCGCCCGCACGCCATTACCATTATTGATACCACCACGCCCATCACCAGACCCACTGCCATCCGGACCATCTACCCACTCCGTGTATCGTGAGATCTTCTTCTCCTCGCTCTCGACGTTCAACGGGATCCGCACGGTGAGGAAGGTGTCGACCGGAAAATCGGGGCCCACGGCCGTCGAGGTGCGATGGTGAGTGTACAACTCCAACAAGTCGAGCATGGTCTCCATGACCATGCCCCTGTCGATCTTCCAAGACGCGTAGTCATCACCGTTCCAGATTCGGGGATTTTCAATGGCGTGCAAGCGGCCGGATAATTCGAGGCACGCAAACGCCAGTGCGGCCGTCTGCTGCTTGAGGGGTGCGAATGTGCGGTACAGGTCGAGAGACATGCTGTACGCAGTACGCACAATAGGGGAGGTTCGTTGGAAGTTGTAGAGTTTGGCGATTTTGATCATCAGGTCCTGTGGGTGGCGATTGCGGAAATCGAAGCCTGATGCTTCCAGCATGAGGCGTTCCAGGCCGATGACGCTGCGTGATTGATGCTCGAAGGCCTGCCCGGCCACAGGTCAGAATTCACCTCACTCATCAGGTATCACTAATACTAGTAGGCGAGGGCAGAGATGGGGTGGTGGAGGAAACATACCGCGTCATCAGGAGATAAATGCTCATGGCGAGGGACCTTGAGATTGTGTGCGGCGCAGAGGATGTCGCGTGATTTTTTTAATGTGTCTTCGATCTTGCAAGCCGTGAAGAGTGCTGCTGCAGCGGCATCCTGTATGGTGATGTTGTTAGATCGATGTCACTGCGCGAGCGCTGTGGGAAATGAGGCTTACCACGAAACTGTACTCTCCATCCGAGTGTTGAAGGCGGAATTTGTGGTAATATACCACGGCGGTGTTGAATGTCTTGACTGGTCTGTTCAATCATCAGCAACTGCTTCCAAAAGTGCACCACATATCACACGATCCGCGAGGCCGACTGCAGATTGAGAGCCTCAGGACGGCGAGATGGACAGTGAAAAACTCACAATTTCAAAGCCCTTCGGACATTGTCGATCCATTGCACTCCAGCCAGTCTGATACTGTCCTCTCTGGCTTGGCTGACACCGGTATCATGTAAAGACTTCTGGATCTGTTGTTCGAAGACATAGCTCTTTGCGACTTGGACAAAGTTGGGTAGACGGCCTATGCGCCTGGCTGGAGCATCACCGCTACCGGCCCCGTTCATCGTCGCTTGATGGGTGTGGACTCCTATGCCGCCACATTCGCACTCTTGAGTCCAAGGATAAGAGGTTTTTGGTGCCTCGATGGGAAGTGCATTCAGACCGGGTTTGAGATTATTGTCGATCCGAGTCTCGTAGGTCGGGTCGAGGCTGAGGGGAGGAATATGGGACGGTTCGGGGAGGGCCATGGCCACAGCAAATTCGCTTGGCAGATTTGCATCTGGACAGTCCCGTGACATGACTGTGGGTGTCGGAAGAACTCCGGGATACGACATACAAGGATAATACTTCGTGAAGGAAGGGCACTCGTCGACACTCGATGATTCTTTGTCTCACACAATCAATCATGTAGTGACAATAAAAGACGGTGTTGACGAAGTGAAGTGATTGGGTGTGCAAAGAGCAGTGAAGAAGAGAAAAGTGTTTGCTTTTGAGCATTTTGCAAACCGCGCCGTGCAATCGGCGGCGCATGTTGATATTGGGTGTAGCAAAAAACATGCTCGGCACAGATCGATGGTGACGAGAGTACTAGTATTGATCTAATGCCCTATGCAATGCACGTGTGTTGTGCGTATCAGCCAGTCATGCTGTTGTGTCTCTGAAAAAAAGTACATATGCTATGCTTGCTGTGGGCCAACCTGTCAACACCAATCCAGCCAATCCATTCCTGGGCAAACAGACAACTGCTCCCTAAGCTCAGCACGCAGAGATAAAAGGTGTTCACCACCCACAAAGATTTTTCTTCCATATCCCTTCCTGTCCGCGTCCACACCAGAACGCAATCATGGACAGCATCTGGATCACGATGCTGGCGCGGGAACATCTTCCTGCTTGACATCAACCTTCTTCGTCTCTCGTTCGCCCTCCGTCATCGTCCTCTCTAGCTCGCTTCTTGCCTGCGGTCGCTGTCGAAGCATCAGCCGCACCATTCTGCTCTGTCGACTCGACATTGTCCGCAGCCACCTGTTTCTCCTGCTCCTTCTTGTTCTCTGCTGCAACAGCTGCTCTAGCGTTCGCGAGCGCATCATCGCGGCCAGAGTCTTTTGGTCCAGACGAAGACTTGACGGTGGGAATTCCTCTGCCATCTACGTTAGTGATTGTCCAAATCTGGAGTACAACTGATGCAACTGACCGGTCATCCTTTGCAGTCTCATACGATCTGCCACCTCTGCCACCCCGCGAATCACGATCACCACGTCTCTTCTCATCTCCGAAACCACGCTTTCTGTCCTCATCTCGGCGGGTTCTCCAGTCTCGATTGTCTTCGGCCTCTCGCTTGCGTCTGGAGTCTCGACCACTACGGTCATTGCGTCTGCCCTGGTCGTATCTCTGATTAGGTTGAATTTTGCCCTCTTTGATGTCGTCCGCCTTCTTTTCGCAATACTCCTTCTTGCTCATGATCTGCAGGTCATTGCCCTTGAACTTCGGCTTCGGGTCTAACTCGAGGAACGCTTTCTGCAATTCTTCTGTCTCGAACTCGACGAAAACGCTGCCTTTGAACAGTTTATCATTGGTGCGTCGCAGACGGACTGCTTTGGTGGGACCGTATTCAGCAAAGAAGGCCTCAATGTCGAATTGTGTGCTTGGGACCTCTTCACCGAAACCCTTAACATAGACACTGCGGGGCATGGCAGCGTCTTCGAAAACGGTGATTTTGTTTGGATCATCCCAATCCGCTGGCAGCTCCTTTCGTCGGACACGGGTGTCATTGTCTGTGAGCTCGACAAAAGTTGATTCCCGCAATGCCTCAATAACTGCCTCGAGTGGCTGGAAGTGGCGCATGCGTTTGAAGTCGCAGATCTTTGCTAGTTCGACTGAGTTGTTCTCGCTCTCACGGACCGATTCACGGAGGAATTTATCTTTTGGCAGATTGGAGTCGGAGAAGTAGAACTCAACCTATGTGAAGTCAGCATGCCATGGGTCTGCTTCTGTGGTATCAGAATAGGCGTACCTGTTTGCGGATGGCTACTGGATCACTGCTGATTTCCTGTTGAGTGAAATCGGACTTGATGTTGTTGCGGTAGTTGCGAGGTCCGTGGCCGTTTCGATCACCTCGGCCTCGACCTCGACCACCACGACCACGGTCTGATCGTTCGTGGCGATGTTCACGACGTCTATCACCATCCTCTCTCTTATCATCAGATGCGTCTTTGGTAGTCTCGTTGGTCTTGTCTGCAGCGGTTTCTGCTTTCTCACCCTCCGCAGTACCATAGACGTCTTTTGGCTGTTCGGAGTCGCCTTGCAACTCAGCTAGCAACTTCTTTGCATCTTCACTAGCTTGTGCATTGTGGTCGACAGGAGTTTGGAGGGCATCAGTGACAGCTTCTTCAGCCATCTTTGTCGCTGGGCGAGCAGAACGCTCAGCGGTGCGGGGAGGACTGTCTGGGAAGGGTGCTGAGCGGGCGAGACAATCTGCGCCGGGAGGAAACCTGGAATTGATAGAGCAGTAACACGAGAAACAAAGACTATGCTCTCAGACTTGTCTACTATGGCAAACAAGCAGTAGGCAAGTAAGTTGTGATTTACGCGGGATTCAGAAGCCTGCATCGCGCAACCAAAAATTTTGGGCCATCTCTGAAATTTTGCGGGGCGCAGGCTTGGCACCGCGCTTGACGAGGCTGAACGAGGCTGAACCACCAGCCTTCAGCTGGCCTCCCGGTTCAAGTTGCTCCCATTGACTGACTCCTCAGATTCACTTCGCTGTCAGGAAACCGCTGAAGTCTGCAATGGCACAGGGGCTGGACTGCATCAAGGCATGAACACCACGCCACTAACCTTCGTTCACCGTGCGCAATAGGCATGTCCACATTAATTATCACTATCTCTTAATGGAAGACAGACACGAGACAATCACCGCCATACAGGCCTGCACAATTCTCGCGCCGGTTATTTGGCGAACAATCACCATAAGTGGGCGGTCCATGAAACCTAATGACAGGACATACAATGTACAAGACCGCTGCATCAAGCTGGCCCATGTGGCCTAGCCACTGGCATCTGTATGCTGTCAGGAGCCAAGTCCTTCCATACCGAGAAGAAAACGGCGAGGGTCGATATCAGATGTGCACGCCTAAAGGATGGCCTGCCCCTAGGCCTACTAGCCCTGTTTATCAGACAGATCAGATTGAGTACTTGATGAAGCCAGGAGTCTGGTGTTCTTGGAGGATCGACCCCTGAGAAAACCAGCCTTGCCAAGCTGTCTTTAGAATTGCACCTTCTCCCCACAGCATTCACTCACGACTACGAGAGACAACGGTGATGCTCTCACGCTCGACGTTGGATTTCATCAATGACAAGCAAGCCAGCATATACCAGGTAAGAAACTCGTGGCCCTCCTCCCCTTTTGCCGTAGGACCTGCGTCACCTTTAGATAGGATGGAGTGGCGTCAAAGTCACGCGCCTCAATTCCTTTCCTCCTCGTGGTTCGAACCGTGCAGCCTCGTCCAGTCAAGAAAAGATAAATACCCCGGAATCTCTTGGTGGTGGGCACGAGACTTCGCTTTTTACGAGAAGGCGGGCCATCATCTGATGGGCCGCCCACTTACCAGTACCTTCTTCCATGCTCTGGCCCGGACCGTTTCTTGCATGACTCTTGCCTATACGAGCCCGCCATGGTCTGACATATACTGAGTCTCTTCTGAGGGGACAATCGCACAGCTACAAGAAGGAGTTTTCCTCCTCGCCGACAGCCAGACTGCATGAACCTGAAATCTGGAACATCGAACACATACCTGTATCACTAAAAGCCCGCTAAACTCATCTGATAGCAGTGCAAGATCAGCCAACACTTCAATTAACCACAAACTGCCGCCCAAATTCCATTTGGAGGTGATTCCCACGGCCTTGAGTTCACAATATCTCACTGCCTTCAATTCAAGCCTAATTTCCTGACAGTAGGTCCTAAACAGACACCACACAATGGCGCCCAGTCCCAAATCTGCCTTCCTATCCATACAACCTCTCGAACCAGTCTTTTAGTCTTCGACTCGAGCGACCGTGCGCAACAGTTCCACAGCAAATGTCTGTATTCCCGGATTCTCCATCCGGCCGACCACCCACGATGGGTGTAAGTCCCTCTTCCCGCCGGGCTGTTGAACGTCTTCTCCGAGCACGACAAGTGCGGATTTGCGTTTACAACCCTAACCGATGCGGAAAAGTTCAATAACAGGGTTGAGGACATAGGGCAGATCAGGGAAAGTGGCGATCATAACCATTGGAAGGTTTTGGTGCCCAAGAGAGTTCTATGAGTGAGTGGTCGAGTAAGTGACAGCCGGTGAACAGCAGGGCCCGACGGTGGGTGGAACGAACAGAGTACTAGTAATGTAAAACGCCGAGCTGATAGTACGTGAGCGTTTGAGAGTACCTCGCAAAATTGAACAAGTCCGTCAGCATGGATTCTAGGTAGTTGCAACAAGACGGGAGGATACAATACAAAAGAGAAATCGAAGTTCCACGTGACAGGGAAAAGATGTTATATACCCGGATATCGATCGTTGCTGGCTCATCAAAACGAAGGCGGTCAGAGGTAAAATTGCCGTAAAAGGTAATATGGCGGCAGTTGATCCCAGACCGCCTCGGCCTCTCTCCAGGGGGGAATGACTCGGGACGAATTTGAATCAGCCAAGAGAATCCATCCTGAGCCATTCGCAGCAATGCTCTCTCAGAAGCTGTTGAAAGTCCTCTCAACGCCTTCCCAATCCATTGATCGAGCCTGAGCAAAAGCGTCCTCGTCTTCGCCCTCGTGCTCATTCTCCTCGCCGTGAAACGTGCACCCGGCCTCAAGCGAGAGCCAGGCATCCCTTTGCGGCTCAGATCCAGCGTCGACGTCCGAACTTGATCTGCCTTGCTGCGTCGTGCTACTACTAGCACCCGCATCATACCCACGTTCGACAATCATCACCGTGTGCGAATTGACGTAGTACCACATCCTATCCTCCTCGGGCCCGGAACCGGGCATCGCATGCCCACCCATTGTGATCCGCAGACTATGAAGATACCTCAAAGCCGTACTGACCTGTTCCTTCCATCTCTGTTTCATCCCCTCTGTCGCCGTCACCATCGCCACATTCTCTGATTGCACCGGAGCCTGAGCCAAGAACTCCGCTAGTGTTCTCGCATGCGGGAGGTAGTCGAGCAATACACCGGCGATGAGCACTCCCACTCCCAACCCCGTATGTTGCGCACTTGGTCTTTCACTTGCAATCCCACTGTCGTCAACAGACGGTCGAGCGACATGTTGACCATCGCCATCACCATCATCATTTCCTGAACCCGAACCCGGAACAACGGCAGCAGCCCCAACACCCGCAAGCACCACGCCTCTCAGACGAGGAATGTTGACGTTGACCATACTACCATCCGGTGATCCACTCATAACTTTATGTAGTTTGATATGGGCATTGGTCCGGTCCAGGCTCCTGTTCGACACCGTCCCCGTGCTGACATTCCGCGCACTCTTCTCACACCTGACCAAGTAAAACACCTCGCCGTCCTTTGCACGCACTTTGTACGGCGGAGCCCTCCAATCCTTAGCGGCGTCGAGAACCTCAAGATCCCTCGCATGATGAAGCGCCAATCTGTCATCTGCACTCAAATCCGGCAACAGCATTTTCAACTCCTCGACCTCTTCGGCCGGACACGGCCAGAACTCATAACTCGGCTTCTGCTCAGGACCCTTCACGACACGCGCAGTCACACCATCCGCTTCTTCCACACACTCACCACTCTCACCGGCCACGTCTCCCATGGCGGAGACAATCTCAAGCTCGTACCTCACCGTGTTCAAATACCCATCCAGAGTCTTCCACGGCTCTGCCTCTGCCGAAGCAGCCACCGCCACCAATCGTTCAAGTGTCCCCAGGCACGGCGTGATCACAAGTCTGCACATGTCCTCCCATCTCTTTACCCAAGCACGCATCCCAGTCGCAGGTGCGGGCGCTCGTTCCGGGGTCTTCAGCAACGGCACCCACCGTTCTGCGAACCTCGTCCCACGGACGTTCCCATGCTCAACGTGCACGACAAAGCATACTCCCTGGCGATAGAAGTGGATCCAGCACTTCTCCGCCCCGACCGGTTCGTCTGTGTGCATGCCATAGCGGACGATGTGCGGGATATCATCGATGATGAGAACACAGGACATGACGGGGCCTCCTGGAACAGCCCCTTCAATGAAGCGATGTGGTACCCCTGAAGTCTCTTGGTCACGCGACGACAAGACAAGCCCGAATCTTAGTCAGAGTACTGTACTGGCCAGCCCTTCAATCTCCGACGCGTGGTAGAATTGCAAAAGTCACGAAGCAAAGGGATCGGCTACTTCTGAGAGTAGAGTCCAGGGACTCGTGATACAAATCTTGGATGTCGAGATGGAGGCCAGCACTTATATGCTGCGCAGGATTTGCCTGAGGAGGAGGCACTTCGATACCCCGACGTGAGCAGGCAGCAAGGCAAGGCAGAGGCACTAACCTTGTTAAAGCCTAACTTAGTTGGGCAACGTTGACCGCAAATGGTTCTATGCATCGCATAAGCTACTCGTAAGTACAAGCGAAGACGATGAAGTGGACCGAGGACACTCAACGTGGCCCACACAACTTACACCAAGCGTTTTCCTGTGTCCACTGAACATATCTGTAGACCCTTACAACAAGTCATGTCGTCTGTTGTACTCCAAAGCAGCGATGACGTCTAGTGTACACCTGCATCTAGTTGACCCACGCCTGTTTTGCATGCATCAATCATCTCAATCAACCACCAGGTAGCGTAAGTAGGCAATCGCCATGGTCTCATTGTCTATCATCAGGAAGAATAGCACGACACCCAATCGGAGTCAGTCAGCTTTGTTAGTCTCCACCTCACCACCAATTCTGTGCTGATGATTCAGAAAACAAGTGGTGCTACGGCAACAACTTCGTCTTCTCCTCCTTCGCCAGTGCTCTGTATGATGCCAGCTGTATAGGAATATCCCCAGAATATCCAAGATCGCCCTTGGCCACTTCCAGCTTCCTGGTGACTTTCCCCACCAGTTTCGCAATCCACCTATCATTCGTCACCGCATCGACTGCAGCCCGTCTCATGCCCTTCCTCATATCCGTGCCCAGCGTCCTCGCTTCGGTTCCCAGATTCCCCATGAATTGCTTGAAACTACGCTTCGGCTGTTCTGTCTCGCTCTCTGAGTCATCCGCATACCCGGACAGCGCCGCAGCAGTTGCCGTAGCTGCAATATCCGGGCCGCGTTCCATCTCGATAATCTTGGTGGCCTTTATCAGGGCAGCAACGAAATCGAGGAGCTCTTGGTCAAACACTGCCGGTAGGCGCGCGTGCACTGAGAGCTTCAGATTCGTCTCGTCCTTCCGAGTCTGCGCCAGTTCCTGCTCCGCTTGGATCTGCTTAGGAATTCCGTCGGCTTCAGCGACCTGCGCCTCCTTTTGCTCTTGCATTTCTTGAGTCGGCCACGGTGGAAGGATATGTTCGTGATGAGGAAGAAGGAATGAGGGTACTGTGATCGAAGCATCGGCGCCGCCTAGTCGAACCACCTGTTTCAAGTCGATTTGCTTGGGCAACGTCCTGTAGGCCATCAAATCATCGAATCGCATTTGCGTCGTGATGTCAAATACTGTCGACATCGGGACTTGTGCTATGCCAACGATATTGGCAACTTGCAGCACAAAATTGGCATCCGACAGCCAGCCTGAGATGCGTCGTTCAAGCTTCGCAATGCCAACATCCTTCTCGGCGTAATCCTTGAAGACCAGCTCGTGCAGGAGATGTTGCAGCCATTTACCGGATCCACCGGCGGTAATGGAGCTGATATGAATGGTGTGGAAGTATGCTACTGGGTTCAACAACAGGCGTATCAGAAATGGCAGTCTGTGCATGAATTTCCTGACCTTTGGAGGTGTCATATTTTGAAGTGTAGTGACCTTGACCGAACGCGACGGAGGATGCGGAACAGAAGCCCTGTCATGCAGGTTGGAGCAAATGGCCGCTCTCATATCCTTTGCATCATCGGGTCGAAAGGTGCGGCTGTCATCATTGGTGGCTCTGCGGAGCATCTGGTAAACCTTCTGCTTGCTCTCCCTAATCGCGCTTGTGTCGTGAATGTGCTTCAGGGCCTCCTCGTATCTTGACCTCGCCTTATCAGTGTCGGGGTTGATCTGCGTGAGTGTAGCGATTCCCTCATCTGGCGATACGGCCTCTGGCGGGTTGCCATCCGTCATCTTATCCTTCGTTGGGATCTTATCCAGCTGAGTCGTGCTTCCATCCTTGGCTGCAGCCACGAGCAGGGGCGTGTTGGTGACCATCAGCCCGTTCGCTTCTGCTTGTACGTCCGCGAGGCTACCAAATGTCATCTCATATTCGCCGCCCTTGATATTAGCGTAGACATCACTAATGTCGATGCGACGAAACAGCTTGACGTTGACCTCATCAACCTCGATAGCTAATTCCATATCGTCTGATAGCTTGATGCCAACCTCGACACCGTGAGCCACCAGGCTCAGATGGGACAAAGAGACAGTCAGCCCTCTGATCACCATAAGACCGCCGACTTCTGTATCGATCTCCAGTGCAGGAATGTTGAAGAAAGCGACCTTGTCATTGATAAAGTGCAGCTGCTCAAGAACGGAACCCAGCATACTTCGAACAAGTCGAGCCGGGGTGTCGAACTGGTAGAGGCAGGTAATGAATGTGGCAAGGTAACAGACTGGGAGATAGCAGCCGAACAGAAGCCATGACGTTGTTGCCACGGTATAAGTCAAGTTGATGAGTGTCGCCAAAGTCCAGACTGGAATGAATTGTAAGACACGATATGCCGTCGCTTCACCCAGCCATAGACAATACGTGAGAACTGGTGCCCCAGACAACAGCCAGCGGAGAGGCCAGCGATACAGTGTCAGAAGACTGACTGTGACTCCCAAGAAGATATGGGCTTGCAGAAAGGCGCTGGATCGATAGGCACGCTTATCTCTGGGTTTTGAGGCCAAGGCATGCTGCACAGGCACTTCTTCCTCCATTGTGAACCTGGGCTATGCGGACAGTAATAATGATAAGAATGCTGGTATCATGTTGCTGAGCTGCTGAGCTGTTGAAATGTTCGTCAACACCGAGAGCGAGACTGAGACCAAGATTGGTAACAACTTGAATGGTGATGGTGGGGTGGATGGTGATCCCGCAATAGTGACGTAGCAAGCGAATGAAGTTGAAAGAATTCCCGCGCCAATTGCAATTCGGCAGGCGCACCGAATTCTCTTGCCGAATTTTAGAGTCAGTGCCGCTGCTTTAGGAGAGTTTCTTCTCTTGATGCCCAGATGCCCAGATGCCAGTCCATTGCAGTGCCCTTCCTTGCCCCTTTCTAAGTAATCCCTCTATCCCTTCTTGATCGTCTTCCTCTAACGTTGGACCCCCAAGTAGTCTGATAAGCGGCGTAGACCCTGCAAATCCCCTTCTGTCGTCTCTGCCAGATGCTCATCAACCCAGCCTTGCGTGCAGCTGCCTCCAAAATCTATCAACCATGGTTGTTGGTGTTTGTCGACCAATATATTGTCCGCCTTCACATCTCCCCAGATGAAGGAATGCTGATGTAGAAGTGTCATGTTCTGTTCGATCTGTTGCTTCCATTCCTGTCGCTGTGCCACGGATATTTCGTTTATGTCAAGCTCACTTAGCTTGTCACCATCGATAAAGTCCTCTAAAAGGCCTATCACTTGTTCGTGGCTTCCAACCAAGCTCAAGAGTCGAGGTACAGCAGGGCGAGCCGGGTCATCTGGGTCCCATTGTTCAGATATTCGTTGCAAAATCTGGATTTCTCTCAACAACTGAGCCTTGCTGCGTCATGGGCGCTTTTGAAAACACACACTTTGCCATTCTGAGAGACTTTGAGCACTTGTCCCATGTAGAGGTCCTCGATGAATTCCAGATCTGATGCTGATGTAAGGGCTAAGGCTGGTCGTAACGAAAAGATCCGGGGTAGTTTGACAGGTTCATACAAATTGGCGTACTCCGCTGTGTCGTCAATTCTGCGCGCTTGTAAAGACCCTTGCTCCGAGACAACTTGCAAGTAGAAAGTCATCGGATAAAGAAAGTCTTCGAGAGACTGTGCTTCCTCTTCTGATACTGGCACCGAAGACGAGAGTGCATATATCACGTCTCTGCAAACAGATATGGCAGATTCTCGAAGATCTTCCAAGCATGTCTCGTACGCCATCTCGTCAGCATCCGTCTCAGCTTCTTCAATCTTCTGAAACCACTTCGCCATGATATCGCCGTCAGTTGGGTCTGTAGGCCGCACCAGTACCAGAATGAAGCGAATGCGATTGCGAGTCAACACGATCTGACAATCATCAGACGATGACATGACCTCTTTGACCTCAATGCCATCGTACTCGGCTTCCCGGAATTCACGATCTGAGCAATCAGAACAGGCTTCTGTCTCTGCGGGAGGGCACATTGCGCCTCGATCAGCAACTATTTTGCGTGGTCCTACAATCTGGTGCAGAGATCGCGGTCAAGGATGTCATCTGCCGGTAGATTGCTGACTATGTAGAACATGGACGCCTACATCAAGGTTCGAGGCCTTCGCGCGGGGCTACTTGTTGAAACCGCTGGAAAGTGATGTTGTGTTTGCAGGGGAAGGGCGACAGGATTAGTAGCCACGCTTTCACCCAGCCTACATGAGCTAAATCAAAATAGGTAAGCGTTTTGAGGCAAAGACGCTGGGGTGTATTCTTGGCATTCTCCCCGCGTCTTATTAGTCAGCGCAGCACAATAACCGCGTCCATTCTTCGAGCGTCCTCTTGGCTGATGGGAACGCGAAATTCACGATGTACGGCCTACAATTTACTCAGAATTATGCCGGTACCATTGGGCTGTCCGAACTGCGGTATTGGTCCTTTAGTGCGGCTACCGCTTACGCATTCGATGTTCAGACAAAAGCTCTTGCATTCGGTCAGCGCTTTCAGGCCATGCCTGAAACCATAATCACACGTTGGGATCGATCTGCCCTTAAAGACCCCAGTACGTATGCCCACGGGGCTGGCTACCATAGTACATGCAGCAGGGTTCGTAATGGCGCGTCGAATATTTGCAGCCCCTCTTCTGTTTCAAGTTCATCGCCACAAGATGCAGCTGCTTTACTGATGTCGAGCGCCAACTCACTGTCTAGGCCGGCTATTGGGTCAAGCCTGCGCTAGGCGATGTTCATCCGTATCACCACAGGTCAAGTGAACGGTGATATCGAGGGCCTCAAGCTGGCCAGAAAGGCGCAGGTTTGCATCCACGGAATCTACATGAATATAAACGACTGGGATCCCGCGAAGTGGTCATGTACCCAGCCGACATTTCGTCAAGCACAAAGACTTCTCCCCGGCCTCGAAATTCTGTCTGGTCCTTACTTCAGTCGGGTATCTCCCCCGGAAAGCACTGACGATGCCTTGTGGATGCCGGGCCTTTACTACCATCTATCGCTGCGGTACACATCGAAAGACCACCTACACTTTCTGTGACAGAGCTCAGTCTTCCAAGAGGATCTGTCGCACAGGTATTACTCGGACTATCTCGAATCAGACGGCGTCTCGGTGCAGGAAACCCGGCTGTCGATTCGAGATCCTCGGTGCCCGATGGAAATGCTGTAACTGCCCCCGACAACCGAATACGTGGGAAAGGTGTGTTTTCGGCACGTGTCAGCACAAAGTTTGCTGGCGTTGTGCCACTGCGGACAGCCCATTCCCTAGATGATCGCGCCATTGGTAGGATTGGACCTTGGACCGAGCAGACGCAACGATTTAGGATCGCTACATAAAAGTCTCGTACCATGAACGACAGCCGATCGCGGGCATGGGGAGAGAGAGATGTAGAGGGCCAGAAAGGGTTGTCAAGTAAGGCGGCGGAAATATAGGGGTATTATTAGTCAACAGATGATGGAAACGTCTCCGGCGCGGCAATGTAAGAAATCATAATAACTTGGAATATCACTCAACGATTTTATCCCAGTCAGCGATCTTAGGCCTCCAAAGTTCCTTGAGTTGCAAAGTGAGATGCGAAAGAGGATGACACTCGTGTCAGAAAGTGCCACAAAATCATTCGCTATGTGCTTTTGAACCAGAACAAAATCACCAGCACTGCCGTGCCAATACCATCGAGACCCCATCTACACCTGCTCATTAACAAACAACCCAGCCATGCCCTGGCCCGTGCCGATACACATGCTCGTCACCAGGATCTTTTTCTTGGTCCTCCGAGCCTCACTCAAGATCGTGCAAATCTGTCTTGCACCCGTCGCACCTAAAGGATGTCCCAAGGCAATTGCACCACCGCGTGGGTTCATCTTCGCATGATCCAAACCCAGCACATTCAAGCAATACACGGCCATGGACGCGAAAGCCTCGTTGACCTCAAAAATATCAATGTCGTCCTTGGTGAGTTGGAACTTGCTGAGCAGCTTGGGAATCGCCGCGCTGGGCCCAATGCCCATGATCCTGGGTGGCACACCAGCGATAGTTGCACCGCAGAACTTGGCCATGATCGGCTGGCCGAGCTCAATAGCCTTGGCACGCTTCATCAGCAGGATGGCGGCAGCTGTGATCTGTCAGTCACCCCTCGACCTCCAAGTTAGGGTATATAGATATATACTCACCACCATCCGTAACCTGACTAGCATTGCCACCGCTAGTCTTGTCTCCAAACTGTGGCATAGCCGGCCTGATTTTGAGCAAACTCTCCACGGTCGTCCCATATCTAGGGCCCTCATCCTTGGTCAGAGTGACCTCACTGACCTCTCCAGTCTTGGGATCCTTGATCTTCGTCACGATGGGCACGATCTCATCGTCAAACCAGCCGGCCTTCTGCGCGACCTCGGCTCGTCGGAAACTTTCGCAGGCATACTCGTCCTGGGTCCGCCTCGAGATGTTGAAGTCATTACCCACGTTCTCGCTCGTCTGGATCATAGGTTGTGTGCAGTCCGCGGCTTCCTGGTTGGCCATGACCTCGGGGCTGAAAGGCAGATCCCCGCCTCCGTTGTTCGTCATACTCTCGCCACCCATGGCAATACCAATTTCAATGCTGCCATTAGAGATCTGGTTGGCAATATCCTGCACAGCCTTCAGGCCGGAGGAGCAGAATCGGTTGACGCTGCTGGCGCCTGCGGTATGGGGGAATCCAGCGGCAAGCGAGGCCGCGCGGACTTTGTATGCAGCTCGAGCGTCGCCGACCTACGAATACAGTATGTCAACCACAGCACAACCCTTCGAATATTAGGAAGGCTTACATTTCCCAAACAGATATCCTCAACCAGTGAGGGGTCGATCTTGCTCTTGTCCACAAGCTGCTTCAACAGGGCATAAACGATGTAGTCAAGATCTGTGTCCTTGAAACCACCCTTCTTCCCTTTTGCAAGAGGTGTTCGGATAGCGAGAGTGATAACAACATCGTCCGGGTTCTTCTGGGTGCTGAAGAGAGCAGCACGTCAGCGCAGGTACTTACATCGAGCGGGGAAGCATTGACTCCAGATGAGACTTACATTCCAGCGACGCCGGTCTTCGTTGGGGTGAGATGCGAAAGAATCGAGCCTAGTCTTTGGCTGGCCATCTTGGAACGTGTCTGGGGGATGATGAACGAGGGAAATGGATAGCACACAGGGCTCGAGATGCAGGACAAAGAAAGAGGAAGCGGCGAAATGTGAAGAGCAGCCGGCCGGGGGAATCTTTAAAGAACTGCGGGAGATTTGTCTGCGGACTTTCCTATCCTGGAACTTACCTCGGCATCTTGGACGTCTACCGGAGGCTCACTTGGATTCATCACAGTATATTTCGCCTCTCACGGCCGCTTCATCAAGATGATTTTTGGCTTCCACCGGAATTACTGATCAGTCCTCATAAATACGGAGCACATATGACACTACTGATCAATCGGCATTCACCCGGCCTGAGACGAGGAGCTTCGGTATAGACTGCCCGTCCAGCCGGTGAGCCTGCTCGGAACCCCAGAATTGACATGACCATCAGCCTCCATTATGGCCCGGCTACGCTTCGGTTAGGTAGTTACTTGTAGTCTCCTAGTACAGCAAAACCCAAGTTCCGGAGGCATTCTCCTTTTGAAGGTTTGCATTCCATCAATTCATTGATCTATGTATTCACTTTGGGGGAGGTATCTTTTCTTGGTCGTCAAACCCTACCAAAACACCATGACCAAGGTAAAACGACAACATTCGCTATCTATTTATTGGCCTCTCCGACGCCCGAAAAGGTATCCATTCGCTATGCATGCCACGTCGATCCATAAATCCTGTAAGTTCATAGGCAGAGGTATGATAACCACCCATGGCCCCATTTCGTTGCCAGAGCTGAAGGCCTCTTACTTCTCTTCTACACTGTCTGGCTTGATGGCCTCGCCATCAGCGTCCTTCATCTCGGTGTCTGGGGCACTCTCAGCTGCAGGCTTCTTGGCTTCTTCGGCCTTCTTAGCCTCTTCCTCAGCCTTCTTCTTGGCTTCAGCCTCTGCTCGTTTCTTAGCAGCTGCTTCTTCTTGAGCTTTAAGCAGCGCTTGTCGTTCTTCTTCGATCTTGTCATTGTATCTCTGAATCACAGGTCCGGCAACGAATCGGATCTCGTCCATCTTGGCGACATACTGCGCTTTCGTGGCATCCTCGCCCTCGTCGTACAACCAATCCTACGGGAGGTTAGTATATGGCCTTAGAAGCGATGAGTGATTATGCTTACCTCAGACTTTTCGAGTTTGTCTCGGATCTTGTCCTTCTCTTCCTGGCTGGCAAACTCGGCATAGACGTCGTCAAGCTTACCACGAAGCTCATAGATAAATGCCTCAAGTTCGTTCTTCTTGTCTTCAGTGTCGGTGACAAGCTTATCCTCCATGTACATGGCGTTCTCCTTTTCGGCATCGGCAGCTTTGTCTGCGTCGCTCATGGACGAAGTACCGGCAACAATTTGCAAATCTCCTTTGCGCACTTGCTTCTTGACCTTGCGCATCTTCGGCTTGGCTTCAGCAGATCCATTGGCCTGGTCGGTTTCCATGGCATCAGGATCCTTGGGCTTCTCTGGCTCGGGCTCTTCAACCTCGACGTCTTCCACATAGTAGCCACTCTCGAGGTTAAGGATTCCGTGGAGGTTGAGTCGTGCCTTGAGTTTACAGATCATGAAGTCGTCCTTCTCGTCAGCCTTGACTCCCTTGACTGAGAAGCGTCCGATCCACGGGTTGACCTTGCCTGGCAGCAGTTCCGGCTTGGCATATCGAGCCTCGAGATCAAAAGGCTGCTTGCGGTAGAAAGTGAGGATCTTGGTGGATGGCATGACATTGCCTTTGTTAAAGACGGTCAAGCTGGTGTCCTCATCTGGAATGTCGGGGGATTGCTCCCAAATAAACTCGACGGGGTAGGTGACAATATCGTGAACCGAGAAGTCTCGGACTCGGAAGACGGGAGAAAGAATAGCACAGGCGAAGGCACAGCCACGAGCAATGGCTTCGTCTTGGTTGAGAGTGAATGACAACTGCTTGCCAAAAAATTGGCTGATTCGCTCTTTGATGGAAGGCACACGTGTGCAACCACCCACCATCTCGATGGCGTCAATATCGTCAACCTTCAGCTTGGCTTCTGCGAGGGCTTGCTCAAGCGGTCCAGTGACGCGGTCGAGAAGGGGTTTGATGAGCTCTTCGAGTTCCTCGCGTTTCAGCATGGCTCGGACGTCCTTGTCATCCATCAGAGATTCGATGCTGAGAGGTGCTTGAGCATTGGCAGACAGGATCTTCTTGAGCTTCTCAGCCGCAGCTGCAACACGAGTTGTGGCCTTCGCATTGGTTGTGATGTCAAGCTTGAACTTCTCTTTGAACTCGGCAGCAAAATGGTCAACCAGAGTCTTGTCAATGTTTCGACCACCGAAATGTCTATCGAAAGTGGTGGCTTTGACGGCAAGCTCACCCTTGCGGAATTCGACGATGGAGCAGGTATAGTCGCTGTAGCCAATGTCGATAAAGCACACCCGACGAGGTTTGGCGTCACCTTCTGGAAGGTCCGACTTGGTGATACCGTATCCAAGTGCGATGGCGGTGTTATCATTGATGAGTCGGAGAAGTTTCAGGCTAGCGACATCAGCGGCATCGGACATGGCTCTCCGCTGAGCGTCTGTGAACCATGGCGGGCAGCTGAGGACCACATCCGCGACAGGCAGCTTCAATTCGTGACTTGCGGTGTCTCGGATCTTCCCCAGATACATAGCAATCAGCTGGACGGCGCTGAACTTCTGCTTCTCCCCTCGGTATGTTACTTCCGCACCCACTTGTCCATTGACGTCAACGAGGGGAGCTGTGATGTATTGCTGTTCGATGGCGACTTCAGGGTCATTGATCGTTCGGCCAGCGAGGCGCTTCAGCGAGGAGACGGTGTTCTTGAGGTTTGAAATCTCTTGGGTCTTCGCAGCCTCGCCCAGGTATCTGCTCTTGGGACCAAAGCCGACAAGTGATCTATAGATGATTGTTAGGATAGAGCAGCCAGAAAGACATAACAATGAGGTACTCACGGTGTCTGTCGATTGGAGGTCTCATTTGTGATCTATTGAATGTTAGTCTGCTGCGGACGGAGTGGACGAGAGAGAAGACTCACAATATCTATACCCTTGTTCCGCGCGACACCAATCTTTGTGCTCTGAGCACCAAAATCTATGCCGACGACACTCATGATCGCTGGTGTTTTTGTTGGCAGGGTCTAAGAACGGCGGATCGAGTCGGAGGACGATTGGAACCCTTAGGGATCGCAGCAGTGTAGAGCTAGAGAAACCAAAGAAGGATTTGTCTGTATGTGCAACACTCCGATCTAGGAATGGAAGAAATCAGCAATGCCTGTCGACACCACCTGTACGCTGGGGGGAAATGGGAAAAGTAGACAATCAGCAAAAATTCGTTGCCTCGCACGGCAGCGGCATGCGCTTTTCTGGATGCCACTAGAAACTTCATCTGCCTTCGTCAATGGCTTGGCACCGCCAGAGGCTGGCCATGGACCTTTATTGGCATCACTGGCACTGATGGGGGCATCACCCGCCGCCTCACTGGGGATGACTGCAATAATGGACACTGGATTCACACGTCACTCGCTGCCTTTTGGGCCTCAATCCACTCCCTGTCAATCAATACGAGTACTGTAATCAATCATCTTTCACCACACGGCAAGGCTTCTTTGGCCGTGACTTCATTCCAGTGCCTGACTTCACGTCGGCACATTACACCCGATATATTCGTCAAGGTCAATGGATTGTCTCTGGCCATGCCTATATCATCTGCAAGACAGCGTAGTGATAATGATACCAATACAACGGTAGCACTGTACCATACCTCAACCCCGTCGCCGTCTAATCAGTCTACACTCTATCCGCCCAGCTTGCATCCCTTTTCCGCAACCGTTTTCGTTTGGATGCTTGGTTTTCAGTGCCTTCAGCCTCGTCATCGTTCCCGCTCTCTGCCACGCCATGCCCTTCTTGCAAGCCCGGCAGGTGCTCCTCAACTGGCAATGCTGTAAGAGGACTGATCCGTCCTAATGGGCTTCTGTCTTGCAAGTGGGCTGGCCCTTCGCTTGCGGTTTGCCTGGCAAACATCTGGCTCAGATGCCTGGTTAACTCATGAGGATCAGCTGGACCTGTTCTTGAGACTGTTCTTCGTGGTTGTGCTCCATTATCCGGATCTTCTCCTCTTTGATGTATCGGAACGACTGTAGCAGTGCTTTCAGCAGAGTGATATGTCCCCGTTGTCTGTTGTTTGCGCTCGCTTGAAATGGTGGTAGGGCGGTTTTGACTATTGTCTTCGGAATCTTGCATGGCAATATAGCCCTCGTCGCCGGAGAGACTGGTTACTCTCTGAGGAGTGTGAATCGATACGCCTTCAGAGTCACTCATGTCAAGTGAATCATGGCCAAAGCGCCGCGGATGTGCCTCAAGGTCAACATCGGATACACTGGGCGATATCATGCCCTTCTCGACCGATTGCTGTGGCTCGTGATCTGCTGAAACAAAGCGTCCTTCAACGCTGGACGACGGTAACAGCGCAGAAGGACGGGTGCGACGCTTTCTAAATTTTATTGCTGGTCTGAAGGTTTCTGGCACGACGTTGAGATCATCTCCGGTAGCAATCGCACGCTCGATGGCCTCCTGCGGCGTGATCTTTGCATCTGCCGCGCCGGCGTCTGCCCTGGGTCCTCCCCAGGTCCTTTGGCCTGCGGTGAAGATACCGTAGACCATGAAAATCCAATTCAAGAATGGGACGATTGTGAACATGACCGGGTACAGAACTGCCTTCCAACGGTGCAATTTGATAGCGAAGTAGAGCATGAGCAGCCAATTGAGCCCGAGAGATATGCACATGAACTCCCAAGATAACCGATCAACTTGACTTGAGGTGGTAGCCACGGAGATTATGGTGATCAAGAACAACAGCGCAGTTGTTCTCACAGTGACCGTCATAAATCGAAGGAGACAGAGTAACGGGTATTTTCTCCAGATTCGAGCATCGGTCAACATGCATACTTCGTTTGTGATGAATCCTAAGAACCACCGGCGGCGTTGCTTGAGCAAAGAACGGAACGTTTGGACTGCCTCGGTTTTGCAGAAGGCGCTGGTACTCAACTGGATTTGATAGCGTTCTTTCGCACCCAGCATGAACAAATGGGTAAGCCATCGGTCCTCCCCGAGGTGAGTTTTTGCATAATCGAATAGATCGTCACATTCTTCAGCCCTGTCGGAGAAGTAAAACCTGGCCATGTGTCGGAAAGCCGAAAACCGCAGGAGTGTCAAAGCCCCCGGGAGACAAGTAACTGCTCCACAACCCGATTCGACAGAGCGTTCGAACAGCTGGCCATGGACATATTCCATGTCTTGTAAAATGGTCCACATGGAATTCTTCTCTGTGCATGACGTGATAACACCGGTCATTGCCAGCATGTGGCGCTTGTTTCCCGGTCTCAGTTCCATATCGTACATAAAGTTCTGTATGCACACAGGATCCAAGACGCAGTCCGAGTCAATGAACAAGATGAACAGATCGTCCTTGTGCTGCAAATACCGCTTGTAGATTTTGTCAATGAGGGAAAATGTGGCTTTTTGACAGTGTCGCTTGCCTCCATGAGGGAAACGGGAGACAGTAACCCTGGCGCCACTGTAGGCAACATCAATGGACCTAGGGAAGTCCTTCAGAGTCACAGGTATCCCTAGCCGATCAATTGTCTTGAGGTATAGCTCGTCAATGCTGTCGCCATCAAATGACACAAAAACATGTATGCAAGCCGCCGGATAATCGCACTCGACCACGGAATTCAATGCCTTCCATAACGACTCTGGAGGTTCTTTGTATACCGGCATCACCACAACAATCTTTGGCGCGGTGCATTCGTTGAGAGGGTATTTGATCAATTTTGTACGGCCGAGCGGTAGGATGATAAGTCGGTATACGCACAAGAGCCAGGGAACAATCAGCATGACCGCAAAGCTGTAGAAGGCAAATTGTTGAAAGAAGTCTATCATGACGCTTGGGAAGTGCTGTGTAAGACGGGCAGGCAAAGGCAATGTCACCAACATGATCGGTAGGAAGACGCCCCTGGATGAAGCATGAGCTTTGATAAGTTGTGCTCGGGATCCAACATACCTCAGGATGACAAATGCTACAGTCACGATACCGGCCAAAAGCTTTTGTGACCAGTGATTTGCCTTTTTATACGCCTTCCGCAGGCAATAGCAGAATGCTGCAACCCATAGGAATGACTCGAGGAAGGCAGCAAGCACTAGAGGTCCGACGACTGCGAGGCATACGATCTAAGAATGTCAGTCGAGGAACGTGGTAGAGAAGCCAGACTCACATCTGGTATTGACCATGGACCGTTGATGTAGGCGTAGCGTTTGTCCAGCATGTTGATGCGCTACGACGATAAACCCGTCGTTCTGTGTCCGTTGGCACCTTGTTGGTAGGACTATCCTGACCGTCAGATGTATCCAGCCAGGCAATCTACCACGATCTGGGTGAGTCAACGACAGCCGGCAATAAGAGCCGCCAGAGTGATATGGCTTCACAGCAAGATATGCCTGGCAGTGTGTGCAATATTGGGGGGTGCTCGCTAGTCCTTCGATGCACTCTCAGGCTGACACTCGAGCAAATGTTGTGTGGAACGTGCGTGAATGGAGCGAAGTGAAGTCGCCCTGAAACTAGGGAAGAATAATCATTTTGTGCAGATAGAGGGCCAGTAACTGATTGTGCCTGGCGGGGTCTGTGATGATGAAGTCTGGAATGAAAGAAGCAGGAAGTGAGTGGCCACGGAGCCGGGAATAAGAAAGTCGTGCAAAGGCAGGAGCAATCGGTGCTGTTGTGTTGTCGAGGGACGAAAAGCTGGAGTCATCACGGCGACTGCTGCCATTGAAAGAATCGGTGAACACATTGAAACTCTTCACATCCAGACGGCAGCGTGCAGGAGATTGACGCGACACAGCCAGGACGCCACCACTTACATATATGAAGTCTGTAGCCGTCCGTCCAGTTCGCCAAAATCACTCCGCAGCCGACCGTCCCTGTCTTCTAAACAAGAAACTCTGGCTATGTCGCTTGTATGCTCCTCGAGTGCGCCCCAAGGACCCCAAACTCCATATAAGACCTGCATTACAATCCATCTCCGCTAACGGTCGAATCTACTTCGGTCCAGACACTTGCCGGGGTACGAACACCATCTCCAATCTCACTGAGCACATCATCCGCGCTATCTTCCGCCTCGCTTGCATGAATACTGCTTATGCTTCCATCTACGGTTGGAGCTCGAGACGAAGGGTTGGTTGCGTTTGGGGTGAGTTGCTCTGTCGTCGTTGAAGGACGATTTAGATACGTGCTCTGAGCCGGAAATTGACTTTGTGATTCGTGATCGGACAGGGTATGGCTCGAGTGTGAGGCCGCAACGGAGAAATACTCTGGCCGATCAAAGCGACGGTTCAGGTATTCTCGGGACGGAACCGAATAGTCCGGATCTGGAGCATCCTCTGTAGAAGGGGTGAGATCGAGTAGGCTTTCGGAGGGGTGACTGGAAGGAAGCTCGATTCGTCTGTCGGACAACGGAATATTCCAAGCCTCACGCATCTCCCGTTCATATCGTGACTCGAAGGTGGTGTTCTCCTCCTGATCAAGAGGGCGGGGAGGAAGGTTGCGTAAAGGAAGGCTTTGGTCCACAGACTCGTGAAGCGCTGGGCTCTCTTCTTGCATTTGCCCGGATTGCCTACGCTGTCTAAGGGTCTCGTGCTGCCCAGAAGGATCAACGGCTGAAGAATGGGCTTCTGTCTCGGGCTGCGGTGTTGTTGTCTGCTCAATCAGATTGCCATTTTCGTCCACGAGGGTGTCGAAGCTTGATTTCCTCGACTTCTCGGTCGACAGTTTCCTTCTCTTCCTCCTTTCTTCCATAATTCGCCCTCGTTCCATGATCTCTGCAATTGCCTCCATTCGTCGTGCTTCTGCGAGATCTCCCTTCTCTTCGTGCATTGAGGCATCAGTGGAAGGCCGGTGTGTCCGAGGTCGCTGTTTTGGGTTGATTTCGTCCCCGAGGTTGTGGAGGCCCATGGCAATCTTGTGCCTCGTGCGGTCGATCCATGCTCGCACCTCGGGGTTTTCATATGCGGCCAAACCGGCAGCGACGACAATGGTGGCTGCAATGATTATACCTGCGGGAGGGACCATTGTGAGTGTCTGACTCGCATCAAATCGCATGAAGCGGATGGGCGCCCTGCTGGATTTATAGTCCCTTCCATCAGACCATAATCGGGCGACCATGATGTAAGGGAGAGAGCAAGGGCGTGGGCACGCGAGGGACTTACCTCGAGCAAGAGGAGCCGGCATCTTGAGCGGTGAGCCGTATGGTTCCCGATGCTGGCCTTCTCGATGTACCCAAGGAGTCTGCGAAGAGAAGAAGTCGATCTGAAAGACCTGATGAGGTCCGAAAGATGTCAGCCTGCTCGTCTGATACCCACGACGTTTGCTGCGCCACACACAGCCACACTAAAGTGGCAGCCTTCGCCACCTTTCCCCGCACTGCTCCCCACCAATGTGTTGATTGAATTCTCCGAGACGCGTCCACAATCGCTTTGTGCGACCACGCAGTGGACGCAGTGCGCTGGATTCAGTGCGTTGACGCAGCTTGTAAGCCAAGAGAAACCACGACATTGAAAGTCATGTCTCGCATCAGTTCTGCGGCGCAGCCACGGGCGCTCACCTTGACCGAGGAGCTGGAGAAATTGGAACAATCCATTACATTAACTCTGCAAGGTGCGTTCCAGTTGGTGTCCTCCAGGAGTCTCCGGCTGACGCTTGCAGAGATCGATCACAACTTCAGCCGAGCCCACCGGATAGTCACGTCCAGCATTCTCCCTATCGTTGAACAATACGGGGGCCATTCGAAGGAGGTGTGGGAGGGATCTAGAGTGAGACCATCGCCCTTGCGCAAGAAAGAGTACTGAACAATGCGCAGTTTTGGAAGCAATTTTTCGAATCGAGTGCCAATGTTTCCTTGTCGGGCTATGAGGAACAACCGTCTCAACACGAAACAATAGACAACACGGTCACGGAGGAATCTCACTCGACCACCCAGACCACCCTCGAAACATCAGAGTCATATGAGACACCAAATGCACAACACATCTCTACCGATTCCATACAGGATCTTGACCTATCAAACTTGTCCATCTCGCCCTCCCACAGCACGCCGCGACCTCCGAGAGCTCAGAAGGCCAATTTCGCCGATTATCCCTCTCCATACGAAGCCCTGCGCCAGGAGGTCAACAACACGGCAGTTGATGCTACATCCTTGACCCAGACCGCTTTGCCTGAAACCCCCGGAAGACCAGTCTTCCCAACTGACGCGATTGCACGTACTCCGGAATCCTCCCCCTTCTTGCCTCCACAGCCGACCTCGATACCCCGTCCTTCGACAGCCCGCAAAAGGACCGATCCCCTTCTTCATCGAGTTTTGGACCGCACTTACCGTGTCCAAGCAACGCCACTGACCACCAATCGATATGCAAATATTCAACCGATAACAGCAGCCACGCCTTCGACGGCAAAGCGCCAGCATATGACAGCGGATGCAACCTTATCATCGAGCCCGGAGGTGGCTCCACCAGAGCTGCATCCGGAGATATTCTCCTCTCCCGAGCGCAAGGTCCGGATTCCAGGAGTAAGTCTATTGACACCAGCAAAGCACAAAGGGGATGCCGCCAAGGCACCTAGTCGGACCCCGGGCATCTGGGACAGCGATGAAGATGACTTGGAAGATGACATTGATTTTGGACAAAGCCCACCAAAAACGATGCAGTTTCATGTCCCGCAGAACAGGCTTCTGAAGACTCCAGGTTTGTACTTTACGACATCTGCTTTGAAAGTGTGTGCTTGCTGACCGTCTTTCTACCAATTAGCCAAAGAAGCCTCGCGACGGATCGTGGAAGATATTTTGACAAATGCTGGGATGGACTTTGGCGAGGAAGAAATCGATTTTACTCGTGAGCTAGAGACGCAGGACTTTGAGTTTGGCGCCGCAAGCCCCAGCGTTGTTCGCCCTTCTGCCAACATCGAGGACGAAACGTTCTAGACATGCTACGACCTAATACACAAGATTAAAAAAAAGTCCGATACTATACTCGCAGTAGCACGTGAGCACGTGACCGCTCGATTTGTGCGAACATGTCCAGCTCTCAGGATGCTACACCACTACAACTCTACGGCAAGTGCAAACTCTGACCGGTCCCAAATCGCCTTGGGAGGCCATTGAGGCTTGCTGTACGGACATGTGAACTTGTGTGACCCAGATCCCACAATAAGAGCGCCGGTTTCCTCTGCTTCACCCCATGCAACACCGCCGGCGACCTTGACTTGCTGCTGCTGCTGTTGTGAAGGCAGGAAGATCACGGCCCTGCAGTTCAGAGGGATTGTCACCTCTAACGTGAACGCCGCATCCTTCTCGCAAACCGACCAAGAACATGAGACCAAGCCGAACGGGCTTTCGTACGTGGCAGTTGCGCTGCTGATGGTTCCACCAGGAATGGGACGGATCTCGACCGTGCGCCAGCCCGGATCCCGCGGACTGATCCCGCCCACAACTTTGTACAGCCAATGCACGATGGACCCGAGGGCGTAGTGGTTGAAGCTCGTCATCGACCCTGGATTGATCGAACCGTCCGGCAGCATGCTGTCCCAGCGCTCCCAGGTCGTCGTGGCACCCATGGTGATTGGGTACAGCCACGAAGGGCACTTGGACTCGAGGAGCATGCGATACGCCAGCTGCGGATGCCCCGTGTCCGAGAGCGCATGTGTGATCAAAGGCGTCCCAACGAACCCAGTAGAGATCCGGTACTTGGCTGATTGTACTAGATGCGCCAGTCGATCTGCGGCTTGCACTCTCTGCTCGTGGCTCTGGTGTAGGCCAAAACAGAGAGCCAGTGACAGCGCTGTTTGTGTGTCTCCCACGAGCAGTCCCGAGGCGGCCACGTACTGGTACTGAAAGATGGATTTCAGGCGTCTAGCGTCGTCGGAATATCGAAGCTGGTCTTCTGCGAGTCCGAGGCATTCGGCCACTCGAGCCATTGTTTCCGTCACTCGAACCAGATAGGCGTCAGCAACAAGGATACAGTCTGTACGTCCAGCTCCAGGCTCTTCAGGAGGGGCACTTGGGTCAAGCCAGTCACCAAATTGCCACAGATTTGGATCCCAAAGGCCATTTGGACCTCGGGGGATTCCACGGTCGACCCAAGCCGTCATGCTAGCATACTGCCGACGGAGGATGTCTTTATCACCCGAGCTGAGGTATAGATCCCATGGTAAAAGCACTGTCACGTCGTTCCATACTGCTTGGGGCGGGTTGTGAATGGGGTTGTCGATGAGGTCGGGTACGATAACGCTTGGGACACCACCTCTGCCATCCTCAAGCTGCTCAGCTGAGACATCTTGTAGCCAATTGCTAAGAAAGCCGGTGGTGTCATATAGATAGTTCGCCGAAGGACCGAAAACTTGTATATCGCCCGTCCAGCCGAGTCTTTCATCCCGTTGAGGACAGTCAGTGGGGAGGGATAGAAAGTTTCCTCGCATGCTCCACAATGTGTTTTCATGGAGCTTGTTGACCAGGGGTTCCGAGCACTCGAAAGAGCCTGTTCGTCTCATATCGCTGTGTAGTATGAGGGCCTCGAGATCTGACGTTTTGAGCTCCGTATCTGTTGGCCATCCGTCGATCTGCACGTACCGAAACCCATGAAAGGTGAATGCGGGCGACCAAGTGAAGGGCTCGGTGTCAGAGAGAACTACTTGGTCGACACATCTCGCAGATCGCAGAGGTCGTGTCCCAAGCTCTCCATTCTCGAGTACCTCTGCGTGAAGAAAAGACACACTATGTCCGCCGGGCTTGAAGGCTTCAGCAGCCGACACAGTCGGAAAGTTCACACGTAGCTTTCCAACTAGATTCTGACCAAAATCGACCAATAATTTGCCGGATCGCGATCGGAAGATGTCAATGGGTTTCTTCACCTCAGTGCATCGTACTGGTGGCAAGTCGGAAGCATTGAGTATTTCAAGAGCGGTTGGCAGTTCTCTCGTCGTCGTCCAGGAAGACTCGTCAAACGTGGGATCGCTGCACCATCCTCGCTGTTCTTCACGTGTATCGTAGGTCTCGCCGTCATAAATCTCGCTGTGAGTGATCGAGCTGCAATGAGATTTCCAGGAGACGTCCGTGTTCAACGTGTAGAGCTGTCCATCTTGAAGGGAGACCTCTAGCTGGGCCAGGACCGCCAAGTCCCCACCGTATAGGCAACGTCTCCCGTCAAAGCCGAGTCGTCCAGCATACCAGCCTGCGCCCACCTCAATTGCCACCACATTCTCTTTTCCTTTCCGGAGGAATGAACCCACGTCGAAAACCTGGTGATTGAGCCTGTGCTTATAGCTGGTCCATCCTGGGCTCATTTCTTCGTCTCCCACACGATGGCCATTGATGAACATCCTGTATACGCCATAAGCCGTGACGTAGACTCGCGCTTGAGACACAAATGTATGTTGCGGAAGCTGGAAAACCTTTCGAAATCGTAGAGGACGCACAGGGTTCTTCCCGGGATGATCGGGTCCTCGGTCGTCTGACGAGGTGATGAATCTAGCTGTCCAGTCGGACTTCTTCAGCAATGCAGCCTCCACGGTGGCAGGATTGGACCATTCCGAAGAGACGGGGGTTTCTTCTCCGCCGCCGAGTTCGTCAACCAGCGCCCTCGACCTTCCTTGGGCCCTTACTTTGACACTGAGCCTCTCTCTGGAATTCAGAGGTTCACAAGGCCACGGCACCAGCACGGAGTCGCGGCCACGGATTTGGTAAAGCTCGGGCTTCGAGCCACGTTTTTGGCGCTCAATTTGGATTTCGTACGAGTCTTGAATCCAGTTCTTGACAGCGGTGTTTGTTGCAAAGCGCCATGAGACACGCGGCCTTGCATGGCCTATACCAAACCCTGTTGTATGGTGCTCGAACGATATCGAAGAGACCTGAATGGTCGGTGACGCCGATGCATTGCCCATTGATCCAGATAGAGGTCGAGGACTCTTGAATCCAACTACCCCCTCTCCTCTTATTGAAAGATCGGTCGAAGAGCTTTTATTCGGGTCCAAATTGCACCAGCTAACCCTGCTATCATCTTTATGTTCAAAGCCCATCCTGCGTCACAAGAGCCGGCCACGGACGATATATTCGGGGATTCGGTACAACTCGGTCGACAATTGTCGCCCTTGACCACAACGGAACGTACAGATGAGTGAGGACGGTAGAGAATCGACCGACAAGCTCGAGCTAGGGACGAAGCCTTGGCCTTCGCAGGCATTTGTTGGTTGAATATCTCGTGTGGTCTCCGTCCGAAAGTGGGAACTGGTGGGGTACTGGGGTAGTTGCATCGCGGAGTGCTTCATCCGGAGCCTCTTCTCGGTGCATTTTGCTCTTCAACGATTCAGCTTACCAGAATTGATTCACAAAGCGGAGGGCCTGTCGGTGTATTTGACATCGATCATGTAGAGTTTGTTGCCTTCTTCTCGGTGTATCTCGCACCGCAATTTCTCACAATCTCCCCGTATAAAGAGAGGTCGCTAGTGAAATGCGGTGATCGACATGATTACAGTACAGGGACATCAACCTGCTTCGCCCATCGCCTTTTTCCCATCTCATTCCAGTCAGTAAAAGGCTTTTGGCAACCATGGAGACCAAAAGTCCAGAAAATCCTGCGCAAGACTGCGCAGAACACATCGAGCTTTCTGGCCACGCAACACAGCATGAAGACCATCAACAGACTAAGTGGCAGGCTATTAAGGCCAATCCGAGAAACATCTTCTGGTGTCTGTACGGCGCCTGGGCTCTGATCTGCATTGGGTTCGATTATGATGCAGGGACAATCGTCCTTGGTATAACCCAGTTTCGCAAGGACTTTGGGGTACTTCAACCCGATGGAGGCTATGTCATCGATGCCGGGTGGCAGTCGGCCTTCAGTGGTGGCGCCAATGCCTCGTACGCCTCCTGCCCTTTCCGTGTGCAACTGTGAAGAGATGCTTACTTTTCTTGACCCTCAAGAGCTTGTATTGCAGGCCTTGCCGCCGGGTTCATCTCCGACCGTTTCGGCCGTAAACGGACCATAATGGGAGGGTTGGCAACGACCTTCGTCGGCGCCAGTCTCCAGCTTGCGTCTACCAATGTCCAAGTATTCTTTGCTGGGAAGGTGATCAACGGGGTGGCGCTCGGCTTTCTTCTCACCACCGTGCTGACTTGGCTCTCTGAGGTCCCCTGCCCTGCTTTCCCACATATTATACTCCTATTGACTCACCACAGGTGTCTCCGCTTGCCCTCCGAGGTGTGATGACTGGAATATGCAATCTTTCCTTCTGCCTTGGCCCTTTCACTTGTACTTGCATCGAAAACGCCTTGGCGTCACGAACGGACCGCTGGGCTTACCGGGGTATCTTTCTTGCTCAGTTGGGGTTCGGCTTCACCGCCTTTATCATTGTGCCTTTCATTCCTGAGTAAGATTGCCAAATCGAGACCTTGCCGCCGCCCTAACCTCGAATATAGGTCGCCATGGTGGCTCGCCCAGCATGGGAAAGACGATGCCGCCAAGAGAGCACTGCAACGCCTCGGCCATGGAGAAATTTCCGCCGAAAAACATCTGGCTGACATTAGGTGCACCCAGGAAGCAGCAAAACAGGAGACAGAAGGAACATCGTACTCAGAATGCTTCAAAGGAACCAATCTGCGTCGAACAATCATCGCCATGATGCCTCTCAGTATCCAGTCTCTCTCAGGTGTACCATGGATTGCCAGTTACAGCACTTACTACTTCGAGCTTGCGGGTTTATCATCCCAGAGAGCGTGGGACATCTCGGTTGGAGCTCAAGTTTTGAGCATCGCGGGTAATATCGCGGCCTTTGTGCTCGTGGACCGTATCGGTCGTCGCAAACTTCTGCTCTGGGGGTTTGGCTTCTTGGCTGCGCTTCTCATGCTTACTGGTGGTCTGGGTACTATGACCCACAATCATGGCGCAGTTTTGGGTACGTATTGTGCTCCATCAAACCAAGTCCGTGGCTCATCACTGTTTTAATGTCCCAGGTACCATCGGATTGATGAGTATGTATAACTTCATCTTCAATTCCGCGATCGGGCCTGTTGCCTACATAGTGGCTGCCGAGACGCCCACGGGTCGGTTGCGAATCAAAACAATCAGCCTGGGATATATCGCAACCAACGCTATTTCGACCATGTGGCTGTTTGTATTACCTTACATTGTCAATCCTAATCAAGGGAATCTGGGAGCCAAGACTGGATTCATCTTCGGTGCCACCAGTGTTCTCTGCTGGATTTATCTCTTCTTTTGCCAGACTGAAACGGCCGGCCGCAATTTCGAAGAGATTGATGAACTGTTTCACAAAAAAGTCCCAGCCAGGCAATTCCGCAAGTTCAAGACGGATACCGAGAGGAAGGGCGAAGAGGCAGTCGTCGGAGGCAAGCTCACCGTGGCAGCTGAGTGATAGGGAGTCAGAAAGTGTCAGATTGTCATGAAACCGGCGAATTATTGTTGTTGGACTTTAACAGTCACGAAAACATCGTAAAGGAGAAAGGTGTAGTAGAAATAAGACGCGTTCATGAAGGTCCCTACCTTCAGCCACCCGCCACCTCTTCTTCGTATCACGTGATTTACTACTTCAGCGCCACCTTGTGGCTGCGGACGGGTCAAGGAACGCAGCCAATCGCGATGTGCCATCGGCGACCCTCCTCCGCAACACCCAAAATTATTTTTTTTGTCGCATGCAGCTTCAGGTCGCACCTACTTCGTACCTTTCACTGATCAGTCGCTTTCACTCTCCTTGTCTGCCGTCGCTCACTCACCTCTCCTTTCTGTCAGTGACGAACCTGTGACAAGTGGTTCTCAGTGGGCCCCTACCGCTGCCCATCACACGAGCAAACCTCATAGCCGACACAAGATGAAGGGCAAGAAGAAAGCAACTGGAAACAGTGACTCGGTTCCACCACCGGAGGTGCTTGGATTGGTTGGTTCATTCTTCACACAATATGGATTGGAGTCTACGAACAAGGCTTTTGCGAAAGAGCTGAAACGTCTACAACAGACAGCGGACTGGCCTGCGGCGTCGGCTGCTGAGACTGTAGTTGATCTACAGTCAGCGTTTTTGAATTGGGTGGAGGAACAACATGCGACCAAGAACGCGGCGGGGCAGAAGACACAACCTGCGGAGTCCACGTCTGAGAGCGACGACACTACATCAGACTCGGAGAGCACTAGCGCCAGCAGTAGTAGCAGCAGCGACGAAGAGAGCGACGACAGTAGCAGTGTGAGCAGCGAAGTGGATAGTAGCAGTGATGAGACGTCCACATCAGAAGATCAGATCAAGAGGAAATCTACGCAAAAGCCACAGAAGAACAAAGCACAAAAGCGAGCCGCTTCTCCTTCATCGTCATCCTCTTCCTCTGATAGTGATGCTGATGATGAGGACGAGGATGAGGCCACCATTCAAGTCAAGTCTACATCCAGCAAGAAGAAATCAAAGACCCCGACCGAGCCAACTGAAGCTGTTGTGAAAAAGGATCTCAAGCGAAAAGCCGAGTTGAGCTCTTCGGAGTCTTCGTCTTCCGCCTCCGTATCTGATTCCTCCGACGATGACCGACCTGCGAAGCGAGCCAAAGTGACCACAAAAGCTGCTACTAATAATGCCTCTTCAAGTGAAACGTCTTCGTCAAGTTCAGCAGAGGAGTCCGATGAAGAAGAGAACGCCGGTAATTCGGGGAAATTGACTAACGGGACGAAGCCAGTCTCGGTGCAGGAAGCATCATCTGAGTCATCGGGAACTGTGATGGGAGACAACATGGACGTTGACAAACTACCTACCTCTGAAGACGCCTCAGAGAGGACGCCTAGAAGCACTGCGCCACTCACGAAGAGACATACTGGTGCGAGGCCGACTCCGTTAGCACAGCTTTCCGCCCACGCTACAGCAGACAGCCATATCAGCAATGCCTATCAGAGCTATGATTACGCAGAACGCGCATACCAAGATCTATCCGTGACTCGAGGCAAAGGTTTTACCAAGGAGAAGAACAAGAAGAAGCGTGGGAGCTACCGAGGTGGCGCCATCGACATCAGTGGCGGCAAAGGTTTCAAATTCGATGACTGAGTGTACGACTCTGCAGCAAAGAAGCAGAACCAATGCTGGGAACGACGGCACATGGATGATGGCGGAGGGCGTCGATGCGCACAGAATCATCAGCATCAATCCTTTTAGTGAAGCATGGAGTTGGGGTTCATGGTAGCGATGAATTCAACGTCAAAAGATGAGCGCGATAGATAAAAGACCCGGCACCTAGATACGACGAAGAGAGAAAAGACTAGAGCTAGATCTTCACATTGTTCTAGAGTCACTAATAGCATCCTTCGGGATTCTCGACTTCTTGATTTGATGGATTTTGCAGGTATTTCTTTCCAGACATTGATATCCCGTACTGCGGTACGGAGTACTGCCCCCTTGATATGTCTCTGCGAGCCTCTCAGTTCGTTAGATAAGGTATGATGATATTCCGCTCCGATCGGCGGGATATTTTTATCAGTTGGGATCATTGCCTCGTGTTAATCTGTGAGTGGTGAGGGTTCAGGCACATTCAGGGTACGGAGCTCCGTGGCTGGAGGTGATCGTCAAAAAGAACAACAGGCCGAGGTCTATAACAACTTTGATGCAGGGTATCAAGCGGCGAGCAGTGCATGGTGCGTCAATCCCAAAGAACACCGTGTCTGTCGTCTGTCCACATAGATTGCTGGCTGCCTAGAAGATTCTTGGAACCAGAGCGAGCTTAGCCAGGGGTAAATGCTTGTACTTGTACCATAGTGTCTGGCTAGATTGGCTGTCGTATTTCGTATCCGTCGAGTCCCTGGTCAGATGATGATTTCGGCTCTGGTAACAACATCATCGTCCGGCTGATCCTCCGAATCAATGGAACCACAGCCAACCGGGCCAAAGCATTCGAGCCTTCCGAACGCTGGGAGCCGCGGTGCTCAGACCAACCTGGATTTTGGTTCGTGGTGTTTAGTACCTAGGTATGCACGGCCTCGACGCCCTGATTTTTCTGCTTTTCCTGGGGACAATGAAGCGGAGCCTGGAGACCTGGAACCAATCGTCATGTCCCAACCCTTTATTGAAACACAAGCCAGGGTCTTTTTTTCGCTGCCCATCCAAACACATCCATATGCCATTGACCGTCTGGAAAGTACTTGCACTGTCAATAACTCGTCACGATCATCTCCCCTTCACCGTCACCGTCACCGTCACCGACTCACTGCCCTCTCACTTCTGCCTTACCCTGACCTGTTCGATCACGAAACCGGGATATTGCGGCCTTGAGTCTGGGGATTGGCCTCGTTTTGACGCTCCCACGCTCCGTATCCTAGCGCCAGGCCAAAAGTCGCGGCTAATGGGAAAAGTACAAGTTGCTGCCTCCATCCGCCACATCCGTCAGTAAATTCACTGCTTGCTCGGTTTTTGACCGACTCTTGCTTCAATTCTTTGCCTGGAAATTTGTGCAGCTTCAATCAGTCAGTCGCGTCGAATTTACTAGGCACTACTGCTTGAGGGCTGAGTCAGACGAGCGTGTCACTCTCAAAACGCGTTGGAGCTCGTTTGGCCGGATTTTCAACCCCAAAGGCCATCGTCGAGAGTCACACGCACACTTCATATGACCCGGATGATCATCCTGGCAGGAGCACCAGAATCGGCCAAGCTCGACTGGAGCGAGAAAGCTCTTATACCCAGTTCCATGCACGTCGAATCTGCCGAAACTATCTCACCGCTATCTCCGTCCTCGAAAGCTTTCGGCGCCCAATGGAGGCAAATCACAGCGCAAAAACTTCAAATGCGCCCGATCCTGCCTAAACTCAACATCGAAGCCAGAGTGCAACACGACGATATCGATCGTAGTGGTGCCGAGTTCTTTAGTGCAGATGAACATGTCGGCACGCAAACGCCCGGCAGTGATGTGAGCGGGGATGAGTCCCAACCATCTGGCGGGTCGAGCGAAACGACATCAGAAGCGCTGTCGGACTATTACGAGCATTCCTTCGCGATTCACGAGGCTATTCCGTCTTCACAACTATCCGGCTTTTCTGACTACACTCCTGGCACGCCACTCTACGAAAGTAGTGACGAGATGTTTCCCCAGACACCCGGGGGTGGAATTATTCGCACGCCTTCGCAAAGACGATTGAGCCAGGCGCCTCGGCCAAAACATTTGAGCGACCTCGAGGATATTCCCAACGCGAGGTACCTCTCCTCAATAGAGCCGCAGACCATGACCGTCAATATCATTGTGGGCATCTTGTCGATATCGCCACCCCGGACAGTAGTGACGGGGACGAAATACGGCAGGCCACGCGAGACAGAATTGGTGGAGATGGTGGTGGGCGACGACACGAAGACCGGGTTCAGCATCAGCATGTGGCTGCCCCGAGAGATGCACGTCAACTGGAAGGACGGCGCCAAAGCTACGCCTGAAGGATCACGAAGTGTTCTGCGAAGGTCCTTGCGTTTTATGAGGCCGCGCGATGTGGTGCTGTTGCAAAATGTGGCGTTGAGTTCCTTCCGGGGGAAGGTGCACGGGCAGAGCCTCAAGGGCGATGTGACAAAGATCGATCTTCTTTTCCGCAAGAAAGCCGACGACGATGATATCAGTGGAATTTACACCATGTCGAATCTGAGGACGGCCAAAGATCCGCAAGTCCTGAAAGTGAAGCGCGTCAAGGACTGGATGATGGAATTCGTGGGGGACAGAGATGGTCGGCCGACGGCAGGAAAGGGCCGGCGGAGAGGGAGGATCGATTACGGGTTTTTACCTGATGATACCCCGTGAGCATTATTGACTACCTGGTAAGTGGAGTTGGCGGGGGAAAGGCTGGGGGGCTGTTCTCGGTTTCTTGATCTTTCGCATGCAAGACAAGATCTAGAGCGTGGGAGATGTACGTGAATGTAATACCAGCAACAGCTTGGAGGCGACAGACTTCGGCACGATCCGGAGTAAAGGGAGAGTAAGTGAGGCAAAGACACAGACCACCACCCCTTTTGTATTCTAATATCGAGTCACGAGATATGACAGCGTCGATTAGCCAGTGCTCTTGTTTTGACATAGGTAGCTACCATACGGAGAACAAATCAATTGACAGAACAACCGATCCACCGACGGCCCATTCGGGGCACATAGCACGGATGTGACAGGGTGACATTTCTTCTTGTGTTCTGTGTCAGTACTGTAGGTACAGTAGTTGTGTGCTACTTTATTTGGAGCGGCGAAAGGGGGAGAAGAAAACAAATTGCGCGTGGCTGTGGCTGTGTTACGCGTCTCCTGCAATTGCAACGTTTCTAACAGTCCCTCGTGACCGAACCCAGGCACGCAAGCTAGCTGATTTTCGCTTCAACTGAGCCTCGGATCCTCGAAGAATTTGACCCTACTACGTAGTATGTAGAAATCTGGATCCTCGAAAGTACTCACCCAGGTACTGATGGGTAATAATCATGAAGCCCATGCGAGAAGGCGCCGCTGAAGGAGCCGGATCGCTGTGATCTAGTGCCCGGGGGACCGTCCATTTGCTGTGTTCTTCCGCTGCACACCCGGAGGCTAAAGATTTGTTCGCTCCATGATTTGTGCGGTGGGTGATGCGGCTGAATAGAAGCTCTTATCCACGTCCGATAGAACAAACGCCTCCCGATTGACAATCTTGCACGACTGTCTCCTGCGCACCAATTGCAGACGACTGACAAGCTGCGTGGATGAATTTGGGTGGATTAATAGAAAGGGGAGAATTGCGGAATTGGCAGTGTCTGCCATGGGTGCCATGCACCCCTTGAGCGGAGATTTTCTCGTTTGTCTGACACCTTCATGACCACTGAGCCCACTCAAGTCTGCACTGGTCTGGCGTGGCTCGGGTGTCAGACTCACCCTCATTTGCCCCAAAAGAGCCTAGGCGGGCGTTCCTATCGATAAATTAAGCAGTAACTTTTCGAACACTGTGGCTCCGACTCGCCTCGACGTTGTACTCGTACCTGAAAACGCAAGACTGCCAGACACTTCACACCACCTGTTAGGTTCCTTATATCACACCTCCCTTTCTTTCGCCAGTTCTTCTTCTCTTCTCTTCTTGCTCTTTGACCCTCTTGACCAAATCAAAATATTCTAGTAGTCCTTGCAACTACGTTACACTCGCTCTCAACCACTTCCATACCACGTTTCCCTCCTCTCTGATCTTTGTCTCCCCCGTTCGTTATAAATCTCATAGTAATTCAAGATGAAGGGTATGTCGATTCAAACTGAGAACGTCAATGTAACCATGCTAACGCTGTCCAGCCCTCATTCTGTATGCTTCCACCATGTTGCACTGCTCAGCAACAGAACCGCTAACATCTCCAGCGTTGGTGGCTTCGGCACCAGACTGCGACCTCTCACCCTCACTCTCCCAAAACCTCTCGTCGAGTTCGGCAACCGTCCGATGATTCTGCATCAAATCGAAGCTCTCGCAGCAGCCGGTGTCACAGACATTGTCCTTGCAGTCAACTACCGGCCCGAAGTCATGACGGGTGCCCTGAAGAAATATGAAGAGAAGTACAATGTCAAGATTACATTCTCCGTCGAATCCGAACCCTTGGGCACAGCCGGTCCCCTCAAGCTCGCCGAGAAGATCTTGGGCAAGGACGACAAACCTTTCTTCGTCCTCAACTCCGACGTCATCTGCGAATATCCCTTCAAGCAGTTGGCCGACTTCCACAATTCACACGGCGAAGAGGGCACCATCGTTGTCACCAAGGTTGAGGAGCCTAGCAAATACGGTGTCATCGTGCACAAACCCAACCATCCTTCACGCATCGACCGCTTCGTTGAGAAGCCCGTCGAATTCGTCGGCAACCGCATTAATGCCGGTATCTACATCTTCAACCCCTCTATTCTGAAGAGAATCGAGCTCCGCCCTACATCCATTGAGCAGGAGACATTCCCCGCCATTTGCAAGGACGGCCTGCTGCATTCCTTCGACCTCGAGGGTTTCTGGATGGACGTCGGTCAGCCCAAGGACTTCCTCAGCGGAACGTGCTTGTACCTGTCCTCTCTGACCAAGAACAACCCCAAAGCTCTCGTCTCCCCATCAGAACCATACGTCTTTGGCGGAAACGTCATGGTCGACCCCACCGCTAAGATCGGCAAGGGCTGCCGCATCGGTCCCAATGTGGTTATTGGACCTGGCTGTGTCATTGGTGATGGTGTCCGACTACAGAGATGTGTGTTGCTCGAGGACTCTAAGGTCAAGGACCACGCCTGGATCAAGTCGACTATCGTTGGTAGGTTACCTTTCTCCGTTGAGCCGCGATGGCATTCGTGCTAACTGGATTTCAGGCTGGAGATCCACCGTTGGTCGCTGGGCCCGGCTCGAAAATGTCACTGTTCTCGGTGACGACGTGTCCATTGGTGACGAGATCTACGTCAACGGTGGAAGTGTCTTGCCGCATAAGAGCATCAAGGCCAACGTCGAGGTGCCATCAATCATCATGTAAACGGCCTTTGCTCTAGGTTGCATGGTTTTCTCCGCTAGGCCGACTTTCAGTGTTCACTATGATGCTTGAGACCGGACTCTTTCAACAATGTGTTATCAGCTATTACTAAGTGCATGCATGGCGAATTGAGCAAAGCTTGGGCGTTCATTGGAGTTGAGCTTGAGGGAATAAAAAACACTGCTCGGTTCGATGGGGGTGGGACAATCACAGAGAATGTTCCTGCTGGTTTGGACGGCAGTGCAGACATGGAGCGACGGCGCCCTGGACCAGGTACAGGTTCAGAGTGAATTTGCTGTATAATTATCGAAGTGAGCCTCCCAGCTCTGGTAGGAACGAAGTTTCGGATCGGGCTTCGGTTGGTCGCCGTTCAACGGGAATAATGAAAGACTTGAAAGAACATTTAAGTTGCCCTCGGAAATTTTGCCCTTTCTCAAACTCTTCCAAAGTTCTCACTGCAGAGGCACGTCCCGCGTCTGGCCCTGCACGTCAACCTCGGACATCATGGGCAACAATCGTCTCGTTCTCGATGCCAGTCCTCTCTAGTCAGATGGCTGCCCGCAACGACGACACCGAGATGACATCGATTCAGCACTTCTCCACTAGCAGGACCGCTCCTTTCCAGAGCGGCAAGCGATCGCTCATTGCAGTAAAATCAACAATGCCTCTATACATGACAATATTGCCGCGAAACAGCTACAGATAGCGAGACCCAAGTCGATGCGGCCCAGCTGCACGCCTGCGACGACGCCGGCAGCCACGGAGAGCGACATGATGACTGCGATCGCGACGCAGAGCGCCTGCGGATCGAGCCTTCGCACAATCAGAAGAGCACGTGCTCGGTTGACTTCGGCCACTCTGCCGTCGCTGATGAGCAACGAAGAGTTCCATCTAGTGAATGCTAGCATGTTATCCAAGACTTCAGGCTGTTGAAGCGCACGAGTGTACAACTCATGGCCTTGGCGACTTTCGACATTGACAAGATGTGAGGAATACTGGCGCCCAATGTGTATCTGGTGCAGCTATTCGGATTGTCAATGAAGGACTCCCGGGAGATCTGACACCCGGCGGCCGGACTTACTAGACCAACGTTTGCAATGTCGACCACCGGCTTTTGACACCTGAGCGCACGCTTGAATCTGGAATCGAAGGCCTTCGCGTCCGCCAGACGTTGCCTCAGTTTCTTCATGACTGTAGACCCCGAGTCCGAGGATCGCACTTGCACCAAATGAAGGACCCAGTCGCCGCGGTCGCCTCTGGCAACAATAGGTAGGTAGGAGACCTTGGAAGGTTCTTCCGATGTGTTTGGGCAGTCTTTGGCCCCCGAGCCCATCGAAATGTCTTGTTTCTTCCACCTCGCAAAGAATACTCATGTCGAAGCAGAGCCATCTCCGAAGGCGGTCAACAATTCCTTATATGGTTTGCGATGATTGACCATTTTTCTTGGAGCGCGAGAGACTTCAGACGAACCTTGCTGGAGTGATGAGAAAACGCGAACGTTGTCGGGCGCAGAAAGCGAGACTTGGGAAAAGCACTCGAATAGGAGTCTCTCCTTCTCTGCGGACCTCATTTTATTCATGCCAGAATTCGGGACACAATCTTCCAGGGTCTTTACCCCGAGATGTTATCGGCCGGGTACTCCTGTGGCAGTGCTCCTGATGCCTGGACCTGGAGGATTTTCCCTGCAGGTCATAGCCTTCAGAAGATACAAGTACTATGATACTCGGACGCGCCGATGACAAGCAAGGCTGACGCTAAGCCTCAAAGCCATCCATGCTGTTGTTGGCTCCTGCCGCCTGTCGACACCTTGACACCTGTTCACCTCATTACACCTTGCGACTTTACATTCTCTTACACCACGACAAACTCTTGCGCACCACTCACACCGTATGAGGCTCAGCGGGCGAGTGGTCTGCCCGGGCGGGGATGCGTAACTACCTTATTATTGTAGGCCGATCGTCTCGCTTGACTACCTATGGCCAATAAGGCAATCACAAATACTTTTTGATCACTATCACAAACGAGCTCTTGCCACCCGAAATTTCGGACTTTGCCTGGCCAGTCTAAGGTTGAGGTCCGCGAATTCGTAAGAGAATTCGAGGTCTCAAGTATGTGTCTACTTTCCACGCCACCCTGTCTGGCACCAACTCGCGTGCATTTGCCCCGAGTTATGCTAAATGCTGTGGGTTCCGACGCCGACCTTCAGCAGACCGCAAACGGTGACATTGTGTCAATGACTGTCAAAGTTTACTCCTGAGCCTTCTTTTGTCGTTGTGCGGTTTGGCGTCCAGACACGATTCACACGCAGGCAACCTCTCTCTACCATCCCGATCAGATCTCCGCTGCGAAGACCAGCTCCGGAGTGATTGTGGCTGTCTCCCATCGCCTGTCTCCAACATGATGCACCACGAACCCGCAAGAGCTCAACGTTGGTCATGGAAGACAATGTCTTTCTTCAAGATGCTACTTTCCCTGCTATTTCGGGATGCAAAGACGTAGATGTACCTGCTTTTTTACCAGGGGTCTGGCCGTCGGAAGCATTGCTCCCACCGACATTCAGATGCAGCAGCATAACAAGCAGCATTGTGGCCACGTCGACACCCTCGTTGACAACATGTCGCACGGAGGTCATTGCTTCCATGGCAGGGTGTGACGAGGACTCTCGGTTGTCTTGCATGAGGGACTCTGACGTGGTGGACGTGCTCGTTGAACGTCTCAATCGTTGTTTCGATCGAGAGAGATTGGAGCGTTGTTTGGCAGTACAGGCTTACTTGTAAGTAGCCCGCCATGGTGCAAACCTGCGCTGCGTTGTGTTACATTAGCTTCAGGCGCACGACGTTCTTTGCTTCTATGCATTGTTGATGCTTGGCAGGTCTGGTTCCTTGAATGCGAAGACCCGCGAGCTCATTGAACTTCAAACACTCGCTAAGACTCGCACCCAAGCATTGCGATCTGTTTTGTCGGAAGTGCGAAGCTGCCGAAAAGAGATTTGGGTTGACCTGGAGTATATTCAGCAGAAGCTTAGGTACGTGAGAAAGCTCCAACTCTCTAGCCTTGTTTCTTTGGAGCGTGCGGTTTGCTCGGCCACGCGAACTTGGATAACAGATTGACTTGGGGTGTGTCAGGATCCTGAAAGCCAAGGCGCATCTGACCCGACCTTCTGCCTATGCTAGAGCAGCCTTCCAACAGCAAGCGAAGCGCCGGATCGAGATATCAACGCTTGTGCAGATCGACACAGGGCAACATGTTGCGACGATGTCTTTTGATGGCGTCGAGAACATCTTTCCTGAGAGCTGGATGGCAAATATGGATCGGAAGATTCAAGCTGATACTGTGCCGGATATTCCGGCTAGTACTTTCCGGAGTGAATGTACTTTCAGAGTAGGTGCCACACGCAGGAATCGACCTTCCCATCACAATAGGGTCCTTCTACGTACGGTGGAAGAGCACTCTTCGGCCAACCTGATACCATCCCCTGAACCTGAAACGTCTCGAAGAAGCGATCCCGGGCCACCAGCCCCGAGGGCGGGTAGTTGCCTGTGGGCCACTGCTCCAAGGCCTTCTCTAGGACCGGTGCCCGTACCGAGATCTGCCACGAATCTCAAAACCTTTGTTCATCTTTTGCTCGGCTCGCAACTCACCTGCGGCTCCGGCGCATGGAAACGCGCTTTCCGTCGTATATTGACATCCGCATCCTTCCATGGAGTGCAAATTGAGGTTGAGGTGGGCCAGTATGTCCAACTATATCCACTTACTTGCAACGTGTCGCTCAATCCTCATCCACATATCAAGGCACTGGGTTCGTGGATCAAGTACTACAGTCTCCGTGATGCTGTGCAAATTACACAGTCCGCCAGAGGAGTCTTTTTAGTCCGCGTGAGCAGCACACTACAGACAGTAAGCAAAGTTCAAAGAAAGTTCCGAATGCACATGAACATACTTGGGCCTTTGGCGTGTCACTTTGCCATTCCTTTGCCACGGATGCAGCGGCGTGAATCACCAAGTGTTCAAACAAACGATACGGAAAGGCAAATTCCTAGCCCGAGTCTTGCCAGCGGTATAGCTGCCGCCTTGAGATGGAACCTGTTCACCTCACAAGGCAGAGCTGAGATCTTGGAGGAGTATTATCAAATCTTTCTGTCAAGGGAAACCACCCGACCCGACGGACATTCATACGGATCAGACCCAGATCGAACGCCACGGAATAGTGTCGAGCCTTCGACGCCGTCACGGTTCGAGACTACCAACACTCCGTCGTTCTCTGGGACAACGCTCAGAACCAATGCCAATGATGGCGAGAGGGAAGAGGGCACAGCGGTTGCCAAGAATCAGCGGACTCCAAAATCAGCATATGAAAAGAAGAGAGAGCTTAGATGTCCATTCTCCGCCGCCGGTCGTGGAAACGGGAAATGCCTCACTTATTCCACGAAATTCGTCCACAGACTCAAGTCAGACCATTTGATACCTGACCACCGGCTTGAGAAGGCCTCACTTGACCTAAGGCCCCGCAAGCAGGGGGAGTCAGAGGAAAGTAAATGGGACCGACTGTTCCCAAAGGTGATTAAAGGCTGGGACAAACCCCTGCCTTCATGTTACTATAGTGCAAATTACCAGCCTCTGATTGGGCTTGAGTCCCTCCTGCGGAGCGAAGCAGACCGACTGGGGCAAGAAAGCCTGCGAACCCTGTCGGACAATGCAGGTGCCAGCAACACACATCCATACAGCGCCGATGATTATCTATCGCAACCACCAGCCCAAGTGAATCAAGTGCTGAACAGCTTGTCGTACGTCAATGAAATCTCGTCTGCTGAAGCAGAAAGGGACACAGTTTCGCCATACCAAGCCGTTGTCGATGAGCAAAACAACAGCTTCATGTACGATGGCGTAGTGGCAAATCACATAGACATGCAGTCTCTACCTGCGACCTCTTATCATCCATCCCAGAGAGTTCCGTGGACGTCCGGCACAAGCTCGAGTGAGAGCTCATCTCTCTCTCCATTCGTCTCCGGCTCAGACTTTTCACACTCAGTAACCAGCTCCATCGGCTCGTGCACGCGGGGGTCGCTGTCATGTGGTGTTCTCCTGGTCGGATAAAGCAACGCCTTTCATCATCTCGGGCGAGCAGGGCTCCGGACTTTGTCGCTGTGGCTCACATTCGCCGGAGTGTATAATCTTCAGGCACGAATACGACGCGGGTAAATGCACTTGCTGCAAGGGATGGATGCCATTTTCGGACCGTGCAACCCCTTTCTTGCTGGCTGTGCCGACAACTAGTATTGCGTCACCAGCTGGCGAGAACGACTATTCCGGCATGATGGACTGGAATGCCGCCAGCCTCTAGATGAAACAGATGTGTAAGAGATGGATCTTTAGAAAGTTTCTAGGACGGCTTTCAGAAGATAAATAGAAGTATGCTTCGCGAGAGATCATGGGAAAGGGTCGCAAGGCTCGCAAGGCTCGGAAGGGTGGCTGACTCGTCCGGTTTCACGATTTTCCGTTAGGTCCCTGTGCAGAGACACTACCCGTACGGAGTACTATCATGTACTTTACAACATAGTCAAAATTGTGTTACGCAGCGGTACAGAAAGTCGGGATCGTTTGGCTAAAGGTCGCTTTTGGTTTGATGTCGTCCTCATCTTCAGTCTTAGTGGACTTGGCGACTCCAGCCTCCAAGAGGCGACTTACTTCATCAAAGCACTGTTCGGGTCCCTGGGAAGCCACTGCATGATCTAACCATTGAACAAAGTCGGATCTTGACTGGCTTGTGTCTCGCTTGAGATCGTACAGCCGACGAGCCTTTCCCCAAGCGAAAAGCGAATACGAGATTTACACACCCCTTATTGGCATGTGCCCTCCTGTCAAAATTATTCGGCATGAGGTTTCAGCTGAGACTACCAAGCACAAGTGGTTGAGCGGTAGGAATTTCATGTCAAATCGATTTAAAGATCCCATACGAAAGGTAAGGTCAGGTTCCGAGGGGGAATGGATCTAGAGCCTCATCATGCCTTCTGATTCGAATGCCACTTCGCCTATTCCCTTCCTCGAGCGACCAAGGAAAGCAACACGAATGCCTTGCAGCCCTACAGCTCTCCATAAGCTTTCGCCTAATGTAAGCCAAGGCTCAGCTACAAGTCAGATCCCTCATAAACTCGTGTCCCTCAGGTCATGACCGGTCGATGCCAAGCGCATTCCGGAGCTTGTATTGCGGTGCATCCAGCTGCACTGTCCAGCGATACGAAGTTATTGCATAATCCTGTGCTGGTCATCGACTGCTGGATGCCATGTCTTTTTATTGGTTCAAAAATCAAATGCTGAGCTGCTTGGGTCGCTTGTTTCCCTCCGTCTCAATAACTGGGGCTATGCCTCAGCTTCATTCGAATTTCAGTCCTTCTGCAACTGCTCAAAAAAGGTAGTTGACTTCATTGGTCGAATGATACCTCAGTACACGACAAACAACCCGAAGCAACTTGCACCCGGACTTGCAAAGGACTCCCAATCTTCCTTCTGAAGCCTTCCGACAATGGAATCTCGTATCAACTTGGATAACCCTTACCTCTTCTGGACCCCTGTTGCACTGACAGACTCGGAGAGGAAGGAGCAAGTCCTTCTTCGACACCAACATGCTGCTCGTGTGGCACATCAGAGAAGCAGGGTGCGAAGGTACCTATCGGGACACCCCAAAGCCTCGACTTCCTGGACTTTGAAACGCCGACGGGGATCCAAAGATTCCGACGATGTAGACACCGCCGATACCAACGTACACAGTTGGAGTCTTTCTCTCAGCCGCGCTCCTGGTGGTAAACGAGTAGAACCATTTGATGTCCTGTGCGTCAAAAATCTGTCTATCGACGCGCAAGAGATGTTCCGATCTGGTATGCACATATGAATCCGTGGGTCTGTATCAGCAGTGGAAACTAAATACTCTCTATCTCAAAAGCCATCATAGATCTCTGGCCTGCCTTTGCTATTTCCCAAAAGCAAAAAGACGTGGATACATGGAGATCGGTGACGGTCAATATGGCAGTCGAAACTCCTTACCTGCTTCAGGCTATAATCTACACGGCTGCATCGTACCGTTACTTTTTCGGCTGCCGGGACCACGTCACCAATTTCACGCGCCTAACCGCGTACCACGAGACCCTAAGAGGTCTTCGGGAGATCGTGCATAGAGCGGGATCGGCATCCGCAAACAATGGATGCTCGGATGCGATCCTCCTCGCCATCGCCCTCCTCACCATCCACGGGCCTCCAAGCGACATGCAAGGCCGTACGCTACTGGGCGAGCAGCAGCTGAAGGATTACGAGTACTACGGAAGTAAAGTCTGGGCTCCAAGCCACCTGCAAGCGCTGCTGTCCCTGGTAAAGCAAAGAGGCGGACTGCAGAGGATCGGCATTCAGTCCCTGTCGGGCATCATCTTCACGTACGTTCAAACTCCGTTGCTTGCATTCACATGTCGTGTTATCAGACAAGCTGGGCTAATTCTTAGAGAAAGTATCGATACCACGAATGCTGCATCGGTCCTTGAGAAGCCCACTTTCGCCCTGCCGTTTCCGCCAGCACACTTTCTAAAAGTCCTCCGTCAGCAACGCCAAACGGTGAAACAAACTTCCAGCCGTCAAGAACAACAACCAGAACAGCCACGAAGGGTTTGTCGAGGGTTCCGTTTCTTGCTGAAGAGCTTCCCCAAGTGTGGTCGAGCACTCCTGCCTATAGTGGAAGACGTCCATGAGCTCGTTGATACCTATGTCACACTTCTGCATGGCCAAGGCTGTGGCGTGGACTTTGGTCAATTGGTCGCGACGTGGCGCATTCTCCAGCACCAGGCGCTTTCCTTGGACCCAGCCCCAGCCCCAGTCCCAGCCCGAGGCGACAGTAAGGCGGAGGCAGAGGCAGAAGATCTTTTGTTGTACCAATTATGTCGAGTTGCCGTCGTAATCTATCTAACCGAATGCCTAGAGCCACTGCCCACGATCGGTGCTTTCCACGAGAACTGTTCTCGGAGGCTGATGCTTTTGATCGACGAGTGCGACAAGTTGGGCTATTGGCAGCGGCATCATCATCGACAGAAGTCTCCGCTAGGTGCTGCTCCGGAATTGCTACTCTGGGCCACCGTCCTCGGTGGGTTCACGGCCAGGGGCACGACGTGGCTGCGACAGTGGTACGTCGAGCAGCTCAGGAGTGGGAGTCCAATCCCAACGGATCCATCTCGTTGGGATGATGTGCTGGCTGTGTCGGAAAAGTACCTTCCATTCAGACATCGACAGGCGCAGGGGTGTCGGGAGTTTTGGGATGCAGCTTGTATCTATCTGGCTGCCACCCGGATACCTTCCTAGTACGGAGTACTGTACCAATAGTAGTGGCCTAGCCCAGCCTTGAGAAGCATGATAGGGCCTCTTCAAAAAAAGAAAAGAAAAAAAGGGCCCATTGTATGCCCGGCTTAGTCTGGAAGGTGCAAAAGGCCCATCACGGGCCCCGACCACAACCTGGGGAAGCTCAATGTTATTGCTACACGGTGCAGGGGTCCGCTACCATGGATGGAGTAGGGCTGCTAAGGTGGATAGTCGCGGTGCCTACATAAATAAGAGATGAAGCGGAATCATGGCTTGTCACTTGGTTTTACCTTCGTCGACATCATGTCGTTATTCTTATTTTTGTCGATGCCATGATCGTTATCGATAATATTTAGCCAGCGCTAGCAGCGAGGCCCTGGGGAGGCCCATTCTTATTGGCTATGTCACCACTGCCACTGCTTGGATGCTTTGAAGGACGTCGTAGGATGAATATATTGAATTCTTCGCTGCCATCAATGAAAGACGTCTGGCTCACGAGATGCTGGAGCCAATCACGGACACCGTGAAGTACGGGGCAGAAGCATTGCGAGTGCGTTGGCCTGAACCATGAATGTCCACTGCTTTTTCATGCCAGGGGATACAGGTACTTCGAGTGAATTGGTCCAACCCTCACCATGTCCAGCTTGTCCATCGAATTCCGTTCCCTAGAGACTAACAAGCATTCCCGCCCGAATTCCCAACGTCGGCAGATGGTAATTGGCCCCTAACTTAGAAGCGCCCACAGCGCCTACAAGAACACCGCGAACAGACCAAGCGCTACCGCCCCTGCTGGCGCTCCGACCACGTTATGCACCGCCAGCCCTGCCGACGTCGACGATGACGGACCCCCACCACCTCCGGCCGTGGTCGAAGCTGCAGCGGTCACACTGGGCGACGATGCCCCCGAGGTAGCGGCGCCTCCGCTGCCTCCGGTCGTCGTGGTAGCGGGGGCGGCACCGGCGCCACAGAATTGTGAACTCTGGGACGAGATCGTGCCCAGAAGGCTCTCGGTGTAGCCTGACCCGCAGGCTTGCGAGTAGCAACTGTAATGAAAGATCAGAACATTCCTGTTCAAAGGAGCATAAAAGTAGCATCCAGGGGGGGGTCTTTGTTTTTACCTCAGCTGGGCCGTTGCGATCGAACACAGGCAGCCTAAGCCAGTGACGGTGGTGGCGCAGGAAGGGTTGATGGATTCCAGGCAACCGAGTAAGGTACTGAGGGTTGCTTTCTGTCAGTGAAAAGTGCACACAACTCGGGGGCTCGGAACATCAGATGTATTACCTCTTGCCCGTGCCGTTGGGGTCACTGCAGTCCTGAGCCGTTGCCACGCCGAGAGAGCTCGCCAACAGAAGGAGGGCTGTGATGCGCATCTTGAAGTGGCTGTCTCGGTGGTGAAAGTCCAACGGCGTTCAATATGTGAAAGGGTGTAACCGTCAAGCTGGAACTGTTGCAAGGGATTGAAAAGAGTAGAGGAACAAGGAAGATAAAAGAGAAGAGGGCAGAGAACACGAACAGATCAAGAGATAACGAAACCCATCAGGCATCCATGGATGTCGTGACAAAATCAACTACTACTAGTCATTGGGGCCTAGTTCTGAACGATACCTCTTCGTTGAAAAGTGAGATCCTTCATATGAGTCCTATGAAGCGGCTCGCGAGGCAGTGCTACCAGCAACCCTTTGCCTCACTTGCGCGCCAGGGCTGACAGCGTTCGTATCGCCCTCAAGGAAACGGAATAAAAACTTGGGCGAGTGGGTTGAGCTCATCCTTTTGTGAGGACGTGTAGCCGGTTGCCGAGCTCAACACAAGGCGCATTTCCTGCTTTGGCGAGAGTCTCGCATGGTGAGATTCATCTGGCATGATCTAGAGCTCCTCAACCTCGCTTACCACGGCGAATGGCCCCTCAAGATGATCTTGCCTGGACCCAGTACTGTTCTCGTAAGCCGTCCTGCCAGTGATCACGAGGAAATGCCATCTTATAGTAGTGAACGTTCAATGTGCTGAAGTCTACTGGATTTTCCCAAGCGAGGTGGTCCATTGAGGAAGCTTTCGGCCCCCAGGCGGGAATACAAGCACTTCTTAAGCCTTTTCAAGCTCATACAGGAGCACCAATCTACTTTCGTGAGCGGCTGAAAAACACGAAGAACTTTTGTTCGAGAGGGAGTCATTCTGCACTTTCCTGTTTTGGACACCTCGCTCGCTCTTGATTGGCTCAGAGACATCTCTCCACCTTGAAAAGGGAGTAATCATTAATGCTTTCTCTCAAGACCTCGCCTAAGCCGCTCCAACTCTTTGAGCTAGTTGGACACGGGTGTCAACGAACAAGCGAAGATAGTAGCATGTGGACATTATGTCAAACATCAGGATGTACTACTGTACGACGGTCTCATGGGGGTCAAATCGTGTAATGGAACTCGCGTGTTTGGGGGGTGCAAAAGAACAGCTGCCGCTTGAGTCGTAGAAGCAGCATTCGGGCCTCGAGTTGGACAGGGGCCTCGCCTACCATATACGTGCCCGCTGCTGTTTGTTGTCAAATAACACCCCCAGCGCCAAAATACATCGTTTACCCATGAAACCGTAGTACATCATGATTTATGTCAAACGCCAGAAAGTAAGCACCACTTTCTTGAACGAGTATCTGGCAGTTGTACTTGTACGTATCTAAGTTAAGCCTTGGTGAAACTCCAAGTCCACAACCATGTACCCGCGGCCACTCCGTTGGCTGCTGTACCTTGCGTTCCGGTCATGGTCAGCGCAGTCGAACTGCAGGTGTAGCTGACAGCAACGTTCGGTCCGTACTCGTCTAAAAGATCGAAATCCAGCTCAATAGGATCGGGCGTCAACGATGTTGTCGTGGTTGTCTTGACCTGGCCTGAAGATTTGGGATTCTTCAAGACGAAGTTTCCCCCAGTGCTTCCCATGACGACGGTCCCAGTAGTGGTCCCGTCGATGTCGATGATCGAATGCGCAGTTATCGTGTCAATGGCAAGATCGTATTGGATGTCCAAATTGTCGAAAGTAAATTTTCCAGTCGCGCCAGTGCTGGCGACGGCAAATGTGCTTGACCCCGTCACTTTGAGGTTCGAAATGGTTTCGCCCGACGCGTCCAATGCCTTTTGCATCGCTTTCTGCAGTGTAGGAATATCCACGTTCCAAGTGCCTCGCAGGCAAGCGTCGATGTCGCCCGCGGCAGGACTTGGATTCGGCACAGGAGTCGGAGCCGGTGTCGGTGTGGTCTGGCAAGAAGACGCGGTTGCGGTGCCCGTGCAACAATCACGCTTGTTGGTCTGCACAATGCTGAGGACGCCCGCGGCTTCTGCCACGTCCGCGGTGCAAGTGAAGAGAAAGTGGTAAACAGTGGTGTCATCGTCACATGTTAGCACGATCGCTGCCGGCTCAGTGGTAATGTCTATCCAGTCACTGTCGGGCCTCTCACGATAGAACATAGAAGTCTGTTTATCCGTCGGCTTCCAGGTGATCTCGAAAGACTGACCATGGTCAAGGGCCAGGGCGAAGCGATACGGGACAAAAGGCGCAGATCTGACAACTTTGTTGTTGGATCCGCCTTCAGGGAGAGGAAACGGTTCTGGTTCCACCGTTGTCTGCACCTTCAAGGGATCGACTAGACTTCCGTCACTGTAGGTGATGAGATTACTGGTAAATGACTTGGCAAACTCAGGGAAGGCCTTGACAATGTCATCGTTGGCAGCCATCGATTTTCGAGCATCCTTGAAAGTCTTCGCGTCTGGTTCGTTGAAGACAAGACTGTTGATCTTGTCGTAGTCCCAGCCGAAGCCGTGTACAAATACCCAAAAAAGACTGACAGCATAGGATTGTTTGTAGAGCGGAATACTGGGATCGTAATTCCTGGCCCATGCTTCGTCCGTATGGTCCGGGAAGAAATCCATAGCGTAAAACTCTGCGGCTCCTTCGAGCCACCATCCGTTATAGTCCGCAGAGGGCAGATCTGCCTTTCGGTTGGCGTCTTCGACGCAATGGTAAGCCTCGTGGGCGATGGTCTGTTCGAGCGAGAGGCCGACATCTGGAGGGTTTCCGGGGACCGTATTCTGAACTCGAACATAGCAAGGCGTCGTCAGGTCCGTTTTCTCCGACTCGTAGCCATATACATCGCTTCCATCGACCTTTGGCAACGTCTTGCTGAATATCACAACCATGTCAAACTTGACACCGAAGCTTTCGTAGGACGGTATGACCTTCTCCAAGGCATCACCAATCAAGGCTAGATGGGCAATTGTATCTTGATCGTTGGGATTCCATCCTTCTGTGTAGCGGTACAGGTCGACCTTCCGGCCACCGATCGTCCTGGGGTATGATCCCTTCAAATATTCACGGCAGCACAGGTGTTCACTGCCATCGCTCCCTGTATCCGAGAACTGCTCGCAATCAATGACAGGTTTCGGGCCGCAAGTGGCTCTTTTCAGAAGGGAGACAGGCTGTGGGTTGAGGGTGAGTGGATGAGCGCAGACATTGCTCCATACTGTAAGGAATGCGATTGTCAATCGATACCAAATCATAACGGAACCTAGGAGCTAGACAGTTGATAAGAAACTGAACGGTGCCGCAGAATTAGTACTCAAACAGACGTGTATTTGTCTTGTTGTAGAGAGAGACGAGGTATTAATCTCTGACGGAACTTGAACAGACATCAACATCAAAAGGCTACCTACTTATTCGATGCAAGAGGCACAGCCAGTTCATACAACTTCTGCCTTCTCAGCTGACCGGTCTGGCGATACTAGGCTGAGTGGCCCCAAGCGAAACACGAAGGTTGGCAGTTCGTGTTGCTCGGGTGGAGGCTGAAGCTATCCTGGGGCGCCGTTTTCGAGCTCGACACAAGAATTCGAGTAAGACTTAACAGGATCCCGCGAATATCGAACCCGACCGTGTTCGCAGACGTGGTGTGTAGCTGAAAGCCTGAGTGGAGCATCTAATTCGATGAACCCGGCCCCCACGCGGAACAATACTAGATGTTCCAAATGCCATTTCAGAGTTTGAGCCAGCGTCCCGCTTCGCATGTTCTTTTGCAACTTCCCTTGCAATATAGCAGACTTAGCTCAAACAGATGAGTCGGTGTCCCTTCGTTCAGCAGCACAACTCCGTCTGCTTTGTACTGCTACCGTGCACGACACACAGGTCCCGCTCGAACTCGATCTTTGACGGTCTCTTTGATCCACTGACGAAATGTGGTAGGCTCCACGGTCTTGGCCAGCCATTCCAGATCAGCACCGTAGTCCCTTTCATTGATGAATGCAAACATGGTACGTAAGTCCGTGATGGCCCAAATTATCCATCGGGCCAACCACCCATATGTGACGCCGACAGGTTGGCCCGTCTCTTCTCGGGAGATTCTGTCAACCTCTTCAAAGGTCAACTCATCACTCGCGATACTGACGGCTGTGTTTCGCAGACCTGGGCCGTCCGGTCGCAGCAATGCCTCAGCCGCCCATCGTCCAATGTCCTTCGCCACGACCACCTGCATACGTTTTCCCTCCATGATTTCGCGCCAGCCAGTCATGCAGAGCCGTCCTGGGAAACCCCACAACGCGTTGTCGGCGAACCACGTTGGCCTCAAAATGGTATAACCAGTGCCTTTTCGTCCTTCGGCGCTTGCAAGTGACTCCGATGTTGCGGCTATCAAATGCTTCTCGACTTGGAATTTGTCAGAAAAAGTCTTGCAGTAGGATGGATCCCGATCGCTCAGGTCCTTGCCGCCCCTGTCGACGGAGGAATAGACGAAATACTGTAAGCCAGATTTGACAGCGACATCGATGAACAGACGAGCGTCGCTGAGTTCGGTCGGGCCATGTGCCTGCGCCAAAAATGCCTCCATGGTGCTGAGTTGGGCGCCTTGCTTCCGTAGATGCTGGAAGATGAGTTCTGGCTCCCCGAGCGTCCCAGAGACAAGGTTCACTCCTCGTGTGGTGAGTTGCAAGGCTGCGGGTCCGGTGGAATTTCGAGTGATGACATAAATATGTTCAGGGAGGACTCCCGAGACTCGGTCTGCCAACAATGCATTAACGACAGCACCCCCCTGACGGCCTGTCCCACCCGCAACCAGGAAAGATGTGGAGGCAGCCATGCTGTAGATTCTTGAAGAACATATTCGAGCACCCGATGCTTTCATGCGATTTATACGGTAGAAAATCCCCCCTGCGTGTTTGACTGTTGTGATGAGCCGCAGCAAGTTCGGACTATCGTCTTCTGACAAAGATGCTGGGGGCGGAGCGGAATCATTCCACCACCTGACAAATGAGACGCTGACCACACCACACTACGGAGTACCTGCTTTGTACAGATGATCAGTGCGTCCATCGAGAGACCCGAGATTAGGATGTTATAGTGTCTGCTGCTCAGCTGAAGCCGAGGAACACCGGGTGGTGTTCTTAAGCGCTAACTCTTGCAACTGCGGAGACAGCCTCGTTCGGGTGTATCCTTGGAGAAGCTTAGTGACGGCTGGTGAGGCTTGGAAGGCAAGTCGGGATAGAATTGGGCCAGGCAGGGGCCCGGGGGTTAGGAGAAGTATAACGGAGCTTGCCAAGGGTAAAGTCCCTTACGCCAACGTTTTTGGGTGTCTTCTAGTACCAGGACAGAGACTCAGTGTTAATACCTGGTGCAGTACTTGGCCTGCTACTACTCCAATTCAAGTTTTTAGGGGCTGGACGAGGACTAAAGGGTTCTGTGTCTACAGGGCACAGGTGGTTGAATAAGAAGGCCCTATAGCTACGTGGATCACGTGTCACCAAAGCTACTCGTGACTACTACAGGGGGTCTGTGAGTCAAAACCACAAACTTCACTTCTCTACCAAAGTTTTCCAGTGAGGACCTGTTCTATCCACCCATCTGTGTCTACTCTTCGTGACTGGTTAACCACGTTAACATGCTTCCCACAGAATGCAGTTTTACCCGTCTCAGAAAACATCTGACTGGCAATAAATACCCCAACTTCGTCCTCTCTCTCTCTAGAAGAGAATCCTTAATGCTACACTCTATTGCACACCTTCAGGATCTGATCGGATCTCTCGAACTTAAGAATCGCCTTTAACACTGAACCCGGTCTCTCACCACCAGCAATCCGATCTTCCTCGACATCAGGCGTCCTCCTCAACACTTTCGGTCACGCTACAATGGCAGAAAAAGTTCAGACTAGGCTCCTTATCCTGTCCGACACGCACGGCGAAGATTTCAGCTCTGAGGATCGGCCTCGACAGCGTGTGGATGTGGCTCTACACTGTGGTGACCTCACTGACGTCTCAAAGCTTGACGAATTCCAAACCTCAATCGAGATGCTCAAGAAGATCGACGCTCCACTCAAGTTGGTTATTGCTGGAAACCATGATTTTACTATGGACATCACTGCTTTCGAAGCCAAACTTGCGGAGCCATCGCAACCCCTAGAACCTGAAATTGTGGCTCGAGAATACGGAACCCTAGGGCAAGCAAGACAATTATTCGACGACGCAAAGAGTGAGGGCATCGTCCTTTTAGATGAGGGAACCCATCACTTTGTACTGGAAAATGGAGCGATGCTAAAAGTTTTTGCCAGTCCGTACACTCCAGCCTTAGGCGCATGGGGCTTTCAATATCACCCAAACAATGGGCGTCGATTTCATATCGAGGAAGATACCGACATCGTCATGACGCACGGCCCTCCAAAAGGCATTATGGATATCACTTACGGCCGAGAACGCGCTGGCTGCCCAGATCTCTTTACCGCCGTTGCCCGTGCTCGACCTCGCGTCCACTGCTTTGGCCATATCCACGAGGGTTGGGGTGCAAAGGTAGTGACCTGGAAAGACAGCGGAATTGATCAACCATCCCACTTCACCTCTATCGACAATGAAAATTCGACAATTGTCGAGAGATTAGCTACGCTCCGAGCAAGCACATTCGACTCGGATGAGACCACCCTAGAAAAGCGCGCGAAACTGGAAAAGCTGAAGCACAATAAATGTGCCGCAACAAGTCACAGGAACAAAGATGACTATCAGCTGGATGCGGGCAAGGAAACACTCTTCGTCAACGCCTCAATTATGGGACACGAGGACTTTACGCAGAGACCTTGGTTGGTGGATTTGGAGCTGGCGAAGTACACGGAATGAAGAACCCAGTAATGTGTCCAAAATTTGTATTAAAATTACAAATTAAGATATGAGGAAATGGTATGCAAGCGGCCAATTATTGGCGCTTAACACTGCTCCCAGCACCAAGCGATCCAGCCTCCCCAGACTAGACTCCCCTGCACTGCGCATACACCCCAGTTCCTCGTTTTCAAGCTCTGGAAGTAATTGACCCCTGCTCGCCACCCTCGACAATAGCCATCGAAAGTCTTCAACTTCACCATCGCTCCCACGATCGACCACCGTCACGGCCCGCAACCTCAACAAATCCGACACGGACGCAACAGACCCTTCAAAGAAGGGTACTGTCACGCGAATCCGTTCGATGCACCCGTTGCTGATCTCGAGCAGGTCAACTCGGACTCGGATATCTTGTCCCGGGGCATCGAACGCGATTTTGCCGTCGGATTCGAAGGAAAGGTTGGGGGCGCCGGCCGAAATGCCCTCCCAGATGTCGGTTAACGCGCTGGGAGGGGCCGCAACATCCACGTCCTCCGTCACAAGGACCGAGGAGTGGGCAATGCTGGCTGCGCCGCCAACCAGGATGGTTTGACGACGCAATTCCGGCCGGACTAGGCGGGTGATCGAGCGCAAGCACTCTTCGAGTGCTTGCCGCAGTGGTGCAGCGATGATGGAGTTGGACTTCGGCATATTTCGAGGGTACGAGACGCGCAGGGTACTGCAGAGTCGCTATTTACATTATTCGTCAGCTTTTTGGCCTCCTCGATAATGTATCATCGACTCTTACAAGAACTGGAGTGTGCTGAGCAGGCGGAGGAGGTCTGGTTCCGGCTGGAGTCGCTTGCAGTATGCATCTGTCAGTGTCTATACAGTGTGCTTGCGTATGGAGGAATTGCTTACGGCTGGGAGCAGCGTAATCGATGCAGTTACTGATTTGTACTCGCATCTATGCATCATTAGCTAGCATCGCAGACTTTAGGGCAGCTGTATTCACGAGAATTCTACCGTTATGCTATGTGGTGAGAAACAACAGTCGACGCCGTGAGCAGCAGACAATATACACTTCGACTCCTCATTGCTCCTTCCTTTACTACTACAATCTGTCCTCGATTGTCAGTCGCATTGAGGAATCTATTGTCAATGCCCTCGGCAGGTGCGAGTATACCTACTCTAGCAGCCAGAACTAGTCTCAGGAGGATGTACGTCTGGCAACTGCCAGCAGACATCCCAATGTACCGCTCATATATCACTCGCATGCTTCTAGGCAACTTCTAGGCAACATCATCTATAGCATATTGGGGCAAGTATTCAACCTCAGTATCATGTTTGTAGAGGCCTACAACAGTGGGGACTTCGGCAGCCGCAATCAGCCATGGAAGTTCAACGGCCACGGTACCTATGGTACACATCTTCTGTAACAACTGTGCGTCCGGCAGACGGTTGTCACGGGGTGTGTATCGAGAGGAGTCAGGAAACGTTGCGGGCAGCACAAGGTAGCGTATCGAACAAGGATGGCACTGAAGCCTATCCTCTTAAGGCTCTATTGTCATGCGGTGGGGCAAATGCAAGGGGTAACTGCGTGCCGCAAGTCAAAGAAGGTTGAAGAGATCTCTATCTTGTGCCCAAGGGTCCAAGGTGAACCCCTAACTATATAGCTCATAGCTGGTTGGAACGCCCAAGTCTGACACGTAATTGCAAGCTAACAACACTGTTAGTATTGACTTGATTGAGAAGTCTGTCCTCTCTTCCCCTATAATAAGGCAGTAGAGCTATATAAGTGCGCTATAAGAGAGTGTTAACGTGTGGCCGCAGTAGATCTAGACGGCGAGTGGCGACGGCGACGTCGTGTAGAGATTTCACGGTCCAGACTACCTATGGAATAGAGACAGGGGAATGTCTGGGCTATAAACGACGGTACAACCTAAGGAGACGGAGTAAAGAGCGTAAAGAGAAAATGAGTGCTAGCGAGGCTCTCGTCGACGCCGTCCTCGAGGCTTAGAGAATCTCGAGGGCATACCTAGAGAGCGTCTAGGGTGTGCCTAGAGCGCACAACGCGGGTATGGTTTCACAGTATCCTTGCATTGCAGTGGCTTCACGCTGTAACTCATCGTAGGCGAATTGTCTGGATCGGCACCTGCTTGACCTGTGGGTTCTGCCAATACATCAGGCCGTACACATAGCCCTCGCCAACCAAAGTGAAGTACCCCTCGTCGACTGGTCGGAGGATGAACGGAGCAGAACCTCCACGCAGAAATGCGACAACGTCGCCTACCCTGGACTCGACAGGTACAAAGCCGAATAGGCCTTTGCTAGTCTTGCAGAAGCGGTAGTGCACGAATTGCAATAGCATGGCGCGATGGTATTGCGCAGTAGTGGACCATCCTTGATTACGGAGAATACTCATCAGAGCCATGTGGTGACATTGGAGCCGGTTCAGGCCTTCGAAGGGACCATTTACAGGCGGAGGAGAGGGTGGAGAAAACATTGGGCTTACGTCAATGATGTGCAAGAGACTTTGGCACCGAGTCTTCATCCAAGACCTCGTAGCATGCGCAACTCCATCGCCGTCACCGTCGTGTATCATGTCGAGAATGCCAACGATGATTCCCGCTAGCTCGGCGGGGACCTCCCTTCCTATGGGTAAAGGGCCCAGCTTTGCGATGTTGTCAACAAATCTCCCTTCGAGACTGATAACAGTGCCGCACTTGCTGACCTGCAGTCGTGGTGTCTGTTCGGTCAAACCCTCAGAGTAGTCAGGGTTCTTCACTCTACAAGAGGAAATGCAAGGGAAGCAATTCAGCCAATCAAACAACCACGAAGGGCCATGGGATTCCATACGCATCTCGGTTAGCCTGCAACGCGGGTCTCTCTATGCAAGGATATCCAGACTTTTCGAGTGTTGGATTTCTGTGAGGAGGAATGTACGAAGGACAGTGCTTGGGGGCGAGTCGTAATCCACTGAGACAGTCCTGACGAACATAGGGTCCAGGAGGCCGAACATCGCGTACAAACGATCGAGGGTATCTGAACACAGATGATGGCCTGTCTCAAAGAGCAAATCTCCCAGCATATACCTGGCTGAATAACCTGTGTAGTGATTCAATACCACTAGCCACAACCAATGATTCGTGGCCATCCTGGGTATATTCCTAAATGGTCCTTATAGCCCCACGCCAAAACTGGTATTGGCCTCAATTAGACAAAGTATCGCCCACTCGAGAGTATCTCGGGAGAACATATAAGAGCCATAGAGAAATATAGCGCTGGAGGCCAACTCAACTTCTTGAACAACCCAGAGCCGTCGAGCCCAGGAGCATTGCAAGAGTTCCTCCACAGCTTGTATGGCCTGTGGAAGGTCCGTCACCGAAGCAAATATTCTTTCGAGATCTGCCAGCTCTCCGGGAGGTGCATCTTGTTAACAGCCACGGCACTCGTCTGACCTCCGTCACCAAGCCAGACAAGCACTTGTTCTGCGTTGGAGTAGACCGCCTTCATCAACTTGACTTGGTGGCTGCGTTCGCCCGAGGCTTCCTGGTTGATGCAGATTCCGTCGATCCAGAGACTCCGCTGCCGATCTGGCAGCCTCAGGCGCGTCAAGGTAGACCTAGCACTCTCTGTGACCTTGAGTGCTCGGTCGTCGCAGATCACTTGTGCCGACAGAGTTGGATCACCCCAGGCCTATGATATTGCTTCATATGGGGGGGTCGATGAGACATGGCTCGTGACCAGTGTACCTCGAAGCGGTTCCTCGCCAGATCCGGGGGAGAGAGCAAAGATCCTGATCTGGTCGTTTCCTCGGTGCTGAAGGCGCGTGTTGTACCGCTTTTTTTTCGCAGCTTCCAGTGGCTGGTAAATATATGGCTCTCGAGGCGGGATGGTACGTTTGCGAGCAACTCGTGTTTGTTGTGGCTGTTTCGACGGCTGCGGCGATCGCCTGCGCCGTTCCGATGTCCTTCGGGTGAAGGTTCTCTGGAGCCGGAATGGCGCCATTGCAGACCGCAGACGACAGAGCTGACTTCGTCAAATAAAAGTGACTAGGTGTTTTGCGGTGTGCCGCCGTGAAGAACAGCAAGTTTTAACGTTGGCAGTGACATGACTGAAGGATGCCTAAGATGTTGCAGCCTCATGGAAAAGCCGCGCATATTAGTCTATCCCCGGTCGAGGCAGTGCTGATGAGCTACTGGGGTATTGTGAGGCGCAAGCAACGGGACCTGCAGGAGGTGATGAAGAGATAGGCTGGGAAGGAAAGTCACTGGCTCATGGTAAGGCTGACTAGGCTCGTGTGGCAAGCTGCTAGGCCGGGCCTTTGGTGAGAGCAACGGGTTTTGCCCAGGACTTTTGGGCCTGGTGAGGCCGCAATAGCAGGCACAGTGCCTCGATAAAATAAAGTGGCCTGGTTGTGTTACAATAGGCGTTCGACTTACTATAGTCTCATAGGTAAATGTTGTAATTTGGCGCTAGGGTGCCATTCGACGACAAACAGCAGCGAGGACAATTTGTGTGCAGTGGCAGCAGGGCCTCTTGTTCAATGCGGTGCCTAACTGCTGCTCTCACGATTCAAGCGGTAGCTGTTTCTGTCGCTAGTATTTTATCGTACTTCTTAGCTATCTAAGAAGGGATACTATATTCTATAAAAATTAGAGTATACCTTGATCCTTAGAACTTTTACGTACCTTTAAACTATCTTGGCGGACTATAAACGGGCCGGAGGCACTAAGCCTAAGTAGAATAAGCCATTTTTAAAAGTATTTCATAGTTTTTGATGGTAGATTTTTGCTCCAAATGTTATACACATTAATACCCACGTCAATACTGCCGCAACTATTCGTGGATTCGCTTGCCTCTATGGCGCAGTGGTAACGCGTCGCACTTGTACCACTGGAACATAAACCTGTTCCTTATGCCACAACCAATGCGAAGATCTTCAGTTCAATTCTGAATGGAGGCAATAGTTCCTTTTTTTTTTTTTTTAGTTTCGCTCTCCCTGAAAATCATTGAGGAAAAGGTATGGCAAGCTCCCGACAAACTTAATGGTGGAAGAGCATTAAGTCGCTAGTAAATCCTTCGTTTCTGGTCATACTCAAATGAAAGTTTATCGTAATAGCGAATTACTATATCGGGTAGTATTTAGTTTTACAGCATTGCTGCCCGTAACACGTCCAGATCACACAATTAGCTTTACGGGTTATTAGAAGCAGATACGCGAATTCATTTTCCCTTTCTTGGTTTTGAGACTTCCACCAGCAGGCCAAGGCAGGGTATGCTCGCTTCCGAATCTCTCGGAAACTACAGCTTTGTTGGTGAATCGACAGGGTTCAGAGTAGGAAAGCCACGTCTCAACGCTTGTCAATTTGGATGTCCCATGGCTTCTTCGTTTATCTGGTACTCAATAGCGTCGAGGCTACATCCCTTCCTCAAGAATTGCCTTACGCCTTGTACAGGGTATCCAAATAGGCAACCACCATCTTCTCGACAATGCTCTTGTCTGGCAGACTCCCTGCGACACCGTATAATTGAGCACTCGATCCCTTGCCTTTCTCGATCGGGCCACCAGCCTTGAGCCTGTCGAGGGCCTTCTCCTTCTCTCCTTGAACTACCGCAACTAGGTCATCAATCAAGCTGTCCACAGCGCCAGGTTTCGTCATGGGCAGAGTGACAGCAACATGTACACCAGGTGGATCCTGCAGCGAGTTCAAATGCCATTGCCTCTTCGACATTGCGTCTGCGATGTCGTAGACGGAAATAGCCGGGTCGAATGACTCGAACGCCACGACACTAACCATTGGACGACCTAGGATTGACAATGTCTCCTTCAACACCGAGTGTTCCTTGATTGCGTTCTCGATAGTCAGTTTCGTGGTGACAATCTTGTGCGTGGCATCTACATAGCCCTTCTCGCCGACGAACATCATACTCGCCCAGCAGCCGGCGATAAGAGCGCCCGGCCGTGAGCCAGCAATGCTAGGTGACCCGTAAACACCGCCTGACCACTCCGGACAAATGAAGTACTGGTATTCACGGAGTTGTCGATTTCGGTAGAGAATACAGCTGTTGCCCTTGGGAGCAAACCCGTATTTATGAGTGTCGACGCTGATCGAAGTCACACCAGGCTGTCGGAAATCAAAGCCGCCTTCCTCAGCCCAGGGAGAGGGAAAACCTGCCTTGGCCAGACAAGGCATGATGAAAGATCCCAGACAGCAGTCGACATGTAAGGGAATCTTGTAAGCCAAGGCCAGTTTCGATAGTGCTGGGATATTGTCGACTATACCATGGGGATAGTTCGGTGCTGAACCAACAAGCAGGACAGTATTGGGATTGATTAGCCGTCTAACCCTGTTGACATCGACCACATAGTCTGGCGCCGGACAAGCCACAGTATGCATTTTGATTTTGAAATAGTTGGCGGCTTTGTGGAAAGCCGCATGAGCCGTGCTCGGGATGATCATCTCGGGCTCCGTAATCCTTCGCTCCGAGTATCCCTTCTGTCGCGCTGATAGACAAGCCATCAGAATCGACTCGGTGCCTCCAGAAGTCGTAGCCCCAGCCCCAGATTCAGGTGCATTGAACAAAGCCAGTACCATAGCGACCACTTCGGCCTCCATCTTCCTTACGGCAGGAAACACATCGGCATGGATTGGATTGGCAACGCTGAACAATCTCATCGCTTCGCTTTGTATGTCCAGCAGAGACGACTCGCCGTGGTATACTGCGCCAGACACTTTACCTTCCTCCCACCGCGTCCGCTTCATGGCGGCTAGTGATTCGAGCTCGGTATGTAACTGTTCCTTGGTCCAGGGCTCTTTGGGAAGATGACGGTAATGATTTGTTCCAGGCCCTGAAGGCACCAGCTTGTCTTCCATATCTTTCTTTGCAATCTCCAGCTGCTTCGACACTTGGGACCTCACGCCCGGTAGATTCAAAAACATTTTGTATGCATTCTTGTGGATAGAATGGTAGAGGACGAGGATCGACCCGATCAAGCCATGGCCACGAAGGAAATAGAAGGACTTGCGCAGTATACGCAGCACGAATAAAGCAAATATTATATTCCGTAGTCTGTAAAACTTCTTAGATATAACCACTAATAACCAGTCTTGGGCCAACGTACATGTTGAAATTGCCATGGTAGTCCCTCAGTCGCGAGGTTGATTGAGATCTCTGGAACTTGCTCTGCAAGCTGACGGGGAGAGGTGATGAACCCATGATGGGCGGCGAGTGCAAGGTTATTGAAGAGACATCAGACAATTGCTTGAGAGCAGGCGAGATAACCGAGTCTTGCAAACGATGCAGTCTAGACAGAGTGACACAGGACGACAACTTTCATATGCTTTTCTCCGCAGTTGTCAGTCAGTAGTGCTGGCGGCCGTTGGTCTCTGGAGGTGGCACCAGAATATCCGACGGAGCCTCGTATTTCGTTTCCTTCGATACGGGGGCTACGTCAGGTGGTGGCTCTTACAGAAGTTCACCAGGCTTGCACAGCATAAATTGATAATTGTTTGATGGAGCTGGTCTACTGTTCCATTGGTCTTCAACCATCTATGAAGAGTCTTGCTTCTCCCTCTTACTTTTTGGAGCTTAGATCTCAGCTCATCCACCAACTCTCGATATGTACAAAACAGCTGAGAAGGACCATGCCTCATGACGCCGAATATGCCCCAGATTTTGTCTCTCCAAGGCCGTCTGATCTCATAAAATCAATGCTAATAAACGTTCTCACACATTCTTCGTCCTCTAAGCGGTGATGCCATTCGTTCTGGCCTTCTTGATGGCGTGCCCGTTCGCGACCTCATCTTCAACCGTCTCGTCCAGCTCTCTCTTCTCTGGTATCGAATTGTCTTCCGCCTGCTTCTCTGCTAGTAGCTTCTTCTCCTTCTCGGTCATGTTGGGTAGTTCGACCTCGTTTCCAGGGTTCTTCTTGCCCATCTTCAAAGCGCGATGGTAGGCGTGAATGATCGAGTCAGCGTCATCAATCGCAATCGGTCGGATGTCGGCGAGTCTCTTGATGGCTGCGGTAACCTCCTTGTATTGTGCGTCGGTCATCTCGATGTTGAGTTGCTGTGCTCGTGACTTGATGGCGTTCCAGCCAGTCAACCGAGACGCAAAGTGGATGTATCTGCCAATACCGAAGTCGGCAGGGTCGATGATCTCGTATGTGCTGGGGTTGGCCAAGATAGCCTTTGCATGGATACCCGCCTTGTGGGTGAAGGCACAGAATCCGGTGATTGGGTTGTTGAAGGGAATGTTAACGGCGACCGATTCGGCGACAAGCTCTTCAATATCCTTGATCTTCTCCAGCCGGTACTTGTTCTTGACATAGTCTCGGTCGGCGGTAATCATCCGAGCCATGAGACCACCGAGAGTGGTGATACCATTTCGCTCCCCAATGCCGAGGACCGAGGTATCAATATGTGTTGCGCCTGCCTCCAGAGCGCAATAGGCGTTGGCGATGGCACACCCGGTGTCGTTGTGGAAGTGGCATTCGATATCGCAGGAAACCACTCCACGGAGAGTTCGGACAAGGTCATAAACTTGTCTGGGGGACGCACATCCGACAGTATCTGCAATGCCAACTCTCTGCAAATAATTAGAAGAGGGTTCCAGTATACTGCAAAATCGAGAACGATTTTGTAGCTAGGTAGGACGGGTGGTGGTTGGGTAAGCACTTACGTTGACACCAACCTTGTCGACAGCTTGGTAAAGGGAAAGCAGATCGACTAGGTCGGATCGGAACGAGTCTTCACTGGAGAATCGAATCTCAATACCCTTGCTCTTGACGAATTCGATGACCTCGATGGCGGTGTTCTTGATGTAGGTCATGTCCTTGCCATGGGAATGCTCTCGCAAAAATGAGGACGTTCCAATAACCACATCAACTCCATCGACACCTGTTTCTACCGCTATCCGAGCATCATCCATGTGGCATCTGATGTGAGTGAGAATCTTGGATCTCTTCAAGCCGAGCTTGCAGATGGCTTCACAGTCCTTGCGAGATTGCTCGGAAGCTGCGGGGCTGGTGAGCTCGATATAGTCGGCGCCAAATTCATCCAAGGCCTTTGCAATTTCAATCTTCTTGGCCGTGTCGAAGTAAGCATTTGCGAATTGCTCTCCTTCTCTTAGTGTGCTCTCAATAATCTGGAACTTGCTGACGTTGCTGAGAAAGTCGCCGACAGGGAGGTAAGGATTTCTGGCGTTGAGAGGAGCGGGAGTAGCTCTCGTCTGGATGCCTGTATAGCCAGAGCGGTCACCGTTGACTCCATTCGCATGGCCATTGACGCCATTAGTGTGTCCGTTGACACCGTTTGTCGTAGCGTCGTCTGCCGAAGGACACATTTTGTGTGCGTATGTGAGAGTTTATGTAGGGAGAGAAGAGGGACCCGTAATATGACTCGGAGAGGGACTGTAGTGGTGGTGTCAAAGTGTGAGAGATAGAGGAAGCGAGAAGAGCAGGAGATCACGAGCGGTGAGGTCGAAGCAGAGTAAATAGTGAAATTTGAAAAATGAGTCAAAAACAGGGACGGTGATTCGGCAGCTGAGAAAAGGTCCAGAGGTCTTCTGCAGGTCGCTAGCAAGGATGGGAGGCACCTTAGCTGGGAGGGGAGACGAAGGAGAGTGCGCAGGCTGTAAGGTGCTCGGTGCTGGGCTGGCTGGGTGCTTGGTGCGGGGAAGAGAAAATCTGCGGCGACCATCTCCGAAGCCGGCGAAAATTCTGCAATGACATCTTCAATCAGTGCCTGGCACCCAAGGCAGCCCACTGGCTCGCTCGGCTCGCTGCAAAGGCCCTAAATGGGCATGGCCAGACGTGCCAGACTCAACTCAACCACTAAACAGCCGCCAAATCGTATTACCCGCCAATTAGAGGATTGTAGAAGTATCAAGGGAAGCCTCAAGTACCAGGTACCCAAGGTACGAATGTCTTCTACCTTGGGAATTCCTTCTGAACGGGTGGTCACTTTACACAAGATTGTTTTACAGATCGGTCTCGGCTACTCTATGACCAGACATCCCGCCATATCGTCCTAACAACCGTCCTGGTAGGTACCTTAGTCATAGCATTGCGAGCCGCGATATTGGAGGATCCCACTGTCAAGAGAACAAGTATCGTTATGGAGTACGGATACCGCATATGACTACGCAGTACTATCTACATACTCGCAAAAGGACGATCAGGTCCAGTCTCTGGACTACCCACAAAGTACCAGTAGTAGCCCCTACTGTCGAACAAGTAACTTGACTCACACTTACCGGCGTAAGAATCTAGAAATTTCTTGCTGTTTGTAACAGGGCGTGAGACCGAATTACACTCGATCGACCTTCCGGCCACCTCTCCTCTACTAGTCACTTTGGCAGCATATACCAAGAAAAACATATCCTATTGAGACGCGAACATCAATTCTGTGTACTGAATAACCCAGATTGACAAGAACCGACAATATGGCATCCATCAGAAACCCTTGGATCGAGACGCCCCTGCTCGAATCGAGCATCCTTTCCAAAATCGCAGGATGTCGCATATTCTTGAAACTTGAAAACCTCCAACCTTCATCATCCTTCAAGTCACGCGGGATCGGCAATTCCATGCTCAAGAGCATACAAGCCCAGAATCCCTCCGACACCAGGGACGTCCATTTCTATTCATCGTCGGGCGGCAACGCTGGGCTAGCCTGCGTGACAGCAGCGGTCTCACTCGGCTACAAGTCGTCCGTCATCGTGCCCACCAGCACAGACGAGCGGACGATCGAAAAGCTCCGCGCCGCCGGTGCAAGCGAGGTCATTTCTCACGGAGACAACTGGTTCCATGCAGACGAGTATCTCCGAAAGACTGTCATCCCTGAAGCAGAAAAGCACGGTGAGCGAGGGATCTACATCCACCCGTTCGACAACCCAGCCGTATGGGAAGGTGCTGCGACTATGATCGACGAGATCAAGACTCAGATGCCCGACAGCGAAAGGCCAGATGCCATCATCTGCTCCGTTGGCGGGGGCGGTCTCTTCTCCGGTATCATGGACGGTCTCGACCGCGTCGGCTGGGGCGACCAAGTCCAAGTGCTGCCCGTCGAGACACTAGGTGCCGACTCTTTGGCACAATCACTCAAGAAGGGCGAGCTGATCACCCTTCCTAGCATCACGTCCGTGGCAACATCTCTGGGCGCGATCCGTGTCGCCGAACACGCATTCCAACAAGCTCAGCGGCCCAACGTGACGCCAGTGGTCCTCGACGACGCCGAAGCATGTGCGGCGTGCTGGCGGTTTCTCGATGATGAACGATACCTGGTCGAACCTGCCTGCGGCGTGAGTGTCGCGCTGGCGTACGACGGAAGACTGAAACACTACCTGAATGGATTCCGTCCTGAATCCAAGGTCGTCATTATTGTCTGCGGAGGGTCTAAAATCACACTGGAGTTATTGAACAAATATCAACGAACGTATCAACGCCGAAGCGAGGAGCTCGCATCGAAATATGCCTAAGACTTGCGTGTCCAACTTCTCTCCGTCGAAGAGATTGTTCAGGCCTTATGGTATCAGTGTGCGGGACCGGTACGTCGCCCACTGACAAACATACAACATCACGATAATGCAGGAGAGATCAGACTTAGACTTGGCTTTCATGTGGCTTTCCACGATTTGGTTTTCGATCTTGAATGGTACATCGACAAAGCGAAGAAAGGGCATCTTGGTAGACATGCTCTTTAATTTATGACACACCCAAATGCCCTGCCCCACGAGATAGGATGTTGGGCTAACAGTAGGCGTTACGAGGCTGGCGTGCTTAATGCGCTTTGAACAGCTCAAAGCGTCGGCAGCCCTTTGGTGCAGGGCAAGGCCCTGGGTTGGTTACGAGGGAGGTTATTTCTAAACGAGGTCAACTCGTCAACTGACCAACGAATCACTCCTCTCCCATCTCAATCAAAAGGGAAAAACTAGGGAGCTGTGCTGGTTGCACACAGATAAAAAGGACGTGCACAAGGGGCAAAGTTGTGACGTTCAACAAGATATATTCAGGAAGCGACAATAACTAAATGCTGCTACCTTGACATCCATCACGCTTTCGTCCGTCTGGTCAAATTGCAAATGACGCCCTCCTGCTGCACAAACCAGTGGTTAACAATATGCCACTCCTTGTCCGGGTGCGTCAACTCGATCTTGAAGTCTCTCAATAGCTGGGCCAGCACTTTCTGCATCTCCTACCAACTGTTAGCAAGCTGTACCGGGGTAGAAGGGAGAGAAGGGAGAACGCGTGCGTACAATGATGGATATGTTGCGTCCGATGCACTTGCGGCTGCCAGCGCCAAAATTCAATTCGAGGATATTGTCCATTTGCTTCAACTGGGCGTCTGAAGTGTTCAACCACCTCTCGGGCTTGAACTCGTCAGGATCCGGGAAGATGGCTGGGTCTCGGTTCGTGACCCAAGGGTTGATGCCGACAATGGTGCCGCCAGGGATGAAGTGTCCGTCAATCTCGACTCCCTCAGGTGGGACATGTCGCTCCATAAGCAGTCCTACAGAAGGGTGAATGCGCATTGATTCCTTCAGCACGGCGTTGAAGTATGGCAATTCGTTCGTCGATTCCTTGTACTTGATGGGCGAACTTAATTTGCCTTGTTTATCGGCTTTGTCGATCTCTTCCACAACCTTAGCCATGCACTTAGGGTGTTTGCACAAGTAGTAGATGAATGCTCGCAGAGCAATCGCCGTCGTGTCACTTCCTGTCAATCGAGTCAGCCAATGTTCCAAAACATACAAAGTATAAGAGCATACCGGCAAAGACGTTTGTCGACAAATGGACAATGATATCGCGAGTGCTCATCTTGTCAGGGTCCGAAGACTTGACATAAGCCCACCTTGAAAGCATGTCTCGCCCTCCAGCATCGGCATTGATAAGCTCTCCATCCCGTTTAATCGATGCACGTCCGTTGATCGCTTTGAGTGTGAAAACAAGCACCTGGTTCCAGGTCTCCATCGCTGGCATCAGCATAGAGAATAGAGGGTTTCCGAGAAGGAACTTGTGATATTCAGGCACCTGCCCGCAGAGGGCTGCGTAGGTAAGCATCCCTTCGATGGCCTTCATCATGCCATCCACGTCTTGTCCTTGGTCCAAAAACCCAAGCTTGCTGGCAAAAGTGACCTCGCCAACAACATCGAAAGCGAAATACTGCAGCCAGGCCCCAAGGTCAACCGGAGTCTTCTTTGCCGCGAACTCGTTGAGTTTCTGCGTAAACAGGGTGATGCAAGAGTCGATGGCATCTTCGGACTCGAGCAGGTTTGGCAAGCTGTATGCTGCACCGACTTTACGTTTTTCCACTCGATGGTAGTTTGGATCCCGTGTAGAAAATAGGTTCATTTCTGGCTGCTTCTTCCATGAAATGCATTGGATCGGGTAGAAGCCGGTCTTGGTAAAATTTTCTTTGATGTTATAGATGATCGGAATGTAGGATGGATCTGCGACGGAGACGTGGTTAGGGGCAATGCGAACAAGCGGCCCATATTTCCTGTGCACGTCTATTGCCGTCAAATGCGCCTTCCCTTTGTAGACGTCGTAAAGTCTCCAGAATTTGGTATACGCTGCTAGCGTAGGCCCAGGAATCGACACCAGATGTCGCTGAAATTTGTTCCAAAGCACCCGGAAGAGTATGAAGGCAGCGATGAGCTGCAGAGGGTACGTAAAAGCAATGGTCTGCAGCCGGGACAGTATTGGAGTGGTCTCTGCGCTTGTTGTAGGAGCCTGAGGAGCCATCTTTGATGTAACTGGACCGGTCAGGCCGGTGTCGAAGAGAACGCGCTTTGTGTCTGTCCTCAAGCTGGAAGTTAACAGGAAGAGGGCTCAGCTGAACGTTCCAAGCCATGTTGTCCTTTGCCAACATTATATTCTCCCCGCCTGGGGTGCCCGCCTGTCCGGAACAGCAGGTCACGTTTCGGAAACACCACATATCCACAGTCCATGAACCCGACCACTGAACCATGGGCTGAATCATTCTTTGATCTGTGATTGATCAAAGCTCCTCCGTGGCGGGAGAACTGCCCCACCCGAACCTATGGGGATCGTCGTGATGTGTGGAGGGTACATGTGGAGGTGCTCGATCCGGAGACGTAGCCTCATCGAGATAGACAGTAGAACAGCAACAAAGGGACTGAGTAAGTCACCCCGACGATCGTGGATATGGGATGGCTTAGGACATGGTTTGACGAGTGGACGCTGATGCAAGATGAGCCTGTCGAAGGCATTGATTTGCATGTTTTTCTTGACATTGGTTCTTTATCTGAGCCGAGATGCTGCAATGCTTCAAATTCTGCTATGCTGCCGACATTTCGTAGCTGGTGCTTTTGTCGGTCCTCCGACAAGCATTCCGGACAACGGCGGACTGTCTACTGTGCAGGCATGTCGGAAACTGACGTCGTAGGCCGGAAGCGCTATTCAGCAGCTATTGTGGAAGCTCAGAATTGGCGATTCTTGGCGGCCTAGCACAAGTCAGCCACACCGGTGGCCATCTCCCTTCAAAGGCCATTCCGAAAGGAGTCGATCAAGCTTGTCCTCCATCCGAAGCACGGATCGATACTGAGGATCGTCATTCGTCGTTTGGCTTGGGAGTTGCTTGGACTTTGGTCAGAAACCCATCTCGGGACGTATGGTACAGGGCCACAGTATGATGATGGCTTGCATGCACAGGAGAATGCGACCGAGGCATGAGTATTGCTGCATCAATTGGCCTTCTGTGGTATGGGGAAGGAATTCTGGTTTGACCAGATCTTGCAAATTCCGGTATCATAGCAGTCTCAGCTGTCCGGTAACCTGGTCGACAACACTTTTCGGACCGAGAACCCCTAGTACTGTTGCACTGCCAGCTGCAATCTGTGTCCTACCCGCATCGTGTATGATTCTTGCACAAAGACCGAGACTCATTGCTTGGGCCTGCAGTGTCTCCAGCTCTTCTTCAGATTTAGCTTGTACCGCGATCTTGGGCTGTCCTCCCCATTCCCACCGCTTGAGCAAAGGCGCGGATGAAGGATGGCTGAGCAGGTATTTGTAACAGGCGAGTGTGGCATGAGAACATTGTGCTGCAATTTTACCTGCAAAGCTAGTCAGGTTGAGCTCAACATTGGAGGATTCAAGGTCAATCTTCTTACCTTTACCCATCCCCAGATCGGTCCTTACTGCCAGCACAAGCTTGACTTCCTCGGTAGATTCTCTGAAGTCATTGAGTTCTTTTCCGTCGCCTTCGTCTTCATCGTCTTCTTCTTCTTGCTCATCTTCATCATCGGCCTGTTCATCGCTTGAATCTGCATGGACCTTGACATCATAGCTGTTTGGCCAACTTTGCTTGACTCCGCCTGAATTGCTCTGACCGCCAAATACACCAATACTGGCGCCTTGTCCGATAAAGTAGCCCGCCAGCAGGCCCAGAATGAGAGAAGACACCGCAACCGCGGCGATTGAAGGAGCGGCCTTCTCAGCCATGGTTTCAAACTATTGAGTCGCCACGGTAAAGGGAAAAAGGAAACTCGAAACCCCCTTGGCTACTTCACTGTGCCGGCTACAAGATATCATTTCCCTCAAACACCGGTTCTGTCCTGTCGCTCAGAAATCGCAGACGCGGAAGTTACAAAGCAGCCAAATATGCCAAGATCTAAATCTCACGCTAACACTTGAGTTTGCTCTGAGCCATCACGTGATTTAGCCTGCGCCCCCGCATTCCGTGCTCCTGTCACTCTCGATTATTCGCGCCATAACCTACACAAGTCCTTCAAGCCTACGATTCTCCGTGTGAAACCTCACATAGTCTGTTTCGCTCAAGTTCACAGATGCAACCTCACAAAGCCCGTTACACAGCCCATATTGCATATCCTGTCGAATAAGCGGCAGGCCATCATCGAATTATCCAGACTGTCATGATCCTGCCCGCCCTGTAGTCACTCTTTTCTGTGCCTCCAGATCGGTGTTGTGACCATGAGGCTTTGGAACTCGGCCGTCGTCGAGGGGTCAGGTTGACCAAATATTCCATCGGAGAGGACATTCCGCCCTATGAAATACTTTCTCATACTTGGGGGCCCGATGGTGAGGAAGTGACTTTCCAAGATATACAGATGCGTCTGGCAAGAATAAGGCTGGATATGGCGAACCTGGTCCTGTGGGAACAAGTCTCAATGGATGACCTTCAATATTTCTGGGTGGAGACGTGCGATATCTACGAATGTCGCCCACACGACCACATTGCTCACACCGCTGCATGGCTACCACAGATTCCTTGAAGCCGCCAATGATATACCAGTGCGACTGCCGTGGCGGTCGCTTATCCTCTTGCCTAATTCTGCCTTTCATTTTCCCGGCAAACTTCGCGTTCAGGGCTCATGCAATGCAGGTCTCGGCCTAATCGGCGCGCGTTAGGCGCTTAGGCAGATGCAACAGTGAGCCTCTTATTATCTGTTCTACTTACACTAGACAAAAGGGTAGGGCAGGTGGCTGTCTCAGCCCATTGATAGGTAGCGACTATTATTTCCACGTCTGCTGCACTTCAATCGTGAACCTCATCTTTCCTAGCCATAAGCGGTTTATGCCTGGCAGAGCAGTTCCCACAGAGCTTCAAGCCTCTTCAACAAGGACGGCAACTGAGCGGTAAGCCCTCATCTACTCATCACGACCAGCAGCGCAACTTGTCGGAAGCTGAAAACTCTCCCACTAACTTTAGTGGGCATCCTCAGCCTTGTCGACCAAAATCTGTATTTGAAAAATCATATTCATCTGGCCCAAACAGATCTTCCTTTGAAACGATCACCAAGATGTCATTGAGGAGCTTCACAACGACTACCTCGCAGAACACTGTATATGGGAGCACTGACACCTTCTTGTCTACTATGTCGAATCAGGCACATCAAAATTACCAGGATATCTGGGCAACCGAGCTCCAAAACAAAGGGTGGAAGTATAGGCTTGGTCATGACGAAAGGTCTACTTCGGAGAGCTACATCACCCTCTTAGACATTTCGTCTGCCTGCCATATAACCGAATGGCAGATCAAGGCTCCTGCTGAGGACGAACCCATACAGGATTGGATCCAGACACACAGAGAAAAGCTGCAAACGCTTGGACTCAACACCATATCTCGATTAATCGTGTTTGAGGAAGATTTGTGCTTCTGTGCCCAAGAGCTTCTTGGAGTCGAGTACAACATCGAGCCCGCAGTGTTCCGAGATATTGTGTATTCCCGGATGGTCAGACATCAGCCTAACGGCTGGGAGACACATGATACTCAGCTACCAGAATATATGACCGAGTTCTCCCCACGGCATTTGGATTTCGGATATGGTTGGGTGAGCAAGATTATCGCTACTGAGCAGAGTACCTTTTCCAGACCCAAGAACGTTGGTAAGTCACTTTTTTTTAGGTCAGTGTCTCCACGGCAGAGACGCAGCTGACATCGGCGCAGTCATCTTGTCAGCTGGTACTCTGCAGATCTGCTCTCCTGCGGGAGCGTCCCTGGATCGGTCGCCTTCTATTGGCTATCGACCACATGGTCTTGAAGATCTTTATCAAGGAGGACTGGGTTACACTCATGACTTCTTCGTGGATTGTGCAGAGGTTTTTAAGGCATCTATTCGAAAATGGCCCCCATCGCTTCATGTCGCTGCGCACGAAGACCCATTGATGTTCCTGTTGCCGGTGCTCGATATTCACACCACGATCTTGAGAGGGGAGCTGGCGGGCAAAGATCGTAGCCTTCGTATGGGCAGAGGCGAGTGGCAGCGGCTCCCAATGCTGGTCGAAAGAGCTTGGGATGATCTACGCATGATGAAGCACGACAGCACCGGGCCTTTCGATTGTTTCCTGCAGTACGATGCTGAACGGAACGACGGCCGCACTCAAAAACAAGACGAGTATGTACGTTTATTTGGGAGATTCCAGCGCGTCGTGCATCAACTTCATCGCACCGAGCAGCTTGCCCGAGACTACTTACAAGCCCATGTCGGATGGATGAGCCTCGAAGAGTCTCGTGCATCAATCAAGCAGTCCAAAATTGCTCTAGAAGAGGGTAAGCGGACAAAACTAGGTAAGTCTCAGGTCCATATGACTGGTTCGTTGATTACTGAGACGTCTATTACTTTTTCCCGTTGATAGTCACCATGCTAGCCTTCTTCTTCGTCCCAATAAGCCTGGGCACTTCGATCTTTGGAATGAACCTTGAGGAACTCAACGGGTCCGGGAAATCTGTTTGGGTTTTCCTCGTGACGACATTATGTATATTCATCGTGTCTAGTTTCAGCTGGGGATTCTCGTATCAAATTTCGAACTACTACTCACTGCATGAGCATGTGTACAGCGAAGGCAGACCCGGTCCCGTCACGGAAGACGGGGAAGTGCAGGTTGAAAGAGGAGGCGACGTACATTGGCAGGTTAGGCTGCATCAATTCGCACAATTGATCTCGAATGGACACGTGGTTTGGGCGTGGAAATCCGGCATCGCATTTTCCCTAATGCCCAGCGGCAGGAGAGGGTTCATCAAGTCCTGCTCGTCTCATTCGCACTCTCGCCCACCATTATCTACGAAGGCTCAAGAGTACATTGATAAACACATCTACTACGCCAGCATGGATGATCCGCATTTCCCATGCTCTTACATTATCATGCATCTCGATTTGGAGCACGGGTTTGAGTGTTCTAAGCTGAAACTGGGGGGCTAATCCTAGCATCAATAGATGCTCACTTCGGACGGATGATCGATTCAGTGCTGCCAGTCTATCGGAGAGAGGCTTCCATCAGTTTTCAGATTGCGCTTCACGATGAACAAGATTTCAACGCACTGAACCCTCTCAGATTTCTGGATCTCTTCTTCTTGGATGCTGCTGGGACCGACTCAGCGCTTGCTTGGCAGCCTGCAGCAGGTGCAACAGACGATCTGGGTCTGGAAGCCATCTTGATTCGTCTCGACTCGACTCTGCGAAAGTTGAAGAGCCGTTGTCTCGGGTCGGAGGACGTTTACGAGCCACCTCTCCAAGCACCCACGGAGGCAGAGAGTCTGGATGAAGCAGTCTTCCTGCCCATAATCCATGATGTGGCAAATGTGAGACAGCACAAGCTTTTCTCGTTCGATTTCAGTGTTGACTTCCTGCATCGCTCGTTGCGGGATTTCATGGTCAGTGATGGATTGCGGCTCCTTCGTCCAGACTCAAGTTTCGAATTTGACTCGTGGAATTTCCTGCATAACGCAAGATTTGTTCAAGCCCAACAGTTCCAACCAGCCGGATTCTGCGGCCCACTGACAACTGTATTCTGCAGCTATGTCCTCAGTACACTTGGCGTCCCGGGCTATCGTACCTTCACGGTCTCGCGGAGTTTGGCCACAGAATATGCGAAACCGTCGAGAGTATCCCTGGAGATTACGGCTACTTTCCCAGTTTCTCGTATTCGAACGCCTGACTTCGCGCCGCAATACAGAAGAGCACGGATTAGTAACGTGGGTAGACACTCTGCATCACGTGACGAGGCTGCGAAGTCCAGGAGTCAGCACTTGGAGGACGTTGCAGTTCCTCGCTCAGCAGATTTGCAGAACAGTCGAAGCTGACAGGGCCGGATGAGATCCAGGTATTGATACCTTAGGCATCTTGACGATGAGCGACGCTCAGTCAGACCTAGTTTCCCCCCTTTACGGCTTTCCGTGGCTCTCGGCCATAATATCCGGATCCTTCGTGTCGATCAGCAAAACCTCCTCCACCTCATCCATCTCCTCATCTGATTGAATCCATGAAGAAGAGCATTATGTCACCCATCATCACGTAACGTATGAATGACGTAAGTTCCTACCAGATGATAAAAGATACCTCACCTTCATATCGAACCGACATCCCCCTCGAGAATCCATATTGACCCATTATCCATATTGACCCATTATCCATATTGACCCATTATCCATATTGACCCATTATCCATATTGACCCATTATCCATATTGACCCATTACCCTAGATCATCCTGCTCCAGAGCACAACTCCCAGCTACTAGTATCAGCAGAGTCAAAGATCAATCCAAAGCGACAAAATGTCTGGTACGTATAGGACCACCTCGCTATACCTTTACAGTATTACCGACCATAGCACACCAAATTGACAAACCTGTTACCTGACATTGTAGACGCCACGGATAAATATCCCGAACATCCCGCCAACCTCAAAGCCCAGCAGAAGCAAGAGGAGTACGAGGAACGCAAGGCCCATTCGAACAGCGGAAGCAACACGCATAGCGGACAGGGCATGGAGTACGTGACCCGGAAGAACCACAGTTCGAGAAAGGATGAGGAAGGGAAGGGACACGAGGTGCCCCACGGAGGTCACGGAGGCTCAAGTATTCCGAACCATAGATAAAGAAAGAATCTGCTTCGACCAGGATCTCATCATGCTTACGACCAAGGTTCGATGAAGTACCTAGCCTTGTCGACAAACAGCCTCTTGTGCGTCAGAATTCTCTGGCCACGAAATCAGGAGGGAAGCTCAACCCGCAATTTTGTACAGTACGAGGTGCGCCAGGAGATTAATACCGTGGATTGAAAAGTCCAATGATCGTCTCTCACCCTCCTAACGGTACCAGCCGGTGTTCGCCAGTTCGCCAGTTCTCCAGCCTCGCCCCCTGTAAAGGTTTTTCAGTTCCACGCCCATGTCAACAACAACCTTCCACCTCGGTTGTCCCTGTACATCCGCAGGAACCATGGTCCGGTTGCCTCGCCCATTCTCCGTCCTCCAACCTCTCATCTCCACCGTCTCATCTTGACAAACAATCAAAGCCCTCTTCAACCTGCCACCTGCCAACCTGCCAACCCGCGAACTCGCCACGTTAGCGGTTCACCACCCAATCCAATCCTTCTTGCCCACATCCACCCCCTTCGTCCTCAAAATGTCATACACAGTGACCGCATGAAAGTAGAAATTCGGCAGCGCAAAGTCATTCACATAACTCAGACCCGTGAACTTGTGCTCGAACAGAGTGACCTCGACACCTTCCTTGTCGTCAAACTGGCTCCGGTCCACGGCCTCGAGAAACTGGACGGTCTTCGCCAGCCGGGCCTGCAACTCCTCGAATGTCTCCTCGTTGTCCTCCCACGGCTGGTTCGTGACCCCGCCCACACGCACGGCGATGAATTTCGCCGCATTCGACGCCGTCCGGACCTGGAAGGGCAACGGGTGCATGTCCGGCGCAAGGCGGGCTTCGAGCAGTTCCGAATGCGGCAGGCCCTTGCTGTCGAGATACGCCTCGCCCTTTTTCAGGATGTTGGTGAGGTTCTTGAGTGTGCGGAGGACGGGCACGAGGGCGGTGTCGTAGAGTGTTAGTACGGGTGCCATGATGTGATGTCTACCTAGGTATTTCTCCTCGCCACTGCAAGTCACTAATCCAGGTTGCTAATGGGGGTGAGGTTCGGGTTGTTGTCAGTGGAAAAAGGTCCGGTTTTTGGAAGGTGGGCGGGAAGGGCTGCTCTTTTCAAGGCTCTACGGAGGTAGGTGGCTCGAAGCTCCAAGAAGGGTGGTTGGTGATGGTGGATTTATCATTTGTCAGCCTTCTCGAATCAGACCCACCAACGAAACACGAACTCGGCTACCACTCTACGAGGGTACATTGACATAGCGAACAGAGTCAAAGCGGGTAGGGAGCACCCTCAAAAATGTCATGAGAAGCGGTCAGTGTGAGGCTGAAATTGACGAACAAATCAAAGTCCCCAGCCCAGTTCAGCCCAGTGGTTCTAGGTTGGCACTGTCATACGCCGTTCGTATTCGTGTTATGCGGAGGTTGCGGAAGAACATCCACTCCGAGATACCCACAGGCGGGTGACAGGTAGCAACCTATCTACTTTGTCCTTTGAATCGTCGAAACAGCAGTTGGCATCGCATTGAACAGGAGGCCCTCCTGCCACACAAATTGTCCTCGCTGCTGTTTGTCGTCGAATAGCACCCCAGCGCCAAATTACACGATTTACCTAAGAGACCATCGCAGATACCTTAGTTGTTCAGCCTCGTATCGAGCCGCCATACGCCGGACACCATCCTATACCAAGGCTTGGCCCTACCAACCTCAACTTCCTCGCTAAAACGTATACGAGGTTGTCTCGGCGCGAGTAGAATATGCTTTTCGCAGCATGTCCTGACAAATCTCGCTTGGCCATGCCATTGTCGTTTGGAGGACGTTGAAATAGTCCAGCGCGCGCCATTGTTCCTCTCTTCCCGTGAAGAACTGAGCACCCATCGCCACCAGGTGAGACGCGTTGATGCGGCAGCCAAAATGGTCGTTGGAGAAGGAGATGGCGCAAAGCATGCGTGAGTGTAGGAGAATCCCTCCCTCGACGAGTTTGCTGTATCCCACCAAATCTTGAAGCTGAGAGCTGCCGGGTCCGGCAACTGCGAGGAGTATTTTGGCAGCATGGTAAAACTGAAGACCAACAACTGGTCGAAATGAAACGCAGGTTAGCATATCCTCGAAGCCTCATTCAATCGAATGGATCTCCCACGAAACCGTCTGACTTACTATGCCAGGGACAGAGTAGCTTCACGGTAGGGAATGCTTCCCTATCAGGCCAGTCGTAGAAGTACGGTTTGAATGTGGTCGGTTTGCCCATTTGCCACTCATCCACAAGCCTGGCTAATTTCTCGTGGGTGAATGAACCGGGCGAACTGGGAGCATAAAGTAGATTGATCGCGTGCACAAGGAGCCAGGTCATCCTATGCGTCCAGTCGGCATCGCTGCTCGGGCAACCATTGTCGAACGGCCACAAGTCTAGCTGAAGCCTTGTCCCTCGTTGGCCCAAGATGGCCATGCGAATGTCGGCGCGGACGTAGGAGAAGAAAGTGGCTTCTCGCAAGCCACCCAGCAGGGTGCTCGCCGATTCCAGGGTACCGGCGCGTGAGAAGGCCCCTGGCACGAGATGGAATTGCTGGTCGGTGTCGTATTCGTCGTACTGCTCCGACATGCGTAGGATCCCGATGGTCGCGAGCACTGCATCGTCGTGCACTTCGGTACTCTCCACATCGAGAATGGGAATGAGCCGCTGGAGACATTGCTGATAGAATTTGCCCTCATCCTCTTCCAGGTCCGGTCGGTGCCGATCCTTTTGTAGGAGTCTGATGAGGCGCGCCGAGCAGGCCAAGATGGCGTATAGGAGCAAAGAGCACCGTAATGCTAGGCTGCAATACAATGGTCAGCCAGGTGTATCGTGAGCGGGGACAAAGGCACAGGCACGATTTTAGTTACCTCGTAACGGTATAAGTGAAATGTCGTTCTGGACTTGTTACATCGAGCTAGCAAAGGAAGCACGATAAATTCAGCATGTTGTTCTCTCAACGTGCCCTGTAGAGGCACTAAGCCAGGCAATACCTACCCATGGACCCAGTTTCTCGACATAAAATTGGAGTAGCTCTCCTTCTTGTATGGTGAACCGCGCCGATGCATCCCGGTCGTATAGTCGACTCCTCGACCCAGGAGGAGACTGCCCATTAGCGCTGTGTGGAGCAGGATGCTGGACGGCTTGCTGCCTGGGAGATGGGAATGTGGCATTGTTACTGGGTGAGCAGTATTGGGCCTGGGGCACCGACTGTGAGGTTGTTGAATCCACAAGCCCTTGCGGCGTCAGAACAAGATCGAGGTTGCCAAGTGGGCTTTGGCTATGGCCGTTAGTGGGTGTGGCGGCCCTGATCTCGCAGCGTTCAGGCTCGGCAAAAGACCTGTCGGTACTGTGGTCATGGTCATCCGGCGCGGCATTGCCTTGCGGTGACCGTGACCCTGGGTCTTGTTGGTTGTGGGACAATCCGGACAATTTGCTGTGTCTGAAGGAGAAAGCACGAGTTGGTGGTGCGTAAGCACAATGGCGCTTCGACCGCACACATCTGTCACATGGAAGGCTGCCATCACCTGGGAAGGACGTCCGTCAGCGCTGTATAGGTAGGAAATGGGGAACGATAATACGGTCTCGTGGGCAAATCGGTAACGACGGGAAGCTCGCTTGACCGGGTTGTAAACCAAGTTGCCGCTCATCGAAACAATAGCTGGACCTCGCTATCAATCGGATACCTTCCCGCCACATAAATCGTTGTCGCTGCTGTTTGTCGTCGAATGGCACCCTAGCGCCAAGTTACACGATTTACCCAAGGATACCGTAGTGTATCGCGAAGACTGAATTGAATCGGTGTGAAGACCGCGACCGCGTGGACCGACATACATCGCACCTTTCTCTTCCGACAATCTTTGCTGTGAGGCGAGAGCGTGTCAGCCAACAAAACGACGCCGAGACCAAAGTCACAGTCTGGTCAGTCGTACCAGGCTTTCTTGTCATTCTTGTTCTTGTGGCCCATTTCGCCAGCCACAACACGGTGCATGATTACTTCAAAGGTCGCAGATGACCTTACGTGGTCCGAAACGTGTCGATTTGGATGCTGGGGGTTCGAGAAGCTCACTTATGCCGACATCCGCGATGCGGAGGTTCACTGGGGGTGTCAAGACTGAGGGGCCCATAGGGATCAGAGCGTCGCGGGGCCATTTTACTATATTTGTGAATTTTGTGCCGACAAATCTGCATGGACCTCCCTCGATCAGATGAGGATAAACGGGACGAGGGTCGGCGGTACAAACACTGGTGATTGCTGAGGTACGTCAGGTCGTCATCCGCCTCAGCTCGGGGCGTGGACTTCTGGCAAAAAATGGTGTTCCGAATAATATGAATGACCCTCTTCGCTGGCTCCTACCGCCACTGACCCTCGTTGCTGTTCGTTAATACTCTTGTGCTGTTGATGGGCTGCTGCGTTCTCGTGGCAATCCGGTTCTTGCAAGCAAGCAGTCATGTTTGGAATACTTCTGGCAAGCATTGTGCTGTGTGCCATATTCGCGAGGGCCGTCCTCGTCCCTTTGATCACCTACTGGCAGGATCCTAAAGGGTTGCGTCGGTTTCCCAGCGTCTCGTGCGCTGCTTTCACAAATCTCTGGGGTGTGGTGCATCAGTATCGCTCGACTCGGACACTTGCGATCCATCAAGCACATCTCAAGCTTGGAAGCACCGTCCGCGTCGGGCCCACCCACGTTTCATTCTCGACATTTGATGCTGTCAAGGACATGTACGGGCACGGCACGCCTGCCATCAAGGATAATTTCTACGGAGCGTTCGTGTCCACACATCTCAATGTCTCGGACGCTCAAGAGAAGGCCGTCCACAATGTCAAGAGGAAGAGGTTTGCTACGGCATTTGCCCAAAAGAACATTGTGGAATTGGAAACCGTCTTTTCTCGGCACCTCAGTCAATTGATCCATCTCCTAGACAAGACGAGCGATACTACCACTGCCAATAGTGGCCTGGAGGGGGTGGTGGACATGAAGAGCATGATGCTCGGCCTGATGTACGACTCAATCAGCGTACTCCTTTTCGGAGTCAATCCGGGCTTCTTGGAAAGAGGCTCAACGACCACCACCGCCGAGACCATCCGGGGAAAGCTCTACCAGGCCGACATCCACAAGTCGCTCTGTGGATCTCTGCGTGTGTCCACGGCACTTGGCTGGGCACCACAGTCGATACCGTTCATCAAATCTCTCACCAGTTGGCACGACGAGTGGCAGCACGGCAACCAGCTCCGCGACATTACGATCCATCTGACGAGGAAAAGGCTACTAGCGGAAACCGATCGGACCCAACGCGGCCTGAAGCCCATCGACGACTTTATGAGCGCCCTGCTCTGGGACAAGAAGTCTCAGGAGCCGTTGTGCCTTGAATTCGGCGAGATCCTGACCGAAGCTCAGAATCTGTTCAATGCCGCCGGGGAAAACACCGAGATCGCTCTGACAAATATCATCTGGCTACTGGCGAAAAGTCCACACGCCGTCAAGAGACTCCGCGAGGAGTTGCAACCAGCCTTTGAGAACGCAGGAGACGGGTTGGCTCTGCCCAGTTACCATGACATCCAGCACCTGCCTTACCTCCGGGCATGCATCGACGAGGGCATCCGACTCAGACCATCCCTCCCCGTCGGCTTGCCCAGGTTGATCCCGCCTGGTGGCATGCAGATTTCTGGAGAGTGGTTCGACGAAGGCACCACCGTGTCGGTGTCAACCTACACCCTGCACAGGGACGAGAAGATATTTGGAGAAGCTGCAGATGAGTATCGACCCGAGCGTTGGCTGGACAATAACAGCATACAACGAGCGTTTCTGGGCTTTTCGCAGGGTGGCCGAGCGTGTATTGGGAGGAATATCGCCTACTTTGAGATGTCCCTGACCATTGCCACACTCTTCTGGAGATATGACTTTGAACTCTCCTCCCCGGATTGGGAATTGCCAACCATTGAGACGTTGAGTGGTCATACGGGTCCATTGCCCGTTCGTATCACCAGGAGGGCTGTGTAGAAGTGTAACCTCTGAAAATACAATACTTGCCCTTCTTTTGGTTCCTGTACCTCCAGTCAGTAAATCCTTGCGCTTGACCGCTGTGGAGGTCGAGATCTGGGTCGTTAGAAGCCGGCTAGAAACTCCAGCATGCTCCATGCGGGTATTGTACGAACAGTATGTTGCTTTCACCACTCCAACCGCCTGCTGGTATGAACAAGGTAGGATGAGTGTGCATTCGAGGTCTCCGATCTCGTCTGAAAAGCTGCCATTGCGATCCCTTTCGCAGGGTTTGGGCTACTTCTCCTACTCAAATAGTGCCATTGATACATTATCAAAGATTGCCAGCAGCTGTAACAGAAACCAACTGTCCCAACACCTCGGGCATTCTCCTCCGCACTTGCAGCCGACCTCAGTCATTCACCATCTTCCCTTCATCCACGGCAGCTCCAATCTGCTCTACGTACCCAGAACTCTCCAAGAAACACACGGTCAAACCCAATCGCCTAGTTCTTTTCGACGTGGGCAAGACTGGTCGTGCCTGATTTCTCGAATGTTTCGGTGGTTTCACCCATTTCACCTCGTCCATCTCCACTCTCTTTGGCCCCCTTTCTCTCTTCCCTGGCCCGCCTGACCGCCGCCCATGCTCTCGGGACGATCTTCCACTTGAACCTGTTGAGGCCTTTCTTTTCGTTGGCGGACTCAGCAGCATCCTCGACAAACAACATGTCGATATGCTCGAGGGACAAGCCACTGGTCTCCGGGTAGAAGAAGAAGCACACTGTAGCCGTGACGATGTTGAGGACCGCAAAGATAATGTATGTCTTGTAACCTATATTCTTCAGCGCGGGAGGAGTAATTTCAACCACCTTTCATGGACAGTCAGTTCACCATGGTGTTCTGCAGCCGCTGGAGTAGGAGTAGGTGCTTACAACAAAATTGCCGAGAAAGTCCGCAGCAGCAGCCAGACCCATACCTTTCGCTCGAATCTTCAAGGGAAGGATTTCAGCCGGATAAACCCAGCTTGTTGCCATCCATCCTGTTCCATTTAGTAAAGGCACAACCCCAACCTCGTCTCGTACTTACCCCAGGTGAAGCATCCCTCAAACGCGAAAACGAAGAAGACGGCAGCAATTCCGGCATGGAAACCGCCATTTGCGACACAAATGGCCTCCGCGACGAGCACCACGCACATACCGATAGCCATGCTGATGAAAAGCCTTCGTCTACCAACCGAATCGATCATATACCACTCCCCTTGTTAGACAGGACTTTTGGGTCATGAACACAGAATGACGTACCGTGAGGAACGATGCGAGGATGTACCAAATCTGAAGGAAGCCTCCAACAAAAAGAGCCCTTTCCTGCGTCATTCCCAGACTCTGTTGGAAAATCGTTGGCGCGTAATAGCTAACAATGTTGATTCCTGGCAAGATCAGAGCACTATTAGGGATAAATCACAGTGTCTCACTTACCGGAAGTTTGTTGCATGAATTGGATACCCACAGCTAGCCAGAAGCGTTTGTGGGCTGATACGCCCCCATCCCGGAAGAGATCCTTCCATGATCCTTCTTCCTGGAGCTCCATTTGCACAGCCATTAAAATTTCCTCCTTTTCCTTCTGCACGCTCGGGTGGTCAATCGGAGCATTTCGAAGCTTGGAGAGAACATGAGTACCCCTTTCAGGGCTCGTCTCATGTAACATAAGCCACCGAGGTGTTTCGGGAAGGAAAACCGTAACCACGATGATGTAAATTGCTGGAACGATCTGGAAAAGCAGGGGAAATCGCCACTGCAGCTGGCCTGGCTGGAAATAGAAGGCATAGTTCATCCAGTATGCGAGCATAAGTCCGAACAACAGGGTAGTCAATTGGCAACATAGGTGCCAACCTCGTTGAGTTGGCAAGCACACCTCACTTTGATATACTGGCGCGACCGAGGTAATGTAGCCGATGCCTGAGTCTCGGGTCAGCTGGGTCACGGTAATGTAGGGGATATGCATGACTAACCAAGACCTGTGAAGACTCTCCCAAACATCATCTGGATTCTCTCGTAGCACGAGCCCATCAGCACCGACCCAATGATCAGAAGCACTGTTCCAAAGATTAATGCGCGCTTCCTGCCCAGCCTCTCAGCTGTCATGGCAGCCCCGATGGCTCCAAACACCGCACCAACATCGTACAGTGCTACGATGGTCCCAACCATAACGGTACTGGGGTTGCCCATCTCGTGAAGCCAGTAGTCGGAGATAACGACACCACTCATGACTCCTTGATCATCTTTTTGAAGACAACGTCAGCAATACTGCATGTGACTCGAGTTGGGAAATGGAATCAGTGGAAGAGCTCCCGATTCAAAGGGGGCCTATATTTCCCTCAGTGTAGAAGAACCACTTACAGCCAAAAAGCAAGAATGCTGCCGAACAAACGGAAGTAATGGCAGTGATCAAGGGCGTACCCTTGAGGCCGGGGAGGCCCAATTTGTTACTCATGTTGCCTTGTCAATGAGTATTCGACTGGATCCTCTCAAGTGCGTGGGAAGGAGAGATTGTTAAGTGAAGCCGCCACAAGCATGATGCGAGCCACGAGGATGGTGATCTCCATGCTTTTATAATCGTAGGGCTATCATTTTGCTCCAGGAGGAAATGATGCATCTGCCCCTCTGGACCCACTGCGGGTTAAATCTCTTCGATCATATCCTGCTCCAATCCTTTCACCTGGATGGACCTTTTGCGGGGAAGCGGTATCGGCGAGCTGTAGGCTGATGAAGCTCTTCGTCGAATTTAGAGCCGCCGTCAGATACTTACTAGAATGAAGATGGCAATCTCGGACCGCTATATCCGTAAAAGGATGCGATTATGTGCTGAGACTCAAGCCACACCAGACTGGGGTCGCAGAGAGAGAGATCTGCCGAGCAAATTCCTGGAAAGGTAGATGGTTGACCGAACTTTTCTGGTCTCTGCACATCATGGCCTAGAATCGTGCGTGACATGGCTGGCGATCTTTTCCTGACAACGATGTGGCTTCCATTGAAAAGAACTGATGTTGGCTTCGTCGTCCTTGTGGACGGACAGGGAAGCGGCTCGTCAGGAACAATCCGGCATTGGGCAAAATGGTCTTATTCTCAGATCTGAGCCCAGCCCTGATGATCGATATTGATCTGACATGGACAACAATGGCATCAATCTTCCCCGGTGTTGTGTTGACGTGGGATGACCTTGCAGTTCTCGTGGTCATCTTAGCCGGCAGCTTCTTCTATCTCATCAGAACATACCGGACTGGGAAGGTCGAGGATGGATTCGACCTGTATTTTGTGTCTCCCCAAGAAGAAGCAGGTATAATACGACGCAGCAGCAAGGATGACGACGCCCCAAGGAGCATCGAACAAGAACTGCAGAAATCTGTGAGCTGATGATTGCCATCCAATGCGGCCTTTCCTGGACGCTGACTCTAGTGCAGGGAGATTCGGTGTGTATCTTTTGGGGTTCACAAAGTGGACGTAGCGAGAAACTTGCCCAAGATCTAGCTCGCGAATGTCGTCTGCGTTATGGTATTCCTGCCATGGCTGCAGATTTAGCTGAGTACGATCACGAGTACTTGTCCCAAGTCTCCCAGAAGACCGTGATTGGTTTCGTCGTGGCTACGTTCGGAGAAGGGAATCCGTGCGATAATGCTGTCGGCCTTTACGAAACTCTCCAGTGCTTCCAAAAGTCAGCAAACACTCAGGCACTCTCGAATCTGTCGTATTTTGCATTTGGGTTGGGCAACAGCAGGTACCAATACTTCAACCGATTTGTGGACTTTGTCGATTGCACTCTGGCTGAGTCTGGAGCGCGTCGACTTGGAGACGTTGGTAAAACCGATGAAGCCTTTGCGGGTGATTCCATTTGGACGACATGGAAGGAAAGCATCCTGAGCGAGCTCTCTCAGCACTTTGGCAAAAAGGAGACTCCAGGTTGGAGGTCAAACTTCAGCGAGGAGTTCAACATCTTTGAACCTGAAAATGGTCACCTCATGGTCGCTCGAGAATCCCACGTAGCTGAGCTTCTCACGGGAAAATCAAGCTCACAGACCGTAGCTTGCAGCAAAATCAATGAGGTCAGATTGATCCCTAGTCAGGTTGGAGCTGTGGCGGCTTCTTCGGACCACTGTGTGCATGGCGACGGTGTGATGCACAGGTATCTTCACGTCGAGTTTGATGCGCGTTCTCTCCAACTTCGGCAGTACCAGAGCGGAGACCACCTTGCTGTTTGGCCCATCAATGTGGAGGAAGAAGTCAAGGTTCTCGCGGAAAACTTTGGATTTGACGAAAAGGCCCTGGACCGTCTGGTGGAAATCGGGGTGCCGAAACAGCAAGCAAACAATCTGATACCATCCCCAACGACGAGAAGATCACTTCTCCGATACTATCTCGACATTTCAGGGCCTGTCTCTCTCGAACTAGTCGAAGTCCTTGCACGTTATGCTCCGACACAAGCAGGTCGCGAGTACTTGGAGCAAATCGTCAGACAATTCCCTTCTTGGGTTACGCGGACGTCGACGAGCTTCTTCACATGCGGTAAACTGATGAGACAAGCTGTTCCCGACACCAGCGAGCCCTGGCCCGTGGGGCTCTTTGCAGCTCTCCTCGGAAACCTACCCAAGCTACGGCCTCGGTATTTCTCGATAGCTTCCTCCCCGCTTGTCGACCCTGACAGGATTGCCATCACAGCTTCCGTGCTGGAGAAACAAACTGGTGAGGAAGGGGTCAAGTTCCACGGCCTGACGACCAACTACCTTTTGAATTTGTATCAGCAACAAATCGATGAAGGAACAACGTCCAAGACGGTTCGGCCAGGACCTACCTATCACCTCAGCGGACCGAGAAGCATACTTACCGGTGGAAGGGCGCTTGTCCAGGTCAGACAGTCATCCTTCAAATTGCCGGTCGACGAGGCATGCCCGATTTTGATGATAGGCGCAGGAAGTGGTGTAGCCCCGTTCAGAGGGTTTGTGCAAGAACGGGTTCAGCGCCAGAAGCAAGGCATTCCTCAAGGACGAATGATTCTTGTCTTTGGTTGCAGGAGTCCTCAGGAAGACTTCTTGTATGCGGAGGAGTGGGAGAAGCATGCTGGCTCGGGAATATTTCAGATCCACTGCGCATTTTCTCGACATGGGCCTCGAAAGGTGTACGTGCAAGACAAGTTGTGGAGCGAGCGTGACATGGTCCACAAGCTGATCACGGATAGAAAGGCTTCGATATATATATGTGGCAGTCTCAACATGGCCGAGGGTGTCAAAAAGACCATCAACGAGATCGTGACGGGATCAAGCTTGAACAATGGTTATGTCGAACAGATGAAGAAGGAAAGAAGACTGCAGGAGGACGTTTGGGCAACGTAGCGTACCTTGCGTACTTCAAACACTGACCTGTGCGACTGTGTGTTGAGTATATCTATTTGATGTACCCTGATGAGTGGCGATCTGTCTGCTTGAAGCTGTGGGAAGCTGATAATCTATGAAACGATGGACGATGATGGTGAAGGTGAAGTTAGATGATGGATGATGATGGTAGTAAAGACCAACTGGTGTTCCCAGTGGAGAGAATAGGGCGGCGTCATCCTCTCCTAAAAGAAGGCCTCTCTAGCCCTCGTCGGTCGAGTATAAACTTGCCATTTTTAGCCAGCTCGATGATGACCTCGATAAACACCACCCTCTTCTCTCACAGCTTCAACTCCCATAACTCTTAATCCGCGACACATCGTAGTGGGTCATGACACCTCACGTCCATTCATAGTATCCATCGAGCGAGCATCCTCACCATGCTCGTGTTGTGTCCACCCCGATGCCACGCGCCCGCCAGATCGTATTTCGCATCTTCTACAGCACCTCCTTCACCATCGTCTTCCTCCTGACAATCTCATTTATATGCGTCACCCCCGCCGATGCACTCTACGAATCCTACAAACGCAGACGTCTACTCGACATCTTCCTCATAACAGGCGACTATGTGGTCACCGCCCTTATTGCGTCGCTCATATATGCGAGCAGACTCTACACCAACCGCTCCGTTCTCAAGGACATCCCGAAGACGTTCCTACCGATTGAAAAAGAGGACTTGCCTGGTCGGCGCGTACACCGATTGATTCAAGACTGTCTCGAGCGCAGCGCAGTCATAGCGTACCAGGCCCGGCCGAAGAGTAAACGGATCGAATATGACAACACCATTGTCCTCGGGAGAATGCGATCGCTCGTCCTGGCAAGCACGAAAGAGAGCCAAAGCCACGAGCCGCCCTGGGGCAAGATCGAACATCCGGGGTGGTGCTCACCCGCAGCGGCAGATCATCCGGGTCTCGAATATGCGACTGTCATCGACGAGTTGATTGACCTCGTTGAAGCGAAGGCCGTGAGTCTGGCGCCTGTCGACCCGCTCGGCGAATCGGGACAAGATGGGTCGCCATTACCTGATCCCAGGGTGATCGATGAACTCACCCGCCTAGACACGATGGGCATGCGGCAATACTTGCGGCGGTTGATTGAGATCGGCGTAGTGCCCGACACGAGCCTACCGGTTGCTTTTCTGACGGCGTACGAGCGGGCACGATTTTCGAGCCGTCCCCTCACGGACGACGAGTTTCAAGGGTTGATGCGCATGTTCGCCGAGCTACTGAGGAATATGGCGCCTGTGGATGTCGACATGCTCGATCTGGAAGATTCAGCATACAGCTCCTCGGAAAGGGGTGGCATGAATCATGACCAGCGCCGACCATCCGCGCACACGGACCCTACGATCTCATCAGCGGCATCGACTTTCTCGGAGAACGGATCCGTCCGACACCATCTGCCTCCTCCCCGGCGCGTGTCTGAGGACTCAGCACCGTCATTGTCCTCTGTAGAGGTGCGCAAGTATACGGACGAGGACGAGGACGATGACATGGACGCACGCTCATTACGTACGGCGCCGACGAGAGCCACTAGTGCGCGATCCCGACCGGGACTCGGCTCGATGTCGCGTATAGCGTCAGCCGTGTCGAGACAGAGCTTGCAAACTACCAATTCCAGCGGCTCACTGCGCTCGACAAGCTCGGCACGGTCGTCGGACTTGAGTCCACGACGGACAAGGACCAGGTCGTCCGGTGGCAGTGTGATTCGCCTGACTCGATCAAGCGACAGGAGCGAGCTGCCGTATACGATTCAGGTCCCGCAGACTGACAGGCCTCGATCTTGATATTTTGTGACATGATGTGTTACCAAGCAAGCGAATTAGGAAGCCCTTGGATTGCTCATCGCTACGCGAACACGACGTTTAGTCAAGGCTCTTTAATGATGAAAATAATAAAGCATCCAACAATCCAGTCCCATGAAATACTACGTTCACGTAATCCTTTCGTTTCATTTTGTGTGTTGCTCATGCTATGAAGAAGGTAGAGTACCCATCAGATTATATCATCTGCACCCATGGCGTTCCTCGCGCTATACCATGGGAAGATCCCCATATCGCTCTCCGGATTATAGTCTTATGGCACTCAATACCACCGGCGCCGCCAGCATCCGTACTGTCATCGAAGACCTTCGGACTGCTGGAGAGTCCAAACGTGTTTTGGTGAACAGGTGAATTTTAGTAATATGCAGCGTGGATGATGCGCAATTACACACGAACATGCTGTGAGGGCTGGCGAGATTTTACATACCCTGGCCTTGCGACAGCAAAGAGCAGAAGTAGCCGGGGAGTAAGAAAAGTGAACAATCTGGCAGACACCAAGTCCCGGTTGTGATCGAGAAATCCACTCTACTCTTCCTCTTCAGCATGTCCTCGGCCCTTGAAACCAGGAAACGCCTCGATCAGTTCATCCGCTTCATCGGGCGTCACACACTCTTCGAGCATACTTGTCGCCATGGCCACGACATCATCAGTGATCAGCCTATCGATATAAAATCCTTCTGAGAACGCCAGCCTCGTAAGCACGACGCGGTGCTTGTGCACGCCACCGTTGATAACGGAGAGTTTCTCCTGCAAGTTGATCTGCGCACCGTGCAGTTCAAGCACATGGAAAAGCAGATGCACACCCTTGTTCACAATCTCGGCATGCAGAGCGTGCGACGGTGTGAGATCGTACATGGCCGTAACTTCATCGTACAGGCTACGCACAATCCGCGCAATGGCGCTGGGATGGCTCGCGATGAGCTGGCTGCCGTGATGGTTGGTGTCTTCCCTCGGAAGTGGAGCTGATGCGAAGGCCACCCGGAGCAGGAGATCCATGACTTCAGTGCGCAACTGGCAGATCTGGGTAGTCGTATTTGCCGGCAGACCTTCGTCGACCTTGGGTGTCTCCCAGAGGAGACAGCATATGCGGTTCAGGATGTGTTGTTCAAAAAACTTGGCTTGTTGGTCGTCGACGCAGATGCTGCCGAAGGTCGTGGCGAAGATGCTCGTGGCGAGGAGACGTAACACCAGGGTGATGTCTAAGACAGGTTGCCAGGCATTAAGCATCATTAGGACAAACTCTGGATCGATTAGGCGCCAAAAGTGAGTAAGAAGGTCGTGGTCGTCACAGATGATGTAGGCTACTGACAGCATGATCTCCAAGGAGCTTGTCCCGTTGACTTTGTGGTTTAGTACAGATTGAGGAGTCGAGCGAAACGTTCCGAACGTTGAATGGTTGACAGGCGAGTGCTTGACGCGTTTCTCTGCGTTGATGGCGACAGTGGATTGGAGGAGTGGAGTCAATGAACCGACAATGCCAGAGTCCACGGCAGACATGTCGGTATCAATGATGTGGCTGACCACCTCCATAAGGAGAGCTACTGGCTCGTAGAACTGCTCTTTCATCGATTTGGACCACAAGTCAATAAAGAGCTGTAACAGATCACTAGGCAGTCGAGGACCTTTGAGGTGGGCCGTGCCTTCGAGTAGAATGGTTGTAAATGTTTTGGATGAGTTCGACGGAAAGCGGAACTTGACAAATGCTTCGAAGAGAGGCTCTTTGGTTCCTTTGACACGGTACTCCAGAATAGACTGCAGGAACCGTAAGTGTCGCTCAATCTGCCTATCCTTCCGAACAATTGGACCGCCAGGCTCTTCAGGCTGTACCGGCACTGGTGCCGCTGGGGGCGGCATATCCGATGGACCAGAAGCCGTAGGTCTAAGGACCAGTGGCTTGACTGGACTAGGTACGTCTGCTTTCCGCTTTCTCTTATTCGCTGCAGTTGGTGTCGAAGGTTTAGATCGTCGGGCTGATTTTGATGGGGACATCATGATAATATCGTCATCATCAAAGCCATCTCTAAGAGAGCTGGCCATGCCACGTTTTGGTGTCGTAGAAGGACCGGCATCTCTGTCGCTCTCTGGTTTGTCTCTCAGACGTTGTTCGAGTCTCCTCGTTTCCTGGACTTCTTGATTGTGCTCTTGTTGAAGGAATTGATATCTTGTGGTCAAGTTGTTGTTCTTCTCGATGATCGCATTGATGGCCGCGGTATATTTGGCAGACTCTTCCTCCATAGTCTTCTTGAGAGCGCTAATCTGTCGATCGAACACCTTTGTCTCCTTGTCAAAGTTGGCTCTGACGATCGAGATCTCCCCTTTGTGCATGGATACGGTATCCTTCGCACCTCTGAGTTCCTTCGTGAGTTCATCTCTTTCCTTCAGTAACTCGTCAATGCGAGCACGAAACGCATCTCGGTCGTCCCCATTTATGACTGTCGCATGCTGCTGTAACGCCTCATCTAAGAGCATCTTGTCCGGCGCCGCTTGAGCACCATGAGCCCATTCAGTTGCTCGCTTGTATTGACCCGTTCCACCGTGATATTGCGCCCGCTCCTGAGTCGAGCTCCTGGATGCGACTCCATCATAGGCCTGGCCATACCTCTGTTGGCGCCATTGCTCTTTCTCGGAAGCCTCGTTGGGCGCAGCTCGACGGAGAGGATATGTCTCATACTGTTCCGCTGGCGTAGGTACGCCTTCTTCACCCACCAACTCAAAGGATTCATCTTCAAAGTGGAAATCCGTAGACTCTCTTCGTAGAGCAGGAACTAGCAGATGGGGTTGGGCGTTGAACCGCGCTTGAGCCTGGAACCGATTCTGCGGTAGTGAGGTGGGTTTTGGAGGGACAGGGACTGCCTGCTTGATGGCATTTTGAGCCTGGGATTGGGCATGTTGGGTCGAGATAATAGCATGGTGTTCGAGTTCTTGGAGAGCAGACTCCGACAGGTTATCGAAGTCGTCGTCGAAGAGATCGGTCTCGTCTTCGTTGTCGTCCATGCCATTCATGTTTGACCTCCATCAGGAATGCCAACATGGGGCATTGCAATCGGCTCTACGCGTCTTAGCCAGAGGACCTGTTGCTAGGAGTAGCCAATGTTGACTGCGAATTCGTCGTAAATACAAGTTCGACGCGCTTTTGTTTGATAGAGTCGTGGTGGTGGTGTTGTAGCTGCTGCTGCATGGCGGCTGCGGGACAAATGCACGTCAATGAATGTCAATTATGCATCGGCGGGCGCAGGCACCGAGAAAAAAAGTCCGCCCGCCTCACCAGCCGCAGTCTGCAGCCCCATAGATGCTTATGACGCAAATTGCACCTAAACCATGTGCAACGGAATCTGTGCTTCTGCCCAGTTCATCGCTTTTTCCAGAGTCTTACTCCGAACTCCAAACATTTCTCGGGTTGATGGTCAGTCTTCTCATCATCTCCTCGAACTGAAACCCACCATATTGCGGTGCTAGGTTCTGCAGCGTTCGGGAAAATACTCGTACACCTCACCAGCTCTGAACGGCTACCTGGCAGCAGACCGTGTCGCAACCAATTTCGCATCATCGCATTCGAGCAGACTGCACGTGTCAAGGCTTCCCCTCTCCAACGCTTTCTCGATCAAGAGTACTCAACCATTCACCCGGAATCCTTAGATAGGCCTCTTTGACTGTCCGCAGTCACGTCACGCGCTCAGCATCATGCCGAAACAAAGAGCAGTTCAGTTCCAGCATCGAAGAAATGGCAATGGCAACGGCAACGGCGAACGTCGTCGAACCCCTACTTCCAGCTCAAGCGAGACCGCATCAGATCCTCCAAGTGCTACAGAAGAGATCGCAGAGAGCCACAATAATGGGACGATACGCAAGGGAGAAAAGCCAGTGGAGCCTTCAGAGTACGAGAAGAAGAAAGCGACTTTCATTACCCGAACGATATGGACTCTAGCCATGATAGGTGGTTTCTTCGGTGCCATGTTCGCTGGTCACGTCTACATCCTTATGATCATCACCATGGTTCAGATTGTCTCATTCAAAGAGGTCATTGCCATTGCCCAAGTGCCGGCCAAGCAGAAGAATCTGCCTCTGACCAGGTCTCTAAACTGGTACTTCCTGGCCGTCACCATGTACTTTTTGTACGGCGAAAGTGTCATCTACTATTTCAAACATATCCTGCTCGTGGACAAGGTTCTGCTCCCTTTTGCTACACATCATCGCTTCATCAGCTTCATGATGTACATCTTTGGTACGTTGGACTAATTGGACTGTGGATTCAGTGCTGACCTTGATATAGGCTTCGTCTTTTTCGTGGCCTCGTTGAAGAAGGGTCACTACCGCTTTCAATTCACCCAATTTGCATGGACTCACATGGCACTATATTTGATTGTGGTCCAAGCGCATTTTATGATGAACAATGTCTTTGAAGGCATGATCTGGCTCTTCCTTCCGGCGTCCCTGGTCATTACCAACGACATCTTCGCATACATTTGTGGCATCACCTTTGGACGCACTCAACTCATCAAGATCTCTCCGAAGAAAACTGTCGAAGGTTTTGTTGGGGCCTGGATTTGCACCATTATCTTCGGCTTTGGCCTCACCAACATCCTGATGCGTTACAAGTACTTCATCTGCCCGGTCAATGATCTAGGTGCAAATATTTACACTGGCCTTGAATGTACACCAAATCCCGTGTTCACGCCGCGTCCATATGACCTAGCTCCATGGACCGGACTGAACTATACGGTCTGGATTGCCGACATGCAATTCCACATCTTAGTCTTTGCGACGTTCGCCTCTCTCATTGCACCATTTGGTGGATTCTTTGCATCGGGCTTGAAAAGGACGTTCAAGATCAAGGACTTCGGCGACAGCATTCCTGGACACGGAGGCATGACTGATCGAATGGATTGTCAATTCATCATGGGTCTTTTCGCGTATATGTATTATCAAAGCTTCATCGCTGTCTACAAGACGAGCGTGGGCAGCGTCATTGAGTCGGCCATTGTGGGCCTGACCCCTGATGAGCAGATCGAAGTCGTCAAGGGGCTGTGCAAGTACTTGTACAATCAAGGTATTGTTTCCGAAGAGGTCAGTCCACAGCCACCACTCTATTTGCACGCTTCATGCAAGGCTAACTCAGGGGATAGGTGTCGAAGTGTCTCACATCTCAACTCTCGAGAAGATGAGTTCAGTAATGATCCGGCACGAAGATGGGGTTTGATTCTCTTATGATTTCCATTGGACAGTATCCATGTATTCAAAGTTGTTTGGTCTGGACTAGCATTGCGGCAGGGGTCCGGGCCCAGAAGCGGCAGGAGTACGTCACCCCGAGAAAGGTGAGGGACTGGTCACGCTGGCTGGACGTCGAAAATGATGCTGGTGGATGCTGCACTCGAGCCAGGGCGCGTCGCCGGCGTGGCTCTGCTTTTTTATGAGCTTGCATGTCGCCACAAAAGTTCTTTAATGGCCTTTGCATAGATGGCGCGCAGAATCCGACAGGCTCGGTAATATTGTTCGAACCCGGAGTACCGCCACCAAAGGTCGACATGGCTTAGATGGTGATGACAATAGGACTTTTGATCTTGTAAGGTGATAATCAGCCCTGACCTCTTCCTCTGCCACGCCCCCTGCCTCGACCGCGTCCTCTGTCACCCCTGCCACCCTGATCCCCACGCTGTTGACCACCGCGACCACGTTGACCGTGCCCGCCTTGCTGATTTTGTTGTTGTTGTTCTCTGGCCATTTCGATGATTTCTTCGGGCACTCGTAGGTATTTGATCTGCCGGACTGTTAATCACACCCAAAACACAGCTGAACGGCACCGTGAAGGAGGATCCGGGACTTAGAAATGGAAATACATACATTGTTCCCTCTGACGTAAACCTCAGGCAGTCTCCAAAATCTGTCGCCTTCCGGGCTGGTCTGGACCACTTCCTTGAGTGTCAGATTCATCCACGTGTCGCAGTTGACCAAGTGGCCGTTCAATGTCTCGCCATTCTTGAGCTCGACGAGCATAGGATGGCCTTGCGCTGCAGTGAGAAGGCCCAAGGGAAGCTATGGCTCCAGTTAGCAGCGTCTCATGATGGTTGTTATGTTTGGCCACTTACCATGTTGACGTCTGGCGGGTTGTAATGTTGTTAGCTTCTCATTCGGCAAGAGCAGAGACGCCGTTCCCAAATTTCCCAACCGCTTCGATAACTATATGCAGGGGTTGTCACGGATCTGGGGAGGTATGCGTGGACACACGATTGAGAGGGTGACTTTTCTAGCGAGTCAAGTCTCTGCGTGATTGATGCCAAGATATTATGTAAGCTTGCGCTGCTGTACACGTGACCTGCCTCGAAAGCAGCCGTCGAGAGCCGTGCACGAGTTCTGCCGGTGCTGCTCTTGTCCCGCTGCTTCGTATCAGCGCCGATACGTGTCCTGCTGACGCGGCCAACGAGAAGCTTGAAGCTTTTGGGACACGGGCGGTGCTTGTTGTGTGGGCCACGATCTAAACCCCAGAAGGATCAGTGTCAGGTCCATGTCCATTTCCCTCCTGGTTATCTTCCATTCTCCCAGTCTCTCAGGCTCCAGCCAAAAACCATTCTCATTCCTTCCATCTCCTATTCTCATCAATCGTCTTATTCCTCAGGCATTATATGTCTGGTCGAGGATGGAGTTTTGAGGCAAAATTCTGGAGTCCTTTACCATCGGGATCATGTCAAATCGTTGACAATCTGTTACTCTTCGTGATCCGGCTTGTTTCTTGGTAGTTTCGCGTTTTGCTTCTTCTACTTGTTCATCATGAAGATCTCTTCATTTCAGACCGCAACATTCTTCTCATCCTTGGCTACGGCTGCTCTCCTTTCTTCTCCTCCTACAACTACCGATTCCGCTCCCAAAAATATCGAGACCGTTGCGGGTACAACAGGTATACAAACCACAGTTTGACACGGATTATGCTGACCAACTCTAGGTCCCGATCATATTTCTATCCATTTCCGCGCTCCTTGCCAGGGCTGTTTTATTGGTACAGACGATGGTCTGGTGGGTCAACTCGGTTTCTACTTCCTCTGCGCCTATTGATCCTCGCTAGGAACTTACACTCGAGATTGATGCCGCCGAGGAGGAATGTAGCAGCTCCCCTCCCCGATTAAACGGTCTCCCACTCGTCCTGACCAAAGGCAATGATGTTGGCCACGGACAAATATCTTTCAAATCCAAAGCTTCCAATGGCCTTGGAGAGAAAGAAATCCACGCTACCTGGGAGTCGACATGTCTAAAGGGCCAGGCCTCTATCGTCTCTGTCCGTTTCGATGACATTGCCGGACAAAGTCACGTCAAAGGTTCTTCTGGCTTCACGACATCCTTCAAGCAGAAAGGCAAACCAACCGTTCTGCGCCTTCAAGACAAGCCCCTGGGTCGCATCTCATCCGATGGCATTTGTGATGATTGGCTTCTACCGGAAGATCAAAAACTTTCTGTCATTCCCGTAATGGCCGATCCCGTACCTTCTCTCGACACTCTCCTGCAGATTGAGTATCTCAAGCTTGAAAGCCTCACTAATGAGATGGCTGACCTCCACGATCAAATACGCGACACCGAGGGCAAGATTCTGTCGATTCTCAAAGAAGACTTCAAAACATGTTCAACCATGAAATGCCTTTGGCAGACTGCCATCAAGAAGGCACCGGCAATCAAACAACTGATTGCTGCTCACTTCTCCCACCACAGGCACCACCGGGATGGGTGTAAAGAGGGCGAGGGCCAAACAACTTGTTCCACGAAGACTGCAGAGGAGGTGGTCGACAGCTCGCCTCTTCCGCATTCTGAGCTTCATGTAGACGCCGATGAAGTCGAAGTCGATCAAAATGCAGCTCCGTCTGCTGCTGCCACTACCCGTTCTTTGCCAACACCCACCGCCAATCCGGTGCCTATTGATGGACTAGACAACCATGGAGACTTGACCCCACCACCACCTCCTACGGCCGCAGAATCAGAAGCCGACACAGTGTCACACCCTCCACCATCATTCGAGGATTCAAGTAAAGATGCCGCGCACCCCCATCAGCCTCCATCCGACGGACCTGGAGAACACGACCCTCCATATCATCCTCCATGGTCTGATTCCGAGGACAAGGAACATCCTCATCACCCGCCGTGGTTCGATGGACACAGCGGTAAAGACCATCCTCCGGCCCCGTTCGACAGCCCACCACCGTTCCATGGACGACCTCCGTTCGATGGGCCACCTCACCCTCACTTTGGTCCACCTCACGGTCCTCCTCCCGGACATCACGGTCCGCCACCGTGGGCATTCGGACCTCACGGCGGCCCTCCAGATCGTCATCATGGACACCCTCACGGTCCGCCCAGGCTAGGACGCCTAAGACCCGACGGCCGACGCAGCTTCGAATACAAACTAGCTTTAGCAGTTCTCTCGCTCCTGTTGCTCGTCATAGTTTCCGCAGTCCTCTTCAAGCTGATAAAAGCCAAAACATCATGGTACCGAGATCCCCGTCGCCAAGCCGAACGTGCGGCACGCAGGGAAGAGCGTCGGACGAAGAAGCTTTATCGCAAGGCGGCCTGCAAACATAAGTTGTCGACGTGGTGGAAGCGGTATCAAACGAAACCGTCGGATGACTATGAAGAGAAGAGACAGATGATCCTCGAGCAGGAGGGTATACTGGAGGATGTGATGCAAAACGAAATCCGCAATCTACAAAGTGCTTCCGACTTTGTTCGGGACATAATCCGAGCGGAAGAGGGTCGGGCCCGGAGCGACCATCACGGTCATGTATATCAGAACGGATATTCCCGGGCTTACACGCCTGCCGAACTTGAGGCTGGCGTTGGGCCGAGTCGATTATCTGACATCCCTCCCTCATATTCAGCTCCACCAGCATATGAGGAAGAACTTGCGGGAGAACTCACGGTTGTTGATGGGTTCCGCTATACGCCGAGCAACACAGACGATACCCCGGAGAGCAGTATTGTCGATTGCAGTCCGAGGCTCAGCTTTGAGACGGGAAGGTCGACAATCCTGACCAAAGATGCTCGAGGTTAGATTTTGGCGTATGCCATGTCTTATTGTCATGTTAGCTTTTGCCTCTTGTCACGATTTTATGTGTTGGAGTAAGTCGGCGGGTATTATCCTGGGAGCATGCGCCGGAGCTGGAGGGAACGGGCATTGGGCGATGTAATAGTCCACCTATCGGGTTTGGGACAAGCATTCGGTATAGAGCTACTGGGGAACTAAGTAACTGTCGACACCTCCTTCGGCCTTGAGTCTCTTTCGGAACAGTGATAGTATTCTAGGTTCCCCTCGACATCCATCTAGATCTAGCCCAAGATAAATTACTGCCGCCATATTACCTTATATGGCGATTCTACCTGCCTGATTTTGTTGACCGCTTTTCTTTACATCAGCCAGTATCGAGGCATATCCGGGTATATATTTCTTTTCCCAGTCACGTAAGGTTTCGATGCCTCGTTCGTATTGTATCCTTTACTGTAGCCTTCGCCCATTTGCTGGTCGACGGCATCCTGTCACGCTTTCGATCATTGACGTGATGACTTTGTCGCGACACGCTTTCCTATTATTGCTGTTGGCAATACCTCTGTATATAGTCCTTTGTACTAACGGTTTTCAGTGCTCCGTTGACAATTCGTACTTCAGCCTGATGAATGACTTGGGCAAGGCTGAGCAAGGCTGTGTCATGCCAAGGCTCGCTCTTGCAGCACCGTGCTCCTGCAGACCTGCGCAACATTCGATCACGATCATGCCATAACACTTCACCCCCTCGTAACCCTGAGAACCCATGTCGACTATGCACAACTGATGCATAGAGCTCTTTACTGCCATGGATTGAAAGAGTCACTTCGCCTTCTAGCGGCCCACAAACCGCCTGCGCGGCGTACCTATCGAACACGAACTTTCACAGGGACGAAGCCATTCGCCCAGCGCAAGAGAGATGACGACCTACGACAGCCAGCCGAGATCGCCGCTGGACAGCGGTCACCGCTGCAAGCTTCTTCCAACGAAGCACCACATTCGGAGGTGTCTGCAGCCCGTCGTACTCTAGCCGAGTTCTCCTCAGATCAGTCTGCCACTCACGATGGTGCGGACGAAGCTCCGACACGCTCGCCTCCTTTAGAGAATCCCTCCGATGCCCTTTTGCAAGACGGCTCTTTTGATCGACTGCTTTCCAACACCGTCAACCCGTCTGCTGAAGCAGGCGAAGAACCTTCTTCCAAAGATGACATCGACAAAGAAGGGGTCGAGCCACAAGCGCCTGGCGGGCATGGACGCATTAGACAGAGTACAAGACAGAGTACAAGACAGAAAGGATATATTCCTTCCGTCCAAGAATCTTTTAGAGCTGTTCACAGGCGAGGTAAAGATGGTCCTGTTAGGGCTCTCGATCGAGAAAGCGCGAGCTCGCAGACCCTCGAGGACGAATTGCGATGGATAGCAAGAACAAGACCAGATCCGAGACAGATCCAGGACGTTCTAAGAATTCTGATCAAGGATCGCAAGATCAAGCCAGATCCGAGACATTACGAAGCTCTGATTTTAGCGAACTGCTCTGCGGAACTGGGTTCGGTGGACAATGTCAAAAGCATCATAGAGCAAATGGAGCGCGAAGGCGTCGCTATAAGTCCGTCTATACACTACGCAGTGTTGACAGTAAGTTTTGCAAGCTGCCACCCTCTGCGAACACCCCAAGCTGACTGTGTCTTCATCAAAGGTCCTAGCAGTCCACCTTGACACATACCTCCGCACGACCATCTTACAAAGACTTGCTCAACAATGGGTGACCATCCCTCCATTGTACGTGCAACTCAACATCGTCGCCATGATTCGCGAAGGCCAACTGGAACTTGCGACCGTCGAGCTTGAAGACCTGCAACAAAAAGGCACGCCCATCGAGACATGGGTCTGGACGATATACATCCACGCCATCTGCGACGATCGTCACGATTTTGACGCCCTGCTCCAGCTCTTTTACAAGCTACACGACTCCAACTTCCCCTTTCCGCGACATACATTGCTACATGTCCTCCTTATAGCGAGCAGGAAAGGCGACAACGAAGCGGCCGTGCCGCTGACCAAGTGGATCTGGTACACCTACGTCGAGAACATGCACATCATCCCGGACAAGGGAATATGCATCAATGTTTTGCACATCGCCGCGAGAAACAAAGACATCGACCTCGCCGAGTCTGTCGCCGTGGTTCTTGAGGATGCGGCGGCCGGAAAAGCCACTTCAACACCCCCTAGTCTTGTCGCTCCACGTACGAAAAAGGACAGGTATCGCTTGACGCTCGACTCGCCGGAACTGCTCGGGTTCGAGGAGTCCTCCGAAACCTGTGAAAAATCTTCTTCTGCTTATTCTGCCTCTACCGATCCAGCACCACAAGCCTCCTCAGTGCTGCAGCAGCAGACCACGATAAGCGTTCACGGTCCGGGCAGCAAAGCGCAGGGCGGACGCGTCGCTAAAGATAAAGATGCAGTCGACGAAGCACGAGCCGCCGCCTTCTCGACACCACCGGACTACTTGCCGCCTCCGTCTTCGCAGCCCTTGCCGCCGCGGGAACTTTCTGACCAAGCGCTTGACTTGCTTCGCTGGGTTCGACAACAAACGGCCGACACCGTGCCGCCCGAACGGAAACGAAAGAACCCTGCTGTCTTGTACAAGTTCTTCCGTGAGGAGAGCGGGCTGAGGGGTGCGAGATTTGATCCGATCCTCGCACTGAAGGAAGGCTGGGATTGGAGAAAGAAGTAAAATGAATATATCTTGACCTCTGCTACCGCCATTCGCCATACGGGATATAATGGAATGAAATTGTGCCCCCTTCAAAGGTTTTATCTCAACCCCTTTTAATACCTCATGGCGCGCCCTAAGAAAAAGATTTGGCTCATTTCAGATACCCTGACTATCTGACCCTTCGTATTCCCATTCCCACGGTTTCTCATCCCCCTCTTGGTCACCACGTCATGCTCACCGCAACCAATACCCCCTCCCAATCGAGATATAAGGAGCCTTCTCACGATAAGACAATGGTTTCGGTTTCATCTTGGTTTGTGAACCGTCCTTGACGTTGACGCCGGTAGTGTCTCTTCCTTCTGGGCTTGTCAACGTGGGAAGAAGTTGCCGTTCTGTCGTTTCTGGTCGCGGCTGTGGTGGTGGTGATCGTGGCTTTGCATCTGGTATCGGCAGCGTTGCCGTCTGCAACGGCGCTGGCAGTGGCAGTGGCAGCGGCGGTGACGGTGGCCATGACATGGTGGTCCCCAGTGTTGGCGCAGGGAGGCAGAATGCCGGGCCTTGTCCTTGTGGTGCTTGAGGTGTGGACATGTAGGAGCCTTGTGGTGTTTGAAGTCCAGAAGTAGAAGCAGACGCAGAAGCAGAAGCAGGTCCGGATCCAGCATCCAGTCGTGTTCGTGCTCGTGTTCGTGCTTGTGCTTGTGCTTGTACTGCCGACGGCTCGAGCGTGACCTCATTCGACCACAAGTCCGCAGTCTGGTGCTGGGGCGATGCCGCAGTCAATCCAAGTCCAAGTCCAAGTCCAAGTCCGACATTGCAGGATTCCGACTCCGACTCGGCCTTTGCCCATGTCGTCCGGCGGTCAACCAGACGCTGATGTTCCATATTGAGTTGCCCTGATGCAGAGCCAGAACCAGAACCAGAACCAGAACCAGAACCAGAGTCAAAAGCGAAGTCGGTCTTCCTCTTTCTCTGACTGACAATCGCTGCCGGGGAGGTCGCCGCTGCCGCCTCGTCTTCTCCCTCTTCCTCCTCTTTCTTCCTCGCCACGGCCGTCGTCCCATCGACCCTCTTCATCCCGTCAAAGCCGAATGTCGGATCAAAACTGACAAACACAAGCGCCCGCTCTCCTCCCTTTGACGCATCAGCCGGGCCTGCAAGATAGACGATCCCTTCATCGCCGAGGACAGCGTTGACCTCGCCGGCCCGTCCGCCGGGACACAAAATGTCGTCCAACCCCCTCAGCACACCCTGATCGTCTCTCGGCCACAAGAATATCGAGCTGGATGTATACTTCTCCTCGCCATCTCTCAACTCTATACCCTTTTCGTTCTTCACTCTCGGTCGCACCATCCATTTCTCCTTCTTCGCCGCCATCCCGCCGGGCCCCCTTGTAGCACTTGCACCTAAATATGCACCTTCATCTACCACCAAAGGACTCACTTCATGCCGACTCACAACGCGTACCCTGACCCTCTCGCGAGCCCTCCAACTGCCTTCATCCCGAACTTCCTCGCTCACCAAATCTACAAAACACTGCTTATTAAAGTCATACCCATTCCACTTGGTCTTCGCACGGATATACTCCTTGACATTCCCTTTCTCACTATCTCCACCCCTCGGGAACTCCGAGTGAACATACCGTGCAATACGCACATGCGCGCGCTCATATGAACTCTTACTCTTGTCATCCAGCGTCCTGCTCAACGGATCATCCGGGGGCGCCCTCAACCTCGTCCCATCGTCCACGTCGACATACTCGGCCCTCTCGAACGGCTGGCTATAATACGTCCTGATACTCCGACTTCCGCCATCGACCCACTCCTTGCGACACTCCACCACCAGCAACTCACCACTCCTGCAATCAACTTGAAACCCGATGTCCGCCCATGCATCATTTATTGGGCCTTCGAGATGCTGTCTCCGCCATATCATGCGTATTTTAATGTCCGGGTTGAGTTCGTCAATTGGGAATGAAATGAAATGATAGTAACTTGTCCAATCGACTTCCTCGCTCTCGAAGCTGGTTTGGTTGGTCAGAGCGTAGAACTTGTCCTCATAGATTGTAAAGCAGACGGTCGACCCGATCTCAGCTCCAAAAAACTTGCGGAGCTGAAGTGGTTCTCTGGTCAGTGGTTTGGACGTCCCCAGATCGAATCGTTGTAAGAGCCACTCATGGTGTCCGTCGTCGCCAATGGCCGTGTGAGTGCCCAGCACCAGATACTTGGCATTATGTCTGACGAAGAGCTTGGTGGTGGATAGGAGGTGTGTCCAAAGCAAGATACGCGAACGTCGTCGGGGCTGTGTCGTTCGAGATGGGTGATTGAATTTCTCCGAGATATTGACCGCGAAGAGATGGTGGCCGTGTAACCCGAGATCACAAGTCAGAACGACTACGTCATGCGCATATCCATAAAGCTGGATAGACTTCAGAGATTCAAGCTCGATGTTCACTTTGTGCTGGGTCGCCGAGACAATGTGATTCGTAAAGACTGCACCGCTGAAGACCTTTTCCAGTTTTCGGTGGTGGTTGAAGTCGAGAATTCGCAGAGAGTTGCAGCTAGAGTAGCACAAGACGCCAGAGTCGTACGCAAAGCTCGTGGCATACCCTGCGATACTTGCAGAATACGGTGAGGCTGTTCGCAGAGCATCGTTGGATAGGTTACACCGGTCAAGTGCCCTCCTGAGACTGGTGCTCGGGGTTGATAGGGCGATTTGTGCCCAAGTGGCATGTAAGATGCTCGCCTGACCCAGTCAGCTGACGCAATATGACCTCGAGGTAAAGTTTAGATGGTCACCTGGATGGAATTCCTTGCAGTGTTCTCATTCTGAAGATGTTGGTGCAGAGAATGAGAGGTTTTCGAAAGGCTATCGTAGGAATGAATGTCAAGTTGACCGGCCACCTGATGAAGGACGTCAAAGGGAAGCTGAAGCAAGCCGGATGACATGCCCGGTCACGTAAACCAGGAATTGACTCGAGAACCGGAGCAAACCGCGACGTTGTCATCAGCAAGAAGGAAGACTGTGGCGGTGATGGAGCGCTTTCTGCAAGAAGAGACGCTTGATGCCGCAGAACAAGGATGATATTGAGGCTTCTTAGCGAAAGCATGATCTCACGCCTTACCTTGGGTCTCAAGGGAATAGGTTGTAGGGATGAAGCAAATATATGCAAAGCGTTGACAGCAGTCCCCAGTCAAAACTCGGAAGGATGCTGTCTCAGAGCCGCACTTACCCTGGTTTGGCAATGGCAGGAGTCGTACGGCTCGACGGATACTTCGTAGTGCATGGTGACAGAAAATTCATGTCCGTTGCAAGCCACTGCAAGGATCCTGCATAGTACGTGTCGTCTGGATGGTGATTCTGATCTCGGAGGAGACAGTCAGGCTGCATTCGGGGGGTTGTCCAAGAGCAAGCAAGCATGATGCCAGCAAGGGAAAAGAGGTCCGTTGGAGGGGAAAGTAGAAAGTAGTGGGACCACATGCGGCTCTGCAGTTGGGCTCTGTTAACATCACGTGCAGAGGCGTCTTTGATGGGCCGCATCGCCCCCTTTTCCCTTCGGGTCTTCCACCTGTACCACCCAGAACGGAGTATGCCGCAGATTGAAGCAGAGCCTGATGGGTGCTATTGGTGCCACGGCTCTCCCAAGACAGCATTGTCCACATTAGAGACGTAATTAGGCCGCGTTCGAGAGCCCGGTTGTGCTCCTAAGCCTCAGGCTGCAAGGCAGAAAATGAGAAAGTGTCTCGGGAAACAAGCGGCCTGATTGTCGATTTCAGCCTCGAATTGCTTGCTTGAGTACCAAGGTGCCTTCCTGCATAGTACTCAAGAACCCTCGTCTTCGAGCCCGAGACATAGCTGCCGACCATCCTTGCCGATCCAAACTTGCTCATCGAGGGGGCATGCGCTGACTGCGTGGCTTTTCCGTTGGCGGCTTTGGGAGGCTTCGGGTGTGGATGACCAGCCATTGACGTTCCTCGATAACTGGACATGCAGCACTTGTTGAGGCTCGTGAACGAGGCAGACACTGATAGAAGGCATCATCTGCCCGGCGTTGTCGACTTGAGCTAATAAGAGAATTGTTGAGGCCGCCAATGCCGCTCTAGGATTCACAGAAGTCCGGCGCGTTTGGCTGTCCGAGAGTGACTTATTGTGATAGTCCACGTATATTGTCCGTCAAGTGTCCATTGCAATCCACTCAGAAACGTCAGGAAAACCGGCTCGTGCAGATTTGAAGTACGGTAACTTTGCCAGAAATGCAATTCGTTGCGTGAGGGGCATTGCTCGACTGTATCCGGCGCCCGAGTTAGCCTTGTGAGTGCAACCGAGGACAACTAGACCCTGAGTTCTATGCTTCTTGTCATTCCGTCTCTGCCATGCATCAGGCTAAACGAGTCACGACGGCGGCTCTGAGACCAAATACGAGGACGTCGGGAGCGTGGTCGATTCGCGACTTGAAGGCTGTCCAGTGCGACATCAGGCTGTGTTGGCACATTGCTCTCCTCCAGTATCGGCTCTGATTTCCAGGAACAAGGATTCGTGCCAACAGGTCTTTGACACATGGCGCGCAAAGCTTCATTCCAACATCGAAAGACATGGCGTGGGTAAAAGCGCCGGAGAGGAACAAAAGAAGAAGAAAAAAAAGGACTTGAAGCTTTCCGTGCGAATGATGAAGCGGTTGCTCCACGCTAAGAATGGCCACATGCATTCCAGCAAAAGAGTGACACGGGAGAAGAGCGAAGTCTATCATGCTCCAGACCGTAAGCTATGTCTGGTCATCGTACTTTGTGGCGGTGACGCGTGGGACACATTTGAGGAATGCGTGACCATGATTCTTTCCATGCTCGATGCACCACTCTAACTCCTATCCCACTTTCCAAACCTGGTCCAGTCCTCGTAAAGGCCCTTGAAGATAGCTCGACTGCTAGGATCCATTCCGGCATTGACTGCTCTCAAAAGCTCTCTGTCCATCGAGTCAATGACAACGTACATACCCGGCATCAACCGCTCTTTGACTGACGGCGTTATCTGCCCATCGAGCGTACATCGAGCGTATTCTGTGATGAGATACTGCATGTGCTGGCCCGCCAATTGTCGGGCTTTTATCGTCTCATCGTTGAGTTCGTTGTGGCGTCGTCTCTTCGATGATCGTGCTGCTGCCACTGTGGGGTTGCAGATTGACGATAGAAGACGAGAGAACTTTTCTGCCGACGACGGCGGCAAGGGTCCTGTAGATTCATGCAACCACTTCGGTAGAGTCTCTTTGAACGTGCCGAGGGTACTGGTGAGAACAGGACGCTGTCGATCCTGCAATATCTCAGTGCCGGGCCAGAAAAGACAACGCAGGAGTTTCTGCATCACTGGCAGCAACAGATGATACCGGTCCGACAAGCGTCTCCGGTATCTTCCTAAAATGATTCCGACTATTGCACAAAACTGGTCGTAGATGTCTGCTGGCTGCGGCTTGCAGTACTGGTTGATGTGGCCTGGAAGTAGCGATTCATTCGTCGTATACGCCCCAATCATGGATATAGAAGCCAGCAACTTGTCCAGCGTAGATTGGTTCATCAGCAGTGGATGTAGTTGGAGGACCATTCTACAATTTTCCAGTGTCAAAAACAGCCCGGTCACGGTCTGCTGCGTAGGAGCATCAAGACAAGCAGTGTTTGCCAATTCATCAGCAAGTTTGGGGTCTTGCAGAATATGTTGAGTCTCAGCACGTAATACAATAGCTGCCGTAGCGATGAGACGTGATGCCTCGAGGTCAGAACTCTGGTTATCGTCTCTTAGTATTCGTAGGAGACGCGCCCATCCCTTTGGACCAACTCGGTTGACAAGAATGTTTGCTTTGGTGCTGAGCAAGGCCAATTGTTCGTTCTCACCAGTGCCGTGCTGTATTGCAGTGGATGCAAGCTCCTGAAGCTGTGCTACGACCCTCCCATCCAGAGACGCGTCTACCGGCCAAGGCATCAGCTTCGAGCACTCACACTCAACAGAGAGCTGCAGATAAGGTTCCATGACTGTGGCTTGTAACCGTCTTTGCGGTTGATCAAGAGCTTGCAGTCTTTGCTGAAGCATGAACACAGCCTCCTGCATACCTTGATCGAGACCAGTGGCATTCGTCTGATTGATGGCCCGAAGGATGAGGTGAATCATTATCAACTTTGCTGGCCCGACGCCGTCCTGAAGGAGTGCCTCAAGCCCGCGTTTTAAACTGCGAAGAAACTTCGAGCGAAGTTGTTGGACCTTTTCGCTCGAGATAGTCTCGTCTGTAGGATTCTTCGAGTTGCAGAGCCGACCCATAAAAACTTTTAGGCTGAGAAAGATCGATTGGTCTATGTGACCATCCTTTGATGCCTTTATGGCTTCTTTGATCCAGTCTATGATCTCAGTCAGTACTGGTGCCTGTGCACGGCACCATATTTCCACGAGAATATGGTCAAGCATTTGCAATGCTGACAACATTGAGACTGGTGGCCCCTGTCCTGTGTGATTTGACACCTCTTTTGAAAGGTTGACCCATACAAGCCAGTCCTTTGGATCGAAAACAGATCCAGTCAAGAGACTATCAAGCTGAATCAGCAGTGCTAGATCGTAGGCGATGGCGTCGGGGCGCTTGGGTCCAGAATGCTGCAGCAAATGTTGGGTGGTCGTAGTGGCCAGTTTCTTAAGTTGAGCCCTCTTCATGGACCCATCCAATACACTCCGCATGAGCTCTCTGTCCACGGAAGCATCCTTCGCCCTGGACTTTAACTCATCAAGAGAATATTGCAAGATTAGCCGACGCGACTCGGGAATATTGTGCACTTCTTCCATGCCCAACAAGGCTTGAAGGAGTGCCTTCAGATACGCTTTGCGGCCACCTTGACCCTCGTGTAGTCTGGCCTGTGTTAAGATCTCGAGCCATCGATCAGTGAATTTCCGGCACATGTCAGGATTTCTTGAGAATATTTCCGGTCTCAACAGTAGTCGCCCGATGCATGCAGCTACCAGCTTGTCTGAGGTATCACAATCGAAGGTACGACCATTCCAGAGGGGCAAATTGTTTACAGACTGAGAAGGGTCGCTGACTTGCATGAGATTCGCTAAGTCATCCATTTGAGACGCCAACAGGGTTTCATATAGAGAGGATTTTGCGGCCAATTCAATGACGACCGAAAAGCACTCCAAACCTTCAAGGAACTTTGATGATTTTTTGCGGCTCGCAGCGACGGGTGACGAATCCTTGCACTGGCGAAGGGTTACAAACTGGTTTTCGGCTCGGAGGAGTTGCTTGTCATCTTGTTCAAGGGTTTGAGTGTCTATGCAGGGAAGAAGCTGCCGCAGGAGCTTCCACAGTCGCCAGCGCTGGGCCTGATAATCGGATTTTCGAGGAAGGGCCTTCAGAGTCGCAGCGAACAGCTCAGATAGCTGGCTGCGCTCAAGTTTCCAGACGACCAAAGGATCCTCGGAGCTCTCCAGCAACGCAGAAAAGAGTGCCAATTTTGCGAAGAGATCTGCAGTTGATCCAACTGTTTCGGCAAGCTTGCTAAAGGCTCCGACAAGATCGTCTAGAAGGCGCCCTCCCATACTTCGCGGTGCCAGCGTCAAGGCGAGATCTTTGAACTCATCAAGCACATCATCGTCTTCCCATACGAGCACCGCCGGGATAAGTTCCGGCTCGTATTTTGAGGTGTAGCGTGTACGGATGGCATCTGCAAGACCCTGCTGCCAAATAACCATAAATCCAGTTAGGTTCCTTGCGCGAGCAAAGCCACGTAGTAGCGGAACGATGAGATCATTGCGCATGGTATCATATAGGCTTATTGGTACAGTGCTCGCTTGAAGTCTGTCAAGGAGCTGTTTCAATAGCTCCTCAGACTTCGAAAGACCACTCCCTGGAATCAAGGCATCCACGTCTAGCCGAACAAGCTTGACCAGTAGGGTCCATGGCGCTGATTCTTGGTTCGCGGCGAGTATCGCAGATAAAAAGTAGCCGAGCACTGGCAATGATATGCGCAGTTTTCGTGCCAAAGCAGTATCGATCAATCGCTCTAGCGTTACGAAGAAGGTTTCCTGGCTGATATTTGTCGCGATCGGGTTCTGTACCACACCGGTGGATGTGATCCGTGGCATGTCAGGCCAGATGAGGTGAGCAAGGCATACGAAAAGCGCATCAAGCCATGGTTGTTCGGCCTGGCGTCGGCGGAAATCAGTAAATGGCGTTGAACGCACAGCTATGTCAAAGATCATCCAGCTCAAGCCCAGGGATCCGTTATCTTGTTGTGCTTGTTCGTCCAGAAGCATGCGTTTCTTGACTCCCTGGAGCATGGCTTCCAGTTGCTCATATAAGAGGACGTCATGGACATGCTTCCATTTCCTGGCGTCCTTTTCGTTGAACGTCGAGCGAGCCGGAAAGACAACATGGATGGCCACAAGACGCTCAAGGGTCTGGTTTGATGAGATGGCGGACGGGTTATTGAATTTGAAGCTTCGGAGCAGATCAAGGAGAGTCAGAACCGGCGTGAGGCAGTGCGAAGAAAATGCTCGGTTAAGACTGTCGCCTTCAGTCACCGATGATGCGGAGTCTCCTTTCCATAAGGACAATATGATCGTGAGTGTTTCCGTCACCAGTCTCTGCTCCGCTTTTCCTGGGTCATTCTGCATGAGAGTGATAACAACCTGAAGGGCACATCCAAGGAGGGCTGCTAGATCCTCTGGCCCCAAATTCGACGACAAAGACGACTGCACAGTCCGGGTGGTATGGCGGAAGGATGCCGCATCGAGGAGCCGGACGCATTGACAGACAGATTGTAGCAGGATCCACGGAAGCTTCCCATCATTGATAATCCCAACTGCAGCTCGAAGTTCCGAGGTGGGACTTAATCGTCGCTTCTTCTGTGGTGGCGGAGACGCATCGACGTCTGCATCCGACTTTGTGGCATGATTTGCCGAAGGTTGACCGGAGTTGAGGAAGCCTCGAACCAGTTCAATGAGCGTCCGAAAGAACTTTCGCTCCAGCAGTATGTCCAGGCATACCTCGCTCGGTATGGCATTTGTCAAATTAAGCAGGAGGGACCAGAAGTGTGGGCAACGGGAGAAACTGTAAGAACATGGTTAGCACCTCGTTTCTCGTTGATAGTAAAGAGCCATCCAGTACCTCGCTATCGCCGTTGGAGAGCTCAATTTCTTCAGCAACCAGCGTAATACCCATTGCTCTTTGAAGCCAGAGTCTGTACGAGCGGTTCGGGAGAGCACCTCCACAGAAGATCTCCCGATATATCCCTCAAGGTCAATCCCTAGACATTTGGCTGCTGCTCTTGAGAGGGCTTCGGGAGGTCCTGTGGTCTTCTCCAGATCAGCGATCGCTGCCTCAAAAGATCCTTTCGACATGTTGTTAATGACACTTCCTTGGATCTTCCCATCCTCAAGCTCGATCTACAAGGCCGGCACAGTATGTTGAGGAAGTCTGCTCTCTTCGCCAAAGTCTGGAACTTTTTGGCCTCATAACCAAAAAAATCGCCAAGGTGAGCTCCGATTGGTCGATACCTTTTTCACCAGCGAAACCAGCTACTCCCGCCGTTGATGGGAACAGCTCCTCAAGCTCGACCATTGCTTGCGACAAGTCCCATAACCACCTCGACGTCGCACGGAAAGACCACTTGGTCCCCAGGTGAGTCTTCCATATTCTACAGGCTTACTTCTCATACTGACCTCTGATGCTACCAGTTCACCATGCCGGACGACAACGTTTCCTCACCTCCCCTACCAACACCCCGATCGAAACCAGTCAGCGAAGCACTCTTGAACGAAAAGGTACGCTTGTGATTAGCCGTGCAAGTCTCGCTCGAAGCACAGGGCGAATTCCCGCCGCCATCCCACCACCATGACAAACTCCTGCTGTGCTCATACAAACCGGACACGTGAGGTTCACGGGAAGAATCACTGCTAATACGATAACCAGTGGGATCGCGCAATTTCAGATACGGTCATCAAGTCCGGCTTAGGATTTTCCTTCGGCGTCATATTTTCAGTATTGTTATTCAAGCGAAGAGCATGGCCTGTCTGGTTCGGGACCGGTTTTGGCGCAGGACGAGCTTGGGAAGCAGCTGATGGTCAGTTCTGCTTTTGCTTGCCAAAAGTCGCGCATTATGTTGACAGTTTTCCAGCAAATTTTAAGAGGGGCGACGCAACGGACGGTCTCCGAAAAGTACGCATCGAAAGATAGACGGCCATTGGGAAGAGTCAGAGGGAAGGTTGTTGAGCATCGCAATTCAAACGTACCATTGTACAACATGTACAGAGCACCTCTTGTTGAGAGGATCGACTGATACCTTATGAGCCATTCTGAATTTCCGCCACGACTCTGTCTCTTCTACGTCTCTTCATTTCCGGCCGCACCGACCTCTATCTGCTGGACTTTTCGTTCTCAATCTCTCGCCGAATACTGTCCAACTCTGCCTCCCGTTTCCTCAAATGCGACTCCAGCCCATCTATCTGCTCCGCAACCAGTGCCAGATCATCCCGCAGCCTCTTGAGATCATTGCCTGAGTCGCTTGCATTCTCCGAATTCAGATCCACGTACCGCCGCTGCTTGTACTCCAGCAGTTGCTGAGCTTCTCGTTTGATCAAAGTCCAATTCGTGTTGCCTGGCTGTCTCGATCCATTCTCCATCCTCGACTTCCTCCTCCGTTCGGACGCCGCCAGCGCAGCATCATGCTGACTTTCCAGATCCCTCAGTTCCCGCAGTAATCTGACCTTCTCAAGGTCCTCATCCTCCACCACGTCCGAGAAATCCGTGCCTTTCGGCTGATAAGCCGACCCACCCCGTCCCCCAATGCGACTGAGATATGCATCTCCAAACTTGGCCTTTCGTCCCGACGCGGTATCCTCATCATACTTGTTTGGCCTGTTCCGCATACTATCAATCTGATAGTCAATCTGGTTTCCCTCGAAGCTCGCCCGTAGACTGGGCGGCACCATCCTTGGTATTCTGTACCCCTCATGCCGATAGTTCAGGATATGCAAGAACGCAAGACACGCATCCTTGCCGATCGTGTCCCGTCCGCTCGTATTGACCAGGTTCCACGCACTCCGCACATCGGTGTCCGGCACGTCCAGACTGCTGTAGAGACTGTGCAGACTCTCGAAGCTGATCTCGCCCCGCCTGTCTTTATTCGCGGAGTATATCTCTTCGTACTTCCTCTTGTCGCTGGGGGACATGTACCAATCGAACCCGTCCTTGAGGCCCGCGTCGTCCTCGTCGTCTTCGATCCTTTCAAACTGCGCCTGTCGATCGCCACTCAGGGCGCGATTCGCAGCCACGAGATGTGCTTTGCTCTCGGGGACAAGCCAATCTGGCAAGGTCTTGGGGACGTCCTGATATTCGCCGTTGACCAGGTCGAAGATCAGGCGCATGGCCACGCAGAATTCTTCGAAATCGAGTTCGCCGTCGCCGTCGACGTCCGCTAAGTCCCAGATCCGCTCGAGCTGGTCGTCGCGCAGTTGGGAGTTGCGCAGGACATTGGCGGCCGCTTGGTTGGTCAGATGTGAGGACGGACTGGCGGGTGGTTGGACGAGAGACGAGAAGATCTCCCAGTATCGGTCGATTTCCCATTTCTCGATGCGTTTGGTCGACGACATTGTAGGAGTGGCCGCGGTAGGGAGGTAGGTAGCTGCGTACTCCGTACTCCGTACAGCGTGTGATGTTAGATGGCTTTCGAGGAAAGGGTGGGACACCGCTCGGTTTCGGGAACCAAAAAGTGGCAGATAAGTACAAGGACTGAACGCTCAGAGAACTGACATGCAACGAAGTCGCCCAGTAGCTGGAGTTTGTTTACTGGAACATGTGGTTGAGTGCGTAGGCTACTAGGTAACGTGGGCCCAGATGTACTGTAAGCGTTGAGCCCTTTCGATGGGAGCTCCGGGATGACGCTCGCCAAGCGAGCAACGACAGGACCACTAAAGGGCTTTCAACTCTAGGCGGTCCACCCCTTACACAGCCATATCAACGTCAAAGCCATGTATGCATTACTAAGGATATTACTTGATGCAATATTCACAGATCGAGCGAAAAGTGGCATTGTCTGCCGGCACACGTTTTTTTAGACAGCAGCCTCCCGGCACTAAAGATAATGCTTCCCTGAACGTAACGAGGCGGTTGGACATGATGACCGGACATCTCTCTCAAGGTCAGTAGCAGAGGGATGGTATAAGTATCTTATATGGGCGCCCCTGTAACCCACCCTTCAATGCCTGGAAGCGATGTCCTCCTTGGTTACACCATGCCGTGTTTCAAGTTCGCCAGGCCGACAACTCGAGCACCAATATCAGATCACAGTCGTGTGTATTCATCCCATATATTCTCTCCAGCTCCCTTACCGAAGCATTGGGATCTCGGGCCTGATATCGCACAATGACATACCCGTCCTTCCGGAATTGGATACCGCTCACAGAGATTCGAGCCTGTACCGGGGCCTGTAAGCTGTCTGTTAATGTGTCGTCCTTCTGCAGTCTAAGTATATGCCTCGCACTGCTCTCTTCAATCGACATGACCTTCTCAGCTATCCGTGCCGTGGGTTGTGAGTCCCAGAGTCCCTCGCTTCGTTGGCAGGTTCTTATCCTACAAGTCTGAGTATGACTCTCCCCGGATCTCGGGCATTGTCCTTTCGTGGAAGAAATCCAGAGCACGTAGCACCAAAGGGTCGAAATCAGATGGAAGTAGCGCTGTGGTTGGCGGACCCCGGGCTGTGTAGTGGACAAAGTTGACTGAAACCGCGTTCCCGGAGGTTGCCTTGTCCTCAAAGTCACATTGAAATCCACTCGATCTACATTTTGTTCATGAAGGACGATTCTCGTCGCACTCTATGCGGCGGGTTCCGATGGAAGTCAGCAAGGAGAAACTGCTTCATGTAAAAGCAAACTTGCGCGAAGGTAGTGATCCGTGTCGAGTACTTAGCTACAAGTCTTAGAGCCGTTGCTAGACCTAGAGCCACTGGCGTGGGATCGAACAGCGGCAGTCATGGGGCTTCTCCTCGACCATGCACAGAACTGAACACCCAATACCCCTTAGGAGCAAGCTTGAACGTCATGGGTTGATTCTAGGAGAAGCGACTCCCTCTTTTCGAGCTTCCCCGGGATGTAATGGACGACAGAGGCACATCGCGAGAATTGGGACGAAAGCCAGGGGGACCACCCAAACCTCAAAGTCGTCGTACTCGTATTTGCGTTCCGTGCCGGATGGTCGAATGTGGAGATACTCCACTATCACTCGTTAGCTGCCTCACCTGCCTCGATAGGCAGACCCCTTTGTCTCTGGTGTATGGCAGTGGAACGTATAGGTGAGTATTCGTAAGAGTATGTAATGCCGCGAAGTTGTCTTAGAATATGTCCCCTGATAACCAGGCTCCGCCGGCTGGAGCCACGCCGTTATTCAGCCTTGGGAGTTGGAGTCCGCCTGGGGCAGGGATAGTATCACAGCAAAATCAGCCTTGCGCCTAGAGAGGCATTGGAGAGAGGCACTGCCACCCTCGAAGGATATATACTCCTTTTGCGTATCCATTGCTCCAGCGTCGAATGGAGACGCCATCAACTCTTTTTCAATAGCCACCGATCATGATCATTCCCCTCGAGGCACGAACCATTGGCACCGACCCCAATGCTACCAACCCAAACATAAGCTCCGGGACGCTCATTATCATCCTCCTTTGCACGGTTGGAGTGCTGTTCTTGTTCAGCTGTTGCGGCGTTTGCATTCGGCGACGAAACCTCGAGCGCACACGCCAGGAATATCAACCGACACCAGTAGTGCTCGAAGACGTCGAACGGCGCAGGACACATCACCTCCTCCACTCTGACGGCCCCTTGGGGTGGAACTTTCAGCGATTCCGATCTGGGCCGGTAAAGCCACCTGCACGACCTCCTCAAGCACATATCGCTCCTAGTGACGAGCCGTCGCCGCCGCCTCCGCCTCCTGCTTACCAACTTTGACGGGTTTCATCGCACAGGGGCTTGTGATTGAAAGGCAGCAGCATGATATACGTCAGACAACTCGGGATGAGGGAGGCACTGACACAGAATGGAAGAGCTTCAGAGGTCAATTTGAGAGAATGAGGAAGTGCCGTTGAGGGGAACTCGATCATGTACCTACTACTTCTTCCTTCATATTTATCGTCCGGCTCTCCTCCATCTCCTTCGTGACAACTTCACCCTCTCCTTCATTCTTGACCTCTACCTTCTCCTTCTTGACCCTCCTCTCTGTGGCCTTCCACCCTCTGATTTCCGCCTTGCACAAGCCTGTCCCAGCAAGATCGCACTCTCCACACCTCCGACCCACGGGCAAACACACAGTTTGTCCAAGACCAACCAGCATTTTGTTGATCTCGTGCCACTTATCTTTGGGCAACCAGCCTTCAAGCCACGCCCTTGTTTCTTCGGGAGTTTTGGTCTTATGCCATCCCCATAAATTAGTGATGCGGTGAACGTGCACATCGACACCAATGCCTTCGTCAACCCCCCAGGCTGCAGACATGCACAAGTATGCCATCTTTGGGCCGACGCCTGGCAGTCTTACCAAACCCTCGATCGTATTGGGTATATCAGAGCCATATTGATCCTTCAAGATTTGGGCGACCTGCTTGATAAATTTCGTTTTATTGTTGTGGAAGCCCACTTTCCCGATCAAGGTATCCAGGTGCTTTGGGTCGCATACGATGATGTTGTCAACCGTCAAGGTCGATTGCTGTAGCTCGCCATCAGCAGCCAGAGGTTGAGGTACTAGCTCTGTATGTAGTCGCTGCATGGCGGCCGCCGTGACAGTGTCTTTTGTTTGGGACGACAGCATCAGCGCTGTCAACGTATGGTATCTCTTTTCTCGCGGAGGTGCTGAGCGCCAGAACAAGTCCTCACAGCCCATGGTATCGACAGGCGCAGCAGGGTTCCGCTGTCGCATAGCTTTGATCGTATCATAGATCTCACCCCAGTTCGAGGGAGGCACAATCCGTACAGTGCCTGAGGGCGAAGTCGCCCGGCGAGCCGGTGTTTTTGGCTTCGATCTCGTCTGGCTTGTAGGGCGTGCCTCCCAGTCGTTCTCACCCTCCTCTTCCTTTTCGATCCTACGAGGAGATGTCCACGTTGTCTCATGCTCGGTCTTGATGACAGACTCTGCGACAGCATCTGGCGTATTTGCGACGAGTTTCCTCCTTTTAATGGGTCGTATGGGTTTCGTCAAGCCGTCTTCGATGTCCGGCGTGCTAGGGGTGAACGTATTATCAATCTCCGATTCAGTTCCAGCTTCCTCTTCAGCCTCGACATCTCCGTTATATGCTAATGCGAAAGAGGCGATTCGTTTCGAGTTTCTTGTTGTTCTTCCGGCCGGCGCATTCGGAGACAGGGCAGTGAATATTCTTGTGGTCTCTTGGGAGATTCGAGACGTCCGCATCTTTCGTCCTGCCGAAATTGTGGCCTTGGAATATTTGAATATGAGAAGAGAATTACTATGAGACCCTGAGAGTTTTTGTATAGCAGCCCTGCGTTTGAATAGCCCTTGAGCCTCCCCTGAACCGCGGCGAGTCGGACCCCTGCCGCACCAAGGCCAGAACCCTGGCGGGTGCCTCCGGTGCCTGATCTCCGTGAGCTCCCCAGATTTTGGGTGCTCATCCATTGCCCATCACCTCGGCTAAATCGCAACATCACTCACCACCAAACGTCCTGCATCCTGATAACAGATCCATAACATCCACCTCAGCTCACCACCTGCTACTCAGCCATCCCACGTCTTCCCGTCGACTGTGGTCCGTCAATTGCCTTCACCTCAATATCTATTAAGTCCTGCCTACTTTCTCTACATGATGTCCTCCAACCCGTCCCGCAGCTCCAAATCCTCTTCAACCAACGCCCTCAAACGCCTGACCCACGAACTCTCCGACCTGCAATCCTCACCCTGCGAATCAGTCCTCCACCTTGGCCCGGCGACTGACGAAGACCTTTTCCAATGGGAAGCCGTGCTCAAAGGCCCCAAAGACCACACATCCCCTTACCACGCCGGATTATGGCTTCTCTCGATCTCAATTCCACCTACCTACCCCCTCGCACCTCCCAAGATACGCTTCGTCACGCCGATATGCCATCCCAACGTACACTTCCAGAGTGGAGAGATCTGTCTGACACTGCTGTCCGGCGAACACTGGGCGCCCACGTACACGCTTAGCACGACGATGGGCGCGATTCAGCAGCTCCTAAGTTCTCCCGGTCTAGATAGCCCGCTAAACGTGGACATTGCCAACCTATATAGAGAGGACGACACGGTTGGCGCGGAGAGCCTAGTCAGGTTCTGGACTGGGGAGAAGAGGTGGGCAGGTGAAGGCAAAGCCGGGTGGATAACGGAACGGCGGCCAGGCACGGGAGGGCATCTCGGACTGTAACGAAGATGTGCAGGCGACTTCAGGGCTGCGAATGTGACTTCGAGTCTGACTTGATTGTGTTTGCCTTATCTGGTCCTGGGCTGGGATACCCTGTTTTCCTCTACATTGCGAAGCGAAGCGACGAGTTTTATGTGGTCTGGTTTGGCGTTTATCACTGAAGCTTCTTGCATTTTATTCTACTACCTCTACTACTTCTCCCCTTCGAACTTGGTCCTGCTACCTCTCTAGCGCAAGGCCGAAGCAATACTGTGACTACTAGACGAAGCCTGTGGTTGACTTGAAAGGAACAGGTTTGAAGACGGCGGAGTCGAGAACGGTTGAAACTAAGCGGCAGCCAACGCCTTTCCCCTATCAACGATCCTCGTCCATTGGAGAAGCAGCAGCGGGCAGATTCATGTACCTTTCGAGACTACGCCCCGTCAGCGAAAGAGATCGTCATCAATCGGCCTCCGCCAATCTGTCAACAGACTGGGAACCTCTTGCATCGTTACTATATCTGTGGGATATCGACCTCGTAAAAGGTTCTTGGGCCCGGAAGGTATCACTAGGATTATTTTGTCCACTGTAGAAGGCGCTATTCGCGATATCTACAGAACTGAATTCAGAACTGAATTCATAACAAAGGACTGCTCTGGGCCAGATTGTGCAAATGTCTCCCGAGTATAGGTCGCAGAAGAGGCTCATTAGGCTTAGGTAAGCTCTTGATCCTCGGATCTACAGCAAAGAGCGCCTGGTGCAGCCTAAGGGCCACTAATTCAGGCCTACTAGCTTACTAGCCGTCCCTGGCCGTGCTGCTTGCTTCTCCGATCTTCGTGCCTGTTTTGGACTATTCAAACATGTCAGATGTGAAACTATCCTTTATCCTCTGAGGACCTACCTAGACTACAAGTTCTTCACGATGGCTGCTCAAAGTAGTATGCATAATCTTACCACCCTGATCAAACGGTATGCACTGTTTCGTTGTTGAGGGACTACCCCGTTCCATGAGCACATGTTCAATGCGCCATTGAGACACCTATCGACTAACAACTCTCTCCGACCAGGCTCGAAGCCGCAACTTCTAGGCTCGAAGACATCGCAACTTCAGTAGATGGCTCTCTAGGTCCTACGAATGGCGTGCCCGCTGCGGCCGGCGCAGCTTCGACAGAGGTAGCCGCTACCCCTGAAGCAGCCGCACCTCCAGAGCCTTTACCAAAGTTCGTCGAAGCCTTTGACCAGATCATTGAGGAAGATATCGTTGCGTTTGTCCAAGCAGCCGGAAAGATTGGTGGTCTGGTGGAACAGCAGGTCCGTCATCGCTGTTACCAACACTTACATCACTGACAAGCGCAGGCCAAAGCAGTCAAGGAAGCATTCGAAGCTGAACGAACATATCTACTGGTGACGTCCAAAGCCAAAAAACCCGATCCACAACCACCTGAGCTGATGACTGAGCTCCATCGACATACCTCGACCGTAGACGAAATCCGAGAAGCCAATCGTCCCTCTCCACTGTTCACCCATCTCAGCGCCGTCTCCGAAGGTATCGTCGCATTGGGGTGGATTGTCGAGAAGAGGCCTGGTGATTTTGTGACGGATACCCTTGGAGGCGCACAATACTACGGCAACAAGATACTTAAGGAGTATAAGGACAAGTATGGGAGACCACGGATGTATGCAGCGTCGATTGACTGACAGCCTTTACAGGGACAAGTCACACGTCGAGTATATCCAGGCGTACTACAAGATCTTCCGCTCACTCTCTGCATATGTCAAGGAACACTTTCCCACTGGTTTGACATGGAACAATAAGGACGGGCTCGATGCAGTTGAGGCTCTCAAACAGATACAGGCTGGCGCCGCACCTCCGAAAGCAACGGGTGCTGGCGGAGGCCCAGCTCCTCCTCCACCGCCGCCACCTTTGCCCAAGTTCGACGATGACGGTCCTCCACCTCCACCTATGCCACCTTCAGGTGGTGCATCGCAAGGAGGGGATATGACTGCGGTTTTCGAGCAACTGAATCGAGGGTCTGCCATCACAGCGGGACTGAAGAAGGTGGATAAATCGCAAATGACGCACAAAAATCCATCGATCAGAGCTAGTTCTACTGGACTGCAGCGATCAGATTCAGGATCATCAGCCGGGCGTGGCAAATCACCCTTGCCAAACAAGAAGCCCGAGAGCATGAGGTCTAAGAAGCCTGGACGAAAGGAGCTCGATGGTACCAAATGGATTGTCGAGAACTTTGAAAACAATCAGTCGGAAGTGATTGAGATTTCGGCTGAACTGAATCAGAGTATCCTGATCTCAAAGTGCAACAAATGTGTCTTGAAGGTCAACGGCAAGGCCAACGCGATTTCTATCGACAATTGCAATGGCCTCTCAATACTAGTGGATTCGCTAGTGTCAAGTTTGGATGTTATTAAAGCGACAAAGTTTGCAGTTCAAGTCGACGGAGTAGTGCCGACTTTGCTGCTCGATCAAGTGGACGGTGCTCAGATCTATTTGTCGAACGAGAGTTTGGCGACGGAGATCTTCACCAGCAAATGCAGTGCTTTGAATGTCGTTTTGCCTCCAAAGGAAGACTCGGATGAAGACAGCAAGGAGCTGGCTTTGCCCGAACAAATCCGGACTGTGGTGAAGAATGGAACGTTGGTCAGCGAGATTGTGGACCATGCAGGTTGAAAGGACATGTCTTTACTGTACCGTTCGAGTGTGTATCATTAGCGATTTGGGTCTCAGTTGAGTCCATAGACTGGCTGAAGAGGTGGGAAGAGTTCAGGAGCTCTACGGGGGGAGTTGTGATCTTTCGTCTTGGTCACTGCAAGGCTGAGCCACATGCCGAAATGATTGGCCACTCCAGACTTCTACAACCACCCGCCTAGTATCAAATACGAGTCCTCAACCCTCCCATGCACTACTCCGTATAATCTTCTCAATTGAAAGGCTCGTCCTAAGTTTTGCTCGACTGTATCTATCTCGCGAGGAGAGAACACATGGTTGAAGAGTACAGAACGTGTCATAGCATATAGGCCTCCCGCTGGTGGCTATTGCTCGACCAAGATCATACAATCAAAACGACCAAGATTTCAGACTCTTATTAGACCCTGTCGGACTCTCTGACGACCAGAGACAGTCACTGAATCAGTCGGAGGGGAGTTCAGGCCGACTCATCCAAGACATCAAGAAGAGTCGGACCATCACATCATACTGCTCGATACCATTTATCCACCAGTCCACGTGTCCCCAAGAGAAACAAACATGACACCGTCCACTTTGCCATCAGATACGAAGGTGAAGACGAAGACGAAGGCAAAGACCGTCAAGACACGCATCCTCCTCCTCTCTGACACTCATTCTTCCCTCCCTTTTCCCGCCGACCACGACGTGGAAGGCAAAGTCCCCTTCCACCACCCCTTGCCCTCTGCCGACGTGCTCATCCACACCGGCGACCTGACCATGACCGGGTCTCTGTCTGAGCATCGTGCCGCCGTCCAGCTCATCCGCTCGATCGACGCGCCGCTCAAAATCGTCATCCCCGGAAACCACGACCTCACGCTGGACCGCGACTACTATGCCAAGTACCATGATCTGCACGCCTCCTTCGCAAAGTACTCGGACGAGGTTCTCGATGGGATCCAGGATATGTACTGTGGGAGCGAAGCCCGCGCCGCGGGGATTCGGTACATGGTGGAAGGAACCGCGAGTTACAAATTAGACAACGGTGCAAGATTGAATGTGTACGCTTCGGCGTGGCAGCCGGAGTTTTGGAATTGGGCATTCGGGTACGCGCGGGATGTCGATCGATTCAATTTTACTACTCACGTTATCCGTACGGAGAATGCAGAAGAGAGCAAGAGCAAGAGCAAGAGTAAGCCACCACCAGAGAATCCTGTGCCGGACTTTGACGACAGCGAGAACGCCGTGGATGTCATGCTGACTCACGGTCCGCCCATGGGCATCTTGGACCAGACGATGCACAACAACAGTGAGAGTGTGGGCTGTGAGCATCTCCGTCGTGCAGTGCAACGGTGTCGGCCGCGTCTGCATTGTTTCGGGCACATTCATGAGGCGTGGGGCGCGTGCAGGAAGATGTGGGATGTCGAAGATGTTGATGTCGACGACGAGGATGATGGTGATGGTGGTGGTGGAGAAGGACTTTCTAAGGGCGAGACAATCGTCGACCCTGGCTCCTACGATAGCCTGGTCGACCGGATGGGCGCATACGTGGACGCTACGGATCTCGAGCACGGCAAAGAGACGCTGTTTGTCAATGCGAGTATTATGAACATAAGGTACAGGCCGCTGAATGCGCCGTGGGTCGTGGATTTGGAGTTGCCTGTTGCTGATGAGGATGGTGATGATGTTGGTGACGGCCAATGAAGGAGAATAATCCAAGCGGACTGGACTGGGAGAAACGGTGTATGTTGAGGACCTGTGCCAGACGCTGGGCAATCAGCCTTTGAAGTCCTACAGGAGGGCCGAGCCAGACGCGAGTGAATGAGGGCTATGACACTCAGAGACGCTGTCACTCAGCCAAAAAACAAAGGTCAGCCTAGAGCATCGATCAAAAGGGCTGTATAAGGTAGGTTCTGTTCCACCATGGCCCAAACAACAACATGGACCGAGGTAAGCGGATTCTGGCGAAACAGTCTTCGAGTGTCAGAGGCCCACGCTCGGACTTATGGCCTTATGGAGGTATACTCGGGGAACAAGAGGGTGTTCGTCGAGCGCTACTCGTAGCGGCATGGGGCGAAGATGGAAGGCGTTTAGAGAAGCTACTATGAGTGACTGCATGACATATCGAGTACATAGCGGAATGTACCTACCACGTGGGAGCGCTTTGCAAGGACATGATATCAAGTGAGGCTGGGGAGGGCCGGCATAATAGGCATGAGGGAAAAGCAGGCGGAATATGGCGTAATGGAAGTTTCCTGGTGTAGCGCCCTAGATCGAATATGCTTCTAAAGAAGGCTTGTCTTCGGTGCATTGCAGTGTGGCCTTGAGTTCAGCAAGAAAACAGGATGGCACTCATGGATGGATCAGTATCAATATCAGACCATTTGTTCAGATTGACTTGGTTATGGACAAATGCCTGGTGTTACCTGAACCCGATCAGCCATGCGCCAATTATCAGCCGCAAGACCAAAGCTCTGACAGCTCAGGGACATTCAAGACGTTCTTCGGTGCAGAATGTACGGATTTTCTATATAAGAGTAGCCTCCAATTTGGTAAGTATTAATGGTTTAGCCGCACATAATTTCCTGTTGGACACAAATCAGCTACTGGAAGGAGGATCATCTGTTAGGTGCAATCGACTTACCGGGAAATTGGCCCTGCCTCCCATGGACACGACCGGTCCACCACTCATTCTCGTTCTGTGTTCTCGTCACGATCTCGATGACATCTCCAGTCATGAAACTCAGATCACCCTCCGCTTGAGCCTCGTAATCGTATAATGCCGTCACGGTCTCTGCCCCTGGGACACCGCTTAATCGACTCGGCTTGGGCTTTGGTGGCGGAGGTTTGCCTTTTGCCGCAGCTGCCGCGCCCAAAGCCGGACTACTAGGCAGACTGCTTGCTGATCCGACTGGAGAATATGGTGGAGGGGGATTAGCCACGCCATCCTCTGGGTTCGCCGATTTCCTGTAGGATGAAAATGATGACTTGCCGGCTTCGGCCTCTTTCGCTTTTGCCGACGCACTGTACTTGGACACACCACGTTGTGTCTTGATGCCGCCAGTGGATTTGAAATGGACGATTGAGAGAGCTTCGGCTTGCTCCTGTACATCGCCGCGCTTCATTTCGAAAGCTTCCTCGATATCCAAGGTCAGATTGAAGTAGCCAATATTGATGCCCTGCATCTTCTCGTGGAGGGTGTAGAAGACGTTCAATTGCATGTAATAGAAAGATTGGAAGAGTGGACGGATGAATTCGGCCTCCAGGGCGAAGAGCTTGGGTAATTCGTCCTTGAGCAGATTGTTGAAGTATTCGTAGTCTTGCGTGGCCTGTTCGACATCGTTTTCTGCCTTGAACATGGCCTTTTCATCCTTCAAAGTCTTGTCCTTTTTATCTTGCAGCCTTTTCAAGGTGGCTCGGTGGCGGTCGTAGTCTAGTTGTTTGTGCTGACGCTTGACCGACACTTTCCGGATGACCTTGATCACCTCCAATAATTGATCGGCTGGAGCTATTACTCGTTGTTCAATCATTTCCAGCTCCGGTTTCAATGTCGCTTGTAATTCTCGGACGATGCCTTCGTATTCTTCGCACGCGCGTATGCCTTCAGGGTTCCCTTCTGGAATCAAGGAGTTGGGATCGGACACACGACCGGATATAGGTTTGTAGATTTCTTGGATGGCCTGCGAAAATTCGATCTGGTGGTTCAACATGCCTGCACGTCGTCAGCATTCTATATGCACAAATAGTCTTCACTACGAGCGTACCATTGATGGCGTCGAAGTACTTTTTAGACTCATCGTGCAATTTCTTGGTCTCGCTCTCCAGCTCAGCAAAGCGCCTTTCTGCATCAATGTAGACCGCATCTTTGGTGTTCTCGCCGATGTTGAAGCGCTGCTTGAATTGTTGCGGCGCTCGAGTTATACTTTTGGTGAATCCTTTTACACTCATTGTCTCTGCTAGCTGCCTGCTCCTCCTTCAGATGTGGCTCTCCCTTGCAAAGACGGAGACCGTTGAGGCTGTTGAGGGTTCTCAAGAGTCCACCCTTCCTCAGTGGACGCAGATCACAGTGTGGTGACCAAGAACTGAACGTATTGATCTGAGGCTCGATGGTGGTGTTAGGTCTTGCGACGGCGGTGTCGGATGAGAGAATTGGAGGGGTGATAGGGATTGGAGAAGCCTGGCGCAGGGATCAGCACAGCAAATGAACGCCTGTGTGCCTGTCGCAAGTGCCTATCCAAGAACGATGACGCACTACGGCTATGACCGGGACAGATAGATGGTGGGTGGGTGGCTGAGTAGCTTGGCTTGGGTCACCTTACACAATGGAGAGGTGGGAGGTTTCTGGCGAGAGAAGGGAGGTTTGCTGGAATAAGAAAAAGTGAATATTGACTGCTATTGTTGGCCTCTTGAGGTTCAAAGGTCGAAGATGAAGACGTGCTTACTGGCGGACACGCAGGAGAAGTGGCAGATGTGCAGCTTGCAGTGGGCTTGCTAGAGAATACACGAGGATGACACCCACCCAACACCCGTGGAGGAGAGCTGATTACCTAATCTAAGTCTGTCACGTGGTCTGTCTTTCGGTGCGGATTTGACTTGCCACTTCGGCCGAATCTTATCAGATCAAAACTTGGCCTGCATCTCTTTTTCGCCTTCCACCATTATCCACCTCACAGCTTCATCCATCACAACTTTCCATCTTCCATTCTGCTTGTCAATTATAGTCAGCTGGCCTGACGAACAAAGCATCACAATGCCAGGATCAACCATTTCGATCGTTAGACAGGCTTGCAGAGTCTGCTCTCAACGCCGCCCATCCTCAAGCATAATCGCCAGACCCGCATCCATCGCTGCTCCGCGTCTCGTTCAACGCCGCAACTATGTCTCCGAATCGAAGCCTTCCCAAGCTCAAGTTGCAGACGTCGAGTCCGCCATCAAGGCAGACCAGAAAAAATTCATCCAACAGAGCGGAAATCTCCCGTCGCAGGTGAAGATGCCAGGAACCGAGATGACTGCGGACACAATGATGAGCCCTGCTGCGGGCATCCTCAAGCAGGCCACCGTCATGGACCAAGGCTCTCGACCTATTTATTTGGACGCGCAAGCCACAACTCCTGTCGATCCCAGAGTCCTCGACGCCATGCTCCCTTTCCTCACTGGTCTTTACGGAAATCCTCATTCCCGAACGCACGCGTATGGATGGGAAAGTGAGAAGGCTGCAGAACAAGCAAGAGAGCATGTCGCGAGCTTGATTGGAGCCGATCCAAAGGAAATCATTTTCACGAGCGGTGCAACCGAAAGTAACAATATGAGCATAAAGGGTGTGGCCAGATTTTTTGGGAGATCGGGCAAAAAGAAGCACATAATCACTAGCCAGACCGAGCATAAATGCGTTCTCGACAGCTGTCGCCATCTACAAGATGAAGGATTTGATGTCACTTATTTGCCCGTCGACTCGAGCGGGTTAATTGACCTGAAGCAACTTGAAGAAGCCATCAGGCCTGAAACTGCTCTGGTCAGCATCATGACTGTCAATAACGAAATTGGTGTTATTCAGCCAATGAAAGAAATTGGCCAACTGTGCCGAAAAAAGAAAGTTTACTTCCACACAGACGGCGCCCAAGCGGTCGGCAAAATTCCTATCGATGTCAACGAATGGAACGTCGATTTGATGTCCATCTCCAGCCACAAAATCTACGGTCCCAAGGGCATGGGTGCCTGTTATGTCAGAAGACGACCTCGTGTCAGACTCGACCCTATCATCAGTGGTGGTGGTCAAGAACGAGGACTTCGCAGTGGTACTCTCGCGCCTCACCTCGTGGTAGGCTTTGGTGAAGCATGCCGAATTGCCAAAGAAGAAATGGAGGTAAGTCATATCATCGTATAGCCACGTTTTTTTTTGTTTCATGATTATAACCATGCTATAAAACATGCATGGATTTCTGAGCGTTTGACCACGCCTTGATTATCATAGCAGGGGTAATGATTATGTTTTGAGTTCCTCTTGGTTGTCATCGTTGAGCTCGTTTTAAGCGACATGACTAATGAGTTTCATTTCTAGTACGATTCGAAGCGCATTGCCTTCCTGTCCAAACGGCTGACAGACGGGCTGTTGTCAATGGAGCACACGTCCTTGAATGGCGACCCATCCCGACGGTATCCAGGCTGCGTCAACGTCTCTTTCGCCTACGTTGAAGGAGAATCATTGTTGATGGCGCTCAAGGACATTGCACTGTCGTCCGGCAGTGCTTGTACTTCTGCATCTCTGGAGCCAAGCTACGTCCTTCGAGCCCTCGGCAACAGTGACGAGAGTGCTCACAGCAGTATTCGTTTCGGTATTGGACGTTTCACCACGACCAGCGAGATTGATTATGTTCTCAAAGCCGTCCGTGAGCGAGTCACCTTCCTGAGAGAGTTAAGCCCCTTGTGGGAACTCGTCCAAGAAGGCGTCGACTTGAACACTATCGAATGGAGTCAACATTAGTACTAGCCACGTTACCAGTGGTGGATGACGTTGGTACATGATGCTTCTTGGTCAATTGTACAGACATTCAGTCAAAGCCAATCGTTTCGGAGGTTTAGCCTTCAGTGTCAGTCTCTCACCATCACTGGTTGGCTTCTCAACATGATGTTATTGGACATTACAAATGGGCAGTCCTGGCGGGATCTCTAAATCCATAGCCCCGAATCATATTTTTGATACCCCGTCCTTGCTTGGTTGCGTCCCATGCGTCGGTCGTTCTTTCAAAGTTGAACATATTTGTGATGAGCTTTTTGAGTGGGATGGTGCCGGCTTCGAGGACATCCATGGCGACTTGGTAATCCCCGGATTTGTATCTGAATGCACCATGCATATGCAGCTCCTTTTCACTCATGGCGACAATGGGGAAGTTGATGACAGGTTTGCCGAGTCCAGTCTGGACGCAGGAGCCTCCTGGACGAAGAACGTGGACTGCGGTGAAGATCGAACTCTCTGCCCCTGACGCCTCGATCACAGCATCGGCGCCCAATCCCAGGTCGTTGTCGTGGATGATTCGAGCAGCATTCTCTTCGGGTGAAGCATCCAAGTCTGGCTTGAAAGTGCTGCATGTGTTGAAGCTGCTCGCGAACTCGAGCTTGTGGGCTAGGATGTCTACAGCAACAATCTTTTTGGCTCCGAACGTTCGAGCAACAGCGCCACACACCAAACCAATCGTTCCCGAGCCAAATATTACCACACTTTGACCCGGTCTGATATTGACCATTCGCACGGCGTGCGCCGCAACGGCAAGTGGCTCGGCGAGCACACCTTCCTGCAGACTCACGCCAGCTGGCAGCTTGTAGCAGAAGTCGGCCGGAAGTTTGTAATATTTGGTCAAACAGCCTGGAGTATCGGGCGGACAAGCTGCGAACTTCATGTCCGGGCAGAGGTTGTAGAAGCCTTCCTTGCACCGTATGCATGAGCGACAAGGCCTTCCAGGTTCGATGGCAACATTGTCGCCAGGCTTGAGGTGCTTGACAGCAGATCCGACAGCGTAAACTGTGCCCGAGGCTTCATGGCCCATCACCAGGGGCTTGGAGTCGGAGACGTATTTCCCGTTAATACCTCCATGATTCCAGAAGTGGACCTGAACAAAGTCAGCCTCGCCGAGCAGTTCCATCATTGTGAATACTTGCATCGCTTCCGCACACTCCTACAAACTTGATTCGTACAATCGCGTCTGTCACATCTGTGATTGTTGGCTCTGGTGTATCTTCGATTCGAGCCTTTCCTGGACCATACAAGAATACTGAGGGGTTCTACTCCGCTTCAGCATACAGTACTCCCTTTTCCGTGGACCATCCTCTCACATACAGTTGGTGCAGCCATGGTTGGGACGTTGGATTTGTGTCAATCAGGAGCTCGTAGGTTTTGATTTGATATGGGAGCCGACTGAGGAGTATTTCCTGAATATGCAGACATCTTTGCAACGCCATCATGATGGATTTGCATGTCTGCTTTGGATCACTGCGTCTGATGATCAGCAATGTGCATATCCGGCCCAAGTCTGTCCGGGATGTTGATTGGAATTGAATGCTGGTGAATGCTGAGATTTGTCTGACAACCTTGAATCATGGAGGAGGACGAGCACCGATGTGGAAGACGGCTCGACAGCAACTTGTGGAAAGGGGGAAAAGGACCACAGTCTGACAGAGACATATTCACAAGTACCCTTGATTCTACACGCTTTTCGTGAGCTGGCCGTGTGTCAGACAGTTGCCGATTGATTGCAGGAACACCTGCGGCAGGCGTACAAACCTGTGGGATTGGACAGAAAATTCATTGTCAGACAGACGTGATCTGTCAGCTTTTCTCGGCCCAAGTCTCGCCGTCATCTCTTTTCTCCCGTCGACAACGACATCTTCGCCAGAAATACCTGCCCTCCTCAGACACTTTCTGATCCTCGAGCTTTTGCTCAAGAGTCTCGCAAGTATGAGCAGTGCTTCTCCTGAAAGCTCTTCGTCGGAGCACAGAAGTCCGACAGTGTAAATGCCAATGCCTCCCCACTCCCACGGCTACATGTCCCCGGAACTGACAATGTATCCAGGTGCTACCTCTGCCGCCAACGCAAAACAAAATGTGATCGTACCTTGCCCAGATGCGGCTTCTGTGTCAAGGCGAAAGTCGAGTGTCGATATGTCGCCAGGCCAAAGAAACGTGGCCTTCGAGCGGGCTATGTCTCCCAGCTCGAGACTCGAATTGGTACTTTCTGGCATTCGACTACAGCAGCATCCCGTACACGGCTAACACAACCTCAGAAAACCTCGAGGAGCAATTGGCAAGTCTAAAACAGCAACAGCAACATCGGCCGCCGTCCATGGAATTTGCTGCAGCTGCTATGCCAACGCCTACCCCGGGACCAGTAGCGACGCCAACGCCTGGGCCAAATCAGGTTCCACCTACTACACTCTCACCACACAATCCTCCGTTTGCCTCCCCTGCCGCTTCTATAGCGAGCACCATCCGAGAGCGCCAGCACAAACACACCGACTCCGACGCCGCCGTGGCCGACCTCTCCACCCTGCCGCACGAGTACATGCACACCCTCGTCGACCTTTGGTTCAAAGAGAACCAACCCTGGCTACCCATCCTGAGCCGACACTCGATCCAAGCCGCGCTCGACACCCTGCCCCACCCGCTCACCTACATTCCAGACATGGTGCTCAAAGCTGTGATTGCCGTCCAGATCGCTTACTCCAGCCAAGCCATTTGTCTAGGCTACAACGGACGCTACCGTCTCTCGCAATACCTGCGCAGCCAAGTCATCAATGAAGCCTTTTCCAAACCCTCGCCCAACTCATTGCAAGCGCTCGTCGTCATCGCCATCCTCGACTACGGCTGCGACAACATCCCCAGCACATTCAGCCTGCTCTCCGTGTGCCGGAGGATGTGCGAGAACATCGGCCTCTTCCGCAAACTGCTCAACCAAATGGCCCTGCAATCGCCGGCCCAAATCGGCCCGCCCGCCGTCGGGTCAAATACAGGCGACGAGCTCGCCATCCCGCTGACATGGGCGGTGCTCGCTCTCGACGCCGTCTCCACGCTCGGAATATCCTGGCGCGACGTGTCCGCCGCGTTGGTCGACCACTTGTCCAGCGTCGCGTACATCTCCACGCCCGATCTGAGGGATAGTTACCGCAACCACATCCACCTGTGCGCAATTGGCTTGCAGCCCCTGCACACGTTTATCCACGAACATGAGAAAGGTATGTACGACGGAAGGTTGAGTGATGCGTACGCCACGTGCGACGAGATATACAACAATCTAATGAGTTACGGCCGGAGCCAGAGCAGTACGCACTACACGCTTCTCGCGGACGGGCTGATTGATTTCGATCCCAACCTTGTGCTGACGAGTATACTGGCACACGCGAGTGTCATCATATTGTATTCGCGGGTTGTGGAGTTTGAATCGCTCGCCGGTGGGAACACGAATGTGAATGGGAACACCAACGGAAACAGGAATGGTAACGGAAACGGCAGTGAGGTCCCACTGCAGCGGTGTTTGCAGGCCTGCGAAGATATCGTGTACGCACTGCGTGGTATAAGCGATGCGGATGCGGAATTGAGTTCGCCGCTGCTGGTGAGCGTGCTGTTCTGCGCCGCAAGGTTCAAGTTGATTGCGTACCGGGCCATGGAGGTGGCCAGGGAGCCTCTTTTCGACACGCTGATGCATGGGATCAATATGTGCGGACGGCGGTGGGCGGTCGCCAGAAGGATGGATATTGTCCTGCGCGCCGCGATTGTCGAGGTCGATACGAATAACGCGAGTCATCAGGACGTGCCGGCGCAGGTGCCGGTGAACTTTTGGGATGTGAAGAAGAGTCATCTTGATATCTCGGAGGAATTGAAGGAGTGGGTAGATGGGTACAAACATGCGTTGTATGTCGGAGCCTTGAATGGGCCGTACTCGGTATAATGACACCGAAGGAATGGACTTTTCTTTTCATTTCTTTTCATTTTTAATTTTTTTAAAAAGCGCATCGATAGATACACGTAGCTATAACCGTGCAAAGTCTAGGTGTCGTTGCGTGGTAGAAGTGTCTACTGAATAAGGTAGTTAGTCAACAACCCAGATGGACCTTGGGCGGATTGCTTCGTGATGGTCTGTATGGCTGACTAATCATTTGGGAAGGGCAGTACCGAGATTGACGGCCGTTTAAACTTCAGCCTCTTCGCGATACGCGGCCGCGGTTGTGGCGCCGAAACTCTGTCTGAAGGTTTTATCCATATACAGTCGTTTTGCGGACGACTTGAGGCAGGGATAGTAATAATTAATGGATGGGCGAAACAACGTGCATAATATGTGAATTTAGAGGAAAATCGCGAAACAGTCGTTGCTTTGTTTACTCCATGTTGGTGGAATGGCAGGCGAGTAGCTGTGCTGTGCTGTGCTGGGGCAATCATGGCAACAGGTCCCGAGGAGAAGAAGTAAAGAAAACGGATCATTCGGCCGCGAGACTTGGTTCCTTCGCATTCGTATCAACTCCGCGGAAATCCACGAGTGGTCCTAGAAGAAGGAAACTCAGTTAAGAGAGAGGCTACCGTAGGGTCCAGTACTCAGGAGTCAGGCCGGCATCATGGAATGCCGAGCTTACTGTCACCCAGGGATAATTGCCAATACTGTACCATAGTATCTCGAGTCTCGACCTATTGGGTGTGCACTGTGCTGGCTCCATCAGCTCGGTTTCGGGTTTTGCGGCGACGCTGGGCACAAAAATAGGGGCCACGGGGCCCAGCCCGAGCGGTAAGTATGGTACAAGCACAAAGAGGTGTTGCTAGGTGCCTCGTGCGAGAGCAAGCAAAGCAAGCAATAATCCCCTTTCCCTTTGCAAGGATTCGAAACCCGGCCAAAAAACGTGCGGAAAACGTGCTACCTCCCCTCCCTCCCCCCCCCTAAGGCGGAGCCATAACGGCTATACAAAAAGACAATATACTTGAGTCTTGTCGTGTTCCACAGCCTGTACTGGGCCTGGGCCATGCCGGGAAATATCCAGCAACAGCCAGATTTGGCGGTCCGTGGGGTCACGTTCTTACCGAGTTTCTAACCTAGTCGTACTGTGATACGGGAATTCTGGCCACGATAGATCATAGGGGACTTGGCTGGCCGTTTTCGGTACATGACGGAGGTCACCAAGCTGGTTGTAGCTTAGTCGTGTCCGAATTCGAAGACCGAAAACCCCAGCCGTGGTAAGGCGTGAGTAACTGGTGGTAAGGTACTAACGCTCGTTAACGGTCAATCGAGGCCATGGGCCATTATTGTGGTTTGTGCTGAGAATGATCCTTGCGTCGAAGGCTCGAGTCTCGGATATGGCCTTGGCAGGCCGTCATACGTCTTGGTAAAGGCTCGATGGCTGCTGTGTACTTACCTAGTAGGTGGACGGTGCATGTTGCGTGTGACTTCATAACCACGCTCGTAACGAGTACGAGTGTACTGTGGTAGTTCTGCTATTGGGGCATCACGAGGACCCTTGTAGATCGCGGTCTGGAATCTCGTCATCGTCAGCGTCGAGAACCCTGTATACCCAAGAAGGTACACAATAGATGACGAAAGACCCGACTTTGGCGGGCAAAAGTGATTTCAGTCCCCAAGCCAGCCCCAAGCACGAAGAAGTGGGAGACACCCAAGACATTTTCGCTTGGCCTGGCCTGGCGAGAATCGAGATCGAAAGGAATACGAGGTCCCGCGTACTTTCGAGAAGGGGTGTCCAAGCGTCGAAACGAAAATTTCTTGGACTTTTGGACTGGGACCGTGCTTAAGCAATTACGTGATTGACAGGTTGAGCAAAAATACAGTTTGAGGTACTTCTGAGAACGATGAAGAAAAGAATATCGAGAGTAGTAACTAGCAGGAAGGTGTCCCAATGTAGGGCCACCTGACAAAAAGCCGTTCGAGAGAACAAAGAGTGCCTTGCACGCAGCCTTGTCGCCTCGCAGTTACATAGTACTTTGGTATCCGTAGTTAACAAACATACCTTTTTATTGTACAAGGCTAACTGCTGTGGCGACAGGGGTGGTACAGTCCGAGATTATCTATCCACTCGCCGCTCCAACAGGCCAGTACAAGTAGATATACAGCCCACAAAGGGGGATACAGTAGGGCTAACACAGGTGTCTCTTGTAGGCATGCTGTCCTAATTTCAGCAGGATTAACTGAGGGCAGTCAAGCGAACAGACGCCACCGCAGTTGCATACCTAGGTAGTACAATATCCGTGTCAACTAGTCGTACCAAGTACAAGTACGAGTACTAGTAGTAGACAATTTCATTGTCCAATGTCCATACATTTTTAGAGCAGCTGTCAGCAGAAACTTGACAGACGACAAAACAGAATGTAAACACATACTATGTAGCGACTGGGTGGCGACCAGAGAGAAATTCTTGATCAGAGATGATGAGAGTAATCTTATTACTGTATTGCGTCTATATGTCGCAACTGGTTCTATCAATCCCATGCTTTTCAAGACGCTGGTGCTTTATCATGCATGCAGTTTTCGCCCGAACCCCAAACGTTTAACGCCTCAAGGTGTGCCGTAGCCGCTGTACCTTTTACGCCCAAATCATCCATCATAATGTCACACACTCCGCACGGTCGCCCTTTGAATTTAATCATAAGACCAGACCATTTCTGTCGGGAGGTGTTGTAGCACGTTGAAATCGACGCCGTGTTGTCTGGTGCAAACAGCGACGACATCGAAATCGGCGGCCAATTCCGAGGGGTTGAAGGCATCGTCTTCGAGCTTCTCCATCCACGGGACGGCCTCTTGCGACACCAGAGGGTCATAGAATGCCAGCCTGTCGCAGCCGCTGTTCTGAAGCTCGTTTGCGAAGTCGATGGCCGGTGAGTGCGAGAGGACGGACTGCCCAGGCTTGAAGCCGACGCCGACCACGAGGACCCTTGGGCGCAGGTCGGTTGATGCAAGAGTCGACGAGCAGCAGTGGGCGTGGAGTTCTCTTGCCAGTTTGAGCGGGCGTTCTCTCATGATCTTAGTCGATTGCTCCAAGACAGGTAGGTTGGGGCATGTCTGGAGGAGATATGACGGGTTGACGGGGATACAGTGACCACCAACTCCCAGACCGGGACGGAAAGCCTGGAAACCATAAGGCTTAGTGGCAGCGGCGTCGATAACCTCGTGAGGGTCCAGGCCAAGTGTCCGGCAAGCATCGCTGACCTCGTTGGCGTAGGCGATGTTGATCATTCGATAGCAGTTCTCGAACAATTTGGTCATTTCTGCGATTTCGGGCCTGGAAACAGGGACGACATGGTTGAACACTGTGGAGTATAGGGCCTCGATGACCTCCAGTGCTTGTGGCGTGAGGCCTGAAATGATCTTGGGAATGTCACAGGCTGCTGGGAAGGTGCGTCCAGGATCAACTCTCTCTGGTGACATGCCGCAGTTGAAGTGTTGTTGGACAGAAGAGAAGAGTTGGCGAGTCGTACCGACCGAAACGGTACTCTCGATGACAATGGTGCTACCTGGTTTGGCATGACGGAAGACTGTTGATAGTGCTGACTTAAGGTATGACACGTCGACGGAGTGGTCTGCCTTCATCAAGGTGGGTACTGAGATGAGAAAATGCGCAGCCTGGTCAAGGGCCGTCTCGTCGGTGGTGAGGGTCATGCGCTTTTCACCCGCATACTTTGTGCGCAAATCCTTGATGCGAGCTTCGGAGATATCAAAGCCAATGGTATGGTGTACGTGGCTGAACTCTCGAAGGAGAGCTTCTCCGACAAAACCCACGCCGACGATGGCAACCTTTCCGAGGGTAGAGGACACCATGATGAATGCTTGAGGAGAATAGCAGATTCACTTGGTGGTCAAGGGGAAACGAGCAAGGTAAGTCAATGAGCAGACTGGACTGACGACGGCTGTTGAGGAGGTTTGAGGATACTCAGACTTGGCCCCCTTATATACCTCTTGTCCTCATACTATGCTTCACATGGCAGCACAGAAAGATGCGAGACGTCCCTCCACTTGATAGACTGAAAGAGTGAGACTGTTCTCCGTTTTCCACTGGCCGAACCATTTCCCGAATTATTGGCAAAGTCTTCCACCGTCTAGACACCTCTCAAGAAGGCAAGAGTCTCCATTACTCCCTTTCAGTCCGTTTCCGTTTACACGAGGAGAGTACAGTCAGTCGACTCACAACTCTAAGCGAGCAGGTGCTAGTGAGGAGTGGGGGCTCTAGAATACTGACTGATACCATATTGGGCTCGACAAAGAGAACCGAATGGGAAGGACATCCGTCGGACTGGAAAGAATATCGGTCTCGGCCTGGTGCTCAACCTGAAAGAGACTCGGACAGCACCGAGAATACGAATCTGGTATGAGACGGGACCCGCGAATGCCTCGATCAGAGGCATTCCGAGCCTAGAATGATGTCGAATAGTACCAACCTGGAGGATCCGCGCGATGGGCGAAAAGGAGATGGGCAGGCTGACAGAGGCCCTAGGTCTGACGGCACAGGTTCTTCTGAATCCGCACAATCAGAGTGCGCAATGTGTGCGACCGTTGCTAAAGCGTACTGTCAGACAGTCAGGAAGTCTATGCCGGCCTATGACTGCATCCGCACTTACCTGACCATGACCGTGTGTAAGGATATCCCAAATTATACTGGTATAGGCGTGCTATCGACGCACGAGCCGCAACGCCGCACGGACGGCCCCGTCAATCATCCGCGTGGCGTGCACCTTGAACGGCAATAAATTCGACATCACACCAGGAGGCACAGACCGTTATTTGTTCTGTTGCGAAGTAAGTCGAATCATGCGACGGCTATACTCACGAACTGAGACTGTTTGCAATGTTCGCCAACGTTCGAGAAACTGCCGATCTCCCGACAAATCTCGTGCTGGACTCAAACGATCGCAGTCCAGACTGCTGCCGATCAAAAACGTGTTAAGCAAGGAAAATTCGATAGGCTTCTCTGTACCTGAAATGCTCGTTGCGGCACATGAACAATCCCATTGTCGTTATGCTGCTCCGGAACAACGTTTTTTCGTTAAGCTGGACCGTGCTTGCGGTGACCAGAAGCCACATTTGCCCAAACCACCTCGGAGTACGTGAACTCGCGAGCTCGGAGCATCTCTGGGAGGGTTATGGACAAGACAGCACATCGCAGTCGGTTCAAGCAGTAGTCCACTTACGCAGAAGGCGCCAGTCTGTCAATGTTCCCCTCTTGACGTTCTCCGCAGAGACCATATGTGTACATTCGTGGCTTTCAAAGCTCTCCATTGCCATTGCGGCGACGTGCCTACGATCCGCTGCGAGTTGCCGCGAAGAGCCACATGAGGTTGTGTTGCTGCCAAAGCGCCTCGGTTGGAGTTGTTGTGGATAGAATAGTCTGCAGCGGTTATAGAGCGTATAGCGCCAAATAAGGCAGACCAGCCGCAGATGGTTGAACGTGCTGAAGCACAGCACCATGACTTGCCGACTCATTCCTTACCGGTCATCCGAATCACGTCCGAGCAGGCAGTTTCGGCCTCTATTTTTGTTGCATGTTCAAGCACGCTCCATTGTAAAGTCACCCCATCTTTGACAGAGCCGAAGTGAACCGCCCTTGGCTTGCTGTTCATTCAGGTAATTGGTGTGCTTGAGTTCAATTGATTGATTGGCGTGAACAATGCTCACCACCAGAGAAAAGCATATTTCGAACCCTCAGGCTTGCCAATAATGCAGATGTGGAGACCTTCGAAAAGACGCCCATAAATGCCTTTTAACAGGCGCGCGCAATACTTGCTTATATTGGAGACTTAGTAAGCTACACGTGCATCGACTTCATGGACGTGGAATTGTTCGTGCATACAAGTCTTTGAACGAGGTTCTAAGGAGCTGTCATGAGGTGTCAAAACCGAGATTGAAATTCGGAGCTGCCAAGAACTCGTGACCCTCGGAGGCGGAGATTTGATATTCCGCTGGATTACATAATTTAGCGAGATCTCGACATGGAATGAGAAGTATCCTTTTGCTGCTCACTAGGACATTGGCATTTAAATCTCACGAAATCTTTATACAGTTATTAGTGCTACTGCTAGGAAAATAACCAGATCCAGGTGCATTGTCCTAGTCTGTGCGGTTGTTGCCCCCGGGAAAATTCATCAAAATCTTGGGAACAGAATGGATTTTCGAACTGATCTTCGATGAAAACAAGAATCCCCCATCATCATCACATCACCATGTGATATCGATTAGGACGCAATTGAGATTTCATCTACGGCGTTCGCGTCGGGTAGAACGAAGACTACAAGCGCTACAAGCCAATAATTCATCGCAGCGTGTTTCAAGACAGCTCACCATCATTCAGTCATCACCATGACTTCCCCCAAGATGTTTTCGCCAGCTGCCTTCTTCAACACCCTTCTCACTCTTGTTGCTATTGAACAAGACTCCGAAGTCGCGGAGACAAGTCTACTTCTCTCTTCCACGCCACCAAGCACGCTCGCCCGGGCCGGTCTTGCCATCCTCAGTTTGTCGATCCAGTCACTGAAAACAGGTCTTGGAGGGCGTTCAGTTGTCGAACTTGGCCTGGACTCTGCGGTTGTGAGCAAGGATTCGAAAGGCGAATTACCGGAGCATGGTATCCGGACTGGCGACATTGTCCGCATCGGAGAAATGCCAAAAGGCACTGCGAAGAAGAAAGAGGTCAATGAGTTGAAAGGCAAAGGAGTCGAGGGAGTCGTGATTAGAGTGGGCCAAAGAGCAGTATGGGTGGCACTAGGAAAGGAAGGGTCTGGCGGTGATGTTGTTGAGGACGTGCCTGATGGGAAGCTATGGTTGTAAGTATAGCTCCCTCTGCTCAGTTGTGCGACTCTGGGACATACGAGGCTGACGGATTGCTCGCTAGGGTCAAACTTGCAAACGACGTGACGTACAAGAGGTGAATCATCCACCCATATATCGCGCAGCTATAACCTAACCAGTCTACAACAGAATGAACCAAGCTTTAATCAAGTTACTCAAAGCACCCGAGTCATCCTACACCAGTCTCCAACGTGTGCTTCTGGGCCTTTCATCACCAGGAACTTCGGACCTCGAGAAGGTCAAGGATGTGGTCTTCTTCGATCCTACCTTGAATCCTTCTCAGCAAGAAGCTATTCGCTTCGCTCTCTCGTCCCCCGAAATCGCTCTCATCCACGGCCCGCCTGGTACGGGGAAGACTCACACAGTGATTGAGCTGATTCTACAGCTTCTGAAACAAGGCCAACGAGTGCTAGTCTGCGGTCCAAGCAACATCAGCGTAGACAACATTGTGGAGCGACTCGCTCTCACATCGCCGAGCACGTCGATTGTCCGTCTGGGACATCCAGCCCGCCTCTTAACAAGCGTCCTGAATCATTCCCTCGAAGTCCTGACCCGAACAAGCGAAGCCGGAGGCATTGTCAATGATGTGCGGAAAGAAATGGATGAAAAACAAGCTTCAATTCGTAAGACACGGAATGGCCGCGAGCGCCGCGCGATATACGCCGACCTGAAAGATCTGAGAAAAGAGTACCGTGAGCGAGAAGGTAGATGCATCGATGGCCTGGTCCGTGACAGCAAAGTCGTCTTGTCAACACTGCATGGCGCAGGGGGCCACCAACTCCGCAACCAGGAGTTTGATGCTGTGGTGATCGATGAGGCCAGCCAGGCATTGGAGCCGCAATGCTGGATCCCACTCGTCTTTGGTGGTGGCGATATCAAGAAACTCGTATTGGCAGGCGATCATCTGCAGTTACCCCCGACTATCAAGAGTGCAGACAATAAGGACAACAAGGACGAAAAGAAGACGAAGATGAAGGGCTTAGAAGAAGAGCTGCAGAAGTTGTCCGTCAAAGATGACGAGATCAAAGCAGCTAAAGGGTGGTCTTTGGAAAAGACAATGTTTGATCGGCTTCTAGCAATGCATGGCCCGGGTATCAAGAGACTCCTCAATACACAATATCGAATGCATGAGAAAATCATGCGCTTTCCAAGTAACGAGCTCTACGACTCTGAACTTGTAGCGGCGGTCGCTGTGAAAGCTCGACTCTTGAAAGACTTGCCATACGAGGTGAAGGAGACGGAAGACACGGTGGAACCCCTTGTGTTCTTTGACACCCAAGGAGGCGACTTCCCCGAAAAGACTGAGGAGGACCCTGGAGGACAGGTCAAGGCTTCGGTCTTGCTTGGCGACAGCAAGAGTAACGACATGGAGGCAGCCGTCGTTGGGATGCACGTACGGAATCTCATCGACGCGGGCGTCAGGGACGATGACATTGCAGTTATCACACCATACAATGCACAGGTCGCTCTTCTCAGCTCGATGTTGAAGGAGAAATATCCGAATATCGAGCTCGGCAGCGTGGATGGATTCCAAGGTCGGGAGAAAGAGGCTGTTATCGTCAGTCTCGTCAGGAGTAATGCTGAAAAGCAAGTGGGCTTCCTTGGTGAAAAGAGGAGATTGAATGGTAAGTAATCTCCACAGCATTGGCTTTTATTGAATCTGCGTTGTCCTTTTTGCGTTCAACAATCTGCGCATATGCAACGCATCTGCAGTCAGATTCGTTACACTGCCCATGCAGGTCTAACCACGATATTAGTCGCGATGACTCGACCCAAACGGCATTTGTGTGTGATTGGCGATTCAGAAACAGTCTCCAGAGGGAGCCAGTTTCTCAAAAGATGGATGAAGTTTCTCGAGGACAACGCCGACTTGCGTTATCCTAGTCTCGAAGACCTGAAGCTCGGTTGAAATCCGCCGCTGGCGACTCCTGCGACAAGCATCGAGCCAATGCAGTCCCTTTGACGCCTACTAAGAACATCAGCGAATGGCGATAGAGACTCTCAAATTGACGAGGAGCACGACTATAGGCCGAAGCTTGAACCATATGAAACCCTCAAATCGTAGGGCTGAGGAACGTTTCGAAACCAGATGGCGCAATCTGACGTGGACGTTTCCCAGCAAATGAAGTGAGCATACCATCGTTATTGGTTGATGGGTGCCCAAAGTAAGGCTGTACTCTACACGGGCTGTACCACTCTTTACATGATCTGATCATGCAACGAGCCGCAAATTCGGCGGACAGCGATCTGCCACCTGAGATCTCATTGTTGGACTCTGAAGGCGACAACAACTTTCTTCGTGTCCAGAGGAGACCCTTCAGTACTTGATCTCATCCCTGTCGGACCTCATTTTCTGGCGACGAGATAACGCGTCCTTCGGATGCAACCTAAATTCCATAGTCCGAAACTTATCTTGGTGCTGAGATGCGAAGAAGCAATCAATGATGAGCAAGCCAACACTCCTTCGTGATTTTCGATCATGGCCAGATGACAGGAGTTCGGCCTGACCGACCGGGATGAGCAGCTGAAAAGCGCAATTCCGCCGATCATGGAAGCATGCTGAGATCCCCATGGAAGAACACAACAAGAATTGACCACATGAGCCAAGCGACGTGTTCGTCCGATGCGAAGTCGATTCTGCTGTATGTCAAGCCAATGATGAGTCCGAGCGGGCTTTTTGACGACAAGGCAACGTAAAGAAAGTGCGAACAAAGTTCAGCAGGTTGACAGTCAAAGGCGCAGAATGACTTGTCAGTGGTCGATCATGCGAAGCCTCAAGTATACGAGTGGATGGCTAGTCGGTGCGCCAGTGGCGAACCTTGCAAGCGATCTTGTTTGGGGGCATGATGGGGCCATTCTCTTCCTTGCCAAATAATGGTCAGCCTCAACGGCGACGCGGCAGACTCGAGGAGATTGGCATCGGATGTCTATCACTTTGCTATTGTTCCACTTCATGACTTCGACCGCTCTTTGTTCAAAACTTGCCTCCAAAATTATCTGTGCCGCTTCGAAACAGCGATGCGGACGCAAGCAGGCCCAGAATGGGAAGAGCTCGACGGGAGCTCCAGCGCTAGAGATGACTTGCATCGCTGCATGGCGCAGGGGCAGTCCAGTTATTACTCGATGCCCAGGATTGATGGCCCGGGGGCCAATGGTAAGCAAGGAGGATCCCCATCCCCAGCGGAAGATGTTGGCTCTGTCCGCCCTCCACCCAATTCTTCAGGATCATCCTTCTTGGTGAGCTTCATGTCCGGCGGGCCCGTCTGATGGTCGCAAGGAAGAAACATCGATATCGGCCTAGACTGAGTGGAAGGTTTGTTCTTCAACGTGGCGGTGAGACGGCCTTGTACCACCACTGCCTCCTAGTAGGAAATTGATGCCAACCATTCTACTCGTAGATGAGCTGGCGAACCAAGTCCGGTTTGGCACCAACCCGCATGCAGGATCTCGGCAGAAGCTGGAGGGAGCGACAGAGGACGCTGGTTGGTTGGCCATACTACTCGGTACCTGATATCAACAAACTTGACAGAAGGGCTACTCCGTAGTCAATCGTTGATGAAGAGGCGCAGAAGCATCAACGAGAGTCGAAAACCTCAGAGCCCTCGGTTACAGAGCGCACAACCGGGGATGGCGGTTCATTCATGAATCATGGGCAAATCCCTAGCTAGGATATGGACTCGTGGAGCAAATGGTCGAGAGCTATCATCAACTATCAACGCCAGCTAAGCCTAAGAGAGAGCTGTCCATGCCTGGAAGAGACGGTGTTGGCCTCTTCTTCTATTGCTACTGGTCCGCGACGACGCCCACATTTCCTCTTTCTTACTCGTAGCTCCCTGGCTTCGTTTCTGCTTCACACCCTCTCTCAGTCCTGCCCATTATTGCACTGAAACACCGAGAGCAGTGGGACGTCTGTCCGCTGTCATTCTTGTCTATCACTGCTGTCAGGTCCGTGCAGGTCTAAAGCTGCACTTGCGGGTCGAAGCGATGCCGGATATGCTCCATTTCTGGATCTTCTGATGTCGTGGCAGGGATTCTGGATTGTCAATGATACTGCTCAGCTGCTGCATCCTTCGTTCCTCGTAGCCGTCTTGATAAGTTGATCCACGGCGAGGAAGCCACGACACGTTTCCCGCTCACGAGTCTGATCATATTGGAATCATCATCCTTTGGAATCGCTTCACCACCTCCGTTTGCCTTGGCCTCCTTCGTCGTGGGCCTTACGACTTTCAGCCCGCTTTTCTGACATTCCTTCATCCTCTCGTTATCAACGTTGAACTTCTGCTTCACACCCTGGCCCTTTACGTGTTGTCGCCAACCTCAGCTTTGATATGACCTGTTCGATAATCCTATTCTAGACTCTTCGGTACTGGTACAGTCGCCTGAACCTTCCAAATGGGGTTCGAAGATCGTGGTTACTGACACCTCCTCTGACAGGCTCATTCTGCGATTGACTTAAAATCAGGCCTATCTTCTCGTCAAAAGTCCAGGGAGTCACGAAGGTACCTGCCACTATCGGATCAGGCCCGTCGCATTCGTCGCAGCGCAACATGACGCTGAGTCGTTCTGCATTGCTGGCCGTAAGGTGATGTTATTGGGGAGGGGTTGAAACCATCTGCTTGCCTCGTCCAATATGCCATCTCCGAATCATCGCGCGCGGGCTTCTTTGGCCTCGACGAGTACAGGAGCTGCCATACGGAGGGGAGATTTGAAAATCTCGGACCCAATTCCTTTCAACGAATCAAGAGACATGTTCATCACTTCGAATCCGGTCCCCTCTCCTAGGTTCAATGCTGGATATCGACCTAATGACACCACATGGCCACGCAAAAGTACTCCGCCACAGGAGTACCACGTTCGCCATGTCAGCGACATCCCACCTGGTATGGCCCTTCGAAACTCCGCTGGCACGTCCCTTATTCCAGGGTCCATGTCTTCAGTACCATCCAAGTCCTCCTTGAATCAGAAGAAGCCAGGAGGACTACGCGCCACACTCAAACGCATGTTCACTGGAAGGAAACACAGGTCTGTTCCTGCTAAGACCGATGGTTATCATTATAGCGACCCTGGCCATCTCCTTCCTGTAACAGAGCAACAGCCATCGACGCAGCCAGAGTCTGCGCCTTCTTTTGGGCTTGTCGTTCCCGGAACGGCACTGACATCGCACCTGACCCGCCGACAACCGGAGGACTTTGAGCAGAGTCTACCGTCTCCTCCACGGCGCGGGCGCCGAAATACTCTGCCTAGTCTGGTGTTCAGCGACAAGGACTCGGGCTCGCTGTCTGCTATGGGAAATCGGCCCAGTGGACAGGAATCTCAGGACAAGAAGTGGGCGAAAGAGGACTACATGTCTGATGGTCAATTGAAGCGCCGTTCGAGAAGTGCCGATGCTCTCAATGAAATTTTACGTTCTGGTGGCCTTGAGCCTTCTCCAACCCGCGACAGGGCTGGAGAAATTGCATATTGGCGCAACAGTGCCATTCAGAATCCTGTTCCTGTGTACAGTGGTCAATCAATCACGGTCGACCCTGTACATGTCCTTGGAGGAGTCAGCTCGGTGGAGGAATATGATGCAGAGTCCTCTGCCGTGGCAAATCCGATGCAGGCATTTGACTTCGGTCTTGATATTGGCAGTGCCGGTGGAACGAGCTTGGAGCAGCGCATCAACACCCTTGAGATCAAGCTCATCGACTTTGAGTATGCTATTGTAAAGCTCCAAGGGACGAAGATCTCGAGCCCGGCGAGGAATTCCAGACCATTCACCCGAGGCCCCGTCCACGATGTCTTTCCGGATGACAACACGTATCCGACGTTGACTTCAAGCTCTTCGCATGATACCAGCTATCTTTCTTCGCCAGCTACTGTTAACGATGTGAGCTTCTTGTCATCTCCAGGAGATACTCCTCCCTTGTCATATCCTGAAAATGACGATTTGTTTCGTCCTAACCGAGCCAGCAAGGCTACGACCGCAACCATCACACCTTACACAGCCAGGCGCAGGTCACCTGCACGATCACAATCGCCGACTTCGATCCACATACCACTTGACAAGTTCGAAGCGCTCCTGGAGATGATCAAGGACGAAAAGGCGGCGCGCCAAAAGTTAGAGGAACAAGTCATGGGACTCCAGAAAGAGGTCGACAGCCTCAAGACTCCGGTCTATGCCACGATCAGAGAAGCTTATCCCACACCAAGTCCTGAGTCGTCACATCACGCACCTGCAACACCACGAGCGCTGCATCGGTCACCGGGATTCCAACTGAACTATCCCCCTCCTGAAATTTCACGATTTAGCGGAACCGATCCGGAATCGGACCATGAGAACGAAGACGAAGGTTTCGAAGAAGTCTACGAGACCCCACTGGAGGAGATGAGAAGGACATTCGAGACCGCTCGAGAAGAACCACGGCTGGTGACAACATGAGCCCACCTTTTGCCTCTGCATTTTTGGCTCGTTTGTGTGTTCGGAGTATTCCACACTTGGTTCAAGACTTATTGGACGCCTGCTGGTTGACCTTGGTTACGGCAAATGCGGATGATTGAGGACTTGATGCTTTGCATGTTCAAGCCAGGTTATGGTGCAGTGCACAGCTGTTTCAGTGGCATCATGTGGTTTGATTGTGCACTTTGGCCTGTTCAAGAGATACCCTATCTGCAAAGACGAGCCCTGATAGCAGGAAGATAGCGTGAGGAGGCTATTTGTAAATTACAGAGACCAACGGAGGTCTGTTGATGCTGATGTGAGCGTTTCAAGCGTGCTTGGAAACGTCGAATGTTAATCCGTGTTTATTATTCAACCATTGTCGATGACTCGGGCCTAGTGAGCCATCAGTAGCAGTGCTCGTACGGAGTACACCTCCCGGTGTGACCTCCCCGGACTGGCCTTGTGCAAGACGACGATGACGCCCGGAGCAAACCTGCCAAGGCTACCTAGGTAGTGTTGGAGAAGCTACAGGTACCTCAACCACCTCACCTACAGTAATCGTACCTTAGTACCTGGACTCCAAAGTTTCCTATTGTTGATCCTCAGCACTGCTCAATACTCAATCAAGCTGCTTCTTGCTTCGATTCATCCGACCGTCATGGCATGAACACCTGGCTTACGCTCCTTTTATTGGCTCCCAACCTGTCCGCTTTACCGGTCGGCCACTGTAGGCTTGGTGTGGACGCAACAATGTCTTCCCTGACACATGTCCTCCCATCCTCACAATCCGAAGCTCCCGTCCAAACCACGTCCTCAGCACGCCTTCTCAAGCCGACGACCCTCCCTATCCCCTTGCTCTCATCCCCCGTGGCAAAGCGGTACAGCTATGCCCACACCGTCCTCGTCCCTGTCTACTACTACCTTCGATCGTCAGCGCTGGTCGCCGACCCTCTCCCGACCATGGTCACAGACCTGCTGGTAATTGGCACCGCTCAAGCACTTTTCTGCTCGGTCTGCCTACCTAGCGCAGGATCGTGGGTCAGTGGGACGACGGGTGGGAAGATAGTCGAGGGCACGGCTGCGGTGAAAAGTCCAAGAACAACAAAAAGCCCGACTGGGACAGGGAGCATGAGGAAGAAATTCGGCCCGAACAAAATGGGAGACGGAGCTGGAGGAAGTTGGGTTTCCAGAGTCATGGTAAGCGGCCCTCGTCATCCATGCTATACTATGTGGCCAGTTCTTTACACCACGGCCTACCGCCCCTACGCGGTGCAGCGAGCCAGGTGCAAGCAATGGGAGGGTGACTGAATGGATTAGAATGCTAACACTGGTGAATTAGCCGGCGCTCTTCTCCCTGATTCTCACGCTAACCCTTCCGCCGCTCCCCCTTACACTCATGGCACTCGTCCTCGGCGCGCCGCTGTATCCTACCTCGCTCCTCCCGCACACACTGCTGTTGGCGCTGCACGTCTCGCTCCTCGGTTTCCTTCCCATCTTCTACACGCACGGTGTATCGAGCTCCGCATGGCGCGACGTGGCTGCGGCATGGCTCCCATTCGAGGAGTCGGGCGTCTGGGGTGGGACTGTAGGTGCCATGGTTGGCGGGTGGATTGGCGCGGTACCGATGGCCCTGGATTGGGATCGTGAATGGCAGAAGTGGCCGTGCACCGTCGTCTGGGGAGTCGTGCTGGGGTGGACGGTTGGGCGGGTGCTCACAGGGATGCTCAGGATGGGTGTGGGGAGGAGGATCAATTTGAGTGAAAGAGAAGAGACGGACGGGATGGTGACGGAGCAGTTGACACACTGCGAGAAGAAGAGTGACTGAGAAACCACAGCGTTAGGCGTTTTGAAGACCTATACTGTTTGACCGCGGGTGCCTGTCTCAGTGCAATGGGACACTATAGATGAAAGTATTTACGAGTCCTTGCAAGGAGTGTGTTCAGATCTCCCGCCACCCTGGGACGGTGCGAATATGGACTTTCACTCGGGAGAGATTGAATGGCCCACTGATGGCATTGCGGTATGTGTATCTGGACCGCAGAGTCGTTCGGCCACCACCAAGCCAGGACATACCTGTCGAGAGGACCGAAGACAATCGACTCATTGAAGAAGTGAGAGGATAAAAGAAGAGAAGAGAAGAGCAAGATGCATGACACTTTTGCTTTTCTTTTTCTTTCCCCTGGGAAAAGGAAAGGAAAGGACTAGTTCCTCTGCTAGGGTCCGCATGCAAGGAGCAAGGAGAAAGACCAAGCGAGAAGATCAAGACAGCTTGGATATATATATATATATATATATATGTCACAAACGACAAGGGACTACGGAATATGACTACGACTACGACTACCGATGCAACTGCACCTGGAACTGGAACTGCCCGAGTAGGCGGCGTGGGCATTGAAGAATGGCGTCGATGGAGTGATATATCGGCGGAGCCTGCGTCGGTAACTCCGCACTCATCCATTCCCCCTTACCATGACTCGGGCTGTGATCGTGGTCTGGCCGATTGTTTTTGGGGCAAGACAGCACAATGTCAGAGGGGACACCGTGGACACTACACCGGCTTGATAAGTCTCTTGGTTTTCCGCCAGATGTCCAGATACCTTAGGGGAGGCTTACCTTAGGCATGCACGGAGTACAGTATAACCGCGATAGGAGGCATAGCCATCTATATTGACCGAATGGAAGTCGACTTATTACTAGTACCGTAGATCTTCGTACTGGGGGAACACAGTCACAGTGCAACTATATCTTTCGACGGTCACAGTGGCACAACGTAGATATGTAGTAATTGAACCCCTTTCTCATGATTTGGCCAGACGGGAAAACATCAAATAAATATACCGGATGACTGAGCACAATTAGAAAGCCAAAGACACAGTTTGGAGGGTCATCAATTCTCTCATTCATTTTCGCTAGATCTCATGTTTCTGAGATCATCTTCTCGTGCTATGCTATGCGATATTTCATCCACTTTCTAACTACTCCTAGTGGGTATTGATCCTCTCTCTCTCTGATCATGATCATAGCATCTTGTCACTTGGACCCTCTTCTCTCCAATCACCAGCACTCGCAGCATAGTGCGCTCATGACCCGTTGAATCCAGTCCAATCTTGGTGTCATCGCCATCTAACTCGAGCTAGCAGGCTTGATAAATCTATTTGTACACGTATGAAATTGGGAAGAAAAGTCAACAGGCCCTTCCACGTTTCTTGTTTTATAAGAAACATCCTGTCCCGCAAAAGGTCGACGATCCAAGGGCTTTGGAAGTAGCCAAGTCTGTCTCCGAGAATATAACGCCGTCGCCATGCATAAGAGTACATTAAATGCAATGAGAAATCGCAATGAGTGTCTGTGGGAGTACTGCCCTGATCTTGGGCAGGGCAGGTTTTCGTCAAAGCTCGGATAGTCGTCAACTCCTGGGTTGTTTACTTCGTTCGTGTGGCATGTCGGTCCGAATATCGTGGCCGTATGTCTCTGTGATCATTTTCGACGTCCAGTCGCTCAGACTTCTAAGCTGCTTGAATGGGCGTCCTTCCGAGCCGGTAGTTGTTTGTGGCGGAGCTGAAGATTCTGCCAATAACGCCACCCACAGTAGAATCGGCCTTGACTTTCTTTGTCGGCTGCAGACTCTCGCCTTGGAAGCTGGTCTGGTGGCCTTTGAGACCAGGTCGGGACGTGGCGAAGGCCTTACCATATCCACTGTGGTACGAGGCGTCTGGGCTTTCTGTCAGATCGACAACCACGACGCTGTCTTCAATGGTGGTTGAGCAGGTATAAGGAGTGCCTCGCGTGGTGGGTGCGATGGACGAGGATCGAGACCGCAATGAGGGTGCCATAGATGAGGATCGCGAACTGGAATGGCTGTGCATGGTTCCGGGTCTGCTTGAAGGCACAAGCGGTGGAAGGTCTCGGATTGAAGGAGGAGACACAGAACGGCCGTGAACGTGATGACGGAAAGGTGAAGGCCAGCGTCGGTGACTTGGAGCAGGTAACGACAGAGAGCTGTTGTTGGCTCTGTGACGTGAGTATCTGCCACTGGCAGCCTCCTCTTCCATGTAAGATGCTGGAGAATCGTACACACCAACAGCTCTGGGTGGCGGGGTCGCCATGCTGGGGAGAATGTGCTCCTTACGCGGCGGAGGTGGCAGGGACATGTTGGAGTCGTATGAAGGCTGGTGAGAGTGCCAGTGTCTGTGAGAGCTGACGAGCTCTGCTTCTTCTTGTTGGAGTTCGAGTTGGAACCGAATAGGAGCAAGGAACGGCTCGAAGTGGTCGAAAAGATCCTGCTCCTTCACGTTCGTGTCGAAGTCCAGGAGATATAGCATTTGTCTTTCCATCAAGTTTACCTCTGCCAGTCCAAACCCAAAGCCCTCGAATCCCTTCACCGAAGTATATCTCGCCCAGTGCTTGTTCTTTGGACTAGAGTCGTTCAAGTTCTTGGCTGCGAGAATCAAAGAGGCCAGGAAGATGCGGTGGACGGTGCATCGCATGCCTTTCGCGACGGGTGGCAGCCTCGATCGAAGGCGGGCGAGGTAGACCAGAGAGGTCATCAGGGTTGGGACTTGCACGGACGACTTGTGGACCAGCGAGCTGATGAACTGTTCAAGGGTCGGTAGCGGTGGCTGGGCCAGCTCTGGAGAAGCATGATGAGGAGGGGTCGAAGGAGGAGTTGGAAGGGCGCCTGCTGGTGAAGGTTCAGGATCACATCGAATTACTTCTGAGGCTTGCTTGGCCAAGTGCTGGACCATGTACGAGCGGACTGGCTGTCGGACGAATTCTTCCAATGCTGCCCGATTCTGGGCTGTGGTATGATGGGAGGCCATGCTGTATGCTAATGGTCCAGTCGGTTTGATGTCGACTTCAGTGTCCCTTCAAGTCCAGGTGAGATGGAAGAAAGGTCGAAGAGAGAGACTGATATGCGACAAGTCAGGAGTATAAGGACTCGATGAAAGCCCTTATCGAAATGTCTGGGCTATCAGAGTGAAGGACTTTTGAAGTGAATTGACAGGATCCTCCGACAGGTATTTGACAACCTTAGGTGGTTGGTATTAGTTGAGCGCAGACCTGTAAGAACAAAGGTCTTGACCAGCAAGACTGATGACAGAAGAGGTCTGAGCTCTTTTGAGTATACTGGAGAACGAGGTTGAAGGCCGGGTAGCCAGAAGAAAAAGGACTGGCTTGCTGGGCACGGCCCAGGATGTTGCTCCTGTGTTTGAGATAGAGTCCCTTGTGTCGAGCCAGACTCCTGAACAGTGCACAAGAGTGATGTAGCAACTGCGGCGTAGTGGGGATTTGGGAGGTGTCTGGGACACTGGCTAGTGGATAGGCGACCGATAAACTCCAGGTACGGATGCGCGCGAGCCGTTAGGGTTTCCGAGTGCAGGCTGGACCAACCCCTGACCTTTGGGAGGCTTGAGTGCAGGGGCCTTGACGGGTGTCAGTGCTCGGTGCTGTTCCCTCCTCTTTTTGTGTGCGGCGACTTGATGGGCACGCCCGAAGCGAATTAGTGAGGTGCTGAAAGAGGCTTGATGCGGGTGGGGAGACCGGCCCCGGATGTTGGCTAAAAGGATAGATTCTGGCTTGGGAGAGACAGGGGTGTGGTGGATGAGATGCAGGCCGAGATAGCGTGTTCAAGCCGTTGACAGTGGACGAAGGTGAGGGAAGAGGGTTGATTGTTGATTGAGATGAAAATAAGATGAGATGAGATGAGATGAATAGATGGTATTAATGTAGATGCCTGATGGACACAATAATTAGCACGGCCACAATGGAGAATTCTGAGATGAATAGGGCGCTTGCAGTTGGATATGAATGGAAACCAGAATGCGGCCAGATATGTAGGCAACGGAAGGGCAACTGGCTCAGAAGACAAGAAAGTAGATGCACGAGCGAGATGGATCTGTTTCGCCCAGTGATGGCGGCTCGCAGAGATGGTGTGCGGATTGGGCGGCTGCCAGATATGAAAGATGGAGAACCACTGACCCAGAACAATACGACCTGGTCAAGAGGCCACTGGATGCTTGACCACAGGATGCAAGGGTTGCGAGTCCGACCTCCAGGGTTTCGGTAGTGCTTCTGGTTCTGGTTCTGGCTCTGGCTCTGGCTCTGGCTTCGGATGAAAGCGATGCCTCTGCAGGGAGAAGGGGCAGCAAATACCTGGTAGGTGGCAGACAGGAATAGGAATGGGCACGATGATCAAGCCTTCTCTTGTCTGCGCCCTTCTCTTCGGTGGCTGTTACGAGATGAGATAGACCAAACCCTACTGACCACTACCACCTACCTAGGTACATAGTAACTGTCTACCACGGTATTCACTGGATGATGGAGATGGGGCAAAATCTCTGCAAGTCGAGACAGACGCCCGACACGCTCTGACACACTTCCTCTCGCTACCCGCTACCCGTCTTCCAGTGGTTGCAATGGTTGGCCATCGGGTCGAGACACCTGCGACGCGCTTCAGGGGGTCCCGAGTTCGCGTATCCCACTTCTGGATGGGCTTGATCCTTGAATGACTGGTGAAACACCTGACTGACTGGACTGTGGTGCAGACTGGATTCACTGACCTGCCAAACTCCTCGCCTCGACGCGCGCCTACTTGTCCATTCCATTCCTGGACTCTCGGAGAAAATCCAATCGTGTGATCCTTGTCAGGTCTCGTCAGTGCCTGTCTCAGCTTTGTTCTTTTTTCCGCGCACCCACAACCCACCGCGCATGCCACATGCTCCCACCTCCTGACCAAGTCTCACAATCCCTAGTCTGCCACCTTTACTGCAGCAGACCGTGGCAGAATCGACGAGGGGCACAAGGCACAGCCACGATGGACCTTGTTTACCCCGCGACTCGCCAGTGCTACGCTGCAATTCCGTGCTTGACCTCTGGACCTGCTCTCCCACCCACTCATCTGGCTAGAAGTCGCAAGATATGTCACGGTGAAGCACACAATGGTAGAAGACCGAAATCGAGGTCATTTCCCTCCTCTCGTCGTCCATCCACGTGAACCATTTATTGGTGCCACACAATCTGCCCCGTGCCCTCGGCTCATGCAAGGTATGAAAGGGAAAGGCGAGAATGACCTGTCACCGGTTCGGTACACAGTGTGATGGATGGCCGAATGTCCGGATCACGCTACTCGACATTCTTGATGGAAGATACGAAGTTCCAAGTGAATGAATGATGATCCTCTCCTAGTTCGCTATGAAGGAATCAACTATCTCAGCTGTGCATGAGACATGCAAAATGGCAGTTCCGATGATCACTACTCCCTACTCCCTCTGCGTACTTCGGTTCGAGAAGTAACGCAAGAATCAGGCTCACTACTCGTACCGTGGGCTTCAGCTTCACCGCTGGTTTGTTGGATACGAGTGATGAACTGGTCAGAACTACTGCCACCCCTGCCACCAATAATGGTGCCCGCACATTCCTACGGGATCTAGGGATCTGCATCCTCACTTGGTGCACGGAGAAGGCGATGATCGTGGCGGTGCGATATTGGTCAAAGAGCAAGTGGCTGGGCACCGTGGCACCCACGGAATTCCTAAACATGTGCCACACCTTGTTTCGCCAGAGCTTCTTCCCACTTCATTGCTTGTTCTTTTGCCAGCAGTGCCAGCCCAGCTTATACAGTGTGTGCCGTATTCCTATTATTGGCCTACACTTCAGTCTGCCATCGCTCACTCTCTCGCGCTTCTCAGCCAACGCGACGATTAGACAGATCACCTTTGGAATATGAAGAAAACTCTGCTGCTCTTCCTCGTCGTCCATCAAGAGGAGGCTATCGAGGCCATGAAACCTCCATGAGCAAGGTAACGATGCGCACATAGTATTTCGAGTTTTTCATCTTGCAACTCCTCTGTGGCCTATCGACGATTTAAAAAAAAAAGGGGAAAAGGTAAATGAACTCGACAAAATATATTCTTTGCCACCCTGAATGGCCGTGAAAAATCATTACCCTCACCCTCGCTGTCGTCTCCTGAATCACAAGTCTTGTCCGAGCAAGTCGAGCTTTGTGTTTTTCTCTTCTTTTCTGTTGGTATCTCCTCACGTCCAAACGCATTTTGCTACACAGACGTTGGTATGCTAGGTTAGAATTGACAAGGCAACATCGAGGTATCATCTCCCTTGTACCTCGAGAAACACTGCCGCCCATCGACCGAAGTGCCCCAGGTGAGGCTGAAGCACTCCTTTCCAGGAAAGAAAGAAAACGTCGTTCGGTTTTGACTTTGATGAAGCCTTCATGGCCAGGAATCGATTGCGAACGAGGACGCTAAGCCCATCTACTCGACAGCAGACTCGATGACCAGAAGCACACCGGCGGTAAATTCAGCGATACTGCGGTCTCAGTGCTGGTTGGCTTCACCAGAGACAACATGACTCCTTCGTGAGGACCTCTGAGGACCTCTGTTGGCCGATGCCCACAAACTTGTCGAAATCCACGGTTCGCTATACAAATGAGTCGCTCGCAAAAATTCTCTGCAAAAGTATGTTCGTGAGGACCTTCTCGATGCCATTCTATAAAACTGATCGATGTGTTGCTTCTCCTTCACGTCCGTAACCATTAACCAGGTCCTTTCTACATCAATCAAGCCGATTCACTCCAATCCAAACTTTCTGCTCATCCAGCAATTCTACCAACGGCCACCCAAGATACATCCACTCTGCCTATCTACCAATCATACTAACGGCCACCCTATATATATCCCTTAAGCGTACCTATGATGGCACCTCCCAAAACCGAAACCATGTCTTCCTCCGACGACTCGGGTTCCGGAGGCATCAATAACTACATCTGGCTTATCATTTCCTCCGCTGTCCTGGTTTGCTTCGTAATTGCCGCCTGTTACGCGAGATACCGCCGCTGGCGCCTCAACAAACGCCGGGCCGTCCAACGACGACGCGAGCAAGCCATTCTCGACGCCGAACTCCAGGCCGAGAGGGAGCGGCTGGCCCAGCACCCGCCAACCGACCCCCCTACATACAGTGGTCTGTTGCCTCCTCCTCGTTCTTTTCAACGACGGCACCATCAACGCCGGGCTCGGGCTCTTCAGCGGACTATCTACCGGACGACCATCGAGACGGAAACCGAAACCGAAACCGAAACCATCGGGCAAGGGTTTCCCCACATCCAGCGCCCGGCACCGACACACCTCCCGCCTTACTCGGAGCTGGATCCCCAGGGACAACCGCCGGCATACGAGAACGTGAATGCGGCGGGCGGCGAGCGCGAGCAACTCTTCGGCTCGCGGCTACAAGACAATATTGATATCGATGCGCGCCAGGCTCTCAGAGTGGGCGCCGTCAGTCGCTTGGCCAGGGTGTACGACCGGAATTCACGGAGCAAAGGCTCCTTTGTGACTGGTAGATGGCACCGGTGGAGGGGTAGCGATAGCCCGAGGTCGAGCGTCGAGGACATCGAGCTTGGGCAGCTGAGGCCGCATCGTGATCGTGATGTGGACGTGGAGGGCGACACTCGGCCAAGTTCCACGAGCTCGGAATAATGGAGGAGGCTTTCGCTACGGCAACTGGGTGGGAAGCTTAGATGGATATCGAGGAGGCGTTGAGAGCGAATGGCTCCTACCACAAGAGAAGTGGCTGAGGGGCTTGTGATTACCTACTCTGTTCAGATATTGAATCAATTGTTCGAAAGTGAAATCTCCTCTATTTCCTTCCTATCGTATTTACAGAGCCTCCTCTTCTTCGATCATCAGTCTCCCGTCCTGTATCATTTTCTCTTACACCTTTATCCCATCCCATCCCATCATCCACTCCAGTCCCATACTTCAGTCATAACCCTTTATGCGAAGACTGGAACATTATACCCATACTGCAGTTCACGTCAGTTTCAGGCAGTTCATGTCCACCTCAGCCCAACACCACTCCCCTAACCACCCCTCCCTGGACAAGACAAGGGGGAAACAAGAAGGACTTACATGCACAAAATCATTAAATCTCAACCCTCTATCCAACCCATTCAGATACTCCATATCACCCTCCTCGAGGTCGAACGTACAACAATCCAAATTCTCCTTCAATCGCGTCAGATGATTACTCTTCGGGATCACCGCCACGCCTCGCTGCGTCGCCCACCGCAGCAAGACCTGAGCACTTGTCTTTCCGTGCCGTTGCGCGATCGTCTTGACGCCTCCGTCCTCAAGCAACGGCCCACACTTCTGCGCCATTTTGAACTGTAATTCCATGAAACTCGCCGGCCCAAAGCTGCTGTACGCCGTGATCTGAATGCCCTGTTCTGTGGCATACTTGACCAACCGCTCCTGCGCAAGGTACGGATGATGCTCGATCTGCAATGTCGCCGGCTGGATCCTGGCGTACCGGAGCAGATCCATGATCGATTGGCTGTTATAGTTACTCACGCCGATAGACCTCGCCAAACCAACGTCCACTAGCGCCTCCATAGCCGTCCACGTCTCCTGGTTCGTCGCACTCCCAAATGGCAACACCGCCCCAAACTCGTCCTCCAGTTCCGGCGGGTACTTGACGGCGAAGTCCACATATTTCAGCGCCACGGGGAAATGGACGAGATACAGATCAAAATAGTCCAATCTCCAATCCTGCAGGGACTTCTTGCATGCTTGCGCGACGCGCTCCTTCTCGTGGTATGTGCACCAGAGTTTGGACACGATGAACAGGTCAGAGCGGGTGACGATGCCGTCTTTGATTGCGCGAGCGATCCCGTCGCCGCATTCGCGCTCATTGCCGTAGTCTAGTTAGATTCGCCGGGCGGTTAGCGCGGTTGTGGCGCAGACTTGCCACATGCCATACCACGTCGACAAGAGGAGGAGAAGGAGAAGGAGGAGGGACTGGTAAGGGAGGCATACATACCGCATGCACCGTCAAACAAGCGATAGCCAGCTTTGATGGCATTGTAGATCTGGTCGGCGCAGGTGTCGTTGTTGACCTTCCAGCAACCGAAGCCGACGAGGGGCATGTCGTGGCCACTGTTGAGTTTGACCGTTGGCGATAACATGTTTCCTTGAGTCATCTTGAAGAAACCAATTTGAAATAACCTGCTAGTTTAGTTGTAAGAGTTCTACAGGGAGGTGGTCGATTGGGAGCTTTATAAACAGACTCTGTATGATAGGAATGGATTGCAAGTCCACGGAAAGCAAGATAGGTGCAAATACTATTTTATAGCTCCAGCGCCATCACCTGATGCTCGGATCTGATTTTCCTGACAAGGAAAGCCGATCTCCGGCCTGCCCTTTATTGTCAGAGGAAAAAATCAGCTCAAAGTTAAGGCAAGGCGCATCGACCTGTCAGGCTGGAGGTACGTAGGAGGCGGGGAGGAGGATGGTAGTGCTGGACATCAGTGACCTCGCACCGGGCCATGTCGGTGCGAGTAAGCAAGGCTTAGTTAGTTCCTCACAATCTTCCCGGCTTAGTTGCGTCGTTTCCGAAAAGGCGAGGGGAGATACACGAAGGTATGTAAAGCCGGAAGTGGTGGGCTTCCCGACGTACTCCATTCTCACACCAAGTTCTGCGGTTTGGCCTGCCTAGGTACTTTTGGTGGACTCCCAATCAGCCACTCATCAGGCGACAGCAAGATTTGGAGCTCGTCGCTATCAATGTCCATTCATGGTGACTCACTGTCACAGCGGGAGCACTGAAATGGTAGTCCGTAAATCAGACCGCGCGTAGCGCTTCTACCGACGAGGTAAGTCTCATGCCCCTCAAGGGCGAAGCAGATATAAATGTGATTGGAGATGGATCTAGGGGTTCGAATTCCACTCGACGATAATGGACAGTCGGCTTCAAACTCACGGCATTTTCTCCGCCTTGCCCCGGCCATGGTCTTCCTCTGACAAGGCTGCGTAGCGGAGAGTAGCCGTGTCATGACGATCTTCTGCGGAGTAGACACCAAGTCACCTGAGACTAGCCAGGATGCTCAGAGACTCACGTCGTTATAATGAAGTCAGGCCCACACAACATGTCTGGATAGGGTCTAGCTATTGTGAGAATGAATGGGCATAGCCTATGCTTGTCAGTCTTGCGTGTACATGGGGTAGAGTATCGCGTGCGACGTTGAACTCGCGCCTCTTGCAAGTGCAGGATCCCTTACCACTCCGCTTGAAACCCATGGATAATCATGCACCTCGTCGGATTGCCGTAAAGGTACTTCCGTGGCATTGCTAGCACCCGAGGGATATCTCGTTCATCATCTCCGCATTTTCGAACGGTATTTCGGGCTGGTATAAGGGCAAGATATACCCTGTTGAGCCTGCTCCGATTTCTGGTGCAAACCACTAACTGAGCTGTCGACCAAGCTTGTAGACGCCATTAAAATGCCTTTGTATGGACGACACATGGTGTGGGCGTAAGTTGAGCATGTCCATCCTGCCATGCGAACTGGTCAAACTGACTTTGACAAGTGTATGTCTTGTTGCAGCCCTAGGCATTATGTTTGAGGGCTATGACCAAGGAGTGATGTCCGGCGTCAATATCAGTCCCAGCTATATCGTAGGAAGCCGCCCATTTCCAGTTGAACGGCAGGGACGAAGCTGATCAGCTCAGGATCTCGTCAAAATCGGTGACGGTTCAACCGGCACAATAACCCAGCCAACGAAACAAGGCGGTATTGTTGCGATATACTACCTCGGCACCCTCGTTGGGGCTTTGATGTAAGTCGCCTCCAGGAATTGGATTTTGCTGGAGGTAGCCACGATCTGAAACCTGTTCTGTAGGGGCGGTGCAATGTCTGATAGATTCGGCCGGCGAAAGGCGATATTCTTTGGCGGAATTTGGGGACTGTTTGGCCAATCCATGCAGGTCGCAGCTCAGAATGCCAACTGGATGCTGTGCGCCAGGTTACTAGCTGGTGTTGGTACTGGCTCCATCAGCGCAGTGATTCCTGTATGGGGCTCAGAACTGGTCGCCCATAATGCCCGAGGTATGGTGATGGCGTTCGAAATGTTTGTGAACTTCGCTGGCATTTCGACTTCTTGTAAGGGTGCATCATTCCTTGCTGTTGTTATTCATGGACTCACGAACGCAGATTGGTTGGAATATGGCTTAAGTTTTGTGAACCACGGGCATACTCAGGTACGCTGGCGATGTGAGTACTGTAATCGTCTCAGGTGACATTCGACTCACCAGTTCACAGTTCCGCTCGGATTCCAGATGATGTATGCTCTCAGATTCTCAATGAAGCTTGATCACTGACAAGATATGGCAGATTTTTGGCCGCCCTGATGGCTATCATACCGTTCATGCCAGAAAGTCCACGGTTGGAAGAAGCCGTCGCACAACAGGTTCCAGAGCTAACAAGCTTCCAGATGGGACATAGGTAATGGAAGACAAGAACGTGGCATGAAGACTCTTGCGGTTTTCCGGGCTCGCGGCGAGATAAGCCATCCTGCTGTCCAGTCGGAATTCAAGGAAATTGTTGCGGCCGTTGGTAAGTCATTGACCTTGCTGGAGGAAGCTCCTCGATTCACGGACTGGACTGAGCATTTCCAGAACTCGAGGCCGAATACCCTGCTCGGACCTATTTCCACATGGTTACTGGCATCAACAGTGGCGACCTCCATCTCGGACGTCGCACGTTTCTGGCCGCCTGGCTTCAGATCATGCAGGCCTGGTGCGTGAGCTTGCCTGACCACACGACTAAAATACTGACATGCACCTGTCGTGTAGGACTGGCGTTACCAGTGTGGTAGTGTACGCTCCCACTCTGTTCAGGATCGCCGGCTTCAGCGGGCACAAGGTGAGCCATTCCATGTCCGACGATCCAGGGTGTTAACTATTTTGCGAGGCCGATCTCCTCACTGGCTGCGCAAACCTGGTCGCAATGGTCTGCTGCGTTTTTGCCTACTTGACCATCGACCGCTACGGCAGGCGCAAGGTTCTCATTGCCGGAGGCTTCGGACAAAGTCTGTCCTTTTTCATCCTTGGAGCCTTGTCTAAGGTAGGCGCGGACCAACATAGCCAGTCGATTGGAGCAGCTGCTGGCTCATTCGTTTTCATCTACAATGCCATATTTGCCGTAAGGTCAAATGATCACTTGCTAGACCAGCATTGCTGACAATTTCCAGGCAACGTGGCTAAGTGTACCTTGGGTCTATCCCTCCGAAATCTTTCCTCTTGCGACTCGCTCCCGCGGCAATGCCTTTGGTATTGTTGGTGAGTCTTTCTCGTCGCGCGCGAACAGCGTAGATCATACTGATAATCGACCCGTACAGGCTGGAGTTTGGGCTGTGGCTCCGTTTCGTTGGCCGCACCTCCCATGTTCAAGGCACTTGGCCCACAAGGATTTTACATTCATGCTGTATTCAATCTAGCTGCCGTTGCCATGGTATATTGTTTTTATCCGGAAACAAGTTGCCGGACTTTGGAAGAGGTAGGCGTTCCTTCAATCAGATTTGCGTCTCTCGCGAATCCCCACTGACAATTTTGGTGGCAGATCGACCTTCTCTTCGCGAGCAAGTCACCATTTGTCTGGGAAACCGAGCGAAAGTTTAAAGAGCTCAAACTTCAGCATTCAGCCCTTGTTCATGGTATGGCTGGGGAGAAAGTTGGAGGCGCCCAAGTGGAAGAAGAGGAAGCTGTTGCCCAACAGCAGAAAGGCTGATCTGGGGGTCAGACGACTTGGTTGAAGACAAGATCAGGTGGCTTGGCAAATATCAGCCTGATGGAGGACAGGGAGAGACCAGGTGTCACCGTCAAGAGGCTTGACTTGGAAGTCGATGAGTTTTTGAAGGAGAAATCTCGAACCGAGGAGCTGGAATCTGGAAAGTGACGGGCAACGTTTTGATAGACATGTGCAATCTGAATGTGTAGCAGTACAACGTCGTCCGCTGAGAGCCTGTGACAGACGTCGTCATCCTTAGGAGATAAGTATATTGGTGAAAGTCTTGCTAAGAACGGTGGAGACTTGCGTCGCACTTCCGACAAGGGCCTGTCTGCTCGTAGACCATGTGATAATGAGACATGACCCTTTTGTCATGGCATCTCGGCAGTGAGAACACTGAATCAGCTCAACAGAAGGGCAAAGAACCTCGAGTTCAAGCCAGGCAGGATGTCTGAGACAGCGTTGAACAGCCGAAACAATTCAGCTTAAGGATTCAGAATTGCCCTGCGGGTTGAGCATTGGGAAACATATGTGGCAGGTCGACAAAGAAGTCTGTACCCTTCATTGAAGAAAATTGTTCGAGACAGCTGGAGATTATGTGTCTTGAGCCAGATGAAATTGCGGCCGGCATTGTGTAAGAGGTGTACTTAGTTCCAGCATCTCTGCCTCAGGAAGGTCAGTACAAAGTGATAAAGGCGACCTCTAGGCAATTGTTTCTTCTCTATTCACCTTTCAAGTTTATCATTTCCAATTGCCTTTTGCTTCCCGACCGACCCATTGGCACAGCTTCACGTGCACATCGAGATCATCATAACACCCGGTTGAAGGCGGCAAAAACTGCTGTCAACGATGGCAGAAATGTATCAAGCAGCCGCGATCGCACTAGGCACTTTGTCGGGAGTGTACCTCCTTATTGCGATTGTTCAATCATGGAGATTCTATTGCCGAGCGCAGACTGAGAGCCGGGATCTCGAGAATGGACTGGCGAATCGAGGTGACCGCGCTGACATCCATGGCGACGATATCTGGATCTTTGGATCTGTGGCGAGTCGATCCACTAGCCATTGCCCAAGGAGAGGAAGCTATGTACGAGTGATGTCCGAGAGCTCTGACGCCTCTTCGGTGCAGGCAATGAGTCCAGCAAATCCGACAACCAGAGTTGCCCCTAAGACTAGAGCAACCATGCCTGAGGGAGGAAGGAACGACGGAACACATTTGCATGCTTGGACACAAGAACACACGGCGGCACTTCCGAGCCCAGCCAGAGTTTATCAAGCTCAGCCGATCCGATTTCAGCATGCCAGTCTTGTCCCAATACCGCTTCGACCGAGACAAGGGATGGCGTCCCAAGTCGCTGGAGCAAGACGTGAGAGCAGACGAAGCGAGTCTGTAGAGGTCGATATACGTCCTACTCCAGACGGACATTTCCTTTTGCATCCGCATCCACTCCGGTCGCATCCTGTGTCAATTGGCATACCGGCGCAGGCAGGGCAGCTAGAAGGCAGACAAAAAGAGACCGCCGGCATTCAACAACGTTCATTGACAATCACTGACAGTCAAGTCATGAGAGCAGCGGTGCAGAGTGGGCTGTGCCGTCCTGACTCGACCACTCTGGGCGTGGAGCAGCCAGACCCATGCACCTCAGCCGCATGGTACCGGGAGGCCCAAGAGAAAAAGTCTGATGGGGTTCGCAACAGACCCCAAGATATTGTCAGCGGTCAATTCCAAGCATGTGGCCAGCAGCGCATGTTGATTGGGACGGCGCTCTGAATTCCTGGCTTTTGAGCAAAAGACTAGTATGAGGGAAGACGCGTCCACCCGTGAGGGCGGGAGGCTCGAGTTCGGAAGATAGAAGAGGTGCTGGGCGACTCTATTGGAGTGTATGGCAGTATGGAAGCCGTTGCAAGTTGGTTTGTTTTCTTTGTTTTTGGATATTGTGGTCGGGTTAGTCCTGAAGCTGGTGAGGGTGGCATCCTGCATGAAGGTCAATAACAAGCAAGGCATTCATTGCCCACATTTTGATCCGTCATCAACGTATCGCGCCAGTAGTATCGATCGTAAACGGCCGCCTGGAGATCGTGGGTCCAGCGACCGACCCAGAGCACAGTTCATCGTTTGTTTCCGACAGCTGCCCACCTCTCTCTGCTCTTGACACCAACGCCTTCGTCGACGGATGAGCCACTAGCAACACTGGCGGCCCATCCTTCACCAATCTCCCCCACGACCCTTCCTGGACGCCCTGCAATAATGGTGCCTCCTGCCCAGACAGTGTTTGCAGGTAGAACCGTTCCATCCAAGATCTTGACGTTGTCCTTTATTATGACCATATTCCCGATCGTGCAGTTCGCACCAATGTAGACATTGCTCTTTATCTCCGCTGCACGCACATGTGTGTTTGGGCCAATGTATACGTAGTCGGAGATTCTGAGCATGAAATAGGTCATAATCTGCTGAGGCTCGCCGCCATTTGGGTTTGCGATCGTTGTGAGTCGAGAAGGAGGGTGGAGCGTACAGCCAGGACTGATGAAGACGTAGCGCCCAAGGTGTATGGAGGTCTGATCTTGAGTGGCCGACTTCTGATCGCCTTGTTGTGTTGGAGGCTTGGGTTGTGGTGGACGGACGAGATCACCTCGGATCACGACATCCTGCTGGATCACGCATTTCCCGGCCAAAATGATATGGCGCGGACCTAGGACGCTGGCCTTTCGCGAGATTTTATTGCCAGTTTCCTGGTAGCCGGGTCAGAGGTAGAAAGCGAGGGTGGTGCAGGAGGATTGTCGCAAATACCACGTACGGTTTCGATATATTCTCCTCGAACGGAAGGCTTTGGAGGCATTATTGGTAGAGACGGTCCTGTCAGAACCCTGCCGTGAGGTTCGACCGTCAAATATGAAGATCATGCGAGAAATCCATGGCTCGAACCCATTCAAGCAAGTGTATAAGTTACTGCCAGGGCTAATTGACCGGAATACCGTGTTGTTTCTAAAAGCGGCTCTACTTGAGGTGAATACCCACGTGACCTCCAGTTCTGGACGCCTTGCCGCGTCCGTTCTTCAGCTTCAACGATCAATACATTGTCGCTGTTATTTAAGGAAATCTACTGACGAATCTCCCGAAGTACGAGCACAAAGCCTGTCCCAACTCAATCTGCAAGAAGAAGCGTGCCCAGAAGCTCCTTGCAATCCCTCCTCCTCTTTACTTGCCCTGCGGCTCAACATCTGAGAGCTCAAGGTTTGATTCCGCGCTTTCGCTACCAGCCATAGCTTTTCTTGCCTGCTTTGAGAAGTCTGAAGGATACCAGATGTTGAAGAGGACCATTACCGCTGCCATAGGTACTCCATCGAAAATATAGAGGTAGACCTCGTGTCTGATGATGGTCCCCTCGAAACCCTCCACAAACTCCGCTACACGCACAATTGACCGGATCAAGATGAATGCGCTCGCAATGTACAATATGTATAGAAATCTCTTCCAAGGTAAGGCCGCGTTGTGGGATAGACTGGTTGGCATGGCGTGCAGTCGAATATGAAAGACCAGCGCCACGACGATGAAGAAGCCAAATAGTATTACCTGTATCAAGAGACCCACCAAGGCGACATGAGAGCCCATTTTTGCTGTGGACGCGTGGCTGCTAGCCATGAGTCCACCACCTATACACAGTCAGAAAAGGTCTCACGGGTTTTCCAGCCCACACAGGGAAAGGATTGTTCGAGCGTACCGCCAAGCTGGACGAAGAAAGACACCACATCGCTCGTTACGAAGACCTTTGTCAACCATCTCTTTTTGATCAAACTGTAAGGTTCGCCATCCACGCTGACAATGATACGGCCCAGTATCATGTAGATACTGGCTGCGAATAATGCCGGAGCCACGAGGATGAGAAGGGCCTGAATAACGTAAGGGGCGAGCGTCGGGTTTGGCGCTTGTCCATAGGATGTTCCACGGGCCGCATATCCAACGATTTCGAAAAGACCGCCAACAACACAAGGAATGAAGTACCAAGTCCTGTGCTTGGCGATGAGCATCGAATGCCAAAAGGTCGAAGCGCCGAACACAATTGCAAAAACACAGGCTGCCACCAAAGACGGTTCATAGTGATAGAACTTGAAGTGTGGATCGGAGTCTGTTGACATTTTGGTCAAGTATATGCTGGTTGTATCAGCAGATTTGCGAATTCTTCTTTGGTGTTGGAATCAAACGGTCCAGGAGAGAGCAAATGGCGCAACAAAGGGCCCAGAAACAACGAGCGCAAGAACGACGAGGACCGAATGTACGAAGAGAGAAGGGAAAAGAGGGATCAGTCAATAAATACCCCCTACTATCTGCTCCATACCTTTCGAAGGGGCTGTTTTGCACGGAATTCCGCTCTGCAATACGATTGAAGACTTATCAAACGCTTACAACACCCACAGATGGTCGAACTCCAATGGCACCGGCCGAAATGACTGATGCCTTGAGTGACAGGCTTCGATGGGCGACATGGAAAGCATTGATGACTACTCTATCTGAGACAGAAATTCCTGGGTATGTTGTCGCATGCCCCAAATAGTAGAGTTGGCTTCTGATCTGTCACAGACGCTCTCACTTGAGTTAGGACGCGGAATTCCGCTTGAGACTTTACGTGGTTTACTGCAGACGCGGAGTCTGATTTTCCTTGAATGTTCGAAGAGGTCCAGAGCGACGACGGTAGTGATGAAGCCCATAGCATGTTGTTTATGGGTGTCATTTACTGAAAAATTGGTGTCCCAGGCATCGCTACAATCATGAGGACTACGTCTAGGTGTGAGAAGTGAAGATTGTCGTCCTGCAGGAATGATATAGAAATATCACCATCCCGCTGTTAAGGCCACCAGCGAGGCTGACAAGGTCGTCGCCAATTGTAGCGCCACAGTCCAACCGCGTTCCCCAGCTACTCGTACTGTCTCAGGTTTACTACCCATGCACGACTTTCTTCCCTGTAGCATTTCTGAAGGTAATGAATGGGAATTGGGCTTGGGCACAAATGGCCACATGCAACTTCCATGTCACAGCAAAAAATGATATGCCCAACACAATAGCCTTTGGCATTTTCAATTAGGTGCATGTGTCGCGAGCGGGTCTGGGCAACGGAGTAACCATATGTCGTCTGCTTCCATCAGAACTTTCCTTCGCTCCGCCTCTTCAGATAGACCTCAAGTCCTTCCTGCACAACGAAGAAGGTCGAATGATACTCCAAAGGTCGTCCCGGGTGCACGAGCTTGATATCAAACTCCCTCAAAATCTGGATCAAGACCTTGTTCATCTCAAACAGCGCAAGGTTGCGCCCAATGCACAGATGACTCCCACCACCGAACTGTCTGGAAGTCAGCCTTGAACCATTTAACGACTGTCGGAATATGTGTCTGTCCCCCGTACTTACATTGTACAAATGTCCAGTCATCAACTTGGCGTCTCGCTCGAACCACCGCTCTGGCCGGAACTCCTCGACGTCGTCTCCGAAGATGGTCTTATCACGGTGCAGCACCCATCCGTTGACAGAGACCTCGGTCCCCTTGGGGTAGTATCTTCCGTCAATCATGACTCCCTCGGGAGGCACATGTCGGTAAATGCCCAGTCCGACGGCCGGCCGCACCCGGAAAGTCTCCTTGAGACAGGCCTGGAAGTAGTCGAGTTTCTGTGCTTCGGCGTAGGTGACGACTTCCGAAAGTTGGCCAGACTTCTGTGCTTCCTCGACTTCCTTTTGCAATTTGGAGTACGCTTCCGGCCTGTTGAGCACCATGTAGAAAAAGGACTGCATTGTCGACGCTGTCGAGTCGGAGCCGGCGAAACTAGGACACAACGATTAACACATACATCGAGAGTCAAAACGCCAAACTCGCACCAACAACTGAAACTTACACTGCTCCGTGCGCGATGCTGAACACATCCTGCACGCTGAATTTGTCCGGGTTTCCATCGTGCGCCCTGAGCAATTCCGCTAGGAGATCGATTCCCGAGGAATCGTAAGTGCCATCCTTTTGTTTCCGTTTTTCGAGTTCTGCCACGGCGATCTTGGTCATGGTCGTTGGGCTCGGTTTCCAGAATGGCAGATATGGTCGCAACGGATTGTTCCGGAAGAGGATGTCGGTCTCGGGTATCTGGCCGACAATGCCATCGTACCACTGGACGTCGTCGATGTTCTTGATCGAACCTTCAATGTCGACTTCGGCTTCCAAGAAACCGAATTGTTTGGAGAATGCCACCTCTCCCAATACCTTTTATATGGTCAGTATGATGGTGAAATGTCCGCAAGTTGCCAATGCGCTTACATCGAATGCGAAATAATGCAACAAATTCCCCAGGTTGCAGACTTTGCTGGAATCAGCGGAGTACTTGTCCAGATGCTGCATGAGGAGCATGATCATGTCCTCGATCGGGCCTGATCGTTTCTGCATCTGTGCCAAACTATATGGAGTTACAGCGTAACGCTTCATTTGCGCATGCTTCCATTCTCGAACTTCGGTGAAGATATCCGGCGCATGCTGTATCCCGGGTCAGACCTGGCAGAGACTTAGGGAGTAGGTCTGTGGATGATTGACCTACCTTTGGTGGAAAAACGCTATAAAACATAGTCTTGTGGAAGCCTTTGCCCACAGCAAAGATGTCCTTGGCTGCATTACAGGTTCCAAAAGACACCTCGTTCGGAGCCGTTCGAACGATTGGTCCTATGCTAGTCAGCTTTCATCCTGATCCGCTTGATGTCCATCGGTTGGGGGGTTTACCATATTTCTTGTGCAAAGCGATGTGATCGAGTTCGGTGTGGCCATTATAAGTACTCCATACTGTGGTTATCCCGTCAGTCGAGGCGGACAGAAGGTGGGAGTCTCTCCTACCTTTCCATAGTCTGGTGCATGACGCCAAAAAAGGTCCTGGTACGTCTTTAAGAGGAGAAGCATATCGCTTGTACAGCCCTCGGAGGACGATGGCCACAAAAGCGACGAAAATGAAATGAGCCTTCGCAAAGGCCAGAGTCTGAGCCACTAGCGAGTTATCGACGGACGGGCGTACGCTATCCATTCTGGTGAGGCAGCAAAGACAGGACGTCGGAGAGTGCAGCAGTTTCGACCGTAACGACAGAGGTCGGGATAAGAAACAGGGAAGCCAACCGTGTCGCGTGGACTTTTATGCTATATCATTTCACTGGGCATTGGTTCGATCGACTGCCGATGGTCACGGACAGCCAGATCCATGCATGTGCAGCTTTCCGGGTTCACTTCGTCACCTGTGTTGCGAGAAGAACGAATCCAGAGCTTGTTGGTGTCGACTTGCCTTCTGCGGGCAAATGTATTAGCCCCACGTTGCTCCTCATCGGAAAACACCCATTGCTCCTCGGCAGTGGCACCCATCCAGCAGCAAAACTTGCCTACCATACTCCGGAGCGACAAGTCGTGTGGGGTAATGCTCCTTGAGATCGATCCTATTGGGAGTAGTGCCATTGGCAGGACTGATTGACCCCACGAGCAATTGTTATCGGTCTTTCAGGGCGAGTCAGGGAGTCGCCCAGTCGGTGAATGGCCTCTCTGCTTGGGGAGGAGGCGAAGGGATGGCCTCTAACTACCCCTCCTCCGGCCTCGTCTGGCCGAAGTCTTCGGTCTTGACTTGTAGGATCGTTGCCATGATTGCATCGGGGCATCGAAAACGGAAGCCTTTAGCTTTTGAATCTTTACTGCAAGGCTGACCCAGACCGTGAAGGAGAAAGATTTCAAAGAGTCTCAGACTTCTCGGTTAACCGCACCGTGTCACGTGGATTGTCTAATTTCCACGTGACTTTTGCACGTGACAGGCCTTCGCAGCTCGGCAGCTCGCGATCATTTTCTCTTCTTTGTCTACGGGCTTTCTGACTCCAGTCAACATCGAACTAGTTACTGTAACAGTATACCGAGAGGGCGCACGCGCATAGAACACCCACGGACCCAGTGACCTTTGCATCTACGAGTACAGCCCCAAAAAACCCTGTCGATCGAGGGAAATGGGCAGAGTGCGCCTTACTCCACCTGCGGCCAAGTCTCCCGAGGCTGAATCGTGGCTGTGTCGCGTACTCGGATGAGGAGACCATCACCACCAACCTTGAGAGGGAAACAATCTCACCTCAACCTACCTACATGATACGGGATATATAGCCCAGCCACCATCACATCCCATCAATGCAGGTAGGCAGAAAGACTAACACACCATATTGCTTCAACTTGATTTCATCACATTCCAACTCCGTACACAATTCATTGTTATGGGCTTGACCAAAACTACGAATTCCCCCGGACTTTCCTTCGACTTCAACCATCCTCGCGCGCAATATTCGCCCGGCGATGTGATCAGCGGCCATGTCGTGCTGAACACCGCCGCTGACGCCGCCATCGGCACCGTCACAGTGTCATTCTGGGGTCGCGCGAAATCCCGCATCATCCAACAACACGGCCAGTCCGCAAGCTACCACCGTGGCCGGACAAGGTTCTTCCACCTCGAAAAGGTCCTGTACGAAGGCCAATACACGCACAAGCCCGGCTCCTTCAGCTGGCCGTTCGACTTCGTTGTCCCCAATCAGGCAGACCAGGGGTGCATACTGCCTGGCGGCAGCAGCAGCAGTGAGAAATGGAAACCCAAAGAGCACTACCGATCGAACCTCGACGAGAACAAGAACAACAACGAGCTCGACCTCAATCTCCCACCATCCATGTCCCACAGCCGCATGAACATGGGCCGCAAGGCAGACTGTTTCATTGAATACGTGCTCGAAGCGACGCTGACCGAACCACGCGGCATCCACCAGTTCCGCGGCCCCAAGACCAAGACCTCGACATACCCAATCATATTCAACCCTCTCTCGACGCCCGAACCGATCCAGAATTACGACCTGGTCACAGAGGAGCGCCTCTTCACCATCTCGACACTCAAACTCCTCCCCGAACACGCAGGCACGAGTCTCGGCATCCGCGATCGCGCCCGCTCTCTCTTCCAGAAGGACACCGTCCCCCGATTCTCCTTCTCTCTCACGGTCCAGGCCCCCAGCGTTATCCAGCTGTTCCACCCAAAACCCTTACCCTTCCTCATCACCATCCAACCAGACCTTCGTCCCGAGAACACCACCATCGACACCTCCACGTCCCTTCCCGAAGTGGTCCTACGCTCCGTCAAAATCGAACTGAAAACCGAAGTCCGCTGCCGCGCCCCCGGAACTTATGCAGACACCAAGACCTATGAGATCCCTATCCTGTCCATCAGACATCTTACTCGACCACTCACTTTTGCCAAAGGACTATCCGGACCGGACGAGTCGACCCTCGATCTCGGCTCCCTCTACGACCTTCGCGTGGGCAACGCCAAACTAGGTTCAAAGGTCGAAACGCCACTCTGTCCCAACTTCACCTCGTACAACGTCACGCGGGAGTACTACCTCACGTGGGAACTCGAAGTCGAGTGCGCCGAAAAGACCGAGAGATTCTCCTCGCCACGTAGCCCGCCGCAGTGTACGGTCCTCTTACCTCCTGCCACGGCTTGCATGGACGGGTATAACCCGAACCCACTTTTGGGCGCAGACCTGGCACAGGCGGCCTCGACTGCTAGTCGTGACTCGGAAGATGGTCACAGTTTCTGGTCACGTAGGAAATCAGGCGAGGGACGCGGCGAAAAGGAGAAGCCTTCATTTAGTTCGCTGGGCCTTGACAGCCGCTCGAGCGGGAAGAAACCCAAAACTAAAGCAGAAGAAGCAGCTGAGGAGCGTCAGGCCGACTTCACCTCAGACGTGGATGAAGGCATGAACGCAGATTCGAATTCGTCAGTTTCTGACCAGGACTTCAACAGCAGAAGAACTCGGGGAGCCCATGGAGCCGATCAGCCACCACCTCGGTATGTCCCTTGAGGGCTGAACTTTGGAAATTGTTCCCTATTTGCTTCAATGACTGTATTTCTCTCGTGTAATATTGCTTCGTATCAAATACTGAGCTTGTCATCGAACTTCTGCATTTATGCCGTATGCATGAGCGACAGGGCGCACACAGCCAGCTCGACAAACATCCTGGTCATACATTGCTTTTGTTCTTCGCCAATCCTCATTAACAGCCGATGCCAGGTGATTGACCACTCTCACGGCGGCGCCGACAGCCAGCTAGGGGACTTTGAGTTCGCATCAGGGGAGTGCAGAACGAACCTCAGGCTTTACCCTTGCCTTTTCTTCCACCTCTGCTACCGCCAGCAGCAGCAGTCTTTTTCTTCTTCGCCGGTTCGTCGGGCTCTTCGTCGTCAGCATCCTCATCCTTCTTTCTCTTGCCCTTTCCTTTACCGGCGGCAGCGGCACTCTTCTTCTTGGGCACCTTGACGTATTTGTCCTTCTTCAGATCTAATTCCTCTTCTTCCTCATCCGGACCTTCAACGTCTGGTCCAAGCACTTCATCAACTTCGGAGTCGTCAACCGCTTCTTCCAGATCAGGCTTTTCTCTCTTCGCTGCTCCACCTTTGGCCATGCCTAGGATGTGGCTGGCCTTGACGAATGGCATTGGGTGACTCTGCTGGTTGTACAGTCGGGTAAAGGTAGCCTTGGTCTGTGTGTCGAGCTTGACTCCCTCCATGTCCATTGGTCCCACGCCCAACTCAAGCATGGCGTCAAAGTCCTCCTTGGTCAGATAGTACGAGTCCATGAAGTCAATGACGTCTTGGACTGCTTCTTTACCTCCATCCTGAAGGGTGCCAACAGTCTTATTCCAAAGGGCTGGAAGATATTGTTGACGAACTTCGTGGCGATCAGCTGAAGATCGGAGACGCATATGGCCTTGAATTTCCTTGACGAAGCGCGACAGTTTGCCTGGAAATGATTCGTTAGACTGCAAGAAAAGCATTCTCCGCAAAATAACTCACCTTGTTTGCTATTCTGTCCAAGCCAGCCTGCGAAGCCAACTTGTTGATGAAAATTGCCGTAGACGTAACTAGCTGGGCGAACAAAGCTGAAAATAGCGTGAAGAGGCATCAAACTCCATTGTTGTTGTGACCCATGGATCATCCTATCAACCAGGTCACCATCACTGATACTAGAGGCCGCATTGTCGATGAGTTCCAGAAGCTTCATTTGTCTTTCTCTGCCCGAGTAATTGCTTGCAAGGGTGGGTTGCGTCTTCAGGTAGTTCTCTTGAAGCATGAGATAGCTGAATTCGTGATCATTAAAGTAAAGTTCGGTTTTGTCATTCAGAGTCGCCTTCGAGCTCTCAGCGAACATTTGCGGTCGGAGAATCTTGCTGACAATATCCCAGGGTTTGAGAATGACGTGCTTCTCCCAAGCTTTCGACATTGCCTTTGAATCCGAGAAGTCAAGATCTTTGTTGTCAAGTTTGATGGTCGAAATCATGTTGATGATCTGTCGAATGTCGCCGCCGCATCCCTCGATTAAAGCGTTCACGATCTGCGGCGGCAATCTCATGCCTTCTCGGTATAGTATAGTCGCAATTCGTCCGCGTATCTGATCTGTGGTAGGTCTTCTGAATTGGAACTCTGCCGTGACCTGGTAGAATGGCTTCATCTTCGGCTGATTCCGTTCGTTGCAGATGAGGATCATCGGAACATGGGTCTTTTTGGCGACAGCAGCAAGGGCACCGACACCGCCGCGATCGCCAGCTGACATACCGTCCACTTCATCCATGATCAAAACGAGCTTTCTCTTCGCAGGATCAACTTTCTTGCCATCGCCGGCAAAATAGCCCAGGAGAGAAGTTGCGTCCAGTACACCAGCGAGAGCAGAGTCCAATAGCTTCTTGTTCCGCGTATCACTGGCATTACTTTCCACAACATCGTAGCCTTCGAGACTAGCAACCAGATGCGCAGCGGTAGTTTTGCCGACACCAGGTGGACCGTAGAGCAGAGCAGCACGAAAGATTCCTTTCCCATCGGCCCCAGCTTTCTTGAATCCAGATTTGGCGCTGTTGTGCCAATTTCGTAGCCATTTCTGCAATCCTTCGACTTGTGTTTTGTTTCCACAGACACCAGTGAGCGAATCTGGAGCATACTTGTCAACCCACAGCCGGTCATCGACCCTTGGTCGCGATTTGGCTGATGGGGCCGGGCCTCCAGTTCGCGCGGCAGCCGTTTTGGCAGCCTTATCTGCTTCTTTCTGCTTCTGCCTTTCTCGTGCTTCCATTTCTTCTGCTTCCTTGCGGATCTTAGCTTCTTCCTTGGCTTGCTTTTGCGCGTAAGCTTCGCCAGCTTTACCATCCCCACCATTGGCAGGAAGCTGCTGGATTAAGGCGAAAAGTCCTTGTTCATCAATTGTCTTGATTCCAAGATTTCGGATTGTCTCGAGCTTCTTGGGTCCGGCATCGCTACCGATGACCACATAACTCGTCTTCTTCGAGGGGCCACCGGTGACTTTGCCGCCATATTGCTTGACGAGATTTATACCCTCTTCTCGACCCAGAGATCTTAAGACACCCGTGAAGACAAAAGTCAACCCAGCTAGACAGTTTTCCGCGCCCTCTGGTATTTCAGCACTTCCTGCTTCTGGTGGTGCAACATTGGCGTTACCTCCCCCAGCTTGGAAGGTGAACTTCTTGTTCTCATCTCGTGGTGGAGGTGTGGGAGCTCGCACAGTTGGGATATTGTCAAGGATGGATTTTATCTCGCTGCTTTCTTCTCGTTCTTCCTTCTTTGCTGCGGCTCGGGGTTTCCTCGCGGCAGCAGTGGCTGTCTTTTTCGACTTTTTCTTCGGTGACGCATCCTCGTCATCTAGGAAATCATCTTCGTCATCGTCTTCCAGGTCTTTGGATTTTCGCTTACGGGATGAGGTGGTCGCTGCAGAGGTTCTTTTTGGTCGTCGGTCATTGGGTCCATCGTAAGCAGGAATTTCGGCAGTCTCAAGATCATCTTCGTCATCCTCCGCTTCTTTCTTCTTGGAATGACCATTCACTGGTATGGAGGCTTTGTGGTGTGGCTTAATATGATCTTCGTCACTATCTTCCTCGTAGTCATCGTCAACCTTCCTGCTCTTGAGGTCGTTGAAGATGTCGTCTCCACCAACGTCCTCATCCTGGAGATTCACTGCGGTATTTCCGTCCTCGTCTTCGGCATAGTTCTTTGTAGCCGTCTTCCTAGCTGATCTCCTGCCCGTAGAGGGAGTCCCGTTGTTGACTTGTTTAGTGGGTGTCTTGCCTACTCCATTGGCGGTAGCTTTTGACGGTGTAGACTTGGCAGCTTTGGGCTTTGACGACGCAAAGTATGCGGAGCTTGTGGTCTCCTCTTCCGCCGGCTCTTCTGCAGTTTTCTTCGCCTTAGGAGTGGTGGGCTTCTTGGGCTTGGCCTCGACTATCTCTTCATCTTCGTCATCAGAAACGACTTTCCGAGCACGACCACGTTGGCTGCCTCTGCCAGTCTGTACACTGTCAGTCATTTCGTTCAGAAGGTGGGGTGGGATGGGACGGATAGGTATCACCATACCTTGTCTTTCTTCGCCGAGTCCGGGGCAGCGGCTTTTGAGGCGGGCTTCACTTCCCCTCCGCCGCCGAAGAAACTTCTGATGTCTGAAGGCATCGTCTTTGATGAATAACGGAACTGGCAAACTCAAGCAAGCTCAAGGAGACATCGGAAGCGGCCACTTGGTGAAATAGACTGAAGAACTGCAGTGATGGAGTGTAGCATGCCTTCTGCATTAAGGTACGTTCAATTCCATTAATTAGTTGCATGACGCGACTGCCCTGATGAACGCGACAAGCTAACCTGTTTAGCCACATGCCCACGCCGCCCTTTGGCTCTGCCATCCCGCAACCCTCTTCGTGCCCCTTTTGTGTCTAGCTAAGTTAGCTGCTTTATTCAGTATCCGTACCTCGTCTACCATCCTTGTACAACGTGCGTTGCATCTCATCTAAGAGTAGATGAAGAGACAATATTCATTATTCGCCTGCTGGCGTAGTGCGTCTTCCACTTGGCAAGTCGGCATATGTGCAACCCCGGTGTGCCCTCCACCATCCCAGATCGTCAGCATCCATGCTTCAGGCGCCCGAAGGTGGGAACGACATTGTCGACAATGGCACCTGGTTGGGTAATCCAATCGTATTCCTGTGGTCGCCAAGTAACCCAGAGTGTGATATAGTTCCGAGCGTGCAAATAAGGCAACCTTCAAGTTGAGGTTGAACTTAATAAATGCGATACCCTCAGCTTGAGACCTGTGGTCTGCATCAACTTGTTTCTTGTACCAAAAATGTTGAACATGCAAAGAACTCTTCAGTTTCTTGGGGCCCTCACTGCTGTAACGGCTGTCGCGAGGATTCTTTCCCTTGCGCGACTGTATTTTTCGCCTTCAAGCTCCTCTTTGAACCGCTGGAGACATGGAAAAGAGCCTTACGCGCTCGTCACCGGTGCTTCAGACGGAGTAAGTGCTCACTACCTGAAAGCGAAGATCGCTTTCAGACGTTCCTGCTATGGATCTCTCACGGGCGTCTTCACTGACTGTCCGGAAACTTCAGATCGGACTTGGATTTGTCGAAGCCATTGCTGCACAAGGATTCAACGTTATCCTCCTCAGTCGTAATCGAGAGAAACTTGAGTCTCGTCGGTCAGCACTCCAAAAGCAGTATCCTAACCTGAAATTCGAGATCCTTGTCTTCGATGCGTTGAAAGACTCATACGACGGTATCGAGAAGCTGGCGAACAGCATCTCGCACCTCAATGTCACTATCCTTGTGAACAATATGGGTGGGATCCCCTTCATTCCTGGTTATATACAACTCATCGAAACGAGCTCTTCTCAAATCGACAGGACCATCGACTACAATGCCCGTTTTCTGTCTCATCTAACACGCTACATGATTCCAGTCATGGCAAAGAACGGGCCTGCTCTAATGCTAAACGTCGGATCTGCCGCCAAACACGGTGTGCCCTGGGCTGCAGTCTACTCCGGCACTAAGGGATTTGTTCTTAGCTTTTCTGAAGCTCTGGCCCGCGAGTTCAAGTGCAACAAGATCCCGATCGATGTGCTGAACCTCATCCTGGCCGATGTGAGCAGCTCACAGACCCCCACGCCTGTGCACCTCCTCAACCCAGCCGCGAAGGACTTCAGCAAGACGGCTGTAGGCCGGCTTGGAGCCGCTGTTGCTTCCGGACGCAACACTCTCACCCCTTATATCCCCCACGCATTGCTGCTCTGGGTCTTAGGCTTTCTGCCAGAGTCCATGCAGGTGCTTGTTCTGGATAACATGATCAGGGACGCACAAAAGCTTCACGAAAAGATCTTCAACTTGAAGAAGGACTGAACTTGAACGTCGCTTGTACGTCGTTGCTAGATGGGGAGCAATTGAGACCATAAGTTTCTGGTTATTGTGGTTTCAAGGCAAGATAATTCAAAAGCCCAGAGTGATGTTCGGGACCATATCCCGTGTTCACGGCCAGGTTTTGCAATGTTAAATCCATTGATTGCGTGCTTTACACGCCGGTGTGAACCTCCAGAGCCCTGAGAATCGCTTTTCTTTCCAAAAGCTTGCTTGCCCAGGCTGACAAATGGGGAAAATCAACTTCCAAGCTCGCAATAAACGCTCCCGCCCAGCGATACAACATAAATAGATAAGCATCGACGGCGGTAAATGAATTCCCCACTGCATAACTCGTCCCAGATGCACGCATTTTGCTCTCTATCCATGCAATGCTCTGTTCGAGGTTCTTTACCGCGTTGTCTTGGATGGCAGAGTGTAGCTTTGGGTCATCGACGAGTCTTTCCTGCCGATAGAGTCCGCCATATGCTTGAACATGTACCACTCCTCCAAGGTAATTGAACCACATATACACGGATAGTGTCCAAAGTCGTTTGTCCAAGGAATTTCCGATCAGGGGCCAGAGATGAGATGGCAATTACGATCGCCGGAACCTCCGTGATGATCTCGTCGTTCATCTTTAAAACTGGCACTCGCTTTTTCGGATTGAGAGCCTTGAACTCATCCGTAAACCGCTCGTCTTTAGCCCTGTCAACTTCGGCAAGAACAAGTTGGAAGTCGAGCTCAGCCTCATTGAGCGGCGCGATAGAACATGCTTGGGGCGAATACCAAAGTGTTAATGAAGGCACCGAAGTCATTGTACTGATCCAGCAATAACTCATGAGTTACGATATAACGGTAAATGCTAGTAAGAATGTATGTCAGGAGTTTGCAATCTTGCATGAACTTCGAGAATTTCGCATATTTATGATTGAACCATGAGCCGCAACAAAATGTACTATGGCCACTTATGGCAGTTCATCCTTACCTAGGTACGAAAGCATATCGCAAAATGCAGGGCTCACATGTCATGTGCAGGGCGCGAATGCCAGATCTCTCTTCCCATCGGCTCATTTGGTCCAAACCCCCTGGTGGACTTACTGGGTATTCGACATCCAGCTTATCAAAGCCAAGGTCCTTTTCAATATGTCTGGAACCGCGTTGCTCCCGAAGTGTCCAATTGCAGTACTGCACGAAATAAAACACCCTGCTCACCAGAAGGGCTGCCCCATTCGGCGATCTGCCCGACTTTCGAGCCGGCTTTACTTGAAATATTATTGTCAGCTTCCAGAGATATTGTCGGTCAAGGTTTCCGCGGAGGGCAGTCTCATATGCGTGTCGCTGGTGGTAGCATATGGTACGCTTTAGTCTAGCTCCAGGCAGCGTCAGAGGCTCCCTTATCCACATCTACACCGCTACGTGCTCGCCGTGGGAATTAAGACTTGCCGAAGAGAGCCATTTCCGAGATGAAGATGAAGATGAAGATGAAGAAGAGCCCCCAGGTAAAAATACGCCGCGAGATCCTTGGGAGCAGGATGAAATGTGCCCATCAACACCTCAATCTATCCATTTCTGTTAACTTGCACCGTCAGCCTGAAATACTACTAGTAGCACTATGGTTCACTCAACAATCCATCCCGCCATCTTCTCCTGGGGCACGCCCGTTGTCCTGATAACCACACGAAATCCTGATGGGACCTCGAACATGGGTCCCATGTCATCAGTATTCTGGCTCGGCAACCGCTGTATGCTCGGGCTTGGGGCATGTTCGCAAACTACAGTCAATCTGCTCCGCGAGAAGGAATGTGTGCTTAATCTGCCGTCAGACGACATGATCCCGCAGGTCAATGCATAGGCACACGCAACAGGCTCAAAGGAGGTCCCTAAGGTCAAAGTCATGCTCGGCTACCGGTATGACAAGGATAAATTCAAGACTAGCGGCCTGACACCAATGAACTCTGAGCGTGTGCGTCCAGACAGAATCAAGGAGTGTCCCGTGCAGATGGAAGCTGAGCTGCCAGGGTACTACGAAATGATGAGCAGCCTGCTGGGAGAGGCAAAGGGATTCACCTTGGCTCTCGAAGTTAAGGTGAAGAGGACCTACGTGGAAGAAAAATTGCGCTTGCCTGGGCATGAGAATCGCATCAATCCAGATGCTTGGCGACCCATGATCATGAGCTTCCAGCATTTTGTATGGGTTGTGGAACGGCGCGCGGGAGAAGTTCACGTTGGCAGATATTGAGGAGGAATTGTACAGGTTGCCTGTTGATTAGGACCTGGAGTATCTGATTCCGCATGAATAATAGAATGTAGAGATAGAGAAAAACGTGATTCACAAACCGAGACTGGAAGACTGCGAGCACCATGAGCTTGATCACTCTCCTCGGTAATGGACAGCAGGCTCCTTACGCGAGCTCTTTAGTCAGTGTTAACTTCTGCAGCAGCTGAGGAGTATTCCATGGACCCGGTCTTGAAAGTGTGCCTTCTCAGCCGGTAGCAATGGGCATAGGTCGCAACAAGCCTCGTATACATAGACTGGATCCCCTGGTGTAAAACTGCATATCAAGTGACATAGCCGTTGTAAGCCCATGTCACCTAGGTGCAGGTGGTTTCCCGGGTACTGCCTCTTTCGCGGTGCACCCGAGCGCGGCGATGCGCATCCGTCAGACTCGAAATCTCGCTCAACGCCGACTAAGGCCCTGATAGTACATAGGGCGCGCTGTCATATTGTGCCACCGAGCACTCATGTCTTCATGAGTTTGCATGTCGGCAAACAAAATTTGAGTGTACTAGTATCCCGCTTTGGAGAGGTTGTAGGCATCAGGTCCCAGAAACATTTGGCACAAACAAACCAGACCAACCATGATCCATTCGACGACGGTCCAGGATGCCCAGAGAGAGTGGCAAGGGGTGCCGGAGGTTGTCGCTAGTGGTTCAGCTTGGGACATTGGCTTTGCTCATGGCAGTCAGATCCCCAATCGCATCAGGACCGCCATTTCGAATTATGAGGAGCTCTTTCAAGAGACTGCCGACTGTGATTGGGCAGAATCTAAGAACCGTGCCTCGACTTATCTTCCATCCTTGGAACAGAATCATCCTGACTTGGTCGAGGAAATGCGTGGTATTGCTGAGGGTTCTGGTGTCGACTTCCAGGATGTTCTTGCGCTGAACCTGCGCAGTGAGATATCGTTGACAAATTACTCGGATGGATGCACGTCGATTGTCTCCCAGAACCCCACCACGTCAGAGGTGTTCCTGGCCCAGAATTGGGATTGGGTTGGCGAGGCGGGAAGGTCAACGGCTTTTTTCAACATCCGCAAGACAGGAAAACCCCGTATACGGATGCTGGGTGAAGCTGGCATTCTTGCCAAGTTCGGGATGAATGAAGCTGGCCTTGGTATTTGTATGAACGCGATCAGGTGCGGTACGGTGAATAAGAATGCACTCCCCGTGCATCTTGCGGTGAGACGTGTTTTGGAATGTCGATCCTTCGACGAGGCGTTCGCCGTGCTGGAGAAGAACCTTGTGGCTTCGTGTTGCAATTTCATGATCGCAGATCGGGATGGGAATTTTGCAACAATTGAATGTACCCCGAAAGGCCTGGCACCAATCCGCCCGCAACCTGGAAGCAGCACAACTTTCCATACAAATCACTTGTGGTCCCCAAATGTGCCTGATGGTATACGCGATCATCCTTCCAAGAACTCTTTCTCCAGGTTGGAAAGGATCAGAGAGCTAAGCAATGGTCAGGAAGCCGATATGGCCAAGATCCGAGCGTGGCTCGCAGACGAACAGGGCACGCCTGTCTCAATCTGTCGGTCAACACCACCTCTTGCCAAGGGCATGGAAAGAATGGAGACCCTGGCAACGGTGATTATGGACCTGCAAAAGCTGAAATTCGAAGCGTCCTTCGGCAAGCCCAGTCTATCCCCTCCTGTCCGTACCATCTTGCTGGACTAGAAGCCCAGCGGTCGCTGCCTCCTACTTGGGGATGGAGGCTGAAATAAATCGTAGGTCAATTACTGTTGCAAAGATGATTCCTCGAATTCATGGTGCGAGCATAGTAATCGCAGCCTCTTTTCAGGTTTGAATCATCTTCGAGCCTCATCTGGCGAACCCTCCCGGCGGATACGCTCCACTCTGCTGCCCGTACTGATATCCCTGCTGAGGCATATATTGCTGTTGCTGAAGCCCGCCCTGCGTCGGCACAGGACTCGCATAACTCTGCAACGGTGTCATCTGTATACTCGCTCCAATCACCGGCTTGCCTTCACCCGCAATCAACGGAACCGTATCATTCGCATATCCCGGCGAGCAGCTCGTGCTTCCATGCATAGGTTCCGCTCCCGCACCCGTGTACATCACCGGGCCATGCCCGTTCAATTTTTCAGGAAACTGCACTCTCTCAACAGCGACAGGCCTCCACCCCGTTCTCTCCCCCATCCGCACCTTCCTCGCCCCTGTTCCCGCCTTCCACCTGCTCGTACTCACCTGCGGCTCGCTCTCCCCAGCATACACAAACGAAGTGATTATCCGCCCTGGACTCGTGACGTTCAAGTATTTTCTTGTTTTGGACAGGGACGTTCGCCCAGAGAGGAGGTAGAGCAGGGTGAGGGTGCCGACCAACACTGAGACGAGCAGGGAAAAGTACGCGGGGATTCCGAAGAGATAGTTGTACTTGATGCGGTGGTTATAGATGCGCACGGGGACTCGTGCTGTTGCTTGTGCCGCTCCTGCGCTGGTTGTGGTGGATTGACGTTTGATCTTATTGTTTCCGTTAGCGGTAGTGCTATCCTCGCCTCCTGGGATATCATTCGATTCCTTAAGCCAGCTCTTTGTTCCCACCAATCCATTCGCGCTCAGATCAGTATAAATTAAATCGATAATCTTCGCAACCCCATTCGCAGACGACATGAGCTGTTGCCACTTCGTGAACATAGCGAATGACGTCTTGCCAGAGTAATCGCCTGTGCCGACGGTAGAGTCGCCGAGGTCGCCGCGGTAGATCGTCGACAAAGCGTCAGTGGGGAAGTCAAGGCCTGGCATGTTATCGGTCCCTATGCTTGAGAGACCGGAGAAAGCACCTGTGACGCCGGGAAGGTAGAGGTGAGGCGAAGTAATAACATCCAGCTCCTTTGAGGGTTGCACGTCAGATGATACGAGTCCCCAGATCGGTGGAGCAGAGTCGATGTCGAGGTCTTTGCGAGCGTTGTTGTTTTCGATTCCCCAATGTAATGAACTGCCTGAGTAATCTTCGATAGAGTCGACGTGCAATGATTTCAGGCCTTCTGTGCCGTTGTAACGCAGAGAGAAAGTCTTGATGCTGACTTTGACGGCGCTGGCGCAGGAATAGATTGCCATAGAGAGCTTTGTGCCGGGATCGTAAAACAGTGCTGTCTTACCGTTCTCGGTCCGTGGCGCGCCATAGACAAGGCCGCAGCCGACTGCTACGCTGCTCATGTTGGAGTTTGCCAAGTTCGAGCCGACGCACGCGTCCGCTACGTCGCTGAAATTGCTGTTGGAGATATCGAAGGGATTGGGATATGGTACCGGTGCTGTGGAGTTGTCTTCGAGGAAGGTGTCGTTGGTGTACTGGATGAGTGAGAACAGGTCGGCATAGGGGCCGATGCTCAGCTCGTCGATGTGTAGCAGGGAAGATTCAGGCATGAAAAAGGTCTTGCCGATTTCAGACTTTAGATAGCCGAAGCGATCAGGCTTCGGACGGGTGACGTTGAGATAGATCGCAGTGTAGACGTTGAAAGCCCATGCACCTAGGTAGGCTCGACCGTAGAGGTCAGGGTCGACCTGAGGGGCTGATGTGTCGAATGCTGGGAATTCCTGCGCAATATTCACGAATCCTCCTCGATCGGTCAGGACAGGTGACTTTGCGCCACCAACGAAAGTCCCATTCAAGCCAGACATGGTGAAGTCAATGGTCAGGTTTGTGTCGACGCACTGAGACACCGGTTCCATCACGAGTAGATCCTCTTCCCATGTCGCTCCGAGTGGGATGCCGGAAGGCAGGGTGTGATTCCTGAAAGCGATACCCTTGTCCGCTGTGTTGACGATAAGGCCCTCAACAGCTTCCACTGCATCATTCAGGACTAGGGTGTCCACCTGGCGGAAACTTCCGACGTTGTACAAGGTTCCGTTGTTGACATCGGGATCTTGCTGTTTGTTGACTACCCGATATTGGATGTCGAAGAAACTCGACACCGTCTGCATTTGCTCCTCCAGACCACTTTGAAATAAGTCGATCTTCTCTTGTGGGATCCTGCTGTCATAGCCAAATGGAAAGTCCGATGACATGTAATCGCCTTCTGGTTTTACTTCGACAGTGTTGGAGCCAGGACAGGCCGCGAAGCTTGGAATACCACATTGGCGATTGAAGCCCAATTTGTCTCGGGGAGGGGTACCGTAGCCCAAAGGGCCGCTGTCGGCAAGGTAGGGAAATGAGACGTCCTGAAGAGTTTCATTTGGCTCGATGGCGTCAAACAAGCCCAAAGGAGTGATGATGGAAGCTAAAGAGGTCAAAAGCATGGTAATTGATGCAAGTCGAAGCAACCATCTGACTGGCAGATGCACATTGGTAGAGACTGAGGTGTCAGCCCTGAGTATCGGGGCCCAGTATGAGCTGTGCAAGGTCGCGCCGACAGACGACCATGACACCGCTGACATGTCATCCTTGAGGACTCCAACAAGTAATAGAGCCAGGGCCGTGGGAAAGAAGAGCTGAAGGGCGGTGATCAAGGCCTGGATGATACCAGAGACCTGACCAAGGCTGAGTGGGAGCATTTTCGGGGAAGGCAATGGGACGATCAGGCTTTGAACGAGTGGACAAGGCTCATCAAGAGTGTGCAATTATCTCGCGAAATGGTTGTCTGTCTTTGGGTGCTGCACCCACCTTTATCATTCAGGCACATCCCCCATTCATAAGATTTGAGCTTCGAAACCTGCACACGCCCGCCGGGTAAGGGGTGAGTTCTGTTTTCTCGTATCCGGATTCTCAATACGCCTGGCAGCGGAAAAGAAAGGGGGTTTGGAGCTCGTCCGCACCGGCATTGATTGGATAGAGTTTGATTAAGGCTGAGCCTCGTGCAGTCATAATCGACCTAGTGCTTGGGGTCAAAATTCTGTGTCGCTTGGTATGAACCCCAAAAACCACCCTAAGCTTGCAGCCAATGCTTTTCTGGCAGTGATTGTCGTCTGAAGAGTTCGCTTTGACGCGCTAACTTGTGTTATTCCAGCTGTGAAGACTCACAAGGCAGACCAAGGTTGAGGATGGCCATGCTTGACCGGGATGGGCATGTAGCCTCAGATCCTGGTGCTGCTGAGAGAGGACCAGGAGTATGAGTGTGTCGGCCATTCATGGGGCATGAGACGAGAAGTGTTTCTCGCGTCCAGATCTTCGTCAAAGTCGCTGAATCAAGAACCATGAAGATACATACTATTATGTAGAAGGTGCGGAGAGGCAACAGCTACGCTAAAAGGGCTCTTGGCGTCACGTGTGCCAAGAGCTACTACACTGATTCATCACAGCCTCGCATCCGTCAAGGCCATTCTGCTCTGACCCTCACCTGGTATTAGTAGCACATAAACGATGAAATCGAACCACTTTTCCATCGGGAACAAGTTATGAGCGCAGACTCGGTGCGCATCGCCTTGTACTTGTAATTTCCGCTGCTGTTCAATTGCTGCGCCATACGGCGCTAAGACATAAAAAGCATGCATGTTGATCAACGGGTTGGGGACGGGGAGGGGGCGGTCAGACCCTGTGCATGCCCAGTCGAGGTTGCATGAACAATGGCCAACAGCATCTTAGAACCACAAAATTGCGGAGCTGAAGGTCCACAGAGTCGGGGCAAGTGGTAGAGGCTCACAGCAATACTCCGATGCAGCCGAACTGCGATCGCTTGCGGAGAAATTGCGAGAGATTGTGAGGCACAACCCCACACAGAGAAACAGCAAGAAACGAGGCAACAGTATGAGACTAAGAAACTTTTGGAAGCGCAGCGTGCTACTACTAGAAGAAAACTGCAGTTAGCCTCAGGGAGAATCTGCTATTCCCTGAGGGCACAAGGGTTGTATAAACAGGTACTATATCCTCGTCATCAACTTCCACTGATTGCCTCATTGTGTTGAAACAGGTGACAGGAATACCTAATGTCGCTCGCTGCTTGTACCCGTCCCACTTTCGGCTTTCCCCATATACCTGGCGCATCTCTGGTGTCGTTGACTGCCAATGTTGTCAATGAACCTGGCGGCACTGTTATTTCTCAAGGAGTCTATTCTAATCACCTGTCTGTCACCAGCCGAAGTGGATCCTTGCCACGACAGATTCATGACAGTTGCGCCCTCTTTCGTGACTCTAGCTTTATATACCGTAGCATTTGCATTTCCAGCGGCCAGAGAGATGAGATGTCCAGTAGCATCGCAGTCGATTTCCTTACCAACAACAGTGTTGGCATCTGGCACAGATCAGCTGATTGTCCCTAACGGTACTGTGCACTACTATGAACGTGTCTCGAAGCGGGATCATGCGATCGGGATCCTGACATCAGATTATTACCGCTTTTTCCAAGCTCCAGGGGTTGAACACTGTGGGCGCGGTCCCGGACCCTTCCCGAGCACGATACTGGGATCGCTCGTTCAATGGGTCGACGAGGGCAAGGCTCCAGAAAGCCAGCCAGCGGAGAGTCTGCCGGATTTGATGGGACTGACATGGAAGAGGCCTCTGTGTCTGTACCCAAAGAAGCAGGTCTGGACTGGGCAGGGTGACCCTCGACAGAGCGCTGGCTGGACTTGTCAATAGCACTCGTCGCGAAACGTGATGGCCCGCGCTGAGGACTGTGAGAAAGGGGGAACTGTCAAGCATCTTCAGCGGTTGATGCAAAACAAAAGCAAACCTCCTGCCACGCCAGAGGAATGACAAGGCCGAGATCGAGGCCAGCGATGACAAGAGGCTTGAGTTCGGTTCGACAGACGACTCCAGAGGAGTGACGCCTGTATCAGCGGTTATGGCTGACTAGATCTGTCCCGACGACTTATCAGTATATACTTTGGTGACATTTCACCCCAGAAAGAATGACAAGTAACGTCATCGTCTAGCTGAGTGAGGTGGTTCTCCGTAGATATTCTAATCCCTCCCACACGAACCCGCGCCGATACAAGTCGTCCCGTTGCTGCTCCTGCACTTCCAGGCAGCACTGCCGGCGACTCTGCTCAAAAAGCCAATTGCACTACCAGGAGACTAGCTCTACGCAACCTGCTGGGGAGTGGCTAGGTATGGGAAAATCACCGAGGATAAGGCATGGATGGACCAGCAGCCGTTCAGTCGGCCAGTATTCTTGAGTTGTCAGTCACCAACTTAATGATTATATCGTAATTTGTACTATACTATCCCGCCGTCGTCTAAGCTTTCCTATAAATGAAGCTTGTTAATTCTAGATTATCGTCTATAGACGAACTCGCATCACTGCGATCTCGTGAAGAGGATAATTAAACACGTGACTGTGCCGTCAATTTACCTTCTCTTCCTGCCAAGCATCTGCAACTACAATGTGCAGAAGCTCTAGCAGATCACTTGCTGCATTGCGGACTTCCTCAGGTTCTAAGCAGCCATAAGCCAGGGTAAGCTCTAGCCTAGCTGCTCGTATTTTCCCACTATTCAACTGCGGCTGGGGTCTTTCAGGCTCTCTCTCTTCTCAGGCGCCCGCAGAGATGGCCGCACCCGCGATCAGGCCCTCCTGTAAGAACAATTTCTCGTGACGGCCAATGTATGTAGCTAACAGTCATACTAGCAGCCTGTCTGCGGTACCTTCGATCGCAAAGCATGATGATCAGCTCGCCTATACTATCCTCAACTCGGTCGAGTCTGAAGCAAAATCTCCCACTCACATCCTGCACGTATCGAAGCCCGTCAACATGCATCCGATCTTTCTCGTCGATGCCAGCCCGGCAAGATTGGCTGCAACCGGTCCGACCGGAGAAGAGGAAGTCAATGGTGGGAAGACCACGGATGCCTACGGGAGGATCAATACGCGGAACTACTATCGTGTGGGGAGACTATGGCCTACGAATGAAAGACCACGATCGACGAGTATCCGCGAAACAGCTGCGAACGGGCGAACAGACTATCCATCAAAGGCTGCGAGGCGAGCGTTACAAACTATACAAAAGAGTCAGCGCGAACATTGGCGTCTACACGAAAGGCAGTGATGTGCGTATGGGTAAAGGAAAGGGTAAATTCGACTATTGGGCAGCTCGGATACCCGTCAGCAGAATCATCTTCGAGCTCAAGGGAGACATTCACGAAGCGGTGGTAAGAGATGCGTTCAGGTTGGCTGGTAACAAGCTGCCCGGCATGTACGAGTTTGTCAAGAAAGGCGATCCCCCTGTAGTTGGTATTACGAAGCTGGGGAACGGGGTGACGCTGGAATCGCTGAAGGAGGCTAAGAGGCCGGTGGAACCAAAGGACAAAGTGCCTGGACAACCTGTTGCGCCTCCAATGATGGACGTGCCTCCGCAATCAGTCGCTACCGACATGGACAAGCCACCAACGACTGTGCACGTTTCTCCCTGAGGTGTTGTATTGATACAATATCTCTTGCGAACCGACTGCTGCACCCTTACGCTCCAACCTCTGTGTTTTCGTGATCTGATCCTGGACCGTATCCTTGCTTAGGACGCGCATCGTCTTGGTGTCCGGTCTGATCTGGAACACCTCCATATCCACCTTCTTGGCCTGCGGATCCAGACGAAGTGGTCGTCTTGCCTCCCATACCAGATTCTGAGATGTTCTGGCCATATCTGATATTTTCTGCAGTCTGCTGTCCACGATCTGCTGAGGTGGAGGCTTCTTCGGACGTGTTCGAACCAGCTGGACAAAGGTCAGAGCAGGACAACGAGGGCTTGAGAGAATTTACATACAGCCCAATTGCCCTCTTTGTTTAGAGGATGGGAGTGTCTCTGTCTTGATTGACTCGTATCTGCGCAATCGAGTCAGTCGTTGTCCGGCACAAGGAGAGATGCACAAGGAGAGATCCGGGGCCAGATCATAGCATACTGAGGTGTTTCGCCTCCAGGCGCTGTATCCATAGTCTTGTCGTCGGAATTTGAGTCGCTCATCTTGTAATTTTTGAAGCTATCGTACCAATCGCAGGTCAGTACGGTGTCTATGGTTTGGCTGATTGTGTGGAAGAGGTCCATCTAAATGAAAAAAGCTACATCCTACCTATGCCTGGGGGGAGGAGTATGAAGTCTGTTGAGCTGCGGGTGAGAAGCGTTGCAACTCCACCGTCGAATCTGCTGTTTACGTCACAAACACACCTAGGTATGTCACGTGTCTGCCCTGGAGCCGACCAATCGTGACGGCAAGGACGAGAGCGAAGAGGGAGGTGGCTTCAAGGCAACATCTTGTCCGCCTCATTCTCTCTGCAAATCAACGACAATGGACGACAATATTTGAACCGGTGGAGGTCAGAACAGGGTTCTGGTTGCGATAACCACTTGCGTGATATCGTACGGACGCGCTGCCATCCCGGCGCCGAGGTTGATGCACGCGGACGGTGTTGAAGACCAAAGCCTCTGAACTCTAGAACATCCTATGCAGCCTGCTGTGATGCCCGGTCGAAAATGACCACGCGATCTGAAAACGGTCAGCATTCTTACGACTCCCTGCAGTTGGCAAACACATCGACAAACGCCTTGGCTGTGGCTGTTGCAGGTAGGAGGATGACAAACGCTTGATGTTTTCAGTGAGATCTTCTTCGCACAGGTCTCACACCGGCATTTTGGTTGCTTTCCGGTCATGGAAGTCTGATGCTCATTCATGTTCTCCAGGCTCAGCTCGTCGGGAAAGGACGCCGATTAGGTCTACAGCCTGCGGTCTGCGGTCTGCGGTCTACGGAGTTTGCCTACTCGCAAAAGCTTCAAAGGCCAGAGTGGCGAGACTGACAGGGTGATAATGGGAGTCGTTACCGGATTCCATTGAGCTTCAGCGAGGGTGTACAACTTGCTAAAGTAAAGGAAGCCTTGACCTTTCGAAGATACCGATCAGGCCAGGACTCTCGAAACATTGGCTGCAAAGACGCAACGAGGAAATCCGACATCGGCTATTTCATCGGAATTTTCGTCTGGGCACCTCCAAAGGGCTTCCAGCGAGCGCACCAGCGTGGGAAGCAAGAACAAGGACGATAGTTGATTGCACAGAGGCTCTCTAGGCCGGTACTACTTCCATCAGATAAGATGATACTTGTCTCGATCATTCGTAAAGAGAAATCAGACCACGATCGACCAACCAACCATTCTCACGCATTGAGGTGTGGATGGAACCTCTCAAGCGAGTCCAGAACCCGAGGACGGGAGACGAGATCATCAGATAAAAGACCGAAATCGTCTGCCCATATGCAGGAAGAAGTCAGGCGAGGATCAACGCAGTCTGTAGAGGTGGGTGGGTGGGTCGTAAAAAACCACTCTAGTCAGCAGCTCCTCGGACTTGGGAATCGCGGGAGAGAGAGTCCTCCACCTTCCAAGTTGCTCCGCTCTGCTCGTGGCAGGGAGGGTCGTCCGCATCCCGGTCAGGGTCTCGGTAGCTTATGCTGCTAAGACGCCGGGCCACAACCAAGAGGGGGCAGTGAAATGCTTGGTCGTGAGCTTCAAGCAACCTACTGGATTCCCGGCAAATGTGGTGTGAGACTGGTTTTTGAGATGGTTTCAGGCTCAAGCGAGAAACGTCGTATTTTCCTGGGCAGGCAAGGCTCTCCAAAGACATTCTCATCGAGCATGGGGGCTTTGGGTTCATAGGCATCAGACCTAGCGATGTCGGAGGATGATGATACGGCTGTCCGAGTTGGTAAGAATCACGCTCCGACGGCCGTTTCCCTGCCGACGCTTGGAATTTGAGTATGGACCGAGTGACTGCCTTTAAGTTATGCATTTTGCAAAGATAACATACTAGCACTACGAATGGCGGAAAGAGTGCTCGTGATCTGAGCACTTCTTGAACAATCCTGAAACAGATTCTCTGGTTCACAAATCGTCTGCTTCAAACGAAACAACATTCAACATCGAGCAGACGGTTGACTGATGTAAGGGATGTCCCTCCGCAGTCTAATTTGCAGTCAGAGGTCCCTCAACGCCATGGCTGAAAGTATCGGCCTGCACTTTGCTTATGATATCGGTAGCATCCTGCTTGGGAGTGGTGAGCTTGCGGTTGGCATAGCTTTTGAAACCTGGAATCTTGGACAGGAATCTCAGGAAAGACTTCTGAAGAGGAAGGGCGCCTGTGCGTTCTTCGTACAGCATGCAAGAGATGCAAACCATGATGAAGAGCCAGTAGATGTTGTAGGAGATGACGGAGCCGTATGTCGCAGTGTTTTGCCAGCCGAGGATTGCGTTGAATACATCCCATCCATGGTCGCGTTGCGGACTGCAGCAATTGACATGCCAGACGGTCTGGTCAATGTTGTATGAGCCAGGACCATCACCAGACTCGGCAACGTCACCACCGACGATCTGTGCGAATTTGTAGAATTGCAAGCTCCAGATTGACTTGGAGAACATGCCTGCCGCGATGAGGTAGAGGACGCAGGTGGAAGCGATCAAGAAATACTGGATGGTCATGTAGTTGCCTCCACGGTAGATGAGGTAGCCAACAAGCAGACCAGCCAGGATGCCAGTAATGACGGGAATGGGAAAGGCGGTTGCAGGGAGACCAAGAGAGACACCACCAACAAAGACAACCGCCTCGAGACCCTCTCGCAGAGTGGTGACGAAGGGCAGAAGAAACATGGCGTACCGGCGGGTCCATTCACCGAGCCTCGAGGCAGCATCGCGGTGTTGGCTCTTTGCGACAAGGGCCTGTGCAATCTTGACCCTCCACTTCTCCTTTGTCTTGTTGATGCGGAGGATGGCCAAACCCATGACGGTGATGATGATGCTGGCAATAAGGTAGAAGATGCCTTCCCAAAGGTCTTCAGACTGGGACCAGAGATCGTGGCCCAAACCATAAAAGACGCCGATGAAGGCGCCTCCAATGATCAGGGCTATACCAATGCCGCCTAATGAACCCGTCCATACTTGACGTTTCAGCCGTTTGTAGATGGCAGGGTCCTGGTCTGGTTGACCCAGGCTCTGCTTGAGGAAAGAAAGCAGCACCGAGACGATGATGACTGCTTCGAGACATTCCCGAAAGATTATGAAGAAGATTTGGACACCGAAGACGTTGGTCATGGTGGGTGGTGATGGTGATGAATCTGATCAGATAAGATCGGAAGAAGTGTCTGAAGCTCAAGGGCCAAAGAGTCCGAAAGGAAAGGGTTTTATGCAACCCAACCAAGCAATTTGAGAACGGAGGAGATTGTGGGAAACGCTTGGGAAGAGCCAAAAAAGCGCCTCAGAATCAATACTATAACAGGAGTCCTGAAGGAGCAGGGATAGCTCGGAGTGACTGTACAGTACCCGAGTAGTACGAGTATAATTTACAGCACAGAATCACAGATGGTCGAGCGGATGGCCGACATTCGGAAGCGACAGGAACATGAGGGACCCATTCGGTGCACGGGTGTGACTGGCTTGAATGGAGATGCCGTTGGTTCCTACCAGCGCTTCTAGTGATGACAGCGATTCATCATCTGATAACGTGAAACGATAAGATAATCGGCAACAGCGGCAGTGACACATTACCGCATGAATACGAGCTGGATGCAGGGTTGGTGGGACAGCCATTCACCTACCGGGCACGTACTGGGAACCTACTGGGGGGACTATTCGCTGGCAGAAGGGGGACAGCAGGGGGAGCGTGGGGACAGTGTCTTGAAGCGAGCATCAGATAACTTTGATGTCACGTCTAGCCTTCAAGCCATTGAGCCATAGCAGCTAATCACCAGGTGCTAATCAATCTAATCGCTCCATCAACTACTCCTCCTTATCAGATGTGATTGGTAGACGAGCTGTTTCCCGTCCGACACCTGCAGTGAGCTACCTGATCCACTGGTGGGAACTTCCCACGGGTGAAAATTTCAGAACAGACAGAAATTGGCGAGAGCCCGTGTGTGCCCGTGCCAGGACATCAACGGACATCCACCCTCTGCCTCACGAGTAGCTGCTGGCTGGCTGCCAAAAGGAAGCAACGAAGATAGTTCGCATGGTTCGCATGGTTCTTCCTCATGGAGGGGTCCATCATCCATCATGGGTCTGAGGGAAATCCTTGCCGGCATGGGGCTGCCCAAGCTTGTCCGCTGGGTGTCCGCCTGGTCCTCGTTCCAGCCCTAGATGGTGGAACGACTACGGTCCCGACTCCCTTGTGTTGCCCTTCAACATGCGGGTAGAAAAACGGTCCCCATCCCCTCCGCTAGGTTCTTGATGGCCGGTTATGCTCTATGCTCACTGACGACCTCGATTGAAGCCTTGGCAAGCTTCTGCTAAGCTTACCTAGTATTCTTCAGCAGCAAGGTCGGTCCAGGTGAACGTGCTCATCATCTCAGTAGTAGTACTCCAACCATGGCGAAACCAAGAACAGCGCAACATGCGCTGTTCTTTACACTGCTGTTGTTGCTTCTCTCAGGATGGACGGCCGCCAAAACCGTCACATATGACTTCAATGTCAGCTGGGTGAACGCCAATCCAGATGGACTGGCCGAACGCAAAGTTATCGGCATCAACGGACAATGGCCGCTGCCCGTCATCGAAGTCGACAAGGGCGATCGCTTGGTGGTCAACATGTACAATGGCCTCGGCGACAAAAATGCCAGCATTCACTTTCACGGCATGTTCCAGACCGACACCAGCAACATGGATGGCCCTTCGATGGTCACTCAATGCCCAGTTCCTCCGGGCTATAGCTTCACCTACAATTTCACCGTCAACCAGAACGGCACTTACTGGTATCACTGCCACACCGAGTTCTGCTATCCAGACGGCTATCGTCAAGCATTGATTGTGCATGACAGCGAAGCATACTTCAACGACCAGTACGACGAGGAGTTTACCATCACAATCAGTGACTGGTATCACGATATTGTCGAAGACATCCGGTTTTTGTCGCTCTACAACCCTACCGGTGCCGAACCCGTGCCCAACTCCTTCCTGTTCAATGATACTCAAAACTCCAGCCTTGCAGTCAAGCCCGACACGACATATCTGATACGATTGATCAACATTGGAGCCTTTGTGGGGCAGTTCTTCTATATCGAGGACCACACCTTCAAGATCGTCGAGATTGACGGTGTCTACACCGAACCCACAGAGGCCGAGACTTTGTACATTTCCGTCGCCCAGAGGTACTCCATCCTCCTCACCACCAAGAACTCCACCGACAAGAACTACCCAATTGTCACTGTGGCCGACTCCGACCTCCTGGATGTCATTTCTCCAGACCTCCAGCTCAACAACACCAACTGGCTTGAATACGATGCCGACGCCGCCCATCCACAGGCCGTTATGCGCGTCGATGCCTCTTCCGAAATCTTCCCCTTCGACGACATCACGTTAGTTCCACACGACCATATGGAACTCCTGCCCGAACCGGACCACGAGATCAACGTCACTGTCATCATGAACAATTTGCGCAACGGTTTCGGCTATGCATTCCTGGACGACATCAGTTATACACCGCCCAAAGTCCCCACCCTCTACACTGTCATGTCCGCCGGAAAACTAGCCACCAACGAGGCTGTCTACGGCGAATTCACGCACCCGATGGTCCTCAAGCAAAACGAGGTCGTCCAACTCGTCCTGAACAACAACGACGGCGGCGCCCACCCTTTCCATCTCCACGGACACAATTTCCAAGTCATCGACCGCGCCCCTGCTTACGGCGAACACTTTTACGACTATGTCGACATCGACCCGGTGCCCTACGATCCTTCCAACCACTCCGCCTTCCCAGCCATGCCGGCTCGCCGAGATACATTTGTCGTCCCACCCAATGGGTACTATGTCATCCGCTTCGTCGCCGACAACCCCGGCGTCTGGATGTTCCACTGCCACATCGACTGGCACTTGGCGCAAGGTCTTGCCATGGTCTTGATCGAGGCGCCCGAGGTGATCCAGCAGACCCACAAGATCCCGCAGCAACATTACGACGTCTGTCGCGCGGCTGGCATGCCGATCGAGGGCAATGCAGCAGCGAACACGGAAGATTACCTGGACCTGTCGGGCCAGAACAAGCAGGAGCCATCCTTACCGGGCGGGTTCACTGCTCGTGGTATCGTGGCATTGGTGTTCTCGTGCATCAGTGCCGTGCTCGGTATGGCGTTCATCACCGTCTACGGTCTTTCGGAGCCTAAGGTGCTGCAAAAGGACTCGCAGTCTGATGATGCGGATGAAGTCACGCATCAGAGTGTGCCTGCTGGTGGTGCCGAGCCGAAAATAGTCGTCGCCCAGCGGTAGATATGTAATGGGCCCATGATTTGTATGTTTAGATGTTTCGTTCGCAGCAAGTTGAGTTCGGATTTGTACACTGCCGTTGAAGCTGGTTCCAGATTGAAGACCGCCTTGGTCAAGGCTTATGCTCGCCGTATTTACAGTCTTCTGCAATCAGCTAGCACTCTACCCTAGCGGACCTAGTTGACTGTCCGCTTCTGATCTTCTTCGGGAGGACGACGACAACCACCACCACCACCACCACGACATGATGCCACGTGATACGGAGAAGTCATGGCGTTCAAACGGAAGGTTCTCCGGGGCCTCCAACCTCGGAATCTTCCGTCGTACAGTAGTTGAATCTTCTCTACACACCTTCACATACGACGATGTTCTTCTTTGAGTTCGATATTGTTGCTCCGTGCTTATCCTGTCCAACCGCTTTACCAAAAGTCCCCCGGGATCGCACTTCGCATGACTCAGGCCGTTCTCCTTGTCAAACGACAAGATGCTCACAAGCTGCGAGATATCTTGGTCAGCGGCTGTACGAGCTGAATGGCAAAGTGGCTCACAATAAGCAGTGATCCTTCTGCCCTGGATCTTGCCCTGGCCGCCGTGGGTGCAGAAGAACAACAATTCAATTTGTTGTCCGTATTGGCCTCCGTAGCATTCAAGGCGGCCAACCCTGCTCCAATATGTGTCGTGCCTTACGCATTCCCCGAACACATGTCACGAGGCGCGGCTGCGGTGTCATATAGCAGCCTACACGTGGTGAGCGCTCAATCTAAAGACAGGTCCTTCGGGGATCTCGCAGTGTTCCCTTCCAGGCCTGATATTAATGGCCGTCTAAGGGCCCGACTACTATCGCCACAAGGGCATCAGTCACGCGAGCAGGCAGTGTCGAAGCACAGATGCTGTATAAGTATATTGGACATGTTTGGATCCTTACACCAATCTGTCCTCAGCCCAGTCTTTACAGTTTGAGTTCTTTTTCAATTATCCCTCCCGGTTTGTCAACGATGTCGCAATTTTCATGGTCGAAGCGTCGTACTCCATTATCAGGGTATGTCAATGTCTTTGTGAAGGGCTTCCCCGGAGTCTTATTACCACCGGTCATTCCCGTATTCGACGCGGATGCCGCCACCATTGCAGACCTACAAGACGCCGTTTTCCGCCAGCTACCGGCCGCGTTACAGCAGAATGGGGTTTATATCACAACAAGCTCGAACAAGCGTCTGGACGACTACCCACACAAGACCGTCGCCTCATTCTGTCACGAATCAGACATCCTGTCACTTCGGTTGCAAGCTCCATTAAGAGGTGGCGCTGACCAGGACCCAGAAGAGCAAGATAGGGAGTATGATTGGCCTGACGAACGCTATCCTCCCCCTGCAGACTCTGCTCGTAAGTCGCCAACACCCCAACCCGCACAAGCAATTGATTGCAGCTAATAAGGACAACCTCCTAGGCTCCTCATGGAATTACCAGCATGAACCATTCGGCCCATACACACGCGCAGAACGTCAAACACTCGAGGTTAATCCGCCACACGGTCAACCTAGGCAGCCTCAGCGACTGGTGAGAGGAAGGAGACCTGACTCGTTCCGCAGTCAAGACACCAATGTGCCATCCACCTTCCTAGAGGATAGCGATTTCAGTCCGGGTTCGGGATCTGCGCTCAGTGGTGAAGTAGACCCCGGAGATCGCGAAACCGAGCCAGAGCCCCTAATCGAGCCAGGAAGGCTCGAAGGTTTCCCTATCCCTGCAGCTGGACCGACTGATAGGCGTGAAGGACCACCGCGTCCGGATCCAAGATTGCAGGGAATCCCGGAAGAAGGCTCTTCAATAGGGGGCGATTTCGAGTCAAACCCGTCGGGCTCAGGGGCTGATCCGCCTATGACAATGGAAGAGCTGCGGCGGCGTCGGCGTCGTTTCTTTGGTGTCTCTTCGGGGAGTGGGAGTGGCAGCGGCAGTAGGTCGTCGCGCCCCCCGTCAAGCTTGAGACAAGAAGTTCCTCAAGATGACCTCCCGCGTCCAGAGTCGGGATTACAAGAAATGCCTCCAGAAGGTGGGTTCGATGGTCCGGAGTCGGGACTATACGAGATGCCTCCCGAAGGCGGATTCGACCTTCCAGAGTCGGTCTTACACGAAACGCCTGAACAGGGAGGGGAAGGACAGTTCGAAGTTGATCCGGAGCACGGTGAGTTTAACTTGGAAACTGGAATTTTCTTGTAAGAGCTCTGACGAAGAAGATCAAACCTTCATATATGGTCTGGATGATTCTGAGCAGACGTTCTACAACGACAACGGCGACGACCAAAGCTACGAGCAGCATCCTGACGACACTGCCGGCGACGCTGGTCACGACGATGGTATGAGGACGCATTTCGAGGAAGACGCTGGCCGTGACGATGGGATGAGGACACATTTCGAAGACTTGGACATCGAAGATCCTGGCGACAATCAAGGCGCCAACCAGCATCCTGACGATACTGGCGGCGGTACAGGGCACGACGACGGACTGGGGACTTTTTTCGACGACGGCTCCATGGCTCCACCTCCGCCTCCGCCTCCGGGACCCCCAGAAATGGGTGGCGATCATGCATTCCATGCAAGTGAGGCTGAACATACTAGTAGTAGCTGGCTGCATCTTCGCTAGAAGTAATTTTTGGCGCGGCTGCTTGCGCCGAAAGGATCATCATGCCTATAACGCAAGAATGAATAGACTGCGTATCATCCTGGAGCAAAGATGCTTGTAGGGAAAGGACGGGAGTTTGGAAACGCAATGGCCGTTACATCGAAGCAGAGCGCCGTTGACATCAAGGACATCTAGGTGATTTAGGGCCTCTGCGTGCCTCTCGTGTGTCTGATCCACTGTTGTTCTGAGAGTGTGATTAAACGTAAGGGTCTTGTAGAATTAGGACATCTCGAGGGGAGATGTCAGACTATATACCTGCTTACTAGCGTCAGAGGCATTACCGCCGCCGTTGCTAGAGGCCCTGTCTTTACAAGACTTGGCGCCTTAGTAATTACAAGAGGCTAGTTTTGCGAACACGTGATCCAATATTCTCCTTGCATCTATGCAAGGTATGGTAAGGCCCCCTGTTGTCACCTTCAAACATTCACTCGTAATCACCTTCCATTGGCTTCAACCTTTCTGTTTCTGTTCATTGTCACTGTTGGCCTACCCGATTTGTAATCGCAGCTCGAACCGGCATGCAATGAACTAGACCTTGAAAGCCTTGCAGCACCAAGCTATGCTCGTCGATTGGGCTATGACCTGCAACGTTGCCGATCATCCTTTCAGCCCTTCATACCATGTCTGCGGTTCCCAGTATCATATTTGGCCGCTGCTGCTTCAGCTCGCTAATGGGGGCCGGCTGTTGTCAAGAACCCAGACTAGGCCAATGAGCAGTGCCAGACCCAAAACAGTCTGTCCACGTTCAATGTAGCCAAAGCTCGGACAAGTTGGAAGCGGTAAAGCAACCACTCTGTACGAGAGTCCTGCCCAACAATAAAAACCACCTTGGAACCCAGTCTCTCTCCACCTAGGCTTTCTCATCACAGTTGAAAAGCCCAATTCGTCTTTGTTTCTGTGCGTTATCCGTACGACAGGTAAGAGATATCCAGAAATGCGCGGTGGAAGAAGCAACGGCTGCAGAACATGCAAGCAGCGACGTATCAAAGTAAGCTCGCGCCTTACCCCCTTTTCAGACCACACTTTCGTTACCATGTCTCCGCAAATACACGTACAGAGTACCACTACCTCGCACATGTCTTCTCGCAATCCTAACCGGCAATCACCTAGTGCGACGAGCGTACGCCAGTATGCGTTCAATGTGAAAAGAGCAAACGTCACTGTACAGGACCAGATTCACCCTTCCGATACCAGTACGGTTCGACGGAACAGCACATTCGACTCCTGCGAGCCTTGCAAACCGTCTCTCCCAACGAGGAATACGACGGCGCCATGTTTCCATCCAGTCACAGTTCCGGCGGCGCCTCGCAGCAGATCAAAGGAGTAGTCGTCCAGGGTACTCTCGGTAGTAGTGGCCCATCGGTACCCGCTAGCGTGCCATTGAGCCAGGGTGCAAGGCTCGCCGCCGCCCTCGCCGCCGCCCTCGATTGGCCCAGCGAGTTCGGAGCTCGCTTGCAACAATTGGGTCCTCATTACCGCCATCTGCCCTGCCGCCTAGGCCACAGCAAGGCACTCGACGCTGCGGTCAACTGCGTGCTGACTTCGTACACGCTCGTCTCGCGAGGCCAGCAACACAGGGAATCCGTTGAGCTCGCGAGCTACGGAAAGGCGATCAAGGCCCTGCGCGAGGAGCTGTCGTCGGTCGACCAACCTACTGCCACGACGTCGGAAACCCTCTGCGCGGCTCTGATCATTGCCCAATACGAGCTGCTCAAGCCGGGACAGACAAAGTTCTCGTACGTGACGCTTGCCGGCGGCGTTTCTGCCATTTTCCAGAGCGGCGGGCCCGGTCGGATCCAATCCGATTTTGAGATTGCCATCTTCTCTTCCCAGTATCCCACCATCATCACACAGGCCCTGCTCCGCGGCCAAGAGTGTTTTCTGAGTAGTCCCGACTGGACGGCCGTCATGCGCCGTGGCGATCCGTCCGAAGACCCCATCATCACCGACAATTGGGTTACAATCACCCAGCTCCCAGGGCTACTTCGACGGCTTCGATCCATTACCACCACCACCATCACCACCATCACCCCAACCACCGATAACTCTCAATGTGTCTCTCAATTATTATGCGACACATCCTCACCACTCTACCCGTCCATCCTGCGCGACGCCTATGCCCTGCGCCGCGACATCGTCAAACACAACGACGACATCACCCGGCGCCTCTCCCATCCAGGCGTCTACCACGTCTGCCCAGCCGTGTACAAAGGGCCCATCCCGCCCCAACCGTGGACGCCGAGCAGCAAACTCGAATCCCTCACTCCCAAGCGCATAGTGAAGCAGTCGGCCATGTACCACGCGTGGGTCATCACAGCCAACGTCGTGTTGTCGCGGATTCTCATGCCCGTCGAAAACGCGGCGCTGACGCTCCAGACGGCCCAGTCCGCACAGTACATCATGTCGACGCTCGATTTTGTCTCGAACGAAACGAAACCGTTCGGCGGTATGTACATGACCTACGCCGGGCCGCTGGCGTATGGAGTTTTAGAGAAACGGCCGGCGGATCGACAGTTGCTCCTCGACAAGCTCAACGATCTGTTCCGTCCTTTCGGGTTGCAGTTCGACCACGCGAGGATGATGACCGTCTTTGAGGCCGTGACCGGTGGGAGCCCGCTTAGTTCGCGTCGTGGCGACGTTTTCACGAAAAGTCCAGGTCCGGGTCCGGGTCAGGGTTCGGAGTTGACTTCGTCCTCGTCCTCGCCGAGCTCGTCGACTTCGGATTCGACTTCGAATGCAAATGCGAACGGGAACCGGGTTGGGGATGGAAGGTGAGTTATAATTTGTGATTTGATGGCTTATCGTCCACGGACTGTCATGGTTGAGGTTGGGGGCTTGTTAAGAGCCATGTCACTTTATGCTGGCGATCAAGTTAGAAATACCGTAAGAGAGCACCAAATTTCCCCCATTCAACATAAGCTATCGTGTCATCATTGCTTCTCGTGGTCAATCTACAGCTTGAGTACGGAGGAGAAGTTGGATGATATGTCCTTCGACAGGGTCAATAACAACACGAGGTGTCGTGCTGTTCTGCTTGCGCCTACGCGCGCCCGTCTTCTTTTTCCGTCTTTTCTTCTTTTCTTCTTTTCTGGCATGCGAGTACTCGACATCGACAGACTATCCCCGAGCAGGGTATCTATCCGTATCCGTACCTGTACCGCAGGGCGTATCGAAGTAAGTCCACCCTTATCTGATCTGCGCCGATCAATTTGGTCGCGCACATCGCATCGTTACCGTCCCGTCGGCTTGCACCATCGATTCGGAGAAACTGTCCCTCGTTCAAGGAAGGCGCTTGACCCTTGTCCTGCATTTCTTTCTCTGCGGCATTTCACGCGGCCGAGTCCATATTCTGTGCAACTGCCCCCGCTCTTGAAAACCACTTTCCCCGCTGCCAGTACGCACGCATTTCCAGCACGCACTTCAAGTGGCCAACCCTCATTGTAGCGTGGCGACGCATGTCAGAACTATGAGGGCAGAAGACACATATGCCTAGATCTCAATGTCCTCGCCCCCTCTTGGCGGCATCGTCCCGTGGTAGTGTAGAGCACAGGCGTGCGGTCTGAGGCATTTCGTGTCGACCGCATCAAAGCATATCATGCAGACCTCGAACGTGTGTCCATCCTAATCCTGCCCTTTCGACCAATCTTTACACATTCCAAACACGGTGCGACAAAATTTACCAAACTCAGCCTTGGGATTGAACGAGCGCCAGCTCCCTTGGGCACGATGCCATACTCTCGCGGCAGGATCAGTGACTGGTTTCGAGCCCATGTTACCGTACTGTCGACGACCAGGGCTGAAGCCGGTGATGGGAAGGATAAGAACATCTTCGACGAGTTTACTCCGACCGCCGTCGTGTAGACCTGTAAGCGCATTCCAGCGTAGACCGGCTTGCTGCTCGAGCCAAGATTGTGTCGCGACGGTTACCGCTTCGGGTCCCGTAAGCGTAAGTGGGCCCATGAATCGAAGCTGTTCGACAGCTGCTGGCGTTGTGATGGATCCGCCATTCTGGGTAGCGACATCGGCCAAGCGCTGGGTGAGAATATCCATGAAGCGCAGGAGAACAGGGTGTGCTGTGGCGGATGCCAGCGCCCATTGCGTGAGTTGGACGGGATAAGTGTAGCCCATACGCCAGTAAGCGTCGGATTCAGGAGGGCAATCGGCTTCGATGCCGAAAATCAGGCTAACCGGACTTTTAGATGAGAAGTTGGTTTCGGTGACGGGGTCAGTCCATGCTTCCACGTCGGTTGGCGAGATCCATGACTTTGGTGGGCGTAGGGGTTGAGTGTCTACGTCGGCATACTAAGCGTAGGTCAGCGAAATAGTCGGTATATGAGTGGGGTGAGAGTCTCACAATCCCGCCAAACCACTTTACTACCAAAATGCGGAAGACATCTGTTCGCTCAACATTGGCTGGTAGATGAAGGAAGCTGCCCACGAAGTCGGGTTCGAATTCAGTCAGGAACTGCGCGATGCCTTCATCATCCCAAAAGAAATAGGCCATGTCATCGTTGACCACATGTGTCAGCCATTTCTCCACACTGTTGCGGAGGAAGTCTGTCCATTGGTCGACACGGCGATTCTTCCATGTCTGATGCAGAATCAGAGGGATTGCTGAATTATCCATCATATGCCCTTTGTTGGCAGTGGCGGCTTGAGATGCCAACAAGACCGCGTCCAAAATGTTCTCCGGTTGGACATCTGAGTTCGGTAACCAATGCGGTGGGATGTACCATGCTGCTCGTAGTTAGTGGACGTTTCCAACAGCAAAGTGCGGTTTGAGAGGAGTAAAGAAGGCGACTGGTCTATGACAACTTACCACCACCAGTTCCATTGAAATTGTGCACATGTTTGTAGAGTAATGGGGATTCTTGCTGCAGTCGAGCGGATGAGATGGGACGTGCTTGGTGTTTCTTTACGGGTAGAAGGTACCAAAACAAAAAAGCCGAAAGAAACAAAGACGCAAAGATTCGGCGCGACGAGAGGCACGCGACTCTCATGTTGTAAACTGTGCACACGGCATGAGGGAAGTCTGAGAGAGGAAATCGACCACTCTCTTCAAGCTCGGGCAGAGTGAGAGAAAGAGGTGCGCAAATGGTGGCTCAAAGAAGGTTTGGCCAGAACCGGGCGCCAACCTTTAGCAGCACGGCACGGCCAAATCTTGGGGTAGAAGACTGTCACTGGTAGAGGCGAGGGCACCGATATTTTGAGCCAAATTCATGATCGCCGGCTGCCGGCAGAAAAAGCAGGACTTGACGTGGCTGCCCGTTTCATTCCAACCGATTCTGGAAGAGCTCGTTCCCTTGTTTGTTGAGAGCAACGATGGTGGTGAAGGATGAAGGATGACGACGCAGTCTAGACCAGTCACTTTGGCAGGTGGTGTCACTGCCACTCCTGCTACCACTCGCTACCACTCCATTCTTGAAGTTGGAGCACCCGTGCTGTCTTCTGGCCACAGTGATTGGGCGGCCACCAAGCCGTCACTTGTGCGCCCTTGGCGGGGAATTTCCAATTTCAGGGTTGGGTGAAATCCATGAATCCGTGAATCCCCCTTGCTCCTGGAATTGGAAGTCTGACATTCCTACAACGAGTCCAAGTGGAGCGAAAGTCAGAGAGAGAAAGATGAGTAGTTGATGCCGTTCATTTAAAGGAAAGGAAGCAAAAGGAAGAAGAAGCAGGAAGAACGCCTGAAGTGGTCAGATTTTTAGACAATCACGTGATACGTTTCAAACAGTCACGTGAGTAATGTGTATGTAAGCAAGGGCCGATTCGAGGTTCAATAGGAGAAAGAAGTCATCCTTCGCGTGTCGCACATCCTTCCTTCAGCTCCATCGCTTGATTTTCTCATATCCTTCAGCTGAAGTTCCGTACATAATGTGACCTCTTTTGCTCCTGTGGCCTGGATGTCCCCCGTAATAGCATATTCCAAACCTAGCAATCTCCGACGCCCGCTTCGCAAGAGCAAGGATGGGTCGCAACTCATGCCGAAGGTTTGACGCCGTTTTGCAGCAACATCTTTTCATTCCCGGGAAATCTTTCATTCATGAAATGTGTGTAAAACCGAAAGTAATCTTTCATAGCACTTCCATCGCCCTCGTCGTTGTCATCATTGTCATTGTCAGCATCAAGAGATTTCCGTGCGCCTTTCGAGAATGCTAAGACCGGATATGATTCGACGTCCTTCTCTTCCTGGAGAAGAATCATTTCGAGGATCTTGGCCTTTTGTGCGATGCTGTCGAACTGCCAGACTTTACCACGATAGCGCATCGTAGGCTTGATATAGTTGAGTGTGATGACTTTATGTTGTGATGCCTCCTTTTGCGCCTGAGGTGGAGGTTGCGCGTCGACGATACCTTCGACCTTGGTAGGATTGAACTGTGGAAATGACCTCGCCAACCGCGCAGTGGCAGCCCGGATTTCGGGAGTCCACGTACTGAGTTTTGGACCCTGCAACTTTGGAACACTAATGGGGCTTGCATTGGGAGCGTCTTGGTGAGTCTTTCTCTTCTTGACTCCTGAGAGAGCCAGATAGTCTTGACTAAGTCGCGGTCTCTTAGCGCCAGTCGAGATCCTCTTGCTGTCGACTTCGACCGGGGAAGTGGGTTCGGGTGTGCTTTGTTGACTGACAATGTGGTGGATGCTTTCGGAGTCAGACACTATTCGAAGCGGATAACATGTCAGCGAGGAATCATTTGTGAAAGGTCCAGCAAAGTATGAATTGAAGCTGGGGTCAAATGGAGACCAAGTAGTAAACTTACGGTTCGAGGGATAGTCCAGATCGATAGCGTCATCAGCATTGCCAGGAGCGGTGGGCGGCGAAGATCTTTCTCCTGGTGGATGTTGTAGACATCCCGGACATTGTGCCATATTCTCTCGCCCAATTTTCTGATGTAGGTTCTCGATGGCATACCAGCGTTGTGTTGTCATGATGGTGTTAGTATAGCGGTGGATCCTCAAGCGATGCTCGTCAGTGTCCCATCGGAAACGGAGTCCTGCATTGCTGGAGAAGTATTGGGCGCCTGCGCCAGAATCTAAGAACTGCCAGGCAAAGGGCTCGATTTCTTCGTCTTCGAGGGTTGGAACGTGGGGGGTTTTCGATTTGAGATACTTCAGTGTATCTTTTTGGAATTGGGACGCAGTTTGTAAAGTCATGCCCAGCTCGTCGCAAAGGGCCCCAAGTGTTTTAGTGTACTTTTTAGGCATTGTGAGAGGGATTCTGTCGTCTTGTCAAATCAAGGGTAGTGATATAAGACACGGCAGGCAGGCGGCGTAGAGGCGGATGATAAAGCTCAATTCTAGAGTTTGAACGTGTCAAAGATGAGAGACTCAGCGAGGCGTCAGTTCCTCTTCCCTTTCCTAACATGAAAGATAATTGACAAGATCAAGTCTGGTAGTGGTCGCGATCAAACATCCTCAGGTCCTTAACGGGGGTTCAGTAGGAAACGCGTCGGTAGCCTTTTTGTTTGACTTGGTCAGGTACAAAATTGAACCAACATTTCAAGTCCAATCCTTCCCGTAGCATTGAACAGTAATTAATACCCTCGTCCAGTGACTTACTACTACCTACTATATGTTCGTGCCCATCTCTCTCAGTTGCAGCTGTTGATTGACTGTACCATAGACTCTTGGGTAATAGCATTTCGGAATTGCCCAGACAAAGAAGCTCATAACCCAGGTATAACCCACTAAACGTACAAGTCCACCCCATAATAGTCTCTGCGCATGGCTCCTTCGGGCTTCAGGTCTGAGATGTTTGCCATCTTCTGACGATTGATTCCAAGGAGATGTGCGGCGGAGTAATGCAAGCAATGCAGATTCCAAAGTCACAGCAACCGCATTCATACAGAAAAACTGTAGATCTGCATAGTCGCTCCAGCCTGGATTCAGCTGCCAACTCGTGAATTGATGAATCAGCCCTGAAATTAGGAACAACAAGAATGCCATGAATACTCTCTTGGTTACAGCGTTTCGTAGCATGCAACTTGGAAGCATTTTCATCAAGCAAAAGGCATAGTCGCTGTATCCGCTTAGGTGAACACGGTGCCAAAACCTTCCAATCTCATCAGCTATCATTCTGCAGTACGACCAAGGGTCATATACACCTACATCGTCCAAAACCGGCCAAGGGTGTAAGCTTCCAAGGGACTTCCGAACAGGTCTGGCCAATCGTCTGGTATATCAATATGGATAACGCGTATGAAGAAGGTGGCTAGTGCAGTATGCATGGCGTCTAGCAAGAGTATTGGGGTCCAAAGCGAATTCGCAGTGAACCAGATCCGCATCACAACCTCCCTCATTGAGATCGAGCCGATTGAATGATAAATACTTGGTCTCAATAGACGTCGAAGGAGGACCGCCTTGGCTGGTACGAAATCACTGATGCTGATGACTTTGAGAAGTCTCGTAGTCGCCCAGCGATTGAGAAGGAAATGTATGCCAATTTTGATCAGCAGCCATAGGACTCTCGCCACTGAGAACTTCCTACGGGTGGCAGTTGATTTGACTTGGCTGCCAGTGGGTCGCTCAATTAGGATGACATCTTTGTATGGGACCCTAATAAAGCGAGGGTTCAGTGCGACCCTGTACATGTGCGTCCACAATTCTCTGTTGAGCCAGGTGTCCTTCGAGCCAGGTTTTGAGACTTTGCCGGCCTGTTGAGTCGTACGGAGAGTCCATTTCTTTATGTAAAGCAAAGATGAGGAGTGAATTAGACCGATGAGAGTAATAGTCCCCCACAATTCTGAGAGACCGGGAAGAAAACTCAAATATTGTATTGTTCTGAAGGAGACCGTGGCTGGTAGCAAGATAGCAGGAAGGACGTATAAACGATGCCGAAGTGGGATTGTAAGTAATATGCTTGTAGCAGCATTGAGAAACACCCAAGATACAATTGGTATTAGCGCTGCTAACGTCAACATTGGAACGTTACCCAAGGTAGATTCGAACGCGCCATTCAACCGGAAGACTTCGAGGTGAAAAATACTGCCAGAAAGAGGCTGACAACATTTATATCCCTCGTTGAATACCATTGTCCGTACCTAGCGATGGCGAGCTTCTCTCAGGAATGTATGGTCCGTGCAACCGTCCTCATAAGTGTGAGGAATCAGCCGCTGAGACAAGCATTCTCTGCAGTCTTCGACAGGCATGACTTCAGTTTGACTCACAGCCGCGATCACGCGAGCCTCGAATCGTGAAACAAAGCTCTGAATTAAACAGCAAAGTCAGACTGTGAACAAGGCTTTGTCGATACATACCATTGTCTGGTCTGGGGTCTCGACCCCTGCCAAACCTGGACATCTTGTTATGTGTATTCTGTTCATGGAACTCGCCCATGACCGCCGCTGGTGAGGTATCGTCGACAGAAACAATGAAATCTTACCATAATCCTGGAGACAATAGCAGTATGCCGGCAATGCCGCAAGCAGCGGTCCAATCCGTGGGAACAAAGCCTGATCGAGTCCCGCGAGATCAAAGATCATTGACAAACAAAGACCTCGAACAATTAGAACGCCGCAAATAGATCGAAATCATTCTTTGTGACAATCGAACACGACCTGCTACAATGAACTCTTAAGACATTGCTTGTAGAGTAAATGCACCGCAGCCGTCTCAGATCACCTCTTCTTACTTCGAAAATGAATCTCTATCGATTTCTCATACCTCTATTTTTAGCCTACTCTTGCAGAGCAGGGCCTGTTGTGCTCCTTGCCGGTGAAGTGATTGGCTCAGTCGCTGGTGAGGCAGCTGCCGGTGCTGTCGCAGGAGGTAGTATAGCGGGGGCATTTGGTGTCGGAGCGAGTGCCGTCTGGTACGGAGACTTTGTCGTAATCAATGGTGCGTTGTATTATGGGTCTGCGGTAGCAGGTGTCGGTGTACTCGGAGTCGCTGGCGGGGCGGGTAAGTGAGACGTATTCGCGGTCTGATACAATGATACTAATTCCAAGCTCTAGCGGGAGGAGCTGTGGTGGCGGTCTCAGACAAGAAAAAGAGCAAGTCAATCATGGCTTCGATCAAGTCCGCTTCAAAAGCGTCAGCTTCTGCTTCAAAAGCATCGGCATCGGCACATAAGACTGCCACACATGCACCTTTGCAGAGTGAAGCTAGAAAGACCACCAAGGGTAAGTACAATACCGTCAACGATCCCTTTCACATTCGCTTTCAGTACGACTGACGGAAGGCGTTCAGCTCCAGCGCCACCAGCGGCGACACCAGCACCAGCGGCCACATCGGGAATACCACCACCTCCAGCTACACCCGTGTCGAGCCTCCCTCCAGCATCGCGACCAAGTGAGGTTCCTGCGGGCGTTCCGGAGTACAATTTTCGCATGTGTCAGTACGACATCATAAAGATGGGACAGAATAAGCAGGCTCTTCTCTTCGACCAACCCCAGCCGCGAAGTGAGTCGCTCCCAACCTAGATTACCTATTTGACATGGCTAATTTCGGTGTAGGCATAAGAGTGGACAACATTCCCCCGACTTGTATGGTCCTGTCAACCGTGATGCTTGGAAATCCGGAGCTTGGTCCTCATCCTGTTCCCATGGGTTCAGCTAGTCTCCAGTGGAATGACATTGACCCAAAGACCATAAACCTCATACGCCAAGCCTTTGATGTGCCACCCCAATGAACTCGAAGTCGACTTCGGCATCGACAACTGGGAAATAGGGAGGATTCGGGTTTGGGTTGATAAGAGGGCAACAGACCGTTGAGGAAGTCGACATAGGGGTCGCCATGGGTCTGTGAGCAGTTTTGTGATCGTTATGTACTCTGCTTGTTTGGTTTACATTTATGTAGGTGTTAATGCTCCTTGTGACTTTTTTCGTCTTAAACCAGTAAAGGATTTCGACATGGTCTCGTGTGTGAGTAGCGGTTACGCCCAGGAGAGGGAGTACTGCTTGAGTGTCGAGGTGAGCGAGGTGACTTGGTGTCTTGTGTCTTGGCGGGCGTTGCGGCGAAACGACGATTCCGCGAATCACCTGAGCATTGAAGTTCAAGTTCCTCCCCATCTGCGTTTCCGCACGACCACCTCTTTTTACTGACGACATCTCCGGTAGGCTCTTCAACAGTCTGGAGTAGTTGGATATGAATACATTCTTCACTGCGTCCAGGCTTGGGCCCCCAAACGTCGCTCGAACCTTGCGACAGCATTTTTCTCACAGCCCCAGATCGCCCGCCGCAGCTCGAAATCTTTCACAGACCACCGCAAGAGCCCAGCATGCCACACCATGGGAGGCAGCTCGCGCTGAAGCTGCAAAGAAGAATCAGACTACATTGTAAGCATAGTAAATACTTCCAGGTAGCAGGACTCTGACCACAGCAGATACTACGGACTCAGTGCAGGCATACTGCTGCTCGCTCTCTCATATGCTTCCGTTCCTCTCTACAAAATGGTAGGAGTTCCCAGCACATACTACACTTCACTACTGACCCTTCCAGATCTGCCAACAAACCGGCTGGTCCGGTCAACCCGTTAAAGCCCACGACGGGGCTGGCGATCCCGCAGTCCGACTAAGACCAGTCGAAGACCACCGTCGGCTACGAATCACCTTCAACGGCTCCGTATCTGACATCCTTCCGTGGAAATTCACGCCGCAACAGCGAGAAGTTCGCGTCCTCCCGGGCGAGACTGCCCTAGCATTCTACACTGCCAAGAACAAGAGCGACGCAGACATCATCGGGGTGGCTACATACTCTGTGACACCAGCACAAGTGGCACCATACTTCAGCAAGATCCAGTGCTTCTGTTTCGAAGAGCAAAGGCTCAACGCAGGCGAGACGGTCGATATGCCTGTGTTCTTCTTCATTGACCCCGAGTTCGCAAAAGATCCTACCATGAAAGGCATCGATACCATCACGCTGAGCTACACCTTTTTCAAAGCACGCTATGACAAAAACGGAGTGCTCACAACCGTACCCATGGCAATGGCAGCGGCATGATTCGTTAAAGAGGAGGATCAAGAGGTCATCACAAAACCGTCTTGACTCATCGACCCAGATGCCGGAATGACTGAGCTGACCCGTCACCGCTCCTCCAACCAGGCGATCAGATCGTCGACGCCGCGGTCAGGCGGGAAGACAGGATACCACCACCTGATCACTCTTCCATCCTGAAGTACGATCATGGACCTTCGAAGAACCTTCTTCCCCTCCCACTCGAACGTCGGAAGATCCAGACCGCGCTGGAAGTGCAGATTCTCATCGCTCAAAAGATCATATGGCAGACGCAGTCGGTTGTGGACTTCTGCCTGGTAGTCTGGCGATTGGGTCGAGATGCCGTAGATATGGGACACACCGAGAGCGTGAAGTTGAGAAAATCTGTCTCGGAAAGAGCAAGCTTGGGGTGTACATCCACGGGCGCCAGGGATGGAGTTCCATGAGTCAGGCACAGTTTCATTGGGTGCTCCTAAGCTCCTCGTCAGCAAGACCATACCACTAAGGTGGGCTCGTGAAAAGGCCCAGCAGGCGCTGACGCTCGCCTACCTGTCCTCGGGTAACAAAAGACAACAGTCAACTCCTTGAGCTCGGCGAGGTTGACCTGCTTGGAATGATCCGTAGCAACAGGCAGGTTAATGTCCGATGGGATCTTGAAGTCTGTCAGGTGGTTGTACAGCCCATCATCGTTGGGAACTGGCAGGTCAGATGGAAATGTCGTGTCTGGGCTTGAATGTCAGCCAGCCAGTCCGTTCGGGGCCAGGAGTTGTATCATATTGTAACAATCCCCAAGACATGGATGGAACGGCACGTACGAGCCATGCTTGGAATATAATATAAATCTCTGCTTCAACCGTGAAGCCGAGCTTCCTCACTCCTAGTGCGGAAACGAATTCTTCTTGGTGCGCTGGTTCTTATTGATAGGAGGCGCTCCAATATTTGGGTATCCCACGTAGATACAGTATCTCTTCGACAAGTCGTGCTCGGGTGATTGTCAAGACTGCCTAGGTAGTTGGGCAAGACAAACTTCTGGTCAACACATTCCTGTGCTGAAGAAGAGATAATTCGTGTGTTTGCCCTTCCGCCCAAATCTTCTCCTGGTTACTCGTTGCGATGTGCAGCGAAGGATACTGTAACAAGAACAATGGCAGTAAGCAGGCACGGCAGGATATGATGCTGTGACTTTTTGCCGAGGCAAAGACACAGGGCTCCTCGACCTTTTTGCAATTTCGGTATGAAGCTGGAGGATTGTGTTTGCATCAATTACATTACTTTTTGTCTTCTCAATGGCCATGCTATGCTATGCGATGCTATGCCTCAAGCAATTACCCACTAGCGTTTTTGCGTGGTATTTCGCACCAACTCGGGATGCAGTCCATCTTGCCCCGAGCAATAGACTCGACGGAGCAAGTTGTCGAGACATAGTCAACCTTCGACCAGTGTTCGGAGCAATCATAGCTCGAGCCCTAAAAACAGGGCACCATGACAGGCGCGCAATCGACTTGTAACCTCAACTAGCTTCCGATCCCAAGAACATCCAGGATCTTCTCGAAATCCGGCGTGCCAAAGCCACTCGCAACATCCCAACCTGCTGCAGCACTGAATCCGGGCCCGTCGCAGCCGACGCTGGTTCCATTCACCACATCGGTGAACGCCTGGAAGCCTTTCTGGTACAGCCAGGGATTCAACCAACCCATTGGCGGCTTGCCCTTTGCTACCAGCGCGTCATTGACCAGGGAGAAAATACTGGCGATTGCCGGACATGCACAACTTGTTCCGTCCACACTCCGTACACTAGCGTTGTAAAAGACGATATACCGATAACTCTGCGCGGAGAGGTCCGGGTACGCACGACCTGAACAGTTGTACAGACCCTTGAATTGGTCGCCGATGGTATCGACGTATCGCTCCACTGCAGTGTCCTGCCAGCTTGGACGTGCAAAGTAGTTGCTGAAGCCGGAGCCAGAAGAATAGCCGTTGCGCGTGTCGAAGGCAACGACTTCAGGGTAGTTCATGGTGCCGCCGACGGTGGTCACGTAAGGACAAGAGGCAGGAAAGGCGGGCAGGAAAGTGGTGGTGTTCTTGCCATCGTTGGAAAAGCAGCTGTTATTGGCGCCGACACCGTAGTCGCCAGAGCTGAAGAACAGGGAGATACCCTGAGCACCGAGGGCGGCGAATTGATTGCAGACCTGGGTAGCATAGGATTTCGGGACGGTCTGTTCGTCGTCGCCGTACGATGTGGAAATGACTTTAGGAAGGCCAGCGGGGTCTTGCTCACGCATCCACAAAACCCAGGTCAAGTAGGGTTCATTGGTGTTGGTATCGGTGAATGTGTCAGCGTTGAAAGGAGGCATGCCGCCGGTTGAGTACGCGGTGACGGGGGTCGGATAGACTAGACCGAGAATGGTCTCGAGGTCGAGGTTGCCTTCGATACCCCCTCCAGCGGTGGAGTTGTCGACAGCGCCGTGGTCAATCGAGACTTGCTTGAGAGCATACGAGGAGTTGATGGCTTCAGGGCGGAAGTTCTGCAGGTACAGTCTTGCGTCAGATCGATTGGAGACTTGACCGAGGTAGTTGGTGAAACCAATTGAGTTGTTGTTGACCGCTTGAGGCTTGTAGTTGACAGTGTTGTACAACGTCTGTAAGCACTTCGTGGTCATGCCACCAAAGTTGCAGACCTTGTTCAAAGCGCTCGAGTTGGCAGCAGCGGTGAGCTCGGAGAGGTCAATATCAGTGGGTATGGTAAGAACAGTGTCACCCTTAGGGTTTGCTCGGAGGAAAGCGGTCGTGGGTTGAATGGTGGTGACGTGGTCATGCAGCGAGCGGGGAAGCGACCAGCTGGTGGTTCGGACGAGCTTGGTGCCATCTTCATGTTGGTAGACATAATATTTTGTGTCTAGGAGACGTTCGATCTGAGCCACTGGCAGAGTGAGGGTGACCCAATCCCGGGCTGAATTGAACTCGAGATGTGATGGGTCAATGCCATGTCCGGACAGCCAGTTTTGAAGGGACTCAGTAGTCTCGTCAGATGGTGAGATCAGGTCGTGAACTTGTTGCTGGGACAGATGTTGGCCATAACGATGGTGGGATGGATCCGACACTTTTCAGATTAGCTTCACCGAGGGCGGGCTGATATTGGAGAAGCTTACCTTCGTGGAGATGTTGCTCAAGTAAGTCGAAGTTGTTGGGCGTGAGGCCGATATTGAGCTTCAAGAGATGGAAGGGATGAGGATTTCCAGCGATAGACCACTTCGGAGGCACGTTGTTGGTTTCTTTGACAGCGTAGTCAAATTGCGGGTTGAGGGGGGATGAAACGACTGATTGAACCACGGCCAGGAGGGCCAGGAGGATGCAGAACATAACGAGTGTACTAGAATGACATGGAAGAGAATGAAGCACTGAGAGAGAGGACGGGGATGAAGGTGTTGATGGCAAAGGTGTAGAGAAGAAGAGGTTGGTGAAGTTCAAGTACGAAGTTCCAGTAAGGTACCTTTAGGTGCTCACTGGCTAGGTGACTGGTGCTTTACAGTAGGTACTCTGTAGTCGAGGTCAAAAGGGCAGATGGATGTTGATGTCATTCGCTGTGGACGTGGATCGCCGGTTAAGCAAGACACTCCCAAGACACTAAGGCAAGCGATCTCTAAGTCTGTACGTAGTAGCTTAGTTCTCCGGGCCGTGGTCCTGCTGATCTGTGGTGGTCATGTTTGGCAGCATCATGCAGCTACGAGTATCCTTTCTAGAAAATCGAGAAGCAGGACTGTTGGTGGTACAAATCTCGAGGTCCCGAGGCTACAGTTACACAGACCTGGAATCGAGTGGACATGGACAATTCAGTCATCTCCGACGCATGTAACGCTGGAGATTCATTGGTCGTGGATAGTACAGGCGAGTGTACAGCATTCTCCAGCGTCCACAGCATCCAAAAAGTGATTGATTCAGACTGCCTCGGTTGTCGATCGATGATGTCCTGGTTCATCTTAAATTCCGTTTCATATGGAGGATCAATGGAGTCGATGGAGTTCCAGTCAATGTCACCTGCAGTCAGTGCCAGTGAAAGATCTTCAAGGTCTGACAGAGTCTGACTGTAGCAATTCATGCCAAAAAGTATGGGAAATGCTCTTGTCAGACGGTCGTTCAACAACAGCCAAAATTCAACCAGAAACTTGCATGTCTCCTGAGCTTTTGTTTTCTTTCTACATCTCAAAGAGTCGTCAATTCCTGGTCCTCCATGACTGCTATATGACTGATTATGATGCGGGCGCACCGTAGTATCTATCCGTCACATCATGTCCATCGAAGATGTGGGAGCCATGAAAGCCCTGAGCGCGCCCCAAAAATTGCCAGTGAATCTCGTCTGAGGTCTGGAGGCAAGGCCGTCGTTACTGCCATTTCGCACTCCTCTCATACTTGGTTCTCAACTTAGGCCTTTGACATCAATTATGAGCAAGGACAGACAGAAGTCCATGGAAATGACTGGACATGGCGTCCTTTCGCCCGACGGCAAAATCGTGAGAATAAATTGGCCGACGTCCCTGAATGGTACTTGATTGCCCGATCCGCGCGACCTCAATTATCTCAGCACGCTGATGCCCTCCTTTACGAGATACACAAGCGCGAGAGAGGTTTGCGCGAGAAGACATCTTATGCTCAGAGGTGGGTAGATGTGGAGCGACAAATAACCGACCAGATGCGTGCAGAACTCGATGCCTTAGTGACATTACAGAAACACGTCAATACTTTCACCGTCTGCGACCCTGAAGTCATCGCCGGTCTTTTCGCCGGCCTAGAAACCGAAGAAGAACGGCTAGCGGTTGTACTGGCGTCTCATGTCAAATTCCCAGACACCCAGTTCCGCCAATCGTCAGGTATGTAGACCTGAGTACGCCAGTCTCCGTCGTTGCTGACGACAGACCAAGAGGAGGCAGCAGATTGCGAAGACGACGATGCAAATGATGGTGATGAGAGCGTCATTCTTTACGGTCCCGAGGAACTCAAGGCAGACAAGAAGCGAAGAAGGACTGAAAAAAGACGGCGTCGCGAAGAAAATCTCAAGAAGCACAAGGAAGGTCCGGCACCTGAAGCGACGACGCAGACGAAGAAACCACAAGATGGAGGACCTGCAAGGCAACCGAACGAGCGGCAAAGACAGACAGACCGTGAGAGAAGCAAACGATCACAAGCACCGGAACCCGAGCCCAGTGGGCAAGCAAGTCGCTCGGCGAGCCAGAGAGAGAATTGAGGAGCTCAAGGGATGCAAAGGAAACACAGAGGATCAGAGGCTACATGGAGCGGGATAGCACTGGACTCTGGCGCCGTATCTCTGCTTGAAATCATGTCATAAGGCAGGTGCAAGGTACTGGCCCCCTCCTCAGAGTTATAATCCAGCCGAGAATCATGCTTGACGTCTCGGTATGCCCGCAGCTGAACCACCCGATGAGAGGTCATGAAGCTATGTAGAACAAGCAAGGGACCCTTCGCTGAGCAACCGGACAAGGTATCCGTTAAGAATAGGAACCACCACTATGGATGGCCATGCAATTCTGGTACCGAAACCATCGGACTGGCTTAGACAAGTCACGCGGGACAAGTGCAAACCAGGCGGGGGCTGTCTCATCATAACACCTGTGGGACCGACTGAATCAGATCTTTACTGCGAGACATGCATTTCCAGCTGACACCTACCGCTGGTGGTTACCGCTGTTTCCCACGTCTTTGGTGTTCACAATGAACGGCATACCGTGAGAATGATATAGTTCTTGGTCTGTGAGGCGGTCAGCTAATTGCTCAAGCTGAGACCTAAAATGTCACGCACAATGGCGCAGTCATGAATCATGCCAGAGTCGTCTTCTTGTCGTCTTTATCGATCTCATACACAGAGATCTATATATACCTTAGTAATTTTCTGCATTCAGTAGTACACAATGGATTCTTACTTGAGGAATTCCCAGTCCTTTCAAGCCGTACCCAAAGGCGCATAAGTTGCCGGTCGCCAGAAGGCCCCATGAGGAGACCTATCAATCTTCTCCCATGCGCCACCCAACAAATCCGTACCTGAATGTGGGGAAGATTCACAGTCTCCGCGAAAAATCCCCATATGGAGCTCCAGGCATGGTAGCCAACGACCAACTCTCGAGTTCGGATGCGCAGCAACCAGCCGTCGGTTGCACACTGCCCTAACTTAGTTTGCTGCCGGAGCTAATGATTGAGTGCGTATCCATAAGATCTCGTATGCCTGATATCTAGGTCTAGAATTAGTCATCATTATGGCAGCGGCCCACGACGGCAGTAGCTTAATCTCTGTAAGTGTCAGGTCGCCAAATTGACATATATCACAGACGTGACAAAACTGGATCCCTACCCCTGAGTTGAAACGCGTCCGCAACGCGTTGTGTACAATCGAAAGATAGTTGTACTATCCCTATGGCCACAGTAATCTCTTTGTCATGTATGCGAATACTTCGCAAAGTATCGACCGCCACAGGCGCAAGACAAGTTGTTCCCTTCCGAAGAAGGTCTGCCGCCTGGCCTCCGGACGGCAGTACTTGTCGCTCGCAATCTCTCTGCCTGTGTGGCTGACTCTGGTTCCGCTCCCCTCAAACACGCTGTCAGTATGTCTTTATTCAGCCTGGCCAAGATACCGAGGATGGGCGACAGCGAGGTCGATGATCAGGAACTCCCTCTCCTGGACGGTGGGGTAGACGAAGATGCCCTCGAGGGGGGCGCGGCACGCAGTGAGTTCTCGAATGATGCTGGAGGCTCACCCTGTCTGACCACTGGCTTGACGCAGCAGAAGAACTTCGAGACTTGAGGAGATACCATCATTCTATCGTCATTAGATTGACCACCATCTTTGTCGCTTACCTCCAATCCTCTGCACTGGCTATCAGGGCGAAGGTGGTATTGCCATCAGAAGGGCATGGAGAAGATACAGGCGGAGGGAGCGGTGGTAGCAAACTCCGCTCGATACTTTCAGTCGCCTGGATCGCCGTTAGACCGACAATACTGTCACCCCGCCAAAAGCGAAAGGTATACCCGACTGCTTGGCTGGATGGTGTTCGAGGGCTCGCCTGTTTCATGGTTGTCTTCTACCACAACAGCTTGCTATTGTATCCCGGGCACTGCGACGCTTGGAAGAAAGACGATCCACACTTCTTTAGGCTACCTGTCGCACGATTACCCTGTTCGGGCCCAGCAATGGTTGATGTTTTTCTGGTCATCAGTGGGTATGCACTCAGCGTGCGACCTCTCTCGCTTGCACGGGCCGGAGACCTCCACAAGCTTACGGAATCTCTTTCCTCTGGCGTTTTTAGAAGGGCGATCAGGCTATATACGCCAGTCATATTCCTCACCTTTACGAACGCCATGTTAAGCTATTTCGAACTATGGGACCCCGCAGGCGCGGACCATGTCCCGCATCACAGTACCCTTGGTCTCACCTTGTGGGCATGGCTGGACGACTTGATGACGGGGCTGAATCCGTTTACCCTCTCCAAATTTCGCACCTGGGACATGAAGGGTCTTCGCTACGCGATCGGAATGTGGACGATACCTTTCGAGTTCCGTGGCTCGATCGTGGTTTTTGTGTCACTCCTCGCGCTAGCTAGAGTCCGCTGGATACTGCGGTCTGCTCTTCTCTGTGCCGGCGCAATCTACAGTATCGCACAGGGGGAATGGGACATTTTCCTGTTCCTCTCGGGACCAATCTGCTGTGAAATGCATAATCACTTTGATCGCCGAAAGTCACCATCCGCAGAGGGCGAGAAAACACTCGGGTCCAGAAATCGATTGCTGTCGATCATCGAAAAGCTCGCCCTTGTGTTTGGTCTTCTCATTCTTCTAGCCGTCCTCACTATGCCACCGGATCTCGGCGACATCCAGTTGTACCATATTATCACAGCAATTGACCCCAAGAGTTGGAAGAATCTGCCGGCAGTAGGCAGTTTTCCAGTGTGTATAGCCTCGGTCTTGCTGGTCTTTTATATTGGCCAGTCTCGATTTTTCCGCAATCTCCTCTCGTCGTCATTTCCGCAATATCTCGGCGATAACTCATTCGGCATATATCTCATGCATGTCACCTTGATTAACAGTATCGGACGACCGCTGATGCGTGCGATATTATTTGCGAAAGCCATGATGGGCTTTAAGGCGGCCCTTGCAGATCAGATAGGGTCTTGGCTGGTGTTGGTAACTTATGCTGCCATCGCTATCCCGGTGCTGTTTTGGATCAGCGAATTGGTCACTCGATATGTGGACCAGGGTAGTGTCCAGCTTGCAAAATGGTTGGAGCAGAGATGTCTACAAAAGGATGAATAGCTCGATATAGCCGCGAAGACATTACATTATTTTCGAATAGCACGTTTATTGTAAAAGCCCACCTCACGTCCCGTTCGTCGTCAATTGTTTCTTCATACCATTCAATTACCCTGGATTGTGGCTAGTCCGAAATAATAGCAGGCAACTAGGAGCATTGTAGTCTAAAAGCTTCTGTGGGATGCTTCACTTCGTGATGGTCGTGAATATAATCTATTGATGAACGGCTACGTCGCGCAGTTGTACGACTTCTCAGGGCTTTCTCTGACGGCCTCCATTAGATATAAAAACTATCAATACCGTCCACTGTTGGATTGACTATTTACACACAGCAAACATGTTCCCATGGTCCTCTCCAGCGACTCTAAAGTCGCTAACTACTTACAGGTCCTTTTCAGTGGAGCCGTTCTTAAGGGGACGAGTATTGTGGGTAATGATTGGAAAATATTGAGCAATATCTATATGAATATTCCAGCACGTTATAGAAGGGATCCTCCTCGTGGATTGGCGAACGCTGGTCTAAACTTCCATCAGAAAGATCTACCATTTCGGTACCACGCTTTTGCGGAGTCGACTCCCTCTCTGACACTCTGCGTCATAGCCACTATACTTCCACACCCGGATAGCCATGTTTCATGGTAGCTTCTCAATTTACCATATGAGCCTTCTTCGACTGTGATATGATCAATACCCCAGACTGTACTTAGGATATGCACATGTAACCTGTCACTCATGACCAGCTCGTACTGATTCAGGAAGTTGTAGGTCCAGTTTACCCGAAGCCAGGCCTGGTCATTGTAGCTTGCACCACGCAATCCTTCAGGGTCAAGTTTAATCCAGTCCTGAAGAGTGACATCGATATCGAGAATATTTCCATCCTGATCGGAAATATGTCGTAGTTCCTCAATAATTGCTTTGTCTTTGTAGTGGTCTTGTTCACCCTCCTTATCGTATCTCGCTAGAAATAGGATGCCTTCCTTCGGACTTCGGCCACCGGAGATAGGGCGCGTCGTTAGCATAGTAGCAGCATCCGGAAGCAGTGAGACTTTGTGATTTTGGCCGAAATCCTTTTGGAGACTCATGTAGGATTTTGTGTCCCTTGCGGTGAGTTGGAGATCAGGATGTTGACTGAAAGCTTTCTGAGCGCGCTCAAGCTGGTCTTGATTGTAGAACCTGTAGGTTTGCGGAAAGGAACGAATTCTGTAATCTGGGAAATCTGCAGCCACAGTCTCACGATCTCTTTGCGGCCCCGGCCAGATGTCACCGAAGTTACCACCTCCATGAAACATGATTGCGGTGTTTTCAGGTCCCCCATGCGCTTCTAGGATTTCCCGAAGTTTCGTCTTGTCGTAGTCGTTGCTGTTGGCAGAAGCATACACGGACTGTATTCCCAGGTCTTCGAGAAGAATCAATTCCCCAACCCATATTGCTGAATCTCCTTTGTTGCTTGGTATCATCAGTTTGGATCCGGAAAGGTCATGTTTGAGTGATCCTCTTACCTATGATTTGGGTAGCCTATCATAGCTACGTACTCGACACCTAACAGCATGGCAGAATACTCAGATCTCAGCAGCTGCACGTGAGTCGCTAATGTTGCGGTGCAGGAATCGGATCCCGAATAAAGAGTGTGCGTCACATATTCTCTCGATGGGCCGTGGAAGGAAAGCAGGATGACTGTAATCACGAAGAGAACACCAATGGTCAGGAGCCGAGGTGTCGAACAACCTCTCCATGAGGGATGCATTGTGAAGTCGTGAAGTAACAAGAACACGAAGACACGGCCAGTACGAAATAGAGGAACTGGATTTATTTGGTGACCAAGGGAGATCGAAGGCTGAAAATGATGAAGCTACTCACTCTTACATTTCATGCGATGCAAGCCGTAGTTCGAGGCCAGTGCCAGGACGACAAGACGTTTGACGGTTTCCACCTCAATTCATTGACAGATAGGGTCACTTCTGTTCGGGTCCAACCGAGGACAACTCGCTCTCTAAAAGGGCTTGTTGGGGTTAAATAGGGGGTGCCATCAGCCGACCCGCAGATGTTCTGGTCTGAGCAAGGATGACGGTATTCTACTCCTCAATGGCGCCATTCCGACTTGGACGCGAACAGGCACGTCCTGAGTTCATGTGCGCGAAGCTAGGTCTGCCTCAATGCGCGTTCGCCAATTGTGACAGGTGTTTTAGTCAAGATCTCCAACCAAGGGAAGAATCCGGGCTAAGTTGGTGAGGCCGAGGCTGCTTTTGCAGGTCCAAGCCAGCCAGCACGTAGGAGCATTTGGGGCTTGGACAGAGATCAATGGAGCGCTGAATGCAAGACTTTCTCCGAGAATATCCAACGGTACAAATATTCGAGTTTGCTTGGTGATTATCATCCGTCAACAACTTCTTGGATAAACAATACTAGTAGTTTCCAGGCCTTGGCACCAGGAAATACACTCTCTAATGTTGGGCTTGATAAAACAAAATTTTTACCCCCCCTTTCGATAGTGTACGTCAGTTCTGAGTCTGACGCTCGCCGAGTGACCTAGCCCACGATGGAGCTTCCAGGTGTGCCAATTGTATTCGTGTCGACAAAAGAACGCATCGCTGTCAGAATCTAGGATACAAAAAAACAGAGGCCGGTTAGCAGCCTCGAGATTGCGGGCTTATACCCAAGACCTGTCAACGTTGCACAACACCGAACTCGGGCGTCGAAGCGTGACTACACCAGGGTTTGAGCAACGAAGGAAGATCCTCGTCCTTCTTTAGCTTACATGCTTGATTTTGTCATAGCTTTGTGGTTGCAAGATTATGTACAACGTTCCTCCTGCAGCGAAGGGACTCTCTTTCTCAGGCTGCTACCATCCTTCATTGTCAACTTTCAGCGGTAGTTGTCTCGGCTGATATCTACTGCCATGGAGTTTTGCAGGATGACCGGGAGAGTCATGAACCGCACAGCCATTATAGCCCTTATCTTCACCACAGCTGTTATTCTGTATCTACTCAATACCCATTCTACCGGCTACTTCTCCTCGACTACGGAAATCGAAACAGGCACTCGAAGCTCAACAACAGACATGCTCAGATCCTTCTTGACGGGAAATATCAACAATGATACTACTGTCACGTCGCTGAATAACATTCTTCACGATGTTCACAATGAAACGCTGGGATTCCAGGAAATCTACGTCATAAACCTCCCCGAGCGCAGTGATAAAAAAGACTCGATGAGCGTACAGGCCACTCTTACGAATCTTTCCCTGACCTTTACTGAAGGCGTTCTCGGCACAACAGTGCCTGAAAAAGCTAGGCCTTTTGGGTTTGAGCATCGGCTTCCCGCAGAAGTGGGATGTTGGCGGTCACACATGAATATCATGCAGCACATGGTGAGACGTCGTGTGCGCTCCGCGTTGATCTTCGAGGACGATGCAGATTGGGATGTTGCCATCAAATTTCAGATGTCACAGGTCGCTCAGGGATCGCGCTGGCTTCTCAACAACACGGAAGAAACATCTTCGCACTCACCGTATGGAGACGGCTGGGACGTCCTTTGGATTGGGCACTGCGCTATCAAAGATGACCCTACAGACAAACGCCGCTGGGTCATTCCCAAAGATCTCACTGTTCCTCCTCCTGGACAGCGTTCTCTAACTGTGCAACATGAACCTAACATGACAACTTGGGAGTCTGGTCCAGATGCCGACACTCAAACTCGCATCCTCTTTACACCCAGTTTCGGCTACTGCAGTGCTGCCTGGGCAATCTCTCTTGCAGGCGCAGAGAAAATCATCCACAGGCAAAGCATGAGCCCGTTCACTGAGGCGGTCGACAACGGCGTCAGCAGTATGTGCTCCAGCAGAAGCTCAGAACTAAGGTGCATTGCTCCTTTTCCAGCAATTGTCGGTGTGTCCAGAGCCGCGGGAAGCACCGACCGTGATACAGATATCCAGACAAACAAGAAAAACAACCCCACTACGCGAAAGACTTCAAAGTCTGTCAGGGTGACGTTCTCTACCCGTCAGAATATCCAACGATTAATCGCGGGCGAAACCACATTTCAAAGTTTGTATCCTAACATTACCGGGGACTTGCGAAGCCTTGAAGACATTGGGAGCGCCGTAGGTCATGGTGAATTGCTTGAATAGTAGCAGAATCAAAATAATACTATATAATAGGTTACAAGTAGTACTTGGGTACGTGTTGAATCTTCGGGCTCTCAACTCTGCAACAAAGACCATCCATGCGACAACAGTTTGGAAGTATCGTATATTTTTCGTTGGATAATGACTGCTCGCGATCATACTGGCTGGCGTATGCTTCCAATCTGTAACAAATCCGGGCATGTAAATTGTACTCTATTGCGGTACTGAATTCGCGAGGAGCAGTTTCTATAACTACCCCTATTCTAGAGACGTAGGACATTACACGTCCCTCAGCATGAAATCAGTGGTTCTATGTAATTATCCATCTTAAGGTCCACTTTTTGTGACGGCTTTGTACACTTGTGTTGTCAGAAATTTAATATATGGGCCCCATGCCCGTTTGACAGAAAGGGAGGCTCCGTAAAGTAAGCGCAGAGATGCATGATATATACAGGCCACACACGGATCTTTTTGGTCTCGGCGATCATCTTCTTCAATGCGCCCTTTGTGATTCTGACACATGGCGTATTGCTAAGGTCAATTCAAGACCAGGTGTGAATCGAGTAGCTACAGCTGATTATTATTCACCTTGTGTATCGAGAGCATGTCGGACGCCCCTACCTCATCGCCTTCAAGACTTTATGTCGCTGCCGTCGTTGGCTTCCACATCTCTACCGCTCTGAGCGTCACTATTATCAACAAGACCCAATTGAACACAATTCCAGCTCCGGTCATATTGCTGCTATGTCAATCCGTGATGGCAGTCGCTTTCATCTTTCTCGGCTCCATATTGAACCTCTATACACGTCCGAAACTGGATATCAACTTGATTCGGAGAGTATCCCCACTTCTTGCCATGAAGATTATTGCTCAGCTATCGAAAACCTATTGTCTTCTGGTAAGACCACCCTATATAATATTACTTGAACGGACTGAGATACTGACGTAGATGCGAACTATTCCAGAATGTAAACGCCTCATTCTATCAGATAGCAAGAGGCCTTCTTCTTCCATTCACCATTATGCTTTCTTTTGCAATACTGCAGAGCTCGCGACCTAGTCTGCTCGCTCTTGTTGGCTGTACTATTACAACTTTAGGCTTTTTACTGGGTGTCAGTGGGGAGGAGGTAGGACAGACCACTAATGCTGGAATCGCGTGGGGCGTCTGGTCATCGTTTACTACAGCTCTCGAATCGGTGCTTGTGAAATACCTTGCGCTCGAGATCGGAGTCCTCGACCTCGTCTATGTCACCTCCCTGACAACGATACCAGTTTACACCATCTGGACCATTCTTAACAGCGAACTCCGCCAGGTCGCTGCTCTAGGCCTCACACACCCGGTCATGATAAGATTTGGGGGACAGGCATTTATAGCCGGCTCACTGAATTTCGCTCTCAGTGCGGCTGCCTACCTTCAGATCAAAGTAACATCTCCAACGACGTAAGTGGAACCCCTGTCAGATCCGGCTCAAGATCAAGAATCTTACTCACAGCTTTTTCTCATTCGACAGTCATATGATTTCCACTGCCGCGAGAGGAGTTCTGCAGTCTTTGCTTGCAGTGACCTTCATCCCGGGTGAGCGTCTCACAAGTTCTCGAGTGAACAGTCTCGCAGTTATCCTATTTGGCACCCTGTCATATGTACGTTTATCGCTCCCTACAACCCTTCAGAATTTGAAAGCTCAGAATTTTCCAGACGATTGTCAAGGAGATGGAAAAGAGAGTCAAGGTTCAAAAAGACGCTTTGCCCTTCTATACGGCTGTTGGACAGAAGGATGATGATGGCCGCGCAGAGGCAGATGAAGCAAATGTCCCTCTTATCCAGATCACGGCTAAAGGCCAAAAATGAGAACACAATTCGGGAAGATACACCATAGTCATCTTTCGCTTTCAATTCGTTTGGTGGAGAGTTGCCAGAGACACATTCCTGGTTTTAAAAGCGGCGTCGTCAGGGTGAGCGCCCCGTGAGCTCGGAGTAGGTAACCATTGCTTGTGATGCCAAGAATAGGAGATCAACGTGACCTCCGGCCAAACATTCCTCCAAGTTGTTCGCTCTAGACACGACCATTGAGTAGCGTGTTCTATCCCTTGCGATCTTCTGCGAATGCGGCATAGAGCATGGGCAAGACGCGCCTGATTAACCACGCTGAAGTCGATGCTATCAAGCCACTCCTCCGAGCTTACGCACTGGGATACATCTCTGTGACAGGGCCTAGGCTCTTCGGCTTCCTGAGAAGCCTGAGAAAGCAGGATGTCTCTGCTCAGGAGAAGATATCCTTACTTTATAACATTCTCAAGACTTCCACTCAACTCAACCGCTTCCCGACCGCCGCTGCGATCATCATCGGCGGAGCGACAGCCCTCCCTCGCCTTGTCCGGACCATCCTTCAATGGATTCTCTCCCTAAGAACCCAGAGAGGAGCCCGAGACTCCAGCAACAGGTTCTCCAAGCACATCAATTTCATTTGCTCTTTCTTGTCGGCATGGTTGGCGTTTGACCTGCTCAATCGTGATGAGAGTTGGGTACGCAAGCGCGCCAAATCCCGCTCATCCCACACATCCGATGTCAGCAATCTGGAGTCGCCAAATCAGCACCACCTACCTCCGCCGTCGTATCACCCACATTATGCTGGCAAGACCATCGACTTTACCCTGTTCGCCTTCTGCCGAGCTCTCGACGTAGCAGTTATCACCTTGTGGACACGAAATCGGTCCAAATCATGGCACCCAGAGCAGGAGAACCACAGATTTGCAAACAGCATCCGCAAAATGGCAGACCCCACGATATTTGCAATGTCTGCCGCCATCATCATGTGGTCATGGTTCTATTCTCCCGAGCGACTCCCTCGAGCGTACAACCAGTGGATCTCGAAGGCTGCCAACATCGATTCTCGACTCATCCAAGCTCTCCGATTGGCTCGACGAGGAGAATTTGTGTATGGACAAGACACGGGAAAAGCACCTCTTCTTAAGAGCCTGTGCCGCGAGCTCCACTTGCCAGAAGAATACGGTGATCCAACCAGGACGATACCCATCCCATGCGAGTTATATCACTTCGGCACTGGTAAGAGTTGTGAGGTACATGCAGTCTCGCGACTCTGGCGAAGCTGGAAATTCGCGATGGGATTATATGTTCCTCTTCAACTGGTCGCACGAATCCGTCAGCCGAGCCTTGATTCTCTAGTCCAAGCTCTGAAAGGCGCTGCTCGGTCCTCGTCCTTTTTGGCAGCGTTTGTCGCAATGTTCTACTATTCTGTGTGCCTTGCACGGACAAGATTGGGCCCAAGAATGTTTCCATACAAGATCGTAACACCGCAAATGTGGGATTCCGGGCTCTGTGTTCTGGCAGGCTGCGTTGCATGTGGATGGTCCATACTGCTGGAGAAGCCGAGTCGAAGACAGGAGATAGCTTTCTTCGTGGCGCCCAGAGCATTGGCCACTATGCTGCCTCGCGTGTATGACAAGCAGTATCAGCGAAGAGAACAAGCAATCTTTGCAACCAGTGTTGCACTGGTACTGACAACACTTAAGGTCGGCAATCCGCGTCATGTCAGAGGGGTGCTTGGACGGCTTTTGGGCCATATCATGAGAGAGTAATTGGCCGTATCTCCCTGGTTTCCGGTCGGTTGTGAGTGGGATTGCGTGACAGTGTTAATCTCATATAGGGTACACGAATCATCTTAATTTTGAAACTAGAATGCTACGACCTCAGTGTCTCTTACAGGTGCTTGAGTTGGGTAAGATTATTCAGTTTAGCATGTTGTCTTATGTAATCAAGGCTTGAGCCCCGTGCGAACATAGCTTGGCGAAGGGATGATACTGTTTTGATAGCGCGTATCCCATTTGGTCCAAAAGATGTCGGGCATGAATTAAGACTCCATTGCGAGTTACTCGATTTAGGGAGCTGTGTGTTTGGCCATCGGAAGCGCCTGGCGTTCGTGAAAGAGCGACGTCTCGTGGCACGAATGCTCGAACGAAAATCAACCATTGCACGTGACTGGCCAAGAAAGTCTGCTTAGCTCGAATTGTCGAAGATCCATCCAACTTCCGACTGCTGAAGTCGTAAATGAGGCTGCAAAGGACCTTCTCGAGCCTCCCTTACAAACAAACCACTACTCAGGGTAGCCACCGAGTACAGGCCTCGTGGAAGGGCTGAGAAAACATGTGTCGCATCTGTGGGCGCATGATAAAATGCATCTTTGATTCAATGCCATCGAGGGCACTCTCCGGCACTACCACAAGGTGAACCTCTCTCGACAACGCTTCTCAGCCGTCCATCAGCTAACATACATAACCTCAGAACCGTGCGACGACCTCAACAGACTCGCTCACACCACGTCTCATCGCGGTCTCTCCTCCAAAGCGCATTGAACCTCTCATCGAAACCTAGTCGACCAGCGGCTTTCCTCCTCCCCTTCCACTCCCGTGGCCTCCACCAAGCAGCGACCCAACAGTCCGGCAGCCCATCGCACGACTTCCACAACACCCAAGCCGAAATCCCTCCGACCACCCTCCTCGACGGCCCAGGCAATGTCTCAACATCATCAACGTTCGAATCGCCTCAACCACCCTCGACAACAGTCCTGACACCCAGCTCAAGCTCAACACACTCTCTAAGCCGCCCGCTCGTGCTCTCACACTCCCTGCAAACCCTCCTCCCACGCCTCACCGCTCAAAAGCCACACTACATAGTCTCTCACATCCACCGCTTCCCTTACCTCCTGACCGAGGGCGACATACTACGGCTCCCATTCCACATGCACGGCGTCTCCCCAGGCGACGTGTTGCGCTTCAACCGTGCCAGCATCCTGGGCAGCCGGGACTACACGCTCAAAGCCGGCGCGAAGAACACAGAGTCCTACGACGCCAAGCGCACCGGCGAGCCGCAATACATCGACGAGCGGCTGTTCGAGTGCCGCATGCGCGTCATGGGTTTGGAGACCAACCCGATGATGGACAAGGAGAAAAAGAAGCGCCGCAATCGACACAAAAAGGTCGTCCACTCGAAGCACAAATACACGGTGCTCAGGGTCATGCAGATCAAGGTCAAAAACATCGACGAGTTGAAGACGGAGAAGGGGATGCTGGTGCTTGAAGGGCCCGAAGGGGACCATCAGCAGCAGACTGTATAACTGCTACCGCGTACAAGACATTGACAATGGTCAGGAGCTCAAATTCTGTCCGGACGAACGAGTTTGAATATACTCCGTATACGACAATGAGATTGGGTCCGACCACCATACAGAAATCCTGCTGAATACACGGCAAACAGTCCTGCGCCGAACTGGTGAGAGAAGGACGCTTTATAACACACCGCAAAACTTATCTTCAAAACCAAAAGACGTAGTATCCGGACATGATAGGAAATAACAAATAACCCCATGTGCTGCTTGACTAGCTAGTGAATCAACTCGCTCCCTTTGTGTGCTTCAAGCCAAAATGCTATTTTTTAAAACGCCATTCGCGCAGACGACAAGCAGGAAGACCAGATACAGCACGCTCCCTAGCTCCCAGATGGTGGTGACAACAAGCACAACACTCGCAAACCAAGCAAGCGAGCAGATCATCAGCTTTCGTAAGTAAGAATACACAAGAATACATTAAGTATGGCAGCACGATATCCTCTCGGGCCCAAGCGAAGCAATCCGTCGTGGTCGAGCTCAACGCATCTCAATAGCAGGGAACGTCATGCGATCGCGCAGGTTGACTTTGAACTCGTAGATGCCTTCCTCGGAGCCGGCGAAGCTATCATTCCTCAATCAGCGAGCGTCCTTGCAAGTACGGAAAGCGGACAGGCTTCAAACTCACAGATACTGACCATCAGGACTGAAGCCGATCCCTGCAGTCCCAGGTCCCATTTCTCTCATGGCGTCCTCTGCTGTGGTCGTTGAACGCCCGCCGGATGCACCACTCGCTAGACTCGACGCTCCTGCAAGAACTCGGTGCAGGCCCGAGCCCGGCGTCCAATTGCCGTTCGCATCGAGCGAGCGACTACCCGACATGCCGGACATGAACATCATGCGGGCGAGACGCAGCTCCGCATCGGGCACACGGCCAGCTATTTCAGCAAGTCGTTCCATGCGTGCTTCGCGGTGAGCCACTGACGGTTGAGCTCGACGCGCCGTCACCCGACTGTTTTCATGTTGCGTGATCCCGGTCCGCCAGCTCGGCCCATTGTTCGTGGACGCTCGGCGGATCATGTTCTCAGCTTCATCCGGTCCTCTGCTGCCATCTGGCCGACCAAATTCTCGGCGTATAGCATTCTCGAGCGCTTGGACGTCGTTTGTCGCAAGTGCGACTCGTGACTCGGCTCGACGGACTTGTCGCTGGAGATTCTCGATATGTGCGAGCCTTTGTTGTCTCGCTTCGGTATAGTCAGTCAGGACGCTAGAGAGATTATTGCTTCCTTCAGGCGAGCGGAGGTTGGTCGTCGGTAGGGTTGTGGTGCGTGCAGAGCTGGAGTCTCTCCCATCGGGCGACTCGCCTCTGGCTCTGGCTGATAACAATCGAGCTCTTTCGACTGAAAGCCTACGAGCGTACTCTTCCCCGGCGTTCATCTCACTTTGCAGTTCCTGTGATCGTTGTCGTAGAAAATGTTCCTCGTCAGCTAGTTGACGCTGGAAGACCCTTTCTAGAGACGCTTCAACATGAGCGTTAGACTCTCTAGCGACTGCCCGAAGATGATCCAGCTGAGACGAATTCTCCATGAGCAGCCGTTGTTGAGTATCGAGCTGCCTCCGGAGCAGTGTTGACAACTGTCGTTCATCCGCCAATTGATGTTCAAGTTGAGTCCCCAGCCGTCGTTCAGCTTCTAGAGCAGCTTCGATGCGGGCCAGGGTGACCCGGTTGCTGTTGTCCGACTCTCGTGCTGTCTCCAGGGCAGACTGTATCACATGCCAAGGATCACTTGGTGGAATATTGCCCGACGGTGCTCGAGGATTGGATGGACCAAGATCGCGCGTCGACATGACAGAAAGGTCATCATCGTCGCCTATGCGGGCTGGAGATGCAGACAATCTAGTCGTTTGACTTTCATTGGGATCAAGGTATCGACTAGCATTGGCAGTAGAATCAGATAACACCACTGATGTTCTCCTTCTTGGCTGATGAGACCGAACACCACTTGGCACCGAAGGAGGATTTGACAATTGTACATCATACCCTCTTCTGCCATCGGTCGATTCCCTCAGCCGCGGCGAAGACGTATAACTGATACTGAAAGGGGGGTCGGGCTGCCCTACATTGTCCATGGTTGTTTCAAGCGCGTCAATCACGGATCTTTCTCGAGCATCAAGATCAAGTCCTTGATGGTACGTCAACAAATCTTGTCGGTTGTGGCGCCGGTCAGATTCGGTGGTCAGGTCGTCAATGTCCAATTCAGATTCGGCTTCTTGAGAGGACATGCCCCGAATTGCCCTCATTCGGGCAAGATGCTGTTGTTTCAGTCGGTCCTTGATTCCGATATTTCGATACGCAACGGGCGTAGCATCCTCAAGATCTACCGTTTCGACCTTTTGTTTGTCCAGCTCCAGGATCTGTCTCCTCATAAAGCATTGTCTGACGTCTGCCAGGCCGATCCTTCCATGGTCTTCAGCCCAAGCAAGAATATCCCACGGCGCAGGGGAAAATGCCATCGCCCTAACACAACCCCACAGCGTGGGTCGAGATGACTTGAAAGTATAGAGTATAGACTTCCCGGGTGGACCCTCACTGTGCACTAGTCGATCCATGTCAAAGACGGTGATTGAACCCCCTTGAGAAGATGAAGCACAGAGATGGCCAGAGGGTGAGAAAGCGACGGCAAAGCTGAAATCCTCCTGAACAGGGTCGCCTGTGGGAACCACTACTTCGGTGAGAGGCTTCCAGGTGTACTTGGGATATGTAACAGAGCCATTAACCCATATTTTACCTTCGTCCAGCTGACGTTGGTAAAAATATACCTTGTCGGAGTCGCCCACTGCTGCAACGATTTCAGAGTCTGGAGACATTGCAGCAAAATTCATAGGTACTTGATGGGAGAGAGTCGTCAGAACCTGTCGTTGTACTAGAGAATAGAGCTTGACCGTCTTATCATTGTTGCTGATCAACACCACCGGTTCGTCGGGTGCTTTGCCGTCGTGTACCATGGTGTGTATGCTCATGGAATTGACTATTTCACCTCCGAGCAAATCCACCACCAGATCGTGTCCGAAGCATTTTGGGTGACCCTGTTCGTCCGTCTCGACCTTGATGAATGCGCAGTCTCCGTTGATCTCCCCGCCGACACAGACCCAGCCCAAATCTGCCGCCAGACATCTTGCTTCGAAGGGGATCGTTGCTATTAGGGAGTTCTGCTTGGTCGCAAGGTCGAGGACAAAGATATCGTAGTTTGTGACGTAGTAGATGAAGCCGCCATCTGAGGCACTGATGAAACGTCGCAGTTGGTGATGTTGTATGGTTATTTTAGTAGGATAGAACTTCCCAAGTGTTGCCAGGCCTTGTGTAGGAGTGAGGCATAGTTCGCGGTCGGGTACGGTCATTTCGCGGAAGGACGAGGCTTTAGGATATGAGAGGCATGCCTGAGGGTTGGAGGGAGTCGGATTGTAGGATCATAGGTGGAAAAGTGAATGAAGATGAGCCTGTGGTGAGGATGAAGCCTCGATCATGGTATTGTAAGTTAATCAGATGCTTGTGAATGGAAGGACCGGCTGGTGCGCGATTGTGATGTGATGCAATCGGTCCGAGTTACGAGTAAGTATGAGGCCGCTTTGACTGCACCTTTGGAGTCTAGTCTGTCTGTGGGGATGAATCCATCCACGCCATCATATCCCGGAATCAATAATCGACGCGCTCACCCACAGAATCGAAAAGAAACTACTCCCGTCACTCCCATTTGGGACGAGGATGATGCCGCCCTATGCTAACCTCATTGCATTCTATTGCAGCCAGCTGTTGTTGGCCCTCTTGATCCGTTATCCTACATAACCCAGCTTAAACTAAGACTGGAACCACAGATTTCGAAGACCCAATCTCAAGAGTACCATCAACGCTCTTTAGGTGCGTGGGAATGGTCTCGCCTTTTGTCTCAATCACCATCTTGGGTTTTCCTCTGGTAGTAGAGCCATGTAGCTTGTAGAAGCGCCTTCCAGATCGACCAAGGGACTGCTCGAGCTGGTGCTCTGTGACTTCACCTTCTTCTTCTTCGAGGACTTCCTCAATAGAAAAGGAGCACTCTTAAGGACGAGGACTAACTCACAAGAAGAATTATGGTGCGCGAGCTGAATGGAATGGCGGCGCACGTGAGCTCGGAGTAGTTTCCCTCGTGCCAAGACCGAAGGCGAGCCGAATCGAAAGATTTGGAAGTTTTTCTAACTCGCTCGCTCGGTCTCTTTATATCTCAAGCTGCTTCTGCATCCTGAGCTCATCGCCATTGCACTCAATTCTCTTCAATCGTCCTTTTCCCTCTCATAGTCACCCTTCTTGGTTCTTCATTGTTCATCTACTTCCCGTGTTTGGCCTTGTTTCAATAGAGCAATCATGATTGCCTCGAGGTTATCCCGAGCTGTAAGTATATCATGAATCATGAATCAATCAATCGCCCGCCTCATACTAATCTGTTGCCAGCTTCCGCGCTCATCTCCCATCTCTCGCATCTCTCAGATTCGCGCACCTCGATCCTCAATAATCTCTCGATATGCCTCAACCGATGCTCCCGAGGGGACTGAGAAGGTCAAGGGCCAGGTCATTGGTATTGACCTGGGTACCACAAACTCAGCTGTCGCTATAATGGAAGGCAAGCAGCCACGCATAATAGAAAACGCCGAAGGTACAAGGACAACACCGTCGGTCGTCGCCTTTACGGAGAGTGGCGAACGTCTGGTTGGTATTGCGGCCAAGCGACAAGCTGTTGTCAACCCCGAGAACACCCTTTTCGCCACGAAACGTCTGATCGGAAGAAAATTCTCAGACCCCGAATGCCAACGAGACATCAAGGAAGTGCCCTACAAGATCGTACAACATACCAATGGCGATGCCTGGCTTGAGGCTCGCGGCCAAAGATACTCTCCCTCTCAAATCGGTGGTATGGTTTTGCAAAAGATGAAGGAAACTGCTGAAGCATACCTGGGAAAGCCTGTCAAAAACGGCGTCGTTACTGTTCCGGCCTACTTCAACGACATGCAAAGACAGGCAACTAAGGATGCTGGTCAAATCGCTGGTCTTAACGTCCTGCGTGTCGTCAACGAACCCACCGCAGCTGCGCTCGCCTATGGTCTCGAGAAGGAAGAGGACAAAATCATCGCCGTGTACGATCTTGGTGGTGGTACTTTCGATATCTCCATCCTTGAAATTCAAAAGGGTGTGTTCGAAGTCAAGTCTACCAACGGTGACACTCACTTGGGTGGTGAAGACTTTGATATCTCCCTGGTGCGCCATATTGTGCAAGACTTCAAGAAGACTTCTGGCATCGATCTATCCAACGACCGCATGGCCATTCAACGTATCCGTGAGGCTGCTGAGAAGGCCAAGATCGAACTGTCATCTTCACTACAAACCGATATCAACCTACCCTTTATCACTGCCGATGCCTCTGGACCAAAGCACATCAACCTCAAGATGACGCGGGCGCAGCTCGAGAAATTGGTCGATCCTCTGATCTCCAAGACCATCGACCCTGTCCGCAAGGCTCTAAAGGATGCCAACCTCCAGGCTAAGGATATCCAGGAAGTTATCCTTGTCGGTGGTATGACACGTATGCCCAAGGTTGCCGAATCAGTCAAGAGCATCTTCGGTCGCGATCCCGCCAAGTCTGTCAACCCTGACGAAGCTGTCGCCATTGGTGCTGCTATTCAAGGTGCCGTTCTTGCCGGTGAGGTCATGGATGTTCTGCTGCTCGATGTCACTCCTCTCTCTCTCGGTATCGAAACCCTCGGTGGTGTTTTCACCCGATTGATCAACCGAAACACCACCATCCCAACCAAAAAGTCCCAGATCTTCTCTACTGCTGCCGATTTCCAGACTGCTGTCGAGATCAAGGTCTACCAGGGTGAACGTGAGCTCGTCCGTGACAACAAACTGCTCGGTAACTTCCAATTGGTTGGCATTCCGCCTGCCCACCGCGGTGTTCCCCAGATTGAGGTTACATTCGACATTGATGCCGACTCGATTGTCCACGTTCACGCCAAGGACAAGTCTACAAACAAGGATCAATCCATCACGATTGCGTCCGGCTCTGGTCTGTCTGATTCTGAAATTCAGAACATGGTTGACGATGCCGAGAAATACGGTGCTCAAGACAAGGAGCGCAAGGCTGCTATTGAAGCTGCCAACCGTGCCGACAGCGTACTAAACGACACCGAGAAGGCTCTCAAGGAATTCGAAGACAAGCTCGACAAGGCCGAAGCTGACAACATCCGCGAGAAGATTGCCTCTCTTCGTGAATATGTTGCCAAGAACCAGACCGGCGAGGGCACTGCCACTGCGGAAGAAATGAAGGCCAAGATCGACGAACTCCAAGCATCCGCACTTACTTTGTTTGACAAGATGCACAAGGCTCGTGAAGAGCAACAGCAACAACCACCTTCAGGCGGCGACGCCGGTGCTCAACAGGGTGGTGAGCAGAAGCCGTGAGAAACGGCGACACCGTAACAAAAAGCGACTTGTATTTTAATGATATCCCTGTACTCGACCTTTTCTCTTGCTCGGATTGTGGCCGGCCGCTCAGCTTCTCTTGTGTGATCATGTATGCAGACCTTCTCCGAGTTGTCTTATCGAATGGGTAGACGAAATCTTGTTTATTGGCTGGCGATGGAGCGACGGAATGGGAAGGATCTGCTGGGCCATGAATACCTACTGCGTATCTGCATGCATGGGGGAAATGGCGAGTGGTGGCTGCAATCATGAAACATCTACACACTTTCTGCAACACCCATCGAAACGAGATGTGTGTTGGAAGGAAAGGAAGATTATGTAATTAGTTGAGTCTGGACGTACCCGGCCTGGTGGGGGCCGAGATTGAGATGGGTGTGTCGCGTGTCTGAATAGTAGAAAGAAAATAATCTCCTCTCCGACACTATACCACAGTTTGTTGGCCTATTTTAGAATGCTTACATAGTACCTTGGTCGTACGTCGGATAACGCGGCAAGGCAGGGATGGCGCGTACCTAGTACGTACAGTCAAAGGGGTTGTGATCAGTATCTCGGACTGGATTCCGTATGCTGGTGGAGATTTATCAAGGTGATATTACATGTACTAATACAAGTATAGCATAAGCAAAATTGATCACGGCCTGCATCCGGATGTGACGGCTGCATACATGTCCCCGTTTGGTTTCAGACTGGTACTCGCAAACTTGGGATTGCTTCTCAAGAGCCCAGGGGCTGCGAATTGACAGAGAGACAGAGGTGGTGGGGCCAAGCTGACGATAGAGCAGGCAGCCACAGCCTGACGATGACGAATTTGTGGTGAGGAAAAGCAGTGCAGATAATCAAATCTGACGGGAGAGGAAGGTGTCGAAGAAGATGATAGGACACGGATAGAGACCGAGAAGCAAGAGGCAAAAAGAGAAAAGCGGAGATCCAAGGGATTCCAAACAGGAGACTCAGGCTGAGGATCTCAGGAATTTCTCGTAACATGAAGGAGGAATTGCAATTGTATGGCCGATATGGGGAACCAATCAGACGATCATGACCTTTGTATTTGATGAGTCTGTGTGACTTGCCGCACGATGATGCAGATGGCTTGAAGGGGGAAAGGGGATGGTCCTGTGTGGCCATGTGGATGTGGCCTCTTCGAGATATGGTTTGATGTCTACCTATGGAGTACCATGTAAGTGTCACCAAGAAGGAAAACCGCCAATATGCCTCAGCATACGTAGTACTCCGTACAGCACGGTGATAGGTCAGAATTAGGAATAGTAAGGCACTATGAGATTTGTTGCACAAACAGGATTTAGAAATTTGCCTCGGCTGCCTTGTTCTGGGTGGGATCTGGAGACACGGCGAGCTCGACGGTTTGAAGATCGGAGGATGCCTGTGCAGACTCCAGAGCCTGAGGACGGCATTCTGATAGATACGGAGTATAGTAGATCAATCACAGGACAAGAAAGACTAGCGACCTCGTATTGATGATGCAGGTTTTGGAGCTAAGACGCCTATCATGCTGCGTCCAAGGGTAGTTGGGTTTAAAAAGGGGGGTGGCTATTGAAAGAGCAGAAACGGGTTCAGGTAAAGGGACTTTTCCTGCATGGCATCATGGTAGGGAAAGGGTTTCAGTATTTTTCCAAGGCGGCGGTAAAGGACAGTACGGAGTAGACCAAGTACATAGGTATAATTGCCACTTGACGCCCAAAAGCAAGACACGCACTTCTTTTCCTGCCAGTAACCAGTGACCACCAGTCCCGGAGACTAGGCATAGGCGTGGCAGGCTGGGCAAGCCACTACTACCAGGTAGGTATCCAGGTATGCCTGGTGAGCCTGATCATACTGTACTCGCCCCGAATAAGCTGCTGACCCTCAATCATACTTTAGTCCGTACCTGCCACAGTGCCACAGTACCCAAGCGCAGACTACTATGTATAAAGACGGATGCTACATGGCTCAAACACTATGGAGCAGGAGTACTCCATAAAAGCAATTGCAACCTTCCAGATCAAGCTATTCCTCCATGATACATAAGGTACTTTAGGTAGGTACTGACACTGCCATGGGCACCCTGAGGCACCTGGAGGCACTTCAGGTTGTAACGTAATGAGGGTTCATGGTCCGTAGGAGGCTTAGGCCGATCCCTTAAGTGCATCAATCTCGTCAAATTCGCTATTGGAGTTGCTGCTTCCCGTATTCCCCATTGGCCCAACCGGTTTTAGTGCCACCCTTTCTCAAGCGAGAACCCGCTTCTTTCATCACTGACCGTTTACCTTTTGCCTTTTTTTATTCCTTCTTGTGTGGGAGTTCCAGCCTGTACGAGGACTTACTACCTGACACCCACTGACCTTATTCACCTGGCACTGCCTGACCTTCTGCTGCCCTTTTCGCCTTTTCGCTTCGAAACTTGGGTCATTTAGGCTTCCACCTTCCCTATCTAGCCCATCATATTCCCTATCACCCACCTCACATACTCCGTATTCCCTCCCAACTCTAGACCTCGTTGCCGGTCTAAATTTCTCCCTCCCTTTCTTCTCTTCTCTTCTTTTGCTACTCCGCCTGCCTCACAATCCGATCGACCTCTACCTTGCATCTTGCATCCTCTTTTCTCTTTGTTCGTCAATTTGTACACGCGACCTTGCTGTCTTGTGCTCCCATCCACTCTGTCCTCTTCGACCTGGATGCGCGCCGTGGCAATTCACTTGACCCTACCATATGCATTGAGATCGCGTCCATCAATTTACACATCTCAGCGGCAAGATGTTTTCGCGGCCACCGTCCGACCATCTACGAAAGGTCTCTGACCTGGGATCTGAGGTATGTCTATGATTCACTTTTTCTCTCCATTGTCTTGGCCCCAAAGCGCAAAAAACAAAGCACAACAAACGTTGTATACACATGCGATCATTCCAGGACCGTGGTGTTTGAGCACGATCGATGAACAACAGCCAGCCCACCCACAGCTTGAGAAGCAGAACAGCTGTCATTTACCCTGTCAAACCACACCATTCATCACTTGCCACCTCCACGAATAACGCGAGAATTGCCGAGCTCGAACTGGCACTGGTCACTCCTCGCTTGTCCGCGTGTGCCAGTGGCTCCGATCTGGCTGCGTTAGGACCACTTGGTTAAGCGCACTGGCCCCTCCACATTTCGGCTTCTGTTGCTTATCTTGGCGCCGGGAAAATGGGCTTCGCAGGCTGCACCAGGCTTTTGGCTTCCCAATTCTTTACCCAATCTCTGGATCCAATTCAGCGCTATTCTCTGCCCTCCTCCACCCTGTCCAATACACTAACCCTTTACCTATTCCACTCCCTTCCACTACTGTACGGTGCGAAACCTCGACATACCTTATCCATCCTTGTTATCTGTTTGTCCCTTATCAAGCAGATTACCATTCCATCACCTCATCACATCATTTCCACTATCATCACTGCAGCCTTTCTTTGCTTCTCCGGGGGACACTATCCAACTCTCGCTTTCGCTGATTCGGGGCTCGTCACTAACTATCCCACTAGCGGCCCCGTTCCACATGGGAATCCTCCTACAACCCACTAAGGAGTTTCCATCAACCACCTCATCGTTCGCCGACGAATCGCAATGACGCCATGGAACCCGAATCATCCGACAGTGATGTTTCCATTGGTGGTGGTGAAGACTACAGATTCGCCAGTCCGTTGACAGCACCCATTCCATTACCACCTCCTCCATCAAAGCACGCTCTGGAATCATCCGATGCCGTTCAGGCTCGACTTGACGAGTTGAGCCGTGTCGAGACGCACAATGAGAAAAAGTATAGTCTGCTCAAGGCCAAGCGTCAACGCAAGGATGATAAGATTCGCCGCAAACGTGAGGCTCAAGACAAGAAATGGGCTGCCATATCGGACGCTCGTCAACGTCGAGACGCTAGAATCGCCGCTCGCCGGAAGCGAGAAGATGCTGCCTTCACGCAATTCTTTGAGCATGATCTGGATGAAGAGGAAACTGTAAGTTTGCGCGCACTTCTCAATACTCTGCTGACCCACAACAGAATCTCCGCCGCCGTTTGAAGCGTCTCAAACGTGGTCTCCCCCTTGATGAGTCGCCCAAGGCTGGCGTGCGAAGCGTATCTGGCCCTTCCATGTCTCCTCCGGCTTCGTCCCTTTCGACCGTTCCTCCACCTGCCAAGCGACATCAAGTTGGTCCTCCTGGGCAACCTGATTCTGTCAACTCAACACAATCGAGGCCGTCAACTCAGTCTAGTCTTTCTGCCTCGTCGACGAAGAGTACTCTCCCGGCACCGCCGTACTCGTTCTATCGTGATCCAGGTTCGGCATTTTCCAGACCTTATCAACATGGACATTATTCCACTACACCGAATGCATCGTCCCCAACGACCACTACCAATGGCTTACCGCAGCCTGCACAAGGGGCTGCTGATCGCCCTTCGGATCGACCTGGCCTAGGACTTCTTGGTCGTCCTGCTTCGCCACATTCCAGACCGGGTACCAGCACACAATCTCCTGTAACGCCTGTCACAAATACAACTTCCCAGCCACCACGTCAAACATCTTCGAGCTACGACACCCGACCGCCACCAACGACAACCTCTTCAGGCTTTGCCTCTATCAATGCGCCTCCACCATCCGGGTTTGCATCCGTGAACGCGAGATCAACAGCAACGCCTCCTGCCTCTCATGCGGGATTAGCTCGACCAGCAGCTGATACCGAAGCGAACAGAACCCCAGCTGGCCAGGCAGCCAATAATGGAGTAGACAGAGACCGCTTCCAACAGTATGGAAACACACCCACGAGCGTCTCCTCTCCCGGACCCTCGAATAGCGGCAGCAAGAGGACTCCCTCGACCACTCACCCTTATCAAATGTCCGAGGCATTCGCGAACAGACACCACCACTGCGAACGAGTTGACAGCTTAAATCGTGGTATATGGACGTCGTACGGAGTGGGTGGCACCGCAGACAATCCGACCGGGCCTGCCGTCGAAATGTATCTCCGCTGCAATCACGAGGACTGTTCGCGCATCGACTGGCGCACCGTGCACGGATTGCAATGTCATATCGTCAAGAACCATGCGCAGCCCAAAGGCACTATCGGCAGTCTCGACAAGGCGCTTGAACGCTACGGCGTGCCCGTCAAGGAGGTCGAAGAGCACGAACGCGAGCACGGAAGGGGTTCAGGAGGGACCATGGCTGACCCCAAGAATCACAAGATCAAGACCAAGACAAAGGAGGCCCTTGGAGGGTTAGAGACGAGGCCGTATATCCGCAAGGATACACCTGGCTCGTATGATCCCGACACGCGTCCGGCGGGTTATAGACCCAGCCCAACCGCAACAGCTAGCCCGGCATTAAGCGATGAGATCAAGCGCAGTCCCACGGCATTCGCGAGCATGAATGGGAATAGACCCTTCTCAAGGGAAGCGACGGGTGATGAGGTGAGGAGGTCGGCGCCACAGACGGCGGGTCAAAGTCCGGTGAATGTGTTCTCGGCGGTACGACACGACTGGTACAGACCTGGTCCATTCTCATCAGGGCCACCACCAAAGCCAGAACCCGAGCCAAAGAGCTTGCAGGGTGATTTTGGTGCAAGTGAGGCGGCGCGCAAAGAGCAGCAGCCACTACCGACTCAAGCTGGAACAGAATTATCGAACGGTGTTCAGAACAAGTCGCCTTCCCTCAACACGTTGCCGCCACCACCACAGTCGAGCAGCACGATCACCGTCGACAATACGGCTAGCGCTGTGGCGGATGTTCCCGCTGCAGACGACAGAATGACGGATGCACCTGTACAGTCCACCACCGCAGCGCCGGCGCAAGCGGAGACGAAGCCGGAAGATCCTAAGATGACAGAAGAGAAAAGTGAAACTCCAGCTGATGCGCCCAAGCAAGATGTTTCTGTTCCTAAACCTTCACTTACAGACGGAGATGTGCAGATGACAGGCACGGATGAGCCCGGCGAAAAAAAAGCCGAAGAAAAACTCGACTCCTCGTCGGCTCCCACCGTTGAACCCGAAAAGAATCCCCCAAGCGAGGCCGCTCCCGCCACTAAGACTGAGGCCGAACCGGAAATTCCAGCTAACCACGCCGAGGATGACTCCGAAGACCAGTCCGAAACGATTATCGTCGACGGCGACGCCGGCAAGGACGCTAGCGCCGCCAAGCGCAATGCGAATCCTACGTTTCAATCGCCGGTCATGACGACCCGGTCAGTACAGGCGAGTGCTACTGCGACTACTCCAGGCAGCGCTACCAGACGTGGTAGCCGACGAAGCAGTGTAGCGAGGAAGAGTGTTGATCACGAAGTTGACGGGTACGATGGGAAGGGAGAGAAGGAGAATGAAGAGGAGAAGGACGGCAAAGATGAGAAGGTTGAGAGGGAGACGAGGCGGTCGATTGCAGGTCGATTGTTGAGACGCGGAAGGTAGAGATTTCCGGCGGGATGATCATTTCGAACTTGCTGGTCGTCGCGACTGGTTGCCTGGCGGGTTCAACTGCATGAGATTGCATGGGATGCGTGTTGAGGTGTTTGGTCTCTGATTCGCAGTGGTCACGGCTTCAACTTGCTTTCGAGTCGCTGCGTTGTTTTGACAGAGGACCCGTTGTGATGTTGATTGCCCGACACTGCTGGCTGTACTGTTGAAGGTGGTGTTGAGAAGGAAAGGTGGGGAAACTAATACTGGCCATGAAGAGATATCAAGACTATCGTCTTGCATATCTCAGGTTGTGTCTGATACGGTAGCGCTGGCTTTTTGTATCCCTGTGTTTATCGATATGTGGCGAATACGGAGTATCGGAGCCGATTGGGACCAAGAAACAGCTCTTGTGTTGAGTGATGTATGCATACTGCGTTACTTTACTGGATCACTGGAATACTGGAGCACGGAACATTAATTTTGAAGGAGAGCATGGTCAGGATTTGATTTTGTACTCTATGAACCTAGGTACCGTATTGTGTTGGGTTCTTTAGCCCATTCATTTCCTGCCGTGTCCTAGACAGCCCCTCTTCACATTTTGTGTCTGTCTTGAAAAAAAAGAATCAGTTCCATCATTGCGTCCTTATCTTCGAACAATGATGCCTGAAAAAAAGAATTATCATTGCCCCCTTTACATTTGGACAATGATATTGAAAAGGAAAAAAGGGGGGTCCATCATTGTATTGAACAATGATGTCGCTCGTTGTCATCCGAGCCTGAACCCGAACCGCCTTGGGCGGACGGACTCCGGACAGCGGCAGCCTCAGCATCTACCGCTTCAGAGGCTGCGTTTGTCTTTGTTCTTTTCCACCAGGGCACTATGACTTGGTGCACCTGACTGTGTGACAGATGGATCCTGGACAGTGGCGGCCTCAGCATCAATCGCTTCAAGAGGCGGCGCGTTGTCCTTGTCCTCGTCCAAGGCACTATTATCCTTTGGCACCTGACTTTCGGACGGACGGATCCTGGACAGTGGCAGCGTCAGCATTAACCGTGTCAGAGGCTGCGTTTGTCCTTGTTCTTTTCCACCAGGGCACTATGACTTGGTGCACCTGACTGTTTGACAGATGGATTTTGCGCAGCCTCAGCATCAACCGCTTCAGAAGTGGCATTGTCCTTGACTTTGTCTTCGTCCAGGGCAGTTTCATTTTGTGCGCCTGGACCGGGTTCCTGCCGTGTCGTAGGCACAGCAGGTATTTTGAGGAATGGATTGGCACTGGACACATTTTGGGCAGCTTCAACATCAATCCCATCAGAGTCTGCGTTGTCCTTGGCCACCAGGGCACTTGCACTTTCGTCTGGTGCACCTTGTTTCCTGCCGTGTGCTAGCGCACAGTGGGCATCTTGTAGAATGGATTGGCACCGGTCATCATATCATATCCCGAGTGTCATCATCCGAAGAAGAGTTTTTTCTCCACGCCTTACATAGCAGTAGAGTTCGTTTTTGTTCCACCAGTGCACCTAGGCCATACTGGTATCATCGTCTTCTTCTTTTCCTTTTTCTTCAAGAGGCTCAGGCTCTTTGAAGTTTGAAGGTTTGGGGCTCTCTTTTGACGTTCGAGCTTCAGCCACTCGCTCGTCTGCAAGATGAGCATGTTGTTGGTCGGCGATGAGCATACTAGTATCTTCTTGCTCGTCATCATCGGCCGAAACCGAAGCGCGTGGCCGTCGTTGGTCGGAGTCGCGCTCTTGGACTCGACCAGGTCTGCGACGACGGTCAGCACTTTTTTGGGTTTGCGAACGCATCAGACGCATGTCCATGAATACTTTTTGAACCTTTTGAAGGAGTTCCAGGACCGGACCTTGAAACCCCGCGGCCTGGACTATGTTCACTCATCTTGAACGGATAACTTTGGTCTTGATGAGATAGTTACGGTATATCATCCTGAAGCCCAACTCAACTTTCCCCGCATCGAGTTCGTACAGAAGTGAATCGAGGCATGTACTTCGATGTCCAGCTCGTCATTGCGAGGATAGCTTGTAGAAACCCGAATTGATCCTCTTGCAGATGTCTCGTAGGTGTTCTGGTAGTATCCGAGGCTGATTGCCCCCTGAAAGCCTGAAGAAGTCTCGGCTGACGTCAAGTCTGGGCATCGAACCGATTCAATATCGACGACTTGCTTGTGCATCTTCCATCATCTTCCCTGCGTGTGTGATTCTCTGACATCTCCGACTCTTCTGTATAATATTCCACAGCTGTCGGCCACAATGATGGAGCGGCAATGGCTTCGCTTGATGGGAATGGAGGAATCGTGCAGGTAAACTGCCCTCGTTCCGTTGCAGTGGCTCTGGATCCCTCGACGTCGGTAGGTATCGAGCGCGGAACAGGATGAATCTCATCACGAAGAGAGATTCCATAATTAGCTGGACTCTGGACAAGAGCAAGAGCTTCGCAGAATGGGATATTCATTCGAAATGTAAGTGCGCCCTTGAATTTCAGCACTTTCATCCGCCAAGCCGACGTTTTTTCCCTGCGCCTACTTTAGGATCCTCCCTTTTTACTTGCGCTCCCATCTCTTCTCCCTCAACACCACACTTTCAGATCACAATCGTTCGTTGACATCATGGCGTACGATTGTCCGAAGTGCGGTTCACGCACAAAGTTCAAGATTCCCGTGTGTGGAACTTGCGGTCATATTGACCATCTGGAATTCCAGAAGATGTCTGGACTCCTCCCTCAAAGTGACACTGCTCCCGGAGGCGTTCCGGGCAGCAACCAGCCCTTCAGAAAAGGTCGAAGTGGCTGGGGTCTTCAAAAGATTTCTAGACGTTGAAAGCGCTCGGAAGATGGAACTGCAGCGACATTCAGGCGGGCGTTTGGAACAAAGAGTACTAAGCAGGTCCATCCTGGGCGCCTCGTTATCGCTCGGAACTTCCTCATCTGCCGTGAATGAAGCGGCGGGCGAGGATGTACCATCGCAGTCCACAGTTTCGCTGGGGTCCTCTGCAAAAGAAGACTCAGACCCAATGAATGAAGTCTCTGCACAAAAGGAGTCAGTTTCAAACAACGAAGGCTCCGCAAAGAAAGACTCGGGCTCAGAGAATCAAGGTTCTGCGGCATTCAAGCAGGAGTCTGGAACACAGGATATCCGAACCAGCCCTGCTCCAGAAGGTGAAGCCGAAGAAGAATCTGAGACCACTGCTGATATTGGGTCGCGGTCTCCCTCTTCCTCGGCCGAGCCGGCTGTGTCGTCGCCCACTGCTAAACAAGTGCGGTCTCGACGTCCAAACCCTTTTGCGGCAATGTCGTTCAGTCGTCCGGAAGAAAGATTGCGGGTGAATATACCAAAACCCCGTCCAATTCTTTCCACGGTCTTCCCTCTGGTGAACGAATTCAATGCAGTCGAAGCGTTTCCTAAGCTTCCACCGGCTGCTCCATTGACCTTCAAAGATGTGCTGGTCAAGCCTCCACCACTGCTGCCTACACAAACCGCGCAGAAAACAGTGCCAACAAATCCTCTGGCTGACACGGATTACCCTGCAAGCTTGTACCGTCAAGGCCACACCCGGCCGAAAGTCTTCTCGGCCGGGGTTTGCGCACGCTGTCAAGGACCTCATGAAACCTTAGACCGTCAGTGGTGCTACAATTGCTTTGAGGTTTGCAAGAGAAAGGGTGATGGCAAGTCCAGATGTGAGAAAAAAGCCTGCTCGCATCCGATAGGACATTCTACTGAGGACTGTGACCTTGGAGACTTTCGTGATCACCCAGACAATCCGCGCCTTCCTCGCCATCTGATCGACTTTGCTCGGCCGTGGGCTGCTGATAACCCAAAACAACCTCGGCCGTTATACTACTATCGGCCAAGAGGTCGGGAGGTTCCCCAATATTGTCCTGAGCTTCCACCAAGGTATCAAGAAGAAGGTCTACCTGGTGGGCTGGTGAATGTGTCCCAAGGCACAGTGTACTGCGTCGAAAATGCCATCCACATGTGCGATGGACACTGGAAACCACTGCCATGGGGTGCAGAGAGACATGGCAAAGACGCCGCCAGAAAACCTCGTGAGACAAAACCACACCGAGGTGGACCACCCAGAGCCGGCAAGCAGCCAAGATGGCAGCAAAAACGCTGGAGGAGGCAAGCTCTAGCGCAAAAAGGGGTACTCGAGCAAGTCGTCAAGGAGCCTAATGTCTCTAGACTCCTCGGCCACGGATCTTCTACTGAGCACGACGTGAAGTAGAATTGATGATCTGATTAATGACAAAGCGCCACTAAGGTACCTAGGTAAGAAAAGGGCTGAAGTTCTGCCCAAGCAAGCCTGATATTTGAGAACAGGAGAAGGCTTTCTAGGCACAAGTCAAACAAAACCTATAAAAAGTTATACGTATAGTATATATTCATCGATGAAGAGGCTTGTCCTCGTCTTTGGAGAAGATACATGATCGACCGCACCATGAGCGGTGCCTTGCGAGGTTGCCGTGGCCCGTTCCTTCCCGGGCCCAGCGAAACATCAGGTCTTGGCCATCCTTTTCCGTCTTTCTTCTCCCACCGTGTTTTGTATCTGCCTTGCATCTCATCTCTGATGGAGAGCTCACTAGGATCATCAGGAAAAAGGTGATCATGGCTACTCTGTGTCATGAGTGTTCTGCCCCAGCCAGCCAGTCATCGTTTTCTCACGTCTGACACGAGGTAAATGAGCTGACATGCCAATGCAGCCGAATACGAATCGCGCAATGAATCGCCTCGAATGAAAGCCTCGTCTTCCCCGCAACGCAGCTTTCAGCTACGCCCGACATGAGCAAGATTCCTGCAGCAAAATGACATTTTGCGGCCCATCGCAGCCTCGCGTTGCACAAGAGCTAAAGCTAAGCTGAAAAATTAATTCTCATGCAGAAACGTGGTGCGGACCTCAGGTGATGACGGACGTGGCCAGGGCCAAGAGAAACGTACAACCCAATGCGACTACTCGCTTTGTCTACATCTTCTGCAAGCTCGTGATCATCAGACATAATACGGGCCTCCGCTGACTTCCAAGACACTGCGTTGCTTGTTCCATGGCCAAACCTGGTAAAGACCCCCTGGTAGCTTACGTTCAGGTCAGTCAGGATGCAAATGTAATCATGCACGTCTTCAGCTCCCCAGCACGACAGCTGAGCAGGATGTGAAAGGTATAAAGATCCTCGTTTCCTGCTTGCCCTGGCCTTACTACAGCAGCCTTCAGCATTATCCGCATCATCCAGCAGTCGAAATATTCACCTTCACGTCGGAAAAAGCAAGTACAACCTCGTCCAGGATAGACAGCTACCACTCTGACACAGAGAAGATGACGAACTCCGTCTCCATTCACGTCGAGGACCGCCAATCCGGCAAGAACGCCAACGGCAACGTCCCTGCCAACGGACAGAAACAGACCTTCGGCACCCTCTATGGTACTGCATTCGGCGGCAAAGTCGTCGTCAATGCCATCTTCGTGCAGACACCGGCCACTGCTCAAGGCCTCAAGATCGTCGTCTCGGATGAGCATGGAAACCAAAAGGCCGTCTTGGATGACAACGGCACGCCGTTTGTGATCGGCAGTCAACCCGTGGATATTACGCATTGGACGATTACTGCGACAAAGCAGTAAAGGGCCGAACAGAAGCCCCTATAGCTACGTGTGGATACAGTCCAAGCAGGCTGGTGTGTGGCCACGGTAACGCCCACGGCCAGAATGGGCCATGCGGAGATATGATAGGAGCAGTCATATCTGATCAGGTTGGCAAGGAGGTATGAGGACGCAAATACTGCGGAATACCGCAGATGGGAAGGGGGGGCAGACACACTGCCAAACGCAGTCCACGTTCTCTCACAAACATAACGAATAATAAAGTTATCAGATTTTATGGTCTCCTGCCGCCTTTGAGCTGTTCAATTTAAACCGAGAAGGGTGCAAGACATTGATGAGTATATACTGTATTCCGAAATTTCGACCGCCTTTATGAATGTCCTCCCGAGATCTAATAACTATTGCTTATTTTGTCCGTCATTTTTCAGTGTCTTGGAACTCCTCCCTCGGGCTGCCGAAAATACCAAGGGACATTCACTAACCCATGAGCGTCACGATGGCGCACGGCTGGCATGGGCGATCCTGGCTTACCCGTTCCGAGCCCTGCATATCAAATTCATCACCCGCTTCCACTTCCACCTTCATGTCTTCCTCCCCGAATCCTGGCCACATACCACCATAGCTAGCGATAGCCTTACGACGATTGTTTGATTGGAGGGGTTGCATTGTCCCTGATTCAGACTGACCTTCAGACCTGGCCCTTGTGGTCCTACGCTTGCCAAGAGCTCGTGCTAGCGCTTCGTCCCGGGGATCGTTGGCTTTGTCGCAGGCATGATCATCTGCCGAATCAAGTGAATTGCTGTGGTCGAAGAGCCATGCTGGGATGATCTCAGGGTGCTCTTTTTCGAGCAAACCCTGCCAGCCATCCCGGAAAATCTGGCATGATGAGCTGCTTTTAGCGTCAGAGACAGAGCTATCGACCGTGTCTGCATGCGAGCGTGGCGCTTTTGGTACATCAAAAGCCTGACGGTCATTCAAGGTCTGAAAGGTAGGTCCTCCTATTGAAGTAATAGTATCTCTCGAGCAATGCTGGACGTCGTACTCGAGTGTGGCTATCTGACGTATGACCTTGGTATTGTCCTCGTTGACCAGATACTCTGGCAGGTGTGGCCTTGAGCCAATGACGCCATTCAGAATGTCGGTGGTCATGTCCTGGTCGGACTTTGTTAGCAGGTCCATAATGGAACGTTTGGTGTAGCCGTCGCCGATGAGAGGGAAAGGGTTAAAGCCCAAATAGGCGAACCCACGATCCCCGGACTTGTGTTTGTGTACAGTCACCAGAAGGTGACGTGGAAAGCATTTATGACCCTCCGCCCGGGTGAATCTGATAATCGGAGGCAGAAGCGTTCGGCAAGCGAGTTTATCGATCCCTGAAAGATAGCATTGGAAGGCCTGTATGTGAGCGTGCATGACGCTCGACTTCTCGAGGAAATCCTGTTCGAGTTGTCTCAGAGGATGCAACACATGTGTTTCCGGCACGTTCCAACTTGTAGATTGTAGAGACTTCATGACGCGATAGATGACTTCCAAGGCCTGTAAGGCTATGCCGGGGTGGTTGCGATGCAAGTTCTTCTGTTGCAGAGTCTCGATGAGAGACACGATCCTAGAGAACAACATCACTAGTCGGAACACTATTAGGTAGATCATCTCGGCCGCAATATTTCGACCGATAGTGTCAGCGACAAAGGCCGTGCAATCGATCCAGGTCGACTCAAGATTCTTGAGAAGTGAGAAATAACCGGTGAAATAAGTGACTGCTGACTGCAGGGCATGCTCGTCCTTGGAGAGGCGCCGGCCTGGCTCCGAGGGATACAACTTTTTGAGCATTGAATCCTTGACAAATTCATCATACTGCGAAAGGGAGATGGCAGGTTGGCGGATGCGAACACCATCGTCGTCCCCTGGTGGGCCAAAGGGGTCTGTTTGAGTCCCGCGCAGCCAAGGAGCATAGACAATCGGTCGCGTTCGTGTAATGTTACGCTGTGTTCCTCGATCCTCGAACTCGGCTTCTATAATGACAGAATCCTCTTCTCCGACATCATAGCTGGGTATCTCATCCCAAATCGTCCATTCGCTCGGTACGTGTTGTCCAAGGCTTTGGCAGACGGAAAACCAGAGCTTCCAATTCAGATATGATGCTTTGGTCAGTCTAGAAGGTGGTGACTTTAGGCCAGTAGTCTTAATGCACCTTTGACATAGGGGAAAACCAACGCAATGACGGTTACCGTTGTCATCTTGGCAACCCAGACATCGTCGCTCCCGACGAGTCTGGTCGATGGTGGCCTGTTCTAAAACACCTTGTCGTTGTATGTCCTGTCCAACTGCAATAAAAGGATTCGCCACGTATGGTCCAACTTGGGAGAAGCCTGAAGATCCACAAGCACCATGATTTTCGTTTTGACTTTCCAAGACGTTCGTTCGTGACCTCCAAGGCAGGTACTCCCCCGACCAATAGGGCGTAACATGTTGAAAACCATTCAGATGCGTGACTAGAGAAGCTTGTTCGGTCTGTATCGTGTAGAATTCTTCAGGGTTCTGTTCGATGTGGATATTATCTGAGTAGAACTCGGGCGGAAGAGGGAAGAAAGGGTTTTGTGCAACATCATCCGTAGTCACTGTCCCAAGGTTAGGTAGATAGTCAGCAGCCGCGGCTTCTGCAACAGGCAGATTGTTCATGAGGAAGGAGCCGTCCTTCCAATGGAGCTTCGCACAGAGAAGGTAGTCGTAGAGACGGTTTTCGTGATATCGTAGACTGAAGTTGAAGTAATATTCCGTGGGTGTATTCTGGCCCTTATATAGTGGAAGACCAGAGACCCCCAGACTGCCATCTCCTTTTTTGGAGACGCCGCGCGACGCATTCAAAGGATACCGGCTCGTTCCTGATTGTTTTGGTCATTGCGTACCCGTAGCTTGACAGCGGAGGAAGAACAAGGCTGTGAGGTCGGTCCAGGACCCGCATCTAGATTAGTGCTCGTATTCTTGCGATATTCCGCTCAACCCTGCACAAGGGGCCAATCAGAATGCACAAGACCTTTTCACCGCCTAGCGTATGGTTTGGTAGTCTGTGTAGGGCCGACACGCAGTGGGCACATGAGAGGTTATGGTGAGTCCAAAAATGTCGAGCCGCAGATTCCACAGTCTGATCACAGGATAGAGACCCCATACAATCTGCAGCTTCCTGTGAATCTTGGCGTAGATGACCTCAGCAGGCATGAATATCGCACTTATACGAATGTTGTGACGAAGATCTGCATACACAACAGTTAAGAACCATTATGGACCCCGGAGAGTGATAACAAACAATGATTTTGTGGCAGGGCTCAGAGGCTGCTTTGCACTGATGCCTTGAGCTAATTGGTTCAACGTCCTGAGAGGCTGGGCTAGAATAGGATTCAACCGCTCAGGGGCCCATACATGGCCTGCAGAGCACATAGAATAGGGTCGCACCCGTAGCCCAAGACCATGGCGCAGCTATCCCTGACCCTGGGAATAGGGAAAGGCCATATATAACTCCTTCCTCCCTGTCCAGATCAACACACCTGCTGTAGTGAGCAAATCCCCTTTCAGTAGCCGGATTTCAGAAAGTTTTCAAACCAAGTCAAAGCAGCTGCCATCCCACTTACTGCTTGAAAGACCAACGACCCAACCAATGTCATCGGACGCGATTCTGGCAGTTGCTGGCCTCTGCCTAGCCATCGTTCTCGCCATGACGCAGTCATGGTATTCGTACCGCGAGATGAGAGGCCAGATCCGTCTGTGACTCCACTGCGAAAGCATGATCATTGCTGACCAGAGAGCCAGAACAATTGCGAGCAATGATCCCAACAGCATGACCTCCAGGTAGCTGCTGCCCGTGCTGGGACAAGTCCGACTTCACCGGAGCTGTCAAATAGACTCATGAAACAACCGGACCTACACATCATCGACTGGGAGGAAAACTCTGCGGAGTAGGCATAGTGGCTTTGAAAAGATGTTGTTGTTGGGATCGAATAGTTGGCATGGACCGGGCTCTTTATCGTCCGCTCCCAACGACAAGGCCTTGAATAGCGCCATGTCACGGGTTTTACCTTCGCAGTTGCTCGCTTTTGATGCTTTCGCTAAGGAAGAGCGTGTCTGTGTCTGGACATTACGACAACTCCAGTTCCAGATAGCAAGTGAACTGCGTCGTCGATAACTCCTGCCATCATCATAGCACCGTATCCATAATGTCCTAATTTCTCCTCGAAAAGATTCTCGAATGAACTCGATTCAGCTTTCCGTCCTGATGATATGGTCAGAGATTGGCGCGAGGCAGGCTGTTGCACTCATGGCATTGGGGCGTGTGTGATGCTGGCTATTAAGAAGACTTTCAGTCATGGACAAAGATTTTGCTGCCTGCTCGCCGGAGTTCGGCGTGCTTGTGTGGTACCTTGTTTTCTTTGGGATGTTCGAGGAGGCATTCATGCTCGGCTGTTGGGTCTCTTTTCCTTGTCGCTCTCGGTGCCAGCCGCCAATCCACGTCAGCATAGTCGCTCGACAAGTACCTCCGAAGCGCACAGTGACGCAAGGTTGCCATTCCTTCAGCACACGATTGAGTTGCAAGGCTTTCGCGTGGCAGGGTTGATACGATCACACTGGTGTGGAGGAGCTTGTGGTACCATGAACTCAGATTTCGCTGTCGATGGCGGTGCTTGCAATACCAGCTTGTAACCTTACCCTCCCATGCTTTATCGTATCACGCCTCCCACGCCCGCCCATCCCAGGACAAACCCACTGAGCGCCTCTGTAAACAGCCCTCCACCAAGCCATATCTCCCTCCACGCGCCCCTGCCCTGATTCCGCCCTTTCCCATTCTCATTCAGCCCTCTCGTGCCCGCACTGCCAGCGAAGTATTTCTGTGGTGCTGCGCCTGCTAACAGGAAATAGAAGAGCGCGGATATGATGAGGTTGGCTGCCAAGTAAAAGCCAAAGCCAACTAGCGATTCGAGGCCCAGGATGCCGGCAGCAATGCCCAGGAGGAGACCAGAGATGGAGCGAATGTTTGAGAGTGTCTAAAAGGCCATGAAGTGTCAGTGGGAAGTGGTCCCTCAGACTGCGAAAAGTGCACGACGTACCCTCGTGTTATGCGTGAGAGATTCGGGGACGAGAGGATCGAGAAGGAAGGACAGCTCTTGTGATGAGGGCGCCATTGTGATCTGTAAGAGCAGTGTACACCGACGACTAGACCTGTGCAATACGTGGAGCCAGTAATTGAGACGAGGTACAAGAAAATCGAAGCGCAGACGTTACGATGCAGTTCGGATTGAAGTTCAACGGACAAGCTTGGCGTTGATCCACTAGGACTAAGGCTGAAATAATGGCAAGACAAGGCTGGCAATTCACTTTTCCTACAAGTCTCGGGAAGAATCTGATAGAGGAGAGTAGGGTTATCTTGAAATCAATGGTTCTTTTGATTCACATAGAAAACTCGTATGTGTGGTCTCGTCACGCTATATAAAAACGTCCAGGTCATCATAAGAGTAAGTGTCGCCCGGCGGACTTGAAAATTAGCGGAGATGTTGGAGGCCGTGAAGGGTGAAAGTTGAAGGTTGTTTCTTTGTTGAATTCGCAAGGATAGTCCTAATGATGAAGCACGGGGTCGGAGAGACAGTTGTCGGTTGGTTTGTGACAAGAACGAAGTCCCAGCTCCGTCATTGCGGCTAGACCGTCAACGAATCACCGAAACGTGGTCTGCAGTTCGGCTGTTGTCTGTCGAAGAATGGATCAGGCATCCAGCAAATACCTCTCTAAAGCTTGCCATCGGATTGAGCCTCCTTCACCTGTTCGAAAACCTGCACAAGTCAGAATATTTCACTAGGTCAGATCCGGGAAGACATACCTTGAGCATTTTGTTCCGCGCACCCAGAGCATTAACGCCACGAGCCTCCAGTCCCTTCTCGTCGAGCTCAACCAGCTCTTGCCATTTCAAATCCTTCAGATTGTCGGTATATTTGTGCAATCTGAGAGACCTAAGCCACGTAGGAATATCCTGGAGCAAGCTTGGATCTGTTGGATCCTCAGGTGGTTTGGAGCTTCCACGACGTCCACGAGGTGAGCGGCCGCGTGCAATTTCAGAATGATCCGATAAATATCCTTCACCTCCACCGAATGAACCCATACCAGGAATAAGCCCAGGCATTCCTGCTCCCATCATGATAGGTGCCCCGTCATAGGCAGCCAAGAAGCCATTATGTTGAGGAGAAGCGAAATTCGTTTGTCCAAGCGGAGTTTGCATGGGCAAACCAGGAGAGTTGGGCCTTGAACGACGTCCTTGTGCAGCTGCAAACTGTTGTGCTTGGATTGCGGCAACCTGTTGAGCATTCAGAATCTGACCTTGGTCGTTAATCATGATTGTATTGATCCCGGGAATACCAGTGGACGAGACACCTGGCGTCAGAGGTGGCTGACTATGTGGCGATGGTTCATTCGATCGGGCACGTCTGTACTTCTTGGCATCGTCCAAAGCAATGCGGTTGTTAACCGTCGACAGTGCAGCAAGCTTCATAGCTGTGGCATTGGCAACCATGTCACTGTGGGTACCGGCTTGATTGAAGTTAGGGACCATCGGAGTATTAGTCATCGAGGCCCAGCTCTGGTTACCCACATTATATGGTGATAGCATTGGCATTTCGCTTGGTTCCGGAGCAGTCAAAGTCGTGCTCTGAATATTACCAGCTGGTGCTCCCATAGGACGTGGAGAGCGGAGCGCTCCGGAAGACGCAGGCTGAGCGAATTGACCCATGGGTGGTTGACCAGAGGAAGACTTTGGTCGTGAGATGGGAAGCTGGTGAGAGTCTCCGCCTTGACGCCAGCTCAGAGCGTCACTCTTGGATTCTCTAGGAGCAGAAATGGTGGGTGCTACAAGTGAGCTACGGTCACCAATGACAGTGCTGTTTCTGTTAGAAGGAGGAGGATTGCCTGTTTGTTGCGCATACTCGGCCTTCTGTTGTTGAATAGCAGCAACGGCATCGGGGAACATGGCATGAATGGTGGACTGATCCAAGCCCGAGTTGCGCTTGTTTCCAGCAGGAGAGACTGGAGGGCGACCCATGGATGTCCGTCGATCATCCACATTCAATTTCGACATGGCATCGCTCAGCCGACTGGACATTGGGTCCTTCTCTCCAAAATTCGCCGGAGACAGGACACCGGAAATAGGATGGCTTTTGGACATCTGATTGAGGACTTGAGCAAAGAAGCGTTGCTGCATTTGAGTTGTCTGCTGAATCAGAGCATAGGTCGCGGCAGTGCGTTCAGCCTCACTGAGGACTCGAAACCATTGTTCGATAGCACTCAACTCGTCCTTGAAATCTTGATCCAGTGTTGCCGCAGCCATCTCTTCTAGCATTGTCTCATACTGTTCAATGTCTTGTATCCATTGTTCACCCAACTTGCTCGAGTCATCCAGACCTCCATGCTGAGACTGTTGATTGTAGAGGACCTCAGATGCGGGACGAATGGAACGCGCAGAGAGCGGAGAAGTGAATGACATGTCGGCGGAAGATCGAACAGGTTGATTATGTGTGCTGGTCGAGCCGAGCGTTCTCGAGGTTGGTGGTCGGAGTGAGGTCTTGGAAGCCTCGGGGGTGCTGTTTCTGTTCCCGATGATATTGCTGGCCATTGTGATCCTGTGTACGCAAGTCGGAAGTAGCGTAGGACGAAAGACTTTGACACTAACGGCTGAGGACAGCAGAAGAAGCGACGAATGGCTCGAGGAGTTGGGATGGTCACACAGACGGAGCTAGTAAATCATGGAGATGAATGTAACCGTCAATAAACAGTGCGGTGCGTAGAGGAGCCGTTGGAACCAGTCCAGAGGCTTTGACGAGGTAAAGGAACGTCGAGGGCGTGATTGAAGATTGTGAGAGAACGATGGTGAGTGGAGCGGGAGGATCGCGAGGTGTCTCAGACACACGAGGAGCCGGGGGTGATTAAGAAACGCGCAATCGGCGAGCGGAGACAGACACAGACGAAGAGCTGGAACTGGCCGTCTGAGGATGGGAGTAAGGGTGAGGATAGGAAGGAAAAATGAAGCGCAGCTGAAATAAGACAAGAATAGTGAGCTCTGAACAATAAGATGGTAGTGGAACCTTGAAGACTTATTCCACGCAATTCGCACAAAAGGTCCAATTCAATCAACGAGACACCGGAAGCTGGCCTAAAATTTTCTGGTTGTCCCCTACGAGCTGAAACCCGTCTACTGGGTGCCTACGAGTCTCCCTATCACGCCTGTTTAAGCCCGCGAGTCAAGTCTTCTTCGGATCACAGTTGTAGCCTAACTAAGGTAGTGAGCCTAAAGACTGGCCAAGAATCAGGCTGCACTAGTTAGGCTTGACCCTTGACGAACTTTAGCCAGGATTATTGTCTTTCTTCTGTTCAGTGATCCCTGCCATCACCGCCTTGTGCCTTATTCATCCAAATATCCTTGGTTTGCGCCTCACTGGCCTCACCTGCGCCTCACCCAACACCTCATTGTGGCGCCAATCCCGTGACTCACCTTGATTGTTACCTTATTGGTCTTTTCCAATGCCATAGTCCAGTTGGAACCATATCATCCACCTGTCTGTGGCAATCCTCCCACAGCAAACAATGTGACGGTGAGACGCTTCAACCGATCTCAAAGACAGTGTCGCTAGTGAGCCGGTGGATCAGTTTCTCAGCTCGACGGCAACTTCTTCATGGATGACGAACCTGAATCCGACCTTCTCGAATACCACGAATATGGAGGCCGATAAAGCCGGAACAGAATTCAACATGGCGAGTTCCGGCAGTAGCGCTCAGTCTTCTTCCAGCGATGGCGCATCACCAAGCACACAATCTCATCCATGGGTGGCTAGATCCAACTTTGAACCAACACAAGGATCACCTCAAACAGCCGGACCACAACTGTACGAAGGATACGTACCGACGCCTACATCAGCAATGTCATCCCACCAGCCACTGCAGCCTCAGGCACAAGGTTATATCTTTATGCCTCCACAGACAGTGCGTCCGAATCATCAACCAGTCCAACAGCGTGAACCAAGCCATCCGCATTCTGGACACATGGGGCAAATGAACAGTCAACTTCCTCCACAACATGCCGAGACACCTCCATTTACTCATCCACAATGGACTGCTCCTCAAGGACAGTCTTTTGGATTTCCGCCTTTCCAGCCGCATCACCAGCAGATGAGACTGGTTCCACCAAACCCTCCTCACAGTTTCCCGCAGCCCGGACGATTGGGCCGTCCTTTTGCCCCTGAATATCAATATGGCCACGGCCCAGGTTATCCTCAAATCCCTCCCCAAGGGATGTATTCACCATACGTTCAATACCGAGCATTCCAAACATATCAATTCCCGGGTCATCCTCAATCTTCCTTGCACTCATCAACCCCTAGAGCATACGTTCTGAATCATTCGTCTGATCCGCATCAGCTGCTGGCAAATCTTCAAGCTCCTCGCCTACAACAGCAACCCTCCCCAATCGCGGATACACAGCCTTCCAGTCTGCCACCTAATTACATTCCCTTTCCCATGGAGAAATTACCCCAGCTACATGTGACCCCGTCCTCAGGACCAGCTGCAGGAGATGGCGAAGAACAAGAAGTGCAGACTTCTGCTGGTGAAGAAAACATGTCCATGGATGAAGTGGACGCAACAGATGTTGACCAAGCGAACGGCCAAGGACGGAAACGCGCTCGTGGAAAGCAATCCTCAGCTGCGGGTCACCCCAGGAAACGACGAAGAAAGACGGGCAAGCGAGGTGGTTGGAGTAAAGGTATGCAACTCGGCCACAGACCTGCCATCGACCCCGGTCCCGAGTTCACTCAAATCTTGAAAGAAGCCAACAATGCGTGGGTGGAGCTGGACATAGACCAGGCTCTTGAGCTGTGTTTGAAAGCCATCGCAATCAACCCAGAAATCTATGCTGCTCATGCTCTTCTCTCCGAAATATACTTTTACAAAGGCGAAAACGAAAGAGGCATTGCTACACTTTTCACTGGTGCTCACAGCATACCCACTGACCCTGATGTATGGCAGAGAGTGGCTGCAGCATGTTTGGAAAGACCATATGGAGACATGCAACGATCTCTTCAGCAAGCAAGTTATTGCTACGCTCGAATTATTTCCAAAAATCGCAAAAACTTGGATGCACGGCTTCAGCGTGCGTCAGTCAACAGACAGCTGGAGAATTACAGGAAAGCGTTTTCCGACTTGGAGACCATCCTCGAGCACAAGCCACGACATTCCGACGCCATGAGACTGTTCGCTGATATTTGTGTCGAAACTCATGATCTTCCCAAAGCAAAGGCGTTGTACGAAGAAACGCTGGATTATTACCGTCAGCACGGCTTTGAGGGCGAGGAGGAATTCACCTGGGCCGATGTGCTTGTCTATATACAGCTTCTGGCTCAAGAAGAGCCACCTGAATTGGCATTGGAAAATTCCATCGCCAACTTGAAGAGGTTGTCCAGATGGCTGCTCGGTAGACAAGATGAGACATACTGGGATGAATACACCGAGGACGACAGAGAATGGGACTCTGAAGATGAGCCAAGAAGAGTTACCGTGCTGCAATTCATACCGGGCAGACATCCACCCGATGCATACGGCCCTGGTCTGCCTCTGGAGCTTCGCTCTCGACTTGGCATGCTTCGTCTCAAGCAAGGACCCGAACAATTGGAAGAAGCACTCGCCCATTTCGAATGGCTCGAAGCGGATGCGAGGGACCTTACTGCGGCTCTTTGGCAGTACCCCGACCTGTTTCTCGAGGTTGCCCAGGCTCTTCACGAGGCCAAAGAACATAACCAAGCACTCCGTTATCTCGAAGCTCTGAAAGAAGCCAAGGCGTACGACGACATGACCGACTACTGGCTGCTCATCGCTGCAAACTCCTACATATGCAGCAATAAAGAGCAAGCCATCGAATGCTATGAGGAAGCCAGGGCACTCGACGAAAATTGCATTGAAGCCAGGACTCAGCTGTCAAAGCTCTATGCCGATCTTGGAGATAAAGAGCAAGCACTGGAATGTGCTCGGGAAGCCGTTGTGATTGCAGACAATTCACTCCAAAAGACCGAAAGACGGAAGTACGAGCGCAAAGAGCAGCGACTTGCTCGTGAGGGGGCAGAAAAGGCTCTCAAGGAGGCATACAAGCTACCGGGTGTTGTTGAGCCAGGCGCGCCAGTTAATTCACTCGAAGCCCGCCTTCAGCGGGTGCCCAAGTCCAAGGCCAGACGCAAACAGAAAGTATCTGAGCTCGCAGCACGCGTCGTAAACGACACCGGTCTTTCGCGGAAGAGTCCACACAAACCGGAAACCCCCGTCGAGGAAAGTACCTTCACAGAAGCTCCACCAGACCATATTGAAAAGAGTCCAAACGCTCAACCTGAGACCGTCGTAGAAGCTCCAGCCGACAACACCGGAACGAGCACAACCGTTCAGCCCGAAAATGTCAAAGACAAAGTCAAAGCCAACCGTCCTCGAAAAGAACCCACCACTCGCCGTGTCCGCCAACCCGCCCTCGCCAAACCGAAACGCATGAACGCCGAAGAGCGCGAAGTCCATCGCACCGAAACCATCAACAACCTGTACCAGACTCTTCTCGATAACACCGAAGCCATGCGCTCTGGCGACGAAATCGCCCGCCACACCTGGATGGAGTGCGCCGAAAGTCTGATCATCGACTTCCGCACCAACCGCGCCTTCTACCCTGGTGAGCGCGCCGCGAAGAAAAGACCGCCCTACGATAGTGATATGCGCAATGCAACAAATTCACGCAAACGCCCCGACGACAGCCAAGATCCGGATCATGATCCAGACTTCCCGATGCCCTCCGTTGAAGGGCTCACGCAGCACCAGCAGCCTGCGACGACATACCGCGACATATCACTCCCAGACTGGCTGGATGTGTTCCTCGAGTACGCATTACTCCTAGCCAGTGACCCCGGACCCACCGCCGAAGCCCACCGGCAGCAGCGCTGCTATGCCATCATCCGCGCCGCACTCGACTGTATCGTATGGTACAACGACCCCCCCTCCGTACTCCTCATCCACGTCACACACCTCGTTTGCGCGCTGGCCTTGCGCGACGCACATACCCTCTTCAACAACGTCCTGCGCTGGTTTGTCCGAACGTACCAATTCTGCACCGACGCATACAGGCTCTTCGCGGCGCTGAACTTGTTCTTCCCGCACCCCCTCGACAAGGCGGGCAAGGAAGGACAGATGCAAAATGCCGCTTTCCGTACCGGGCCCAGCCAGAAGTTCTGGTTCAGACAGGTCATGATCCTTGACGCCAATTTACCAACGGACTATGATCCGGAAGGCTGGGGCCCTGTGCCGAGTAACATGCGCAACGCAGACAAGGAGATCCGCAAAGACGACGACGAGGACGGCGGCGGCGGCGGCATGGGTATGCCACCCCGCGCGTACAGGGATGCAGACGGGCAGGTCATATTACCCGACGAGATGGATGTAGTGCTACTCACGCTGTACGGACACATCCTGTACGCGGGCAATTCCTTCCCCAGCGCGCTGAATTATTTCTTCCGCGCGCTCAGCTTGGACCCGAAGAACCCCGTGGTCCTGCTGAGTGTTGCTCTGAGTTACTTGCACGAGATGGCGAAGCGGCAGAACGTGGATCGGCACATGTACGCGCTGCAGGGGTGGGCCTTTTTCGAGGAATACGTCGACGCGAGGAGGGAGTGGGCAGACAAGAAGGGCGACAAGGATTTGGAAGCGGTCGTCGAACGCGAGATCGATTTCAACAGAGCTAGGTGCTGGCATATGCTTGGTATGTCGGATTTAGCTGTCCGGGGGTATGAAAAGATACTCGCTGTGCCGCCGGAGCTCGCAAAGGTGAATCAGAGAGCGGACGAGGCTGTTGAGGTCGAAGGTGAAGGCGAAGACGACGATCAGGCCCAGCAGAAGCCTGGTACCGAGCAAGATGGGAAGCAGAAGCATGCTGGCGAATACGCAATGGAAGCGGCATATGCGATCCAGACCATGTACGCGTTGAGTGGGAATGCCATCATGGCCAAGGAGGTTACGGAGAGATATCTCGTCGTCTGATGATGAATGGGAAAACAGCACCATGCTCATGTTTGATTGCCCGGCGGCAGCACTCGACTTTCCAGAGGCTACAGAACAGTCAATAATGGTAAAAGTGCTCAAATCGAAAGCTTTAGAGCTATTTTATGTACACAACAATGCATCAAGCCAATGAGGCTACCATCCCCCAACCTCTCTAGCATCTGATCCGCTTCCGCAGTGACTCTCCCTGCTAAAGTCGATTTTAAAATTGTCGTATCTATTGAGACTTGCTAGCAACAATCCTCTCCACATCGGCCACACTCTGGCTCAAAATCTGCTGCAGAACCTTGGGGTTCTCGAGCTCCTTAGTAACTTTAGCGATAATGCTGTCGGCCAATTCCTTCTGCTGGCGCTGCTTAACTTGTCCCTCGTATCGGACCCATGAGTCGAGCACATTCTTCGCTTCGGCAGCCAAGGCGGTTCGTTGTTCGAGTTCGAAAGCTTTAGCTTCGAGTTGAGCGGTTTCCTACGAAGACCATCAGCGTCCATCCTCATCCTACTGCGCGAATCCCTTTAATGCCTACCTTGGAAACAGCGAAAAGCTGCTTTGTGATGTCGACCACATTGCTCAAAGGCTTGACATCCTCGATTCTCTCCTTGACACTTGCAGCATGGTTCGTCCGCGCCTCGTTGAGCAATTCCTTGATCTTTCCAACTTGGCTGTTCGCCCACTCCGTGTAGCCGGGTCCGCCGTACTTGAAGATACCGTAAAAGACGGACAACAAGCAGAAGGCGACAACGGATTCTTCATTGACAACGTACAACTCGTTGCTGATGGCCCAGATGGAAATACCTGCACCTGCTGAGAGAATGGCGGTCTTGCTGGCCAGAGAGTTACCAGGCAGGGCGTCAACGATGGATTGCGCTTTCTTCTTGGGGTCTTCGGCAGGAACGTTCGATGCGTGTCGGACAGAAGTCAAGGGTGTGCAGAGGGATGGGAGAGTTCGGATGGAAAGGGTTGGGCGGAGTTTGGCGGCTCCTGTGATCACATTATCAGTATTATTACGGTCTCTTGAGCTCGAGGAGGTAAGTCAAGCCATACCAGCCGCACTCCTTGCCAGTCTGGACGCCATGGTTGCTGTGAAAGTCGTCTGGAGAAACAACGGCGAGCTCTACCTGACGTTTCGTTTGGGGCAGGAAGGGGAAGCTCAAGGATTCAATCGCAGCATCTTGGCGCGCTAGTCCAGGAATGACTTAGTCAGATATAAGTCTTGGCGTACGTCGGCTCGAGAAAAAAGTTCTGGCGAATGAATTTCCTCAGCAGCACGGCATGTCCTGCATATGCATCCAACACCAAACACAAAGCACATGGCAGTCTTTATTCCATAATACTCACTACCTCTACACTTCCTCTCTCACCCTCTCTCTCGCAGACATTTGCTCTCAACATGCCGGCCATGGACTCCTACACCTCCCTCATCTCCTCCCCCATGACCTTCGCCCAGCGCAAACATCTCCTCAAACAACTCCAGTCCCCGGAGGCCATCTCTAGCCTGCGCCGCCCCGAAATCCTGATGGACTTCTTCACCGACAGTCTCGATATGGGCGACTTATCTCTCGCGGTCCCCGCATTGACGGGCCTCTTCCACCTCATCACATCCCGTAATCTCGACTATCCATCCTTCTATCCGCGCCTCTACGCCCTGCTGGACAAAGACCTCCTACACAGCAAATACCGCTCTCGCGTCCTGCGACATCTGGACATCTTCCTGTCTCCGACAAACCACCTCCCCGCCGCGACCGTGGCCAGCTTCATAAAACGCCTGTCGCGACTCTGCCTATTCGCCCCGCCCTCCGCCATCGTAGCCATCATCCCGTTCATATACAACCTGCTCAAAACGCATCCCACCACGACATTCATGATCCACCGAAACCCCTATCCGCCGTACACAAAGTTCAAGTACAATCTAGGCAACGACCCATATGACCCGACCGAGCCAAATCCGCAACTCACAGGCGCAATCGACAGTTCGTTGTGGGAACTGGAAACCTGCCAGAGCCACTACCACCCCACGGTCGCGAGCATAGCGAGGATCATATCCGAGCAGTTCACGAAGCAGCAGTACAACTTGGAGGACTTTCTGGACCACGGGTATGCGAGTCTGATAGAGAGCGAGTTCAAAAAGAGAGACAAAAAGCCGCCGGTCGTGGAGTACAAGATCCCCAAGAAGATCTTTTCCGAAGCCAGTGACGACGAGCCAGAGCATGAAAAGGGGAATGATCCATTGTTGGATCTGTGGAGTTTCGACGACTGAAAACGATATGGATTGGTTTCGAGAATTGGGCATAGGCAATGATTACGAGACTTTCGCAACGAGACCAATGCCGGGGCACGGGATTATAGACGGGGAACATCTTGCATTGCATTTTAAGCGGGCGATTGGCGTTCGGATGAGAGCCACACACAATAAACAAGCATTGCATGTCAAGGCACGGGTGCTGGATCGATTTGGGAAGGATCCTAGATGGATATGACTTGCCATTGCCACTTGCGACGTGTCTAACGACATACCAAAGAGAAGGGACAAGCAAGCATTTCTGACAATTCGACAAGGTTCTTCTACTTTTATACTACTGGCGTTGGGGCACGATAGGCGCGACACGCACATCCGCATGGATATGCACATGTCTCGAGGTGTCAAGGTCGCTGCCGTCAAGATCAGGCCGCATTTTCAACAAAATAGAGATGGAAGATAGAGTGGAAAGGAGGACTTTGATACCCGAGTTAGAAAGGCTTTTCCACCGTGTGAATCGAACCAGCCTAGATAGATTTGCATTGGGACAGAAATCAACTAGAGACGGCAAACACAACAAGGTACAGTACTTGAGACCAAACAAGTTGAGGAGCAACCAGACTGGAGGTGAACGAACATGTCTGATGGTCCCTGTCAATCCTTGGACTCCTCGTCATCAAATCCGTGACACCTTTCTCTCCTACTAACTTAAAGCCCACTCGATTGTGAATACCGTAGGTAAATACTTGATGAAGTCTGCGAACGAAAACCCGAGTCCTTTCCACGATCCCCGCCCGCCTTGTTCTCACATTATCGTCTTTCTTCCTAACCTCACTCCTCATATCCAACTCGAGCTCCAGCTCCAGCTCTAGAACTGCTTCCGATGTGCACGCCTCGTCCCCTTCTTCTTCTTCTGGCCCTGGTGCCCATGCCCATGCCTCCCTGCCACCTCCTCCCTCAACCCTATACTATCCCTCTCTTTCTCCAAGGCCTTCTCCTCCCTCGTCTTCACCCTGACCCGGGCCCGGACCCTCCTCTTCCCCTCCACGGGCGCGGTACTATTCATCACCTGCGCAATCAGATACCCATTGATCGTGTTGCCCGACATTTCGAGCGCCGGCGCCGGACACTTGCCGTCGTCATCGTCGCATTCGACCGTCGGCGGGCAGCATATGCCCACACTATTGGGGCAAGTGTTGCACAGTGCATTGCCGGCCGAACCATGTACACGCAATATCGTATCGTTCGCACTCCCACCCCCACCACCACCTGACAAACTACTGTTGGTGGTGCCAGTGCCATTGGCACCGGCGAGGATAGGTGAGATCAAGGTGTTATTGTTACCGAAGATGTTGTTGATCACATCGCCACTCCCACCACCGCTGCCGGCCAAATCTGTCGCACAGTACGATACGAACACGCTCACTGTCTTTGTGGGCCGGCTGGACGGAGAAGATGTAGTGGTTGCAGGCGCGAGGATCGTGGTCGTATACCCGCCTGTTGCGGTGAAGACGCCGGAGCCAGTCTACCGAGCGTCAGCAAATTCATAATTATGCCTGAAAATGTCGCGGGAAGAGCGACAAATAGGTCACAGTTGTTTGAAGGGTCTGCGAGGCCGAGTAGCCCACAGGGGAAAAGAAAGAGAAGGTCATACCAAAGTCCCACAACCCTGGAAACTTCCACTTCCCGAGACAATGCCCGATGATACGATGGACATCATACCCATGCCCGCTGCGGGCCAGATGGTGCCCGAGCCTGTGAGAGTACCCGAGCCGGAGCCGAAGCCGCCTGGCGAACCAAAGGATCAACATAGCCCAAAAATTATGGGAGACCAGAGAATGAAGAAAGAGAAAAACGGGGAAAACAAAATACATACATCCAGTTATAACAGCACTGCCAATGAAAGTGCCAGTCGTGGCGATGATGTATCCACAGCCGACGACACTTGATGCGGAGCCTGCCGATTTGTGAGCGCGCTTCCTCGAGTTCTTGACGTGTTATAGCATACCAGACGCGGTGCCGGAGGTGACGATGGATAGACCATTGGTGTATATAGTTCCCGTACCAGCTATCACGATGTCAGTTCTCGTCCTTGGATTTTCGTCGAGCCAGCGGAACCTTACCAGCGATTCCACTCCCGGACGCCGTTCCACAACCATCAATGGTATTCGACACGACCGTTGTGATGTGGGAGCCCAATGATGAAGATGTAGTAGTAAGTGTCGGCGTGGCGGTGATGATCGTGAGCGTCGCACCACGAGTTGTCGAGCCCGTGCCGCTCGGCCTTGTCAATGTAATTGTCGTACTGGAAATGACAATAATCGAATAGCTCGTGGACGAAGTCGAGACTGAACTGGAAGGACTAGAACCATACTGCACGCTCGTGATCGATGACCTGACAGTCGAGCCACCGGTTGTCGTTGGCGTCATCAGGGAAGACGACAATCTGGTTGACAAACTTCCGCTGTTTAGGACTGGACTACCTGACAATGAACTGGCAGACGTGCTCGTAGGAGTAGTCAGGCTGAATCTCGACGTAGTAGTTGCCTTCGTAGATGTCGTGTTAACAATACTAGAGGTAGATGTTGGTCGGAATACACCACTGCTGGGTGTGAAGGAAGTGGAAGTCGTCCGATTTGCTAGGCAGGATTCTGGAATGGTGAAACAACATGGCAGAGTATTCACAAGGGTGCTGGTCGGCTCGAAAACGCCAGAATAGTCGGAATTGTAGCAATAAGAGGTCGTAGCTGCAGGATCGGGAGATCGAAAAACTCCCTGATTTCACTGGATTAGTATTGCCAGACGGAGGACGATTCCCAGGGCACTTACATCGTAGGTATGAGTCGGGCATGATACTGTCGAGGTACTTGTTCTAGAGGTGCTACTGGATGTGGCTGCTCCTCCACAGGGTGTACATGTCGAAATTGGCGGATCATCCGCAAATACCCCTCGCTTAAAGAGTCCCCGGCCTTGCCGTGTTTTCGTGAAATAGTGGTGATAGTGGAGGCTGTAGATTGTCTCCCTGGTTCCATTTGGTGCAAGAGTGATCGATGGTGCAACTGCAGTGATCATCGAAGGGAGAATTTCATAGCGAAGATCGTAGTCGTGCGGCAACTGGTTCGGCCTTGGGGTAGGGATGAGGATTGGTTCGAAGGGAAGTGTAGCATCGCCAAAGTCAACATATCCACAAGCAACATGAAACAAACTTGCAATAACGAGCGTAAAAGAAAGGAATTGAGCCATTCTGCTCACTCACACAGTGCCACGAGAGGTCTCAAAAGAAACAAGAGAGGCTCAGCTGCGGCATTTGAGAGAAGATCAATCCCGGAGGGTACGTTGTGGTGTGCACAGACCAGAGGGAAAGAATGGAATGCTGTGAGTCTTGGTAAAGTCTGGGGGGTTTCACTGCAGGAGTTGTGGAAGTATTTGAGCATATTACTGCTTGCTTTTGCTTCTTCTGCCGTCAACGTCGCACAGTAGTCCAGCGACATGAGGCGATGAAAGAGTAGTTGTCGGAGGCGGACTGTTTGCCTTATACTTCAGTCATCCATGGTCCCGAATATGCGAAAGGTTTTGATGGCCAGAAGCTACCGAATTTAAGACGGTGAGCCAAAACAGTCGTCCACTGCAAGCATCTAAAGGATCAATCCACATAGACTGATTCGAATAGGATACCATAGGCGCCAGGTGCAAGGTGTTTGACTCAACGAAAAGCAGCGTGGAGGACGTAAGTCGTGCGCGAAAGGCTCCAGTGCTTACCCGTATCCTGCAGAGTATTGAGACAGACAGAACCATCTTGACGTTCCCAACAGGTTTGATATGGTAGCGTTGACATATGCCTTTGGATTCAAGAAGTGAGAATCACACAATCTGGCCACATCATATCAAAGAAGCAAGAGGGCTGGGTCATCAACCTCCCCCAACCCACTTATGCCTGCATGTTTCTTTTGTACTGTGCAGAGCAGGGTAATCATATTACCTGTGTTGGACATCTTTCGTAAAACTCATCGAATAGCACTTATTACCATCTGAGTAACGTCCATCTGCGGATGTCTTCTCCTGCGCCTTGGTGTTTCAACACCAGTAATCTTTAACCAATTCAGCATCATCTCCAGTGGCATCTGCAGCCTGGGAGACGGCCTTTCTGGTCCTGCGCCACTTCCTCTTTCGGTTGGCGTCGGCCCTGCCATGACAGCGCCGTTCCTGACAGGTCCAGATCTAGGGGCGTTGTTGTTCCTGTCGTTTCCTGGTCCAGCTTTCCTGAGCCCATTCGGAGTGAAAGTCATTCCATTCGCTTCGACAACGATCAAATATTGACCGGCCAGGATGACACGATCGTCAGGCTTGATTTCTTCGTCGTGTTCGCCATCTTCTAGCTGCTTGAGCGGCGTGACGAAATATTTGGTTTCGTGTTCGTGAAATGTGACCTCCATAGTCATACCGTCGTTCATCAAGGTCACAGAGTGAACCGTGCGCCGCTGAGCTTCGACATACAAGACATCCTCTCCACCAACATGCCATGCCTTGTAGTTGTTCCAGATAGCAATTGGTGTATCCTCTGACCCAATCGGATATAACACCTTCGATATTGGTTCATCACTCAGTTTGGCAGAGTATCTCTCCATCTTCTCCTTGTTTTCCTCGGCCAACCTGTAGAGCCGCCACACTGCACCAAGTTTGGCACGAATGCCATGGACCGTCTGCCGGAGTCGTTCATCCAGGCGCTTCTCTTCGAATGTCTGCTGGACAGTTACCTCGATAGCCTCGATAGCAGCGCGCATCTTGCTGAGATCGGACGCCAAATGGCGAACCAGCTCTCGTCTGGTGATCTTGCGACCCTCCACTTTGTAAGTGACTGCTAGCATTTGCTCATTGAGTGAGGCAACATGATACGTCAGACGACCAGAACCTTTGATTTCGGGAAGGAGAGACTGTTGATCAGGTCTGCCTCCCCGACTTAATCTTCGCGATATTGGCAGCCTCTCTCCCAAGATGTTATTAAGGCGCGCCGACATGGTATGCTTAGGTCTGGCGGGGAGGATGCTTTTGACGACATTAAGTGTGGTATTGATCTCCCAAATAGCCCTGTACAGGGGTTCGTTGACCTGGACATCCGTTATATCCAGGTTATAAGAGCGACCTTCAGGAGTGGCTTCGACCACAGCATAGCGTCGCGGTGTCATGCGAGTGATGTTCTCGAGATCTTCAACGGACACAATATACCTACAGCCGTTGGTGAGGATGATGGTAACTTCATTGGAGTTGTATTCGGCCGTGAGATTTATTGGTGGGATCTCATTGATGGTCCTTGCAGGCCCGGCATATTGCAGGTTCTTGAATATGCTAGAATCATTGTATCCTTTTTCTGGCCAAGTGACAACCCATGAACAGTCTTCATTGCCGACCTGCTCAAGAGTTCCCGGCAGAATGTATTCGTGTTTGAGAATGCGATGCAGGAAGACACTCCATATCCAAGATTGATCAGACAGGTGAGGAGAAGGGTTGACCAGTGGTCCATCGAACGCGGTGACCAGAGAGTTGAGGAAGATCTTGGAGTTGATCGACATGAGAGGAAGTACTTTCAAGATGAGAAGTTCGATATGATGTCGTTCGGCTTGAATTGAGTATGTGACCTCGAGAAATTCTGCAAGTTCTCCAAGGTCATCTGTGGCAAATGGTCAGTAGAAAGAATAGGATGGGAGTGTAGACTGCATACCGTCGTTGAGTAGCGATAGTAACAGGACCAACATCTGAAGAAATCGTGGCCGAATAAGTTGTTGCTCTTGCTTATTATAAGAGGCCAACGAGTTGAAGTAGGCTGCACTTAGAGAGATGATATTCTTGATGCCACTGCTAGTGGTCAAGGTCTGGAACATCGTCCCGTGGTCGACGCCGTACCGCGTGTTCTTAGACGAGATAATATGGCGCCTTGTAGACATTCTGAAGAGAATAGGACTCCGAATGCAGAGTCTCCTAGCGTCTTCAATCATATTGTCAAGCAGCTTGATCTACCAAATAATCAGCAAGCAAACACATGCAATCCAACCACTTACCGTCTCGCCACACGATAAGTTCGAACCGCCACGATTGATGATGTGCCGGTAATTCAGAATAACAGCCATCAGACTCGATTGATCAACTTCGACAAGAAGGCCTTCAAGATCCCATTTGTCCGACGACAAGACGTTGACAATCTTGACGTTGTCACTGTCGATTGTGACGATTCGATCTTGGTGACGTCGGAGTGCTAGCGCACGTTGATTAGAGGAAGCATTGGGATCAGTAAAAGGTCCTGTTGCATTCATGCGTTGGCGTGCAGCAGCAATCACAGCTGGAGTATTGTCAGTGGCAATGATAGACATAGACTTGTCAACATCGAAATTCTTGAGAAGCGCCCCAGCAGTATTGACTCGCCAAGATGCGTCCTTTTGATCAGGTTCTTTCTGCGACATCTGAATTTGTTCCATCTGTGTCACTTGAGGGGTATCCGCGCCAGCTAGAAAGGCGATACCAATCTTTGGTTTGATAGCATCTTCAATGACTTCGGCGAGTCTGATTCCGTCTTTGAAACTGGCAGAGAGATTGCCTGTGACTGTTTTCTCGAAAGCCTTGACAAGTAAGTCATGAGCTTCAAAGGTAGTATAGTGACCAGCCAGTCGCTCCAAGAGGTCATCTTGTTGATCTTGTAGATCGTCATGCTGGCTTGTGGTAAACTGAGGAGATGTCAGGCTAGACGGCCCAGGTCTTGGTCGATTAGAGCTTCGCACTCGAACAGCCAGGGCGGTCGACTCAGTCCGAAGGCGAGAACGATCATCATCCATATCGGAAGAGAAGAATACCAGGAAGAGAAGAGATAGGATGATACCCAGACTTGAAAGTAGACAGGAAGAGTGAGAGCTTGCGAAGGAGGGTTAGCACAAGCTCAAGTGGTTTGAAATAAGAAATGAGCCAGCATGAAACTGTGGCACTGCCTGTTTCATTCCGGACGGTCCACGAAGGAGACACAACAGCACTACTGTTGAAAGGCAACCTGACGTGGACGCATTCGGGCAACAGTGATGCTAAAGAAGGCTGTTTCAGGGGAGTAGTTTGAGGTCGTTGTGCTCGGGCTGTCAAAGCGAGCTCAGAAGTCTTGTGGTTTGCTGCCTTGCGGATGGCGTCACAAGCAAGGTGCTGTGGGTTGAAAGGGGATGTCGGGACAGAAATGCAGAGGCGGGATAAATGAGCGTGCAAAGAGCTCGATGCCTGTCCAGGACGACGCATTGCAGTAACACTTAATTGTGCTGCAGTCACCAGTACGGGAGGTAGTGTAAGTTGCCTTGCGGATTATGTGATAGCAAACCTACTGGTCCGGGTCTTAACGATCATCGTCGAGCACAGTTGCAGTGATTGGACGCAATCGGGACCTCTGGTCGAAGTCCAAGGCTGACAAGAGCAAGACAAGCCATTGAGCTGGAAACGGGCTGGGCTCAATGGCTGCCTTCTTTCGGAAGATCGACCAAGTGCATTGTCAGGCAACTGAGGCACAATAGTCACAGACCACAGAGCAGGTTGCAATATCGCCCGAAACTTGACGGCGCCCAGTATTAGGGATTGCGCCTTCAGCTACGGCGCAGAGATGGCATGTCTGGAAAGCGGTGGGCTTTCCAAGGCTGCTTGGGTGGTGCAGTCATTCAGGTCATTGTGAGGTGTGTCTCGGACATAAAAGAGCCTCTCGGCTTCGTGAATGGTGAGGGAAAGATATTCACACAGCAAGATTCACGGTAGTGGTAAGGGATTGATTCAATCAAGAGCAGATAATCTTGTTGTCGACAATGTTTCGCGCAGCAAGTTGAAGTCGAAGTCGGAGCTGAAGCTGCCCCACAGAATGCCAAGCCTGCGCCATTGGAGGGTGATTTGAGCAGTGAAGCAGTGAGTCTCGCTGCGACAGCTACTTTACTGCGTACCCGAGCATCCTGCACACCAGATTTTGTCCCGTCTGCGAGATAGGCGGCTCAAGATGACGGTCTTAGAGAGTGTCAAGGAAGCCGTCGGCTTCGGGGGCGACAATGGTATGCTCATCCTACAACGGCGACTCAGGCAAGATCAGACAGCTGACCCGTCTTCCGCTTTTCCTGCAGCTCCTGCCTCGAGAGAAGCCATGTCAGAGGCTAGAATTCCACTCCAGTACCGAGATAGCTGTGCGAACCTCCTCATTCCCCTGAACAAGTGCCGGCACGAGAACTCATGGATGCCCTGGAGATGTGAAGTAAGTGGCTGGACCTTGTAGGAGCGCTTGCTCTTAGGATCAGGGTGACTGACATTTGAGCTTGCCATTGTACAGAACGAAAGACACAGCTACGAAAAGTGCCAGTATGAGGAATTCAAGAAAAGAGTCGCAAAGATGGAGAGCCTTCGAGCGGCCAAGTCTGCCGAGGGAAGCAGTTGAACAGCACGACAGAACTGGTCCATACAGAAAAGTCAAAGTCTACCACTATTGTACATATACTACAGGGCTTCATTCGCCTTCAAGGCAGGAATCTGGAATAAAGGGCCAGGCGTGAATCGGTTGACTCGTGGTTGAGGACAGCGACAGCCACAAGGCGAGTTTCGGCTGCATCGAGGACATCTTGCACATGATGGCACATGATGTGCAAGACCAACGGCAGAAATCAAGAGGGAGAATCAACAGAGACCTTGATGGGCCTGCAGAAGGATACCACAGTATCATGCCATCGCACCCAAGATTGAGGACGGATGGTCCCATGAATTGATGGTCGCCCCCCTAGGCACCTACTAGGGACTGTTCACATTGCCTTGTATGCAATCCGATTTATCACACTCGTACTCCGTAAGACTACTCGTACAGCACCCCCACGTCTGCAATCTGCCCTGCATGATTGGCGTAGATGATGTGATGACAGCCTCATCTACTACCACAGTCACACACAGTGTAACGGATATCAGCGGCTCAACGAACAATCCGTAAAGAGTACAGACTCAGAATACTAAGCTTATAAGGTAGCACAGCTACTCCGGAAGTACTTCCATAGGTAGCAAAAAGCCTTGGTTCGTCGAATCGGGCGTGATCGGAGATGGCCATTCAGTGCCATTCTCAACAGCCTCGATGACTAATTCCAGAGCAAAGCAATACGATCAGCTCTGACCAACTGACCAGCACCTTTTTGCAGTCAAACTTCTCCTTCCGGCCGTTGCGAATCTGACCTCGGAAAGATTTTGTTGCATATTCTATTCTTGTACATCTTGTTGTCTCCCCGGTCTCAATATAGTGCCGTTTGTCCATCGTTTGTAGTATTTGTCCCCCTCCAGATTGCGGCATCTCTGCCCACAACGGAATCGGAAAAGTTTGGCGAAAACGTCACGATCGGCTCGAATTTGATACTCCACATCCACTTCCATTCGACTCTCATTTATCCTTGTTATCCGAACCGCCAGAGGTCCCAGAACATTCCAGGAACCGTTATGGCCTTGCGATAGCCTTGACTGGCCTTTTCGCCCTGTTCAAGATGGGCCTTTTGTATGCTCCAGCGCCCCGCATTAGGGCAAACACAGTCTCCTGACATGCTTACAGACAACTGGGAACGCCCTTGGAGTGGCCAGAAGCCAAAAAGGCAGCAAACCAAGTTAGAGAGTGGGGTATCGAGGTATGGACAAGCCGGACAAGGCTCGAAGCCTCTACTTACGCTTATTTAGCAACTGCTCACAATATGGCGAAAAGCCAAGGTCAAGGAAAGAGATGCCCTTCTGTGGGGCGACGAGGTATGCTTTGATGGATGATCGACCTCGTCCTCCTGTCACTAAGACTGTCCCAGATCGAGTATCTCGTCGTCGCAATCGACGAGGAACATAAAAAGGTCCGGCTCTCTCTATGTCAGGCCGACGTCCTCAAAGCGTTGGCGAAAGACCAGGAGCTAGCGAAGCAGGACACAATGGTTCCTGATCTCCAAGCAGATAACATGTCCGTGACACTTCTCCCTTGCCCGACACGCGACTAATCCCTACGCAGTAAAAGTGGCACACTGCCGACTTTCCACCCCGAGTTCGGTCGCTTCATGCTCGAAGCTACACCAGGAAAGCCTTGGGGCATCGGCTTCAAAGATTTACTAGACGTCGAGTCGGACATGAGAACCCGACGGGTCATTGCAAAGCAGCACATGGATCCGGACCAGTACCCCATCACACTAACCACATTCCCTCGCCTAGGCACAAGAGACGATTTTATAACACCATATTACCCTCCTTCCGGGCCTGCCTTGAGATCCCAATTCGTTCCCGACGAGATCGCCAATCCGCACATCCGCTTTCCCACGCTAGCAGCCAACATCCGATCGCGTCGAGGTCGAAAGGTCGAGCTCAACGTGCCCGTCTTCAAGGACAAAAAGACGCCATCCCCCTTTCACGACCCGACCATCAATTACGACCTACACAACTGGCCCGAAGACGACGACGTGCGCAACGGCGCCGCAAAGCCTGACTGCGTCTACATGGACGCCATGGCTTTCGGTATGGGCAGCTGCTGCCTACAAATCACCTTCCAGGCCAAGAACATCCGCGAAGGCCGCACCCTCTACGACCAACTTTCCCCGCTCGGCCCTGTCCTATTGGCCCTGACGGCCGCCACGCCCATCTACAAAGGCTTTCTCGTCGACACGGATGTGCGATGGAACCAAATCTCGCGCGCCGTCGACGACCGCACGCCCGAAGAGCTCGGCGAAAAGCCGCTCAAGAACGACCGCTGGCGCATCCCCAAATCCCGTTACGCCAGCAACAGCACCTACATTGCCCAAGACCCGCGCCTGCGCAACGAGTACATGGACCCGAACCTGATCGTCGACGAACGGCTGAAGCAGAAATTGCTCGACGGCGGCATGGACGACCTCCTGGCCACGCACTTCGCGCACCTGTTCATCCGGGACCCGCTGGTCATTTTCTCCGAGGACCTCAAGTCTCTCGATCCCGAGGGCAGCAACCACTTCGAGAACATCCAGAGCACGAATTGGCAGCACATGCGCTTCAAGCCGCCCCCTCCAGACGCGGATATTGGCTGGCGCGTCGAGTTCCGCAGCATGGAGATCCAGATCACCGACTTCGAGAACGCGGCGTTTAGTATCTTCATCGTGCTCGTGACCCGCGCCATCCTGAGCTTCGACTTGAATTTCTACATCCCCATCCCACGGACCACAGAGAACATGGAGACCGCGCACGCACGCGACGCCGTCATGCGCGAGAAATTCTGGTTCCGCAAGGATCCCTTCCCCCGGCGCAGTCCCCGAGCGAGTCCGCTTCTGAACGGCCTTGCCGAGCCGCGCAGTAGGAATGAGAATCCCAGCGCCGCCGCGGCGGATGCCAGCCTCAAGGAGACGTTTGGGCCCGTCGAAGATGAATACAGACTCATGACGATCGACGAGATCATCAACGGCACGCATTCGTGCACTGCAGGCGGCGCCGAGACGAGCAACAACAACAACAGCAACACTGCTGGCGGCGACGGCGAGTACTTTCCCGGACTGATCCCCCTGGTCGAGTCGTATCTGGACAGCGTTAATATCGATGTCACGACGCGCTGCGAGTTGGCCCGGTACCTGGACCTGATCCGCAAGAGGGCCGACGGGACGCTGTGGACGGGCGCGAAGTGGTTGCGCGAATTCGTCAGGACTCATCCTGGGTACAAATTCGACAGCGAGGTGAGCGAGAAGATTGTTTATGATCTGTTCAAGGCCGTCGAGGAGGTCGGGAAAGCCGAAGGCGAAAACGGGAGTGTCGGGTGGGAGATGCTGACTGCAAAGGAGAGAGCCAAAGGTTTGGATGAACGTGAACGATCCTGCTGTGGTTAGTTGATTTGTTGCAGTGCAGTACGAACTACGAAGGACAAGGGGGCACAGCAAGATCACGACAAGGCTAGCATATTAAGAGCATAGTAAGGGTGTGCCATACTTGGTAGTAGTGTGCTGGACTGGACTTGACTTGACTTGTGCTGCCAGAGTTATAGAGGACATAGAGAAAAGCCATATTCTAGCGGAGGAGTTGTTATAGATGAAGTCGTTCATGATTGATGCACATGAAATCCGTCAAGTCATATGTCGATGGCTGCACCTTGGGGTGCTACTCACGAAGAGCGAATCTGTACGGAATCTCCATACAAGCAGAGCAAAGCCGTCACCCCTGCCACCACTGCGCCAATACCCGGCAAAGGATGACTCTGCTCCGTGACGCCTTCATACGTCCTTGGGACTTCTTTCTCGTGCAACCCGATCGTTACTCGATCACATAATTTCTCACCCGCAGACCATCACTCAACCGGTTCATAGACCATCCCACTCGCTAGCCCAGTCGGGACTCAAAAATTCTGACCATGACCACGAGTCAAATCCTGATAAATAACCTTCTTCTCCTCGCCTTCCTCTGCATCCCCCCTCTCACGCGCAACCCCGTCTGTCGCCGTACTCCTCTCCTCATCATACCCTTCCGCGTCCGTATACACGACACTGAACTGCCGATCCGCCGCATCGCCCTTCTCGCACCACACGCGACTTGTCGCAGGGACCGGCCATACCTTGCACAAAAGGTAGTATACCGCGCTCGCGACGATGAAGCCTACGAAGAAATTGAACCGGTAGATGTACACAGCTCCCATAGGGACCTAGCGCCAGACGATCATTAGCCTCGCTCAATCACAGTCTGGAAAAGCATATTGGATAACGACAGTGTACGTACCTTGACCCCGACCGCGCCAACAAAGCCGACAATATTGACTGCAATGCCACAAATATACGCCGCATACCCTCTCCACGACCATCCAAACCAGTAAAAGTATGGACTGGAATTCTGCGCCGAGTACAAGTCTCGCAGGCTGTAATATCCCTTTCTCACAATGTAATAGTCGCAAATAATCACGCCCGCAATGCTCGACAGGAAGACCGAGTACGCTGATAAGTATGTCGTGAAGCTATTCGACGACTTCAGCAGGTTCCATGGACACATGCACAACCCGACGATCGCACAGATATACCCGCCACGCCGGATGTTGAGGTACCTAGGTAGCAGCGCGGTCATGTCTGTACCAGCGGAGACGCTGTTGGCTGCGATGTTCGTACCGAGCTGTGCGAGCACAAAGGCCATGGCAATGATGAACACGCCGAAGCGCTCGGCGGATGTGGCGTCGTCGAGGAGGAACTGCGAGAGGAGTTCGAGTGGATTCCAGATTGCCGTGCCGTAGATGACTTTCGACGAAGACGAGACAATGATGCCGATGAACGACGTCACAGCGAAGCCGATGGGGATGGTAAACAGTTGAGACCAGAGTGCGTCCTTGGGTTTGCCGGCGAAACGCGCGAAGTCACTACGAAAGAGTCAGTGGTTGAAGTACCGACGGGGCTTGCGACAAGATGGATGGACGTACGCATCGTTCACAATAAGGGTGGCGAAGTTGGCGATCGAGCTCATGATCCCGGCGATCCAGCCCCAGGCGAGTTCGGAGCCGTGGGAAGTGGCTGGCTGGCGGACGACTGGGCAATGTAGTTAGCGAAGGCCAATGATATATAGCTTGTGAGGGCTTACTTGGGCCAATGCCATGCGCCCTCCCAATCGCCCATCCGAAGAAGGCGATACCAGCAACTGGAACGAAATATGCCTTGACTGTGAAGAGATGTCGGATCTTATGGACTGGAAACCAAATGGCTGGCAGAGAGCCGACCCAGAAAAGGAAGAAGCCAACAAAGTCACGAGTGTTGGTGCCCGAGCTTGGGATGCCGTTATGAAGGGTGTAAAAGGAAGGCCACTGAGGCCCAAAAATTAGTCATTTGGTCAGATGGGAGATATGATGAACTCACAATGGCTCTGATCATCAAGGTGACACACTCGCCTCCTATCCATGATTGTACTCCGTACTTTTGAGCCAGTTAGTGTCTGGACAGCCTGATTATGGGGTTGTAGGTGGTAATAGCAAGACGGCTGACAGAGCTCAGTCCTAGTCGAGGTAATCACATACCCAGACGCACGCCATCGCTGTCATGGTCAGCGGGATCAACTCAACAGACGTGACCTTGACGCTTACCTGCTCGATTGAAAACGGGCCACAACGAGCCCCAGATGCCGAAAGAAGCACGACTCATGACCGGAAATGAGATATGGTATGTTGCGCCGATACGACCAGTCGAGCAGATGAAGCAGGCCGCAATGAAGTAGCCGATCCAGACACATCTAGACAGGTTGTTAGTTGGTCTGACCCTCAAGAGTGTCTGTTCAGACGCACAGCCAGGCGTGCCACCATGCTAAACCGCTGCCCGTGATCATGGAGCTAGCGATCATCCAGGTGTTGATGTTGAACGAGTCCGCAATCCAGAATCCTAAAGGGCGTTAGTATATGTCTTCAACCCAAGGAGGGCTTGAACATACCAACAAAGTTCCAAGGCCCCCATTGTCGCCTGGCAGGTTCCACCGGCTTCAAATCATGGTTCGTTAACATGAGCTGAGCGCTGGATAGACCAGGCTCGGAATCTGTCTGTAGCTTTGTGAGCAGCGTGGCTGCCTTTGAGGTGCGAAGTCTGGCCATGACGAGGATTGTTGGTCGTTGCAGATGGACAGGCAAGAGCGAGAACAGCCAGCGTAGTGCAACGCCACTCAGACTTTGCTCGGCAACCTTTTGGCTGAGCCTTGTTGACGGGACCGAGGAGTCAGACAGTAGTGGTTCTGAGGACTCGCAAAGAGTGTCGGCTGGACGAGCAGAAGATGACGGTATATTATCTAGCTCTATTTCTTCATGTCCAAAAGAGGAGGACATACACGAGATTTTATGCAGCAGGTCGCGTGCCAGAAGCAAAATGCAACACCATGCGGCGACATGCAAGATCTCTCAAGGTAGGTTGATGTCACACACACTTATGAAAGGCCGGGTACAACTAGCGTTTTCAACAAGATACAGTTACGCTGGAGTTATGAGCAAGTCGCAGTGAGATTGGTTGAGCGGGTTGAAAATTCTGGCGAGAGCAAATGACCCAGTACAGCGTCGGCGGTAGAGTTGCTCGAGTTGAATATCTGCAAGAAGTTGCCATGTTTGGTTGGATGTGCCTCCACATTCTGTCCAACGCCATGGTAGATCCCTGCGTCATACTGCACGCCCAATAACCATCCCACAGCCTGGGTGGACTGCCTGCGACTTTGGGCAACAAAAGTCCATTGCTACCCCAGAGTTAGACTTTCACTCCTTGAAGCCACAATATATTTAGATAGATCGCGCTCGCGCAGTCGCTGCAATCGCTGAATATCTTGAGATGCGCCTCGAGGGGTACACTTGTGGTCGTCGGCTGCAGCGGCCCATGCTTCGACTGTTATGATGCAGAGTTGTATCTAGCGTAGTCGTGGCACGAGATAGTAATGCCCGGTCGATTTGATTGTGGAATGTCAAAACGACATTTCAAGATAACAATGTTGTTGTGTTGATGATGGAAGCTGTTTGGCCAGGGCTGAGTTTGTGACTCGATGAAATCGAGTAACTGCAAGATAAACCCGGACCCGCCAAGTCTGGCCAATCATAGATGCATGTAGCTTGTGGGATGCCGAGTAGTAGAATACTGTGTAGGCTGGAGCAAAGCTGCGCTCGAAAATCTCAGCATTTTGCACCAATATGTGGCAGACTCTGTTGGTGACATGCGTTATCGAGACCAGAGTTGCGTCGACCATTCAAATAACTTGCTTGTCGAGCTCGATGCGAGGTGAAGGATTCCGCGGAAACGATAGAGATTTCTGGATTGAACATCCTCAAAATCAATGACAGAGCATGCGTAGAAGCTTGTTGATGATTCTGGGCAAGAATTTCTTGACCACCTTCTCCACTTGGTCTTGCTGTCCTTGACCACCATGCTGTTGACCACCGTAATGTTGCTGATGGTATTGCTGCTGCTGCTGTGGTTGCTGATATCCATAGCCTTGCTGTTGTGGCCCGCCAGGGTATGGTTGCTGATATGCAGGTTGTTGTGATTGATATCCACCCCAGTTGTTGGCATGTTGCATGTCAACCGCACCACCAGCCAGGTTCACGTAAATACGTCCTTCATTGGGTTCGGTGTGATACTGGAGACCTAATTCTTTGCAAACTTGTTCCACGCGAGGTTTGATCTTCTGGATGTGGTTGTTACTGTGGTTACCTTTACCAACAATCACATGAAGATGCGACTGGCCGTGGGCTTGAGCATATCGTATTCTTTCTTCGAGTATGTCTTCTGCTTCTTCGACGAACTGACCATGCAAGTCGATGGTATCTTCAGGAACTCTTCCATTGGCGTTGTTTTCGCGAAAAATGAACTCCGAAGCTTGCTTGTTATATTGTTCCATTTTGGCACCATGGTCTTTTCCTTCTTGCGACAGCGCATGGGCTGCAGCTCCATCACCATTGCTGTATGCTTGCTGCGATTTCGCAAAGCAGTCTGCGCGTTTCTGTGCTTCTCGTCGGGCAAGGTCTCGCAGACGGTCATATTCTTGCTCGGCGGCTTGAGATTGACTGTGATTGAATGCTAGAAATATCCATCAGCTTCCATCGCTCACGTCTCTATCCTGCGAAGGACTGGGAGGAACTCACGCCGCGCTCCAACCCTTGTCGCATGCTGTGTAGACATTTCGTAAGACATAACCGCAGCTTTGGGGGTGCGCGTGACAGATGGACGAAAAGTGAATGATCTCGCGAACAAGACTTCGGATAAATGCACGGAATAACTCGTTGTACAAGTAGGTCTTCAAAAGAGTGAGGTTTGAAATTGTGGTGGAATGCGTCAGTGAGGAGGAACAAGGCACGATCGATCTGACTATCGAAGGCCTCACTAGCCACGGGCTGCCCTGGCACGATCTCGGGGATCGGATCTGACTGGTTTCAGGGGATTGGTGCCCCCCATGATTGCGCCTATAACCTCGAGTGGCCCCCATCATCCCCCAACCTGGGTGACAACCAAGAGATCCAATGGCTGAGTCAGCGCTTATTCCCAGACTTCAACACCATAATTACAGAGTAATCTATCTTCAATCCATCTTAAGAAGCAACGACAATGTGTTTCGAGGCGAGACTTCTACAACTAATGCTCCCACACAAGTTGTTCTCATGAAAATGCGGAAACATCCGATCAAGGAGCCCTAATGCCAGAGCTCTCGTCCATTATCTGTCTCTCAACCCTTGGAGCTCATATCCTCGCAGGATTCTCATGTGTGTCCATATCCGGCGTGAAGCTGAAGCCTACACAGGAAAAAATATTTCCTGGATCATACCTCCTCTTGAACTTGGCAAAGCTCTCTTCAGCGTGTCGAGTCATCACCCTGCTCTGACGCTGGGTATGATCGTAATCAGCAATATACATGCCACAACCTAGCCTCTCGGCCTCCTTGAACGCCGACGACATCCATTTTCTCAGTCGAGGTTCTCTCTCAGCGTTCCCGTCCTTCCACCCTACAAAAGACGCAATGTAATACTTTTGTGGCAACGAACAGCACTGCTGTTGTTCATCTGGCGTCGCCTGGCTGACATATAGACATCCAACGGACAGGCGTGTAGGTAGATCACACATTGCCGGCTGAATCGCCTTGATCAACTGTCATCCAAGGTCAGTCACTCCCTCTCCTAACCACTCGGACACTTACCTCATCCTCATCGACGTCCGGCTCGCTCAAGATACTATCACACAACCACTTCTCCCCATTCCCATACGGCACCAGACTATCCTGGAACGCAAACAACTCGTCCCAGTTCGTCGCCCTGACCGGATCGTCTTGGACCAGACACTCCTTCAACTTCTCCGGTACATCCTCCCAAGCGCTCAACAAGGTCTGGGCCTCCTTCAACCCATCACACATAGCAATCATCTCCACCGCGAACAACAGCATTCCATCCTTCTCCCTATCCCCGACCTCATCCCCCTTATCCTGCTCATACCGACCAGGGTAGAACGTGCACAACGCAACTTCGGCGCCCCATCTCGGTGTCCTCCTCTCCCTCTCAAACACAAACCTCATCAGCTCTTCATACCTCTCACCAACCCTGAACGTCAACGTCCTATGCCACAACCTCTTACTCGGCACAGTCCTGCCCCAAATCCTCGTGACCACGCCCGGAAACCACTGCCCACTGCCCCTGGCCGCCCAGAACCACTCAGCATTCTGCTCCTTACTCGCCACGACCACTTCTCCCGCAGGCGTGACTATCTCCATCTTGACAACCCACTGCTCGCCCGTCACGCCCCAGCCACGCATAAACCAACCCTGCCCGCCGTTCAGCACGAACCCGCCCATCCCCACGCTCGGCGCATGCCCCGTCGGAAAGAACCTTCCAATCCTCGCAACTCCGTCCATGGCCTCCTTCACGCGCACCGCGGGGCCGAAGTCAACCTGCTGCGTGTGCGGATTGTATAGCACACGCCGATTCACGTTCGACATGTCCACCAACACGCCGTCCTCGATCAGCGAGCTGCATGGGAACGAGTGTCCGCCGGACCGGACGCCGATTTGCACGTTCAGGCTTCTGGCGCGGTTGACGGCCGCGACAACATCCCGGACTGTGCTTGGGACGTGGATTTCTCGAGGATACCGCGATGGGATGTTGGATGTTATGTAGCTCGTTCGGTAGGACTCGTACTCTGCTGTGCCGCGGGCGTATACTGTTCCCGAGGATAGTAAACGTTCCATCTTTGCGGTCGTCGATAGTTGATGGTTGATGGTCGATTGTCGATATTTGTATACTTCCAGCCGTGCTTTGCGCCAACGTCAAGGGATTTACGGTAGTGACATTAGCATTATTCCTTCCTTCCTGGATGGCTCGACCATTTGTACTAAGTAGTATATCGTGTACTTCTTTCCCTTCTTCCTCCTCACTCAACCCGTCCGTGCCCATCCACTCAATCGCGGGTGGGGTCACACCAAGCCAACTGGAAAGGGGGAAAAGTTGGAGTTCTCCAGACGTGACGGGCTGTGGCACAAATGCGAGCCTGGGCGCCCCTGGGGTTGTGGGAGCTCTGGCTCTCTCCACCTGTCGACTCTCGACTCTGACTCTCGACTCCTTGACTCAGAACCGGCCGAGGCGGTTACTGTACGAGGATGAGGAGGTACAGTACCTTTCGAGCAACGAGTGATGGATCATGTAGCATGTAGCACGTACCTTGCCAGGCAAGGAGAGCTAACCTACCTGGTACTGAAGAAAGATCAAGGCTAGTACTCCGTACTCTGTAGAAATTCGAAGAGCCCGTGGTACCTCGAAATCAAATGGACTAACGGCCGAACTTGGAAGCAATGTCCTCAGAAAGGCAAAAAGCACAACAACCCCCAGAGTCGAGTCCCGCCGCCTCCTCTCGGCTTAACCGTTAGGTAAGGTAATAGTACTACTCCGTAGCACCTAGGTGCGTAGTATCCAGATGATATCTGGGAATAGTACTGTGTACACATCTCTTGGGACCTGGCAGGCTCTGCTACTAGTAGGAGTCTTGACTCCTATTGGATCATAAAATAGATATAAGTACCTAGGTACTATTCTGCGTGCGTGTCATGCATCAGGAAACAGGCGAATTACTCTCATAGCAATTCGCCAATTCTCTCAAGACCCAACCCATCCGCGGCGTAACGCCCCATACCCACGTATCATCGTAAAACCCAGCCCAATACCGTGTCAATTTGGCCGCTACAGACACGTTACCTTGGTCCGCTGAAGAGTCATCCTCGACTTCGGCCATCAAGTTGCTGATCGTACGCATTGTATGTTCTTCCAACTCACTAATGACGGCGCCTGTTTGGGCCGTTTCGATCTCAATTACGTGGACCCATTTCGTGACCAGCAGAGCTATTCATCACAATCATAGTCAGACACTAATCCTGAAAGATAAAAGTCCCATATTGAGAAAAGGGAAAAGGGCAAAAGGAATAAGGAATAAGTCAATGACAAACTTACCAGCATCCCAACCAGCAAGAGCATGCTCGACAGCCCAAGTCAACGCAGCCGTCTTTTTGAGCAGAGAAGTGCCCATCTTATAGGGAATCAACATGCCTTCAAACGCCCGACTGACGGCTCTCGTGATCAATTCGCTCCGTTCCTGTGGCATGGCGACAAAATCTTCAATCGACGCCATGAGCTCTTCGTGACTTTCTTTCAGAAGGATTGTCGAGTCCGCCCCGCCTGTACCGGTGAAGGCCCGGCAGTAACTGACTCGCAGGAGAGCCAGACAATTGAACAGCAGCGGTCCTTCGGCTTCGGTCCATGCATAGTCTGCGTCGGTGCGTGCTTGAGTGATCAGCGCTCGACATCGGGACAATGCGGCTTCGGCTTGAGTCAAGATCTGTGACTTCTGCGCCTCTTGTGGCTTGCCCACGACGCCAGACAGTTCACCCAGAAAATATGAGCCTTGTGCAATGTGCCACAGTTGGATGGAAACGGCGTTGATGACGACATTGACGGCGAAAGGTGACCACGACCAGCATTCTTCTGGCACGGCTTTGGGAGTGTTGCCGTACATGATTCGAGATACCGCATCTCTTAGCGATAGCGGTGAACTCTTGCCTTTGACGGCTGCAAGTGCTTGCCACTGTTCGGCGTTCGGAGCATCCCACAGACTCTGATCGCACGGCATCTCGATGTACCCATCTGATACAATTGAATAGCCCGGTGGTATTCCGAATGTCATCGTCACAAGATTGCCGTACAGAACGTGTCCGTAAAGCAGCCTGCCGAGAATGTCAGTAAAGGGAACTGGGTCCTCAAGGTCGTGGTGAACAGACCTCTTGATGCTCTCTCTGTTGATCCACTCTTGCCAGGTAAGGTCTTCCACGCCGGCTTTTCCAGCCTTCACGCCAGGCGCCAATTGCCGAAAGTCCTGGGAACATGTCAGCACTTTGGGTCGAATCAGGAGCACACAATACTTACGATGAGGAAGTCACCCAGATGAGCAATCGCATTGGAAATGACTTCGGGATCTCCACTGAATGTGGCAAACATCTTGAGCAAAAGACGCGCTTGACTTTGCCAAAGAGTCTCGGGGTGTGTTTTCAGCTCTTGCTGCGGCGGCCTGCTCCAATCCTCCAGGAAGCGTGGTTTGTTATGGAGGTCCCTGCCCCGCTTGCTCGAGGCAGAAAGGGCTTGCTCAGCTTTCAAGTACAAAGCCGCCGCAATCTTCCGCTCCAACCGATAAAGGGCACCGATGGCGCAGATTGCCAGAAGGAGAGGCGAAGGTGCAGATGCAAAGTCCATTGTTTGAAGGTGGAAGATCGGTACATGGACATGGAAAGCATCGACGGCCGTCCGGATACACTTCTGCAACGCAGGTGCACTAGGCAATCTGAAGTTGGACATTTGCTCGTGTGGAAGTCGCGTTGATAGGTCTTTGAGCAGGTTGGAGCGCATTTCTTCGGTGAACAATAGAGCCGGAGGTTTGGTAAAAGGAGTTCGAGCCAGTTTGGGTGCCGATTGCTCCCCAGGCTCGGTCGGAACCATTCCCGGATTGATGTCTTCAAAAGCAGTTTCGAAGCTCGGCCGTTGCTCGTGGATTGAATCATGCTCCGGCACATGTGCTAAGGCCGCTTCGCCCCCGTCAATCATGACAGGCTCTGTGGACGTATGTTCGGTGGCTTGTAGGAAACCATAATCCTGCATCGACGTCTGACTTGAACAAGAAAAATGTTCCAAGGGCGACCAGCTCTCTAAACTCATGCTCACAGGCGGAATGGCGAAATTTCCCATCTGTTTCGGTTCCATTCCGAGAAATGGATCGAAAAAGTCAAGAAATTCCAGATCACCATCGAGATCTGGTAAAGGGACCGAGGTCGGAAACGTACGCATCTTGTCGAGGTCGGGCAGGCTGACACTGAAATCTGCAATGTTGACTCCCATCATGGTGGGTTCCTGTGCCGGAGGAGTGGCAATGTTCGGCATGGTACCGACAGAACTGGATTGATCTGACAAGCTCTGCGATGCCGATCTGCGCTTCATTTGTGGTTGGTGGCTACCAGAATTCGTGGTCGGTGAATTGGCAGTGAGCAAATTTGATATCGTCGAAACCTTGGATGGTGTTGATGCTTGGTTGGTCTTTGGACCGGCAGCGCAACTCTTTCTCAGTGGAAGAGAAGGGTCGTCTTCTAATTCAGGGAGCGAGTTTCGCGAAGGACTACTAACTGCTAACGAATCGTCAGTAATCATCTGGCGCACTGTGAGAAGACCTACGAGATGGCAGTGCTTGGGACTTTCGCTTCTTGGACGGTTGTTCTTGTTCCTCGATTGCACTGGCAAGTTGTTCCGGGGTGTGCAGAGTCCTCTCGTGTCGGACCAGAAGATCCCTGGAAGCGTTAAGGATTCATGATTCAGAAGTTGCAGGGTAATTTAGACGCCTACCTCCGACTGTACCGTCGACGACATACTCGACAGCCAAAGGGTTTCTCTTGAGTATCTGCAAGAAGATGAGTCGTGCCACCCCTGTGCATCTCGCTTTTCTGACTTACGTCCACGTTGATGACGAATGCAGTGCTCACTTCGCTTGAAAGCTCTAGAGCATACATTACAAACGTGATTTCTTTTGCCCTTTTGTGAAGCGTCTTTGGCGGGATCGAGCTTGGGAAAAACAATGACCGATCCTCCAAGAAGAGTCATGGTGAACGAGTGGTATTAGGACGTGGTTTCAGGGAGAGTTAGGTGGTGTGATAAACTCTGTAGTTACTTCTCCGTGCTGAACTCTTGGGAAGAGAGAGTGGGAGGCAAAGGGCAGAGGCTCAACTCCCAGAGAAGCTTCCACGCCAGTTTTCGCCCGTCAACACTCAACGAGGTGGCCACCACTAGGACCACGTAGGACTTAGGGCCAGACTTGCGGGGGACGGCACATGGTGCAGAAAACCGTACGGAGTACGGAGTATGTCGTCTTTCGGTTGCATTTGATTTGCGGAGAGGAACATCATGGAGGCTTCGGCTGGGTCTTGCCTTGGGGAAATTACCCATACGTGCTCATATTACCCAGATACACCCCTGTCAGTGGAGGAGGAGTTGGGGAAAGCGTGGGACCCTGCCAGTCAAGCCGAGAGATGAGTCGAGTCTGTGCGGAGCAGTTCGCATCCCATGACACGCCCTTGACGAACAAGAATCACGTCGCGCAGTCGCTGAGTAACTGAATAGTATCGAGATACATGTCTTGAGGAAGATGTCAAAAGGACGTGATGGACGCTCGCTGGAGGTGGTCGTATGGCTGGACCACCATGGCTGGCCAGGTTCCACCCGGTATGACCGGACGACTTCAACTTCTTATTCGTTACGGCGGATCTTCAGAATTTGATATGCAGAGTCTAAAGATGATTCGGGAGCCTCTTTGATCAAGCTGAAAGAGCTGCCGAAGCCCGCGCCCATTCATCCTTCAAGACCTTCTCCCTCTCTGCATTTCTCACCACAAATCGCACCTTGTACTTCCTTGGTACGGTATTCGCGCCGTCTTCATAAGCTGCATCGGAAACATCCACAGGCTCTTCCTTTCCATCCCCTCCAATAGGCGACTTGATCTCAAAAGCCCATAGTATCTTGGCCAGCGTGATGAACAAGCTGTTCTCGGCCAAATGTAAACCAGGACACCCCCTCCGACCGGCTCCAAACCCGAAATGGTCTCTTTCATATGGATCTGGATGTGCAATGTACGCTCCAGCTTTGAGCGGGTGGTCTAGGTATCTCTCGGGCTTGAAGCTCTCCGGATCCTCGTATCGATTGTCGAAATGGATTGCGTATTGATTTATGGACAGTACAGTGTTCTTGGGAATGAAATAGTCCTTGTAAATGACGTCCGCCGTGGTATAATGGGGTGTGCCGATATTCGTCACAGGTCGGATCCTCAGCACCTCCTTGACCATAGCGCGAATATAGGGAAGACTTTCTTCGTCATCAAAGCTAGGTGACCGGCTGTCTCCGATGATTCTCGTGATTTCTTCATGTGCGCGTGCCTGCGCTTCTGGGAATGCTGCGAGGTATTTGATCGCAGTGTTCAGTGCCGAACTGGTGGTCTCAGAGCCTGCCTCTATCATTGCTAAGACATCATTAGCTCCAGACCATCAACCTCGCACAAGGGGTCAGAACTCACAGCCTGCCACAAAGGCCGATTGTTCCTCGTCTATACCCTCTTTTTCATACTCTGTCGCCACATATTGCTTCACGAAGCATTCAGGGGCGGTTTTCTCCGCTATCTGCTGCTTCAGGGTTGTCCAGTACTTCCACCATATTCTTAGCTGACGATAGTAGCACTTCAAGGCACGCCCACGCCACCATTGCAATGACACAGGAATCTTTGCCATAGGTGGTATGAGGTCAGCCAGATACGCGCCCGGAGCCGCATGCTCTGAGAAATCGTTCATGAGAGTATAAATCTCCCTCACATCTTCGCAGTCCTGAAGTCAACCATCAGATGGTGCGAAACAATGTGTGATTAGGGGACTGTCCTACCCATTGCGGCACCCTGCGTCCATAAGTCGATGTCATGATTACCGAAGTAGAATACCTCCTGCAGTGCATATAGAAGCTCTCTTGGTCGTTCCTCAATGAGTCGGCGTAGATGTCGTTGATCAGCTGCTTCGCTTCAAGTTCCTGACTCGGCTTAAAGGTTGCGGACATCTTAGGAGTCAACAGCTTGTGCACAATGGTCCGTAACTTTCGCCATTCGGGAGTGTAGGTCATAAGCAGGAACCGCTTGCCTCCTGACACGATGTCAGATGCCACTGGCATAGGTGCTCGACCGGATGTGTTGGCAGATTGTTTGTCTAGAAGTTCTTTGACTGCGGCAGGGTCATTCAAGAAGATCCAGTTCTCCCATCCCATTCGGATTTGGAACATTTCTCCGTATTCTCGTGCCCATTGCTGAAGTCGTCGTTGCGGATAAGGCTGGAGTTGGTGCAGGTTGCCAAGCACTGGTAGTCCTTTCGGCCCTGGGACGAGGCGCAATCCCTTAGGAGGTCGCTTACGCTGGATGAAAGCAATGTAAGCCACCAGAAATACAACGCCGACACCAAAGAGGCCGGAGACGAGAGCCATGGCTTTGTTTGTCGATCTGCTTCTCAGGCAGGAAGGGCTCACCAACGACGGACCTCGAAGGTCATGTAAAGCGCACAGAAATAGGCTTACACCGGACCTATCTCAAGCCCCACGACTGGAGTACCTCCTCATACCGGGTGACCTGAACTAGTCCTCAACGATCATAGCTGTCTGACCCCACATTATCCTAAACCGGTAGAAGGGGGTACTTTCAGTAGGAGAAAGGCGGATGGCGAGACGGAAGTGGGGCCATTTGATCAGACATTGCTTGGATCAAGCAAGGCTCTTGTCTATCAAGTGCAATGTAGTTGGATGAGCAGTTGAGGGGATATGCAGATGCTGAGTGAAGAGTCGAGAGTCACCTGGGAATTGCAAAGGCTGCCCGAGCCCGGGTTGTGACGGCAACAGCACAGAAGACGAGCGTCAAATTGCTGCTGGCAGACTCAAAAGATGCATGGGTATGCGCAGTCAAGCCAATCTGAGGAGGTATCGTAGTGTCGAAAGCGCGCTCGCTCGTGTGTGAATCGCCTCCGCGAGGTATCATATTAGAGCATCCTTACCTCTAATCAGTCGCCTTGTAGAGACTCGAATTCTTGCTGACGATCTACAAAAGAAAAAATTCCTAAAGGGGTGTTCTGTAAGTAAGGTTGTGCAAGTTCAAAGCTTGTGAAATGTTGTCCGGGACTGATGATGTCGAGCAGGAGCCTTATGCTTGCTCATCAACATGCTCTTGGTCGAGAATCTTCGGCAAGTCGCTACCCGTACCAGTTGGGAGGCTAACAGACATGGACGCTTGTAACCGATGCTCTGGATCATCCGAGAGTATCCTGCACCTCGGGGAACAATGAGTCGAAGAAACGGCATTGGTGCATCAGCAACTGTGGTCAGACTGTTCGCTTACAAGTACTTTGTGCGTCGCTTCTGACAGGCGGCCAATGCCTAGGATGACCGTTTCGGGCGTGCGATAAGCGTCATGTTTTCTCATTTCGTGAATACCTGCAGCCTTCTCAGCTGATCATTACCTCTTTAGAAGAGAGCTGCCAAATGCCGACAGCATGCCGGGCTGGAACCGATGATAGGATGCATAAGGATCCGGGGTCTAAATGATGATTCAGAAAGGGGATCAGACCGAAGTTCGGGAGCGGCGGCGTCTTGCCGTGGATGATTCGAAGGCCGGCCACGGCCTCGTATGAGACAAGGACTTTTGTGGCGTTGAGATCTTCAATGCAGAACACCGAAACGCTAATGTCGTGGACGAATGACGAGTTGATACCTTGATGGTTACGAAAGAGGCCCCCTCCCATAGCGATACCGAAGTGTGTCGGGCACACTTCCAGGTTGGCAGACTCCTTTTGACATGCAACTCCACAAAAAGTCAAGACATGGTGGTACTCCGTATAGCGAGCATGTATAGCCGGACGCTACGTTGCAACTGTGCTGCAGCCTGAGGAGAGCGCGGTGAAACGCAAGCAGTGGATGGTTCTGTACCACCAAAATAGAGCTAGATCGACAGTTCCGTCGGCTGTCATCAAAGTCATTTCCGCAAATCTGGGAGTGAATTGGAGATGCAGCTCACCTATCACGCATAACAAGAACAGCGCAACATATCCGCTCCTGAAGCATTTGACTTTGGGCACCGAGCAATACGCGCTGCCGGGCGGGCCAGGTCCTGCAGTGGCTGGAAATGACAGGCGCTTTCTCTCATAAAACAAAGCAATCATTGAAGAGACATGGAGGACCTTGTTAAAGTTAAAGAGTTGGACGTGTTCGAGAAACAGGTTCGCCGTAGATTAGACGAGCAACAGATGATACGTTGTCAGCTGATGAAGGGTAAACCGGATATTCAAACAATCTCTGCTTTCGATTTGTTTCGCCATTGCTCGCCTAAGAGGCACTATTTGCGCATGGTCCTGGAAATTTTGGGGACCTTGATCCATGGCTTTTGAACGGGTAGAAACGATGATTGCTAAGCCGAGATAGGATTGCAAAAGGGGTCATACACAGTACATAGTAGACCACTCGATTGCTGCGCGAAGAACCAGTCTTTCTGATTTCGCTCCAGGATGAAGTAGTGTCAGCCAGACAAACATAGGAGGGTGAGGAGGTAGGTATTCCAATGCAGATCGACGTCTTCTATTGTGATCATATGCATGCAGACGAACAAGCATCACCACTCACCGTTTGTACACCGCCTAGATTGTTTGATTCACGTACCTTACACCTTGAATGGGAGCTCGATGCGAGTCTTCAGCTGGACCTGGACTCGGAACCCATATTGCCCCCTGCGCAAAGACAAGAGGGACGACCACCCCAAAACAGCCGTCGCTAGCGCACCCGGGTGGACAATCTCAAGTGTCGGTCGATGAAGCCAAGCTCTAACCAACAAGGGCCAGGGTAGAAGAGGAGCATGAGCCAGTCAGGAGGGACAGGAACTGGGAATGACGCTGGGGCAGACAGAAAAGAGACAAGTCAAGGCACTGGTCCAGGACAAGGATCTGCTTTGACAGTGTTGGAGAGTCGAGACACGAAGCCAGGCCCCTTTGATGTCCTGCCTTTGACTCTTTGCTAGCTAATCCCGCATTAGCCTGTCCGGCGGGCATGCAGGTGCCCAGCGACCAGCCAGTGCCAGCCTGGTGAGCCCAAGAATTGGTGACTGTCCCTTAAAAGACCTGGTTAGGGGCCTTCGGGGTAAAGCCACCGCTGGGACGCTAAGTTCCCTAGCCAGAACTTAACCAAAACGAACCCCGGCTGGTCTTGCTGCAGGTGGTTCTCCTCTCCATCAACACTCGATTTTCTCCCTGCCTCGCTTGCTCTGCCGGCCTCATATCCAATCCCATTCCTCAATTTTTGTGCCATCCCGTCCACATCTCTTGATCCATCCGATCTCATTACCGTCTTTCTTCTTTCGTCCGCCCCTGTACACTACCAGAGCACTACTTCTTCGCAGTTGGGTTTCTTCCATTCTTGCAGCGAGTTTTGTACAGACACCTTCATCTCGAGAGCAGAGCTCGACTGCCAAAACGCACCCACACACCACCGGCGGCGGCGACATCCCAATTGTGCCAGGTCCCGATCCATCACACCCGTCATCCAGCTAGTTACTGATCGACGCCAAAATTTCCACATCTCGCCATCTCCCGCGTCGATCCCTCTGCGGACTTCTATCACTTCCGTCCACCACCATTTTTGTCACTTGGGAGGTCGTCACTTCGAGGCTGGCAAACGAGTCGATACCAGCTTCCGAGTCAATACATTCACAGGTGAGTGTCGAAAGCAAGAAGTACCCTCGACGCACAATCCTACCATTTCTCAATACCTCCATGCGCGTCGCCAGAGTCTCGAGAACCGAGTATAGCTGACTTACTTTTCACAGCTTCCATAGCACCTCACCATCCGTCCTTTCTTCCTCGTCGCATCACTAAAACCTTTAGAGTCGATTCTAGCACAAACGGCAGGATGGGGTGCGGTGCAAGCAAGGAAGATTCAGCCGGAAAGGCAAGAAATGATGAGATTGAGAACCAGCTGAAGAGAGATAAGATGGCCCAGCGCAACGAGATCAAGATGCTTTTGCTCGGTAGGTTAATGTCACTACACTCTTCATGGATCCGGGGCTGAACAAGACTGCAGGCGCTGGAGAATCTGGAAAATCCACCATCCTGAAGCAAATGAAGCTCATTCATGAGGGAGGATATTCGCGCGACGAGCGCGAATCGTTCAAGGAAATCATCTACTCCAATACGGTCCAGTCGATGCGGGTTATACTAGAGGCTATGGAGTCTCTCGAGCTTCCGCTTGACGATCAACGCGCCGAGTACCATGTCCAGACGATTTTCATGCAACCACCACAAATAGAGGGAGAAAGCCTTCCTCCTGAGGTTGGAGCTGCCATCAAAGCGCTGTGGCAGGATGCTGGTGTTCAAGAATGTTTCAAACGGTCACGAGAATACCAGCTGAACGATTCTGCAAGATAGTGAGTTACCGTAGTTGGCCGGGACCCACCTTTGCTGACTCTTTCCCAGCTATTTCGATTCCATCGACCGCATTGCTGCGCACGATTACCTTCCCAACGACCAAGATGTCCTCCGATCGCGAGTCAAGACTACCGGTATCACGGAGACGACTTTCATTATTCAAGACCTTACGTATCGTATGTTTGATGTTGGTGGCCAAAGATCCGAGCGAAAGAAGTGGATTCATTGCTTCGAAAATGTCACAACAATTCTGTTCTTGGTCGCCATCTCCGAATACGATCAACTGCTCTTCGAAGACGAGACTGTCAACCGAATGCAAGAAGCTCTTACACTTTTCGACAGCATCTGCAACTCGAGATGGTTCATCAAGACCAGCATTATCCTGTTCTTGAACAAGATTGACAGGTTCAAGGAGAAGCTCCCTGTGAGCCCAATGCAGAACTATTTCCCCGACTACGAAGGTTTGTTCGCAGTACGTCCGCGAGAAGCGACCAAGTGCTGATTCGATCTTATTAGGTGGCCCTGATTATGCCGCAGCATGCGACTACATTCTGAACAGATTCGTGTCTCTCAATCAGGCCGAAACAAAGCAAATCTACACTCACTTCACCTGCGCCACCGATACCACCCAGATACGGTTCGTCATGGGTGCCGTCAATGGTAAGTTCCACACCCACTTCAGGCGAGCAACCCAAATCTAATCGTTTTGCAGACATTATCATCCAGGAAAACCTCCGAATGTGTGGTCTGATATGATGACTGTCACGACAGCTTTGGCGTTTCTTTTTTCCGAGCCCTCGATTGATCCACGACTGCATATACCACCGGCGTTTAGGGGTACCTTTATTCTCTTCCAAATTCAGTTTTAGGAAAGCGTCGTCATTTTTGGCGCAATCAACTAGTGACTCTGCCTCGGGTCTGTGTCGCCAACGACAATCTCCAGAGTCTAGATTCCTCCTCCCCTACCACGATTGATTCTTGGAGGTGGGGTGAGTTTTGGGCCTGTGGTTCATCACAGTTCTCAACTGTCCTGTCGACAATGAGATTCTGTACCCGGCACCTCATTCCTGTTTCTCGTACGAATCATGTGCTGTCAACAGGCAGCGAGGCCATGTATATTTTTTTTTCTTCATGCTTGAATGCTTGAACTCGAAAAGGAAGGAGCTTGTTCACAGATGCTACGGTTTGGGCTATGAAAAGGGGCCGCCTTGAGTTAGAATTCCACAGCGAACAAAATTCAGCCGTTGTATATCACCACCTTTTGATTGAAGGCGTGCGTGCGTGGTGGAACTCTAGCAGCTTGCACCGTGACTAGTCGCTGCCAGTCGTAGAGACAAAAAACGATATCAACATCTCTGGCATATTCACTCACACGCCAACCCAGAGTTAGGCGTTACCACCGTACCAAGGATCATCGCGATAATAAACCTTGTCTTCGCCATCGTAATCATAATGACCATCTTTATGGTCGTCGTCACGCGGATATTCATCCTCCTCTGGCCCTTCGTGGTGATCATCCTGGCTGCTGGTTATGGTGCATGCCTGGATTTCAGCGGTAAGGAATCAGAAGTTGAGGTGCCTTAGAAATGGTCCACCATCAGAAGCCAACGAACTGGCCGTGTGGACCGGCGTTCGAAGGCATCTCAGGAACCTGGACTCATCATCGGCAAATTGAAACGCCAACCCCCCGAAGACCACTGTCATCCGTTTTTCTACGAAGAGAGAAAAGAAGCGATTTTCACGACATTTTATACTTGTACTAAGTTCAGAGTGCATGATGGTGCTGATGGTGCCAAGGTTGGGCGCCCATGACGCGCTGGTCGTTCACGTGGTCGGTGTTGGCTCCTACCGAGCCTACTGGACCTACCTACTGGCTAGGCGCTTTCGATATTACAACTCTTACACTTCGACAGTATCACGACCTCAATAGGCTGGATGATAATACAAGGGGCTTATCGATGACTGTTGCAGGGCCCGATGCACTCAACAGGTGCGCCCTTGGCAGAGTTACCTATGATAGCCTGGCAACCGCCTCGACAGTCACATGCAGGTGCAAGCGATCTCTTACAGTACCGACAGCGTACGCCCAGATCAGGCATGCGGAAATATTGGCATATGGTGGACATCATCCGTTAGATGGTACGGCACTGATCGGTGGCCCTCAGATAAGTATACTGCTGTATAGTATCTCTATCAACCTCTCTCACTGATGGCCGGACGTCGCCCTTTCCACAAGCGGGTGCTGTTCCATATCGTGCTGTTCACCACCGTAAACCGTTGAGCTTTTGTCCAGATTGTTCGAGCCTTGTTTTGTCAGTCGCCTGTTTTCATGCCATATGAGCAAGTTGTCCAAGACAATGACGACCAAGTAGCTCAACATGACGACTGGAATGAGCCAAGTCGAGATAAAGAACGACGAGATGGTCTTGGGTTTCCAAAACCCGATCGGAACCATGCTAGGTGGTCAAGTAAGCAGTGATTTCGTTGAATGGTCTCAAGGTCTCAACACTTACCAGAGGGCCATACCCGCCAGAAGCCTCAGAGCGATACTGGCCCATTCATCACGGGACTTTTTCGTCTTGCCGAACCAGTACATGATGGCAAGTATCACGAGGAGTGCTCCAGCTGCGATGTAAAAGTAAGTAATGGCAATGTCGAAAACATTGAACAGCGCGTCATTTTCCTTGAAGATATCCTTCTTGGAGGACTCCTCGTCGGGCAGTTCAATACCGCACTTTTTGAAGATGAGGCTTCCGACGTCAATCCAGAAATAATAGAGGATACTGCTCGCCTCATCACTCCACGATTGGGATCCAAATTCGGATTTGATATTGAGAATGTGCTCTCTATAATCGAATGCATCCTCCTTGAAGGTGGCCTTCTTGAAGTGGCGTTCGAATTCTGTGATATTGGGCGTGATGAGATCAATGAACTCCTGGGGAGAAGACGCGTTGACCGTAGGTTTGATAATCAGCTGCCCGTTGTCATCTTCCGAAGAGTAGAGATCGTACCACAGATGGTACCACTCGTTACTGAGCCCTATGATAATGTTGATGGGGATCATGGTAGCAATACCAGTAGCCGTCAGAACAAGAGCCACATGTAAAGGGAAATGAATCAAAGCCCAAATTTGCTGACGTATCGTTCCAAAACGGTCATGGTCGATTTGGTCGAAATATAGGATCCAGATGAAATAGATCAGGAGAACCGAAGACACGAGCACTCCCACATCATCACTTGCCACCGAATTGACATTTTGGAAGATTTTCGAGAGGCTCTTGGTGATACCGAGGATACCTTCCCCCATGATTATGAGCGACAGTAGCCCAATACGCTCCACCAGGTGCGTATGCCTGAAACTAACAAATCGCCAGGTACAGGAGACTGTAATGATAGCTGTCGCCTCAACACAAGACACGACATAGTGTATAATGTACGCTTTGGTTTTGACCCCCTCAGGATCGTGCACCCAGAAAGTTCCAAGGAAAGCCACGGCCGAGACAGACAGAATAACAATGGTCAGTAGCAGAGGCAGTAGTGTCCGTGGATACTTGCGGGCATAGAGGAGAACGACTCCGTATTGCGTAGCAAGTGTGAGCCTGGAGATCATGAGGAGAATCGATAGCAAGCGGAGTACATTGATATCGTGCCGGCCGTAGCTAGCGCCACACACTGCGAAGCCTGTCATGACGCCGAATGAGATGGCTTTGCACAGTCTAGTGAAGACCGAGTTGGTGGCGAAGCGGACATCGAATAAGGAAGTCTCCAGCCAGGTGAACCAAAGAATAGTGAAGAAGCCAACGTAGTTCTTCAAGGAGTCTGTATTGACGATTTCATGATTCGCGGTAAAGGTCGCCAAGTTCGCAACAAAAAACAAGTCGTAGAACAATTCGACAGTGCTCGATTCGTGATGATGCTTGAACCGCGGTAGATCTGGATCAATATGGGGTTGGAGCTGTTCTGGCCGTACTGCGGTTGTTGCACTTGCATGCTTGGTACCTGGCCCAGCAGGATCGTGCTCTGAACTCGTGGGTGCAGTGTCAAGGTCCAGAGGCGACACGATCCACGGCAGCTGCTGACGGTAGCTCAGTTGACTTGGCCATTGATCTCGGCTGAGGATGTGTGACAGCCTCATCTTCTCAAGGAAAAGACAGTCAGTATTGAGGTTTGAACTCGGCTTGGGAAAAGAAATAAGAGGAGCAGGTCAAAAGGGTGGAAGACGCTGGGCGGATGCCGACAAGATGAAGCACTTATCATATCGTCGAACATCGGCTGGAATCTCTTGCTCTAGGGACCCTGGGCTGCAGAACATGGAATTGGGCATGGCCATTGGACTCAGTTCATCAAGCCTTGACTTTCAAGCCGCCTTGCGCCCGCCAGATACGAGCGCGGCTGAACCAAAAGGTCTTGGTAAGAAATCATAGAGGCATTCCAGAGCGCTCAAGCGTGACCTAGATTTCAGCCAGTAAGCGAAGCCTCGTATTCCGATGCCCTGCATTTCTTGAGAGAAATGCTCGAGACATGTCTGTCCAGGGCACATCAATCGCGGAAGGAGGGGGGATTGGTGATGATACTGCTCGTCAACGGAGGGTCCGCGCCGATGACTTGGAAAGACATGCTGTATATTGGTGCCATGCCATGACTCGTTTTGAGAAGAAGCCCTTTCTGGTGCCTGCGTTCGGAGTATCATACTGTAGTCGTGCTTCAAAAATAAGCGAGCCAAGATGTCAAGACGCCAAGACGCCAAGAGGCTAATGATGGCTTAGAATCTTGGAATTCAGCTCGCCAACTTAAGAGGCATGTGAGGCATCGACCACGCGAACTGCCTCGCTGCCTAACAGTACCACGACTTTACAAGCTTTTCGAGCTTTCCAAACCTCGGCTACTGCAACAGACAGTTCTCCCGCTGGCTTCGTAAGCTGCAGGATGAGGGTATCAGCATGTGGCGTTCCTTGACAGTCTATGGGTGTCGTCTTCTTTCCATCGCCTTGTCTCATGCAGTGCGGAAACCCCACGCCGGATCGGCCTCAAAGACGGGATGCGGCATAACTTGCTGCGGGCATTGCTTCAGCTGCCAACGCGTACCCCTGGAGAACGTATTGGTCGTCGCAGGAAAACGCTTTCCGTTGGAGTATAGGACGAAAGTTGAGAGATCAAAGCAATCAATGACTTGCTTTCTTTTTGCGCTCCATCATGTCTTGCACTTATTCTAAGGGACTCATTCCATTTCGATAGGCCCACAACCGACACAAGTCCTTGATCCGCTTCTTTCCGGCACCGGCTCTCTCGGTGACATTCTGGGTCTGAGATTTCGCAACTGCTACAGCCTGTACAGTGTTCCATTTGTTGAAGACGTCCATGTCGACCTCGGCGTTCATATAATTGTTCTGATAGTCTTTGACTCTACCCTTAGAAGGGTCATTCATGTCGAGGTCTTCCAGCTCGAAGAAATGGTCGAGATAGTGCTGGTTAAATAGGTGGCCAGAGCCGACTCGCTTGAAGAGGCGCCCGTAGAATAGGTTTTCCTCCTCTTCTTCGGAATCTTTAACCAGCGTTTCATGAGCTGTCCAGATCGAGGCTATAACCGTGGGTATGAACCGTATGATCTTGCTGAGCTGCGCCTTGTATGTAGTAGCTTCGTTACCTGCTCTGCGGGTGGAAGTGGGAAGTAATTCCCGATCAGGGCGGAAATGCAGGATCCCGAATCTGGCCACGAAGTCACCTTCGTTGGCGTAATGTTCAATGTGCTGCACGATCCGCTGTTCAGGTGAGTTGTTTCCTCCTCCGTCGTTAGACCAGGTCGTTGCCGCTTGACCTCGTTTACTCGTACTTTCAGATAGTATGGTAGGCGCACTCCAGTGGTTTCCTGCATTGCCGAATGTATAGAGCTCTAGCTTGCGGAGCTGTTCGACAGGTAATGTGGCATATAGCCAGTCAAGTACTATTCCACCTTTGATACAGCCTTGGCCATGCAGAACCAGGATCACCTTGGTAATATTATGGTCGGCAATCATCTCGGCCAGGGCTCCGTATGCTGTCCGGACATCCGTAGTCGCGAAACCCAGATTTCGCTGAACGATGCCTTCGAGCATATCGAATATGATGCCGCGTCTGAAAGCATACGCCGCTTAGCTTGAACGGAGATAGGGAGAGATAAGGGAGGTTATGAAATAATCATAGCAACAAAGGAGAGCTGAAGCAGCCCGGATGTGCTAGACGCTTCACTCACGTTTGATTGTGGATGCCAAATACAGGGCGTCTGAACGTCATTGCAAGACGGTCGAGATTTGACTGCAGCCAATGGTCCCTATACAGCTTTAGCTGCTGCGACCAATCATGCTAATGGCAAGTGAAATGGTAGAGCTAGCCATAGGATGGAGACTTGACTTACCCTATAGTACTTCCGTTCATGAATACCCACTTCTCATGTTCATGTACCCCCCAGTTTTCGACACAAGCTGGGTTCGATTGGAAGAGACCCTTGCTTGGACCATTCAACAGAGATGTCAACAAATGATTCCCAACGATAAACCCGATAGTGTACAAAAGAAAGAAGAATACTGGTATCCCAGGCAATGCCAACAGAGTTAGAGAGATCAAAAAAGCGTTCTGTACAATAAAGAGAAAGACATTGAGGAGGACAGCCCAGAGGTTAGCGATGGTCAACGCCAATTCATCAAGAAAGCCTGATCTCGTTCGAACCAACGGTAGAATGATGCCAGGCAAGCCAGCGGCAACGGGCCACGTAAAAGCTAGTTGAATGAACAGCGTGAGGTCCTTCATCATCGAGAGGATGGGGTCTGTGGCGTAAGGAGCTGGTCGCATGGACCTCCGCGGCGTCTTCTCCATGGCTAGCATCACCTCGCTACCTTGGCTTTCGGCCATCCACAAATTGTCTGATCGTATGATACCAATCTCTTTATAGGATGGATTGGGTGCAAGATGGTCCCAAAACCAAATCGGCAATGACATGATTAGAACGGAGGAGCCAGCAAACACTCCGTGGACTTGAGCAAGCGGAAGCAAAGCCCGGTATTGGTCGATGGTGATTGCTGACGCCTCAACCGATGAAACGTCATGCGGCGCCGCCTTGATCATATTCTTCCACTCCATGAGACGAGGCGGTCCGGTAGTGCTGTCAAGTTTAACGGCAAAGAGCATGACGGCATCGGTCATCGCATTTAAAGCGTCAAGACTCCTTTGTAGTGTTCCTCCAGTGTCAGAGCTCGAGTCCGGGACCAACTCATGATAAGGCTGGAGGTATATGCTTGATGGGTATCTTTCCGAGTCGGAGTGCAAGCGGTAGTCTGGTTGCCTCTCCATGCGGTATCCTTTGACAGTGTCCTTGTTCGTCAAGAGCCATCGCAATCTGTCAACACTTATGCCGGTCTTTGAGAATTTTCCGAGTTCGGATCGAAGTGCCACGGTGAAGGATTTATCCGTATCTGCGAGAGCTTCATCGAATGGATTGGTCGCTCCAAAGATTTCGCAGCGCCTTTTCCATTTCATTCTCTCTTTGATCATCGCCGTTGCATGACAACAATCAAAGAGCAACAACAAATCGCAGTCACAAAGCTGAAGAATGCTTTGAAATCTGTCCCACTCTAGAGCCACAGTGGCATCCATATGAGGTTTCAACCAGGTCTTGCCATTCGAATCCCACACTCCGTGACCGCAATAGTAGAAGATGAGCAAATTCTGCTCGTGAGCCTTGCTGAGTTGCAACATGGCCTGCCCTAACTTGGCTAGCAAGCTAACATCTCCCTGCTCGCTTGAGAGTGGCACGAGTTCACTATCGAAGTTGTAGGCCTCTCGGAAGATTGTGAGCATACTTCTAGCGTTCTCCTCCATCTCTGGGTATTCCCCCAGCTCCCAAAATACCGAGAGAACTTTGACGCTGTGGTAATCTGTCCGTCTCTCGTAGAGTATGCGTGGTGCCGCTTGAGTCAGCTCTCTGCCCAGCTCTTGGAGGGTTTGAAGCCTACGATTGGGCGGGAGCAACTCGATCTTGACCGGACGTCCTTTGAAGGATTGTGAGCTCAGGTCAACTTGAATGCCCACATCCATCCGAAGGGAGTGTTCACCGATCGGTCCATCCTGATAAGTCCTGTCTAAGAGATCTGCCACAGATGCTGAGGCCATGGGCGTTCGAGGATGATTCGAAGCAGACCACAATCATAGACGTGGACCCGTGCTGAGAAGGGTAAGTTGCATGCCACTTTCCTGCGTTGTCAATGTGCCGAGGCTGGGGTTGACGGAGCAACAACACCCTCTTGCTATTTGTAACCGCGATGAAAACCCTCTATCGGCCCACGTAATGCCAGGCTGTGCGAATACTCTGTTACCAAAATCCCTTGGGTGTCAAAGGCTCCTTCACTGGAAGGCAAGAAGGGTCTGGAGCTCGCTCAGTCGGCTCACCAGTACAAAGGAGGCTAGTCTGGCTTGGTATGCAGCGTGAATACGAGCTGCGCTTGCACTTCGCTGTCTTTTCACGCTCTTTGAGCCAGTGGTCGATCTTGCTTCTGACGCGGTGCTCGTGTCCCGTAAGGCGGGCCCCGACAGAATCCTCAGCTCTCATATCCTGGGAGAGGGGTTTCTGTTAGGACCGACATTATCCGAGTGCAGCCGTTATGCCAGATGCTGTACAAATCAGCCTCACCATGTTTCCCTAGAACGCATTGGCAGGTGTTTTATCAGCTCCTACTCGGCGAATCCGGCATTGATAAGCACTATTCAAGCCTTTCTTTCTATTCTGCTGAAGTTTCTCGCGTAGTCCTGTCCGCGTACGACCATTGTCTCGCAAGAACTGATAATCAACCGGGCTTCCAAGAAACGGGAGCAGCTTGATGGCATACAACGAAAGGTACGACGTGTTGTATCTGGAGCGATTTATAGCGGCTCCAGAGGGCTTTGCGCTCTACAAGCCCGTGTCCGCTAAGAAGCTGAAGCCGGGAGTGTGCGGCTATTTTGACCACAATGGAGATTGGCAGATCATCGTGGACTTGGAAAACCCTGATGAAGTCGTGCGGGATGGCTGGAAACCGGCTGGCACTGTAAAAGTCAGTCCCGATCCTGGAAAGGACATTTGGGGAGCCATGGTGTCGGAGTGTATAGTCAAATTCCCGATCAAGGTCGACGTTCAAGTTAAGTAAGTCTCCCAAGGTCTTTCTAAGGAATCTTTCTAGGCTGATCTCCCCCCGCCAGCGTCCCGAATACCCCTGCGAGAGTGGGTTTCAAGGTCGGCTATGATCACAAAGAAGACACTGGCGGAATTCTTGTCACCAAAGGCGAAGTAATGCACCATCAAATTGATCCCCTGAGCTCCACCAAAGCGAAGAACTGGTTCATAACCAATGCCGAGATGATTTTGCAGCGATACGAAACGACCAAGAAGAAGGGCATCTTTGTGGTTACCAAAACCTATACTGCTAAAGAGCGTGCTGTGGCTCTCCTGATGTCCAAGGAAATTTCAGTCTCATTTGGAGTGGATGTCGACCTTGCCAGCATCGGCAAAATCGCACCGGAGGTCGGCTGGTGGAGAAGCCAGAAGGAGGAGGTGTGGAAGCTCCACCAAAATGTAAGTGGTCGACGCGACCAAATATCCATGCCATGCTCTCTCGATGCAAGGATTCTGATCTTAAGAATAGGACGATGGCGTCGTTGTTTTCATGAGTGGGTGGTACTGGCGACCAAAACTGCTTCGCAAAAAGATCAAACCCACGGAAGAAAAGCCCAAACAGAAGAAGTTCCTAGGCGAGGGAAACAAGTACGGAACGTTGGAATATCAATTCTCGCCCGACGACGAGAATCTTGAAATCGTCACATTGATTCCGGAGAAGTTGGGTGAGTTTGATGAAGAGTGAAGTAGTTGCGGCGCAAGACTACGACTATGAATGTAATTTGTCCTCTTCAGGGTAAGTAGATAGATGAGCAGAAAGATGGCACGGATGGGCAGAGACGAGAAGAAGGTGAATGGGTGACTTGGTCACTCGGTGAGTAGCAGCATGTAGGGTTTAAAGCGGCAGCAATGCCACGTGACGTCCGAGCAGGTGGCACTTCGTTTGAGTCGCCAAAGTCCGGGGAAATATCGCCTCGCGAGTCCAGGACACGAAGGTCATGCAGGGAGGTACTGCGCACCAAGTATTCACAAGATTCAAGACCCGTCCTTGCGCTGCATCAACTTCAGCCAGTCAGTCTTTGGACTCTCTCGAGTCCAACAGACGACCACGACATGTCACTGACTTCTGCGCTCCGTCCCGTCAACTTAACATTTGGCGCAGGCTCGAAACCGGAGAATGCGTTCACCAACAGCCAGCAGACGCGGCGATTCCAACATGAAACCAGCTACCTCAACCTGCACCGAACCCTCCTTCGCTTCCAGCATCTGATCCTTCTCATTCCTTCGCCGTACTCTCACGGCTCCGCCGAGTTGACGCCTCTACAAAGACAGATTCAAGCCGAACTCTGGTCTCCGCTGCCCTACCACCGCACGAAATGGCTGCATAACGTAGAAGGAGCGCGGACTCTGCTGTTACAGCTGGAGCGGAAGGCGCAAGCATTAAGAGTCCAGCGAACGAAATCAGAAGCTATCAAGGACTTAGCGGAGAAAAGAGCCATCATAAAGAGACTGAAGAGCCGAATTGAAGAGATTGGGAGCGAGGTCGAACTGATGGATACTGAGTCCTGGAAGGCGCCTGTGGCAGATGATGAGGAGGGCGAGACTCTATTTGATCTGCTCCAAGAGCAGGCCCGTGGTCGTGGTGAGCAGGGAGACCAGGCCAGGCAGGACGACATGCTACGAGAAGGAAAGCCAGTTGTACACGTGGAAGAAGAACCGGCATCAGGAAGGCAGAAAATACAAAAAGATGAGCGAGAGGCACTGTTTGCTTCGTCTACGGTGCGGCGAAGAGGGAAAGAACAGCCAGAGTCGGCCACGAAATCGGAGGCGCAGACGACGGGGTTCTCGAACATACAATCTACGGAGCGGTCCTTATTGGATTCGTCTCGGGCGCAGGAAGACATCTCGTCGTCGATGGTCAATCTTGCGGTTCAGTTGAAGCAGCAAGCGCAGGCCATGCAATTTTCTCTGCAACAGGACAAAGGAATCCTTGGACGAGCATTGGAAGGGTTGGACGCCAGTGTCACCTCGATGGAAGCGGCCAGCAAGAATCTGGCCTTCTTGACGCGAATGAGTGAAGGGGAGGGTTGGCTAGGAAGGATGAAATTATATGCCATGATATTTGGCATGTGGATTTTTGCCTTTCTGTTGGTGTTTGTTGGTCCAAAGATCAGGTTCTGAGATGCACATCACACTCTGCTCGGTTACCAGCATATATTGCTACAAGTCTATGGAGAAATTGTCCTGAAAGAATGGCATCTTGGTCGGCTGATATCGAAACAAAGTGCGCCGTTCGAAGTCTTCCGCTACGATCACGGCAACGCTTTTCCGCTGGCAAGGCATCCCTTGTCCCGAATCCTGGTTGTTGCGCGCGAGTACCTGAAGATCGGCAATGATGTGCCTCCTCGATGTGGCCGAGTGACAACAGCATGTGCCAATCGTCGAGCCAGAGTGGCCACGAGATCTTCGGTGAATCCTGGACCGGCGGCGGCCAGACTTTCACATGATGGAAGCTTTCATTCGGGCTTGCGCGTCTCAATCATGTGGCCATGGTGGCATTTTTTGGGGTGGCATCTTGTGGAAGGCGATGACGTCGATTGGCGATTCGATTCAGATCTGAAAGACGCTTAGGGGCGTGACGGGGGCAGGGAATGGGTTGTGCTTCCCCACCAAAGGAGCCCAAAAGGACCTATTAGGAGCCTGGAGGGCCAGTGAGGAAGCCTAAAAGCGCCTAGAGAACATTCCAGCCTCGGTGTGGCTGCCATGACATCATCTTCTTCTTCTCACTTTGCTGTGGGTGATGCGTGGCCAGGCTTCAGCTTCACTATCAACAAACCCTTTCAATCGTCCTCTATAAATACCGCTTGATCATCCTCCCTTACCAATTACCACCTCATCAATCCGAATCTCACAATCCCAAATCACCAACAAGATCCATCAAATCCAATTACATCCACAACAACAACCACCCATCATTATGTCTTCCAACGACAACACCTCCAGCCTTCAGTCGGTGATGGACACTGCCACCGGCTACATCAACTCTGGCATCGCCGCTGTGACGGGCAGTGCCGGTGACCAGGCCAAAGCAGACCAGTACAAGACCAAGGGCGAGGCCGAGTCTGACCTCTCTCACACCGCCGCCAAAGCTGGCCCTTTCACCATCAGTTCGTCCGGTGCTCCAGCCAAAGACAACAGCCAGCGCACGCAAGGTCAATGGGATCAGACCGTGGGCAGCGCCAAGGAAACCGTCGGCAACCTCGTCGGCAGTGCCGACCTCAAACAACAAGGCCGCGAACAGAATCTTCAGGGTCAGAGCCAGGAAGCCAAGGGTCAATTGAGTGACCTTGGAAAGGGTGTTAGCGATCGAGTTCAAGGTGCCGTTGGCGGTGCCGCCGCTGCCTTGACTGGCGATCGTGCCGAGCAACAGAGATATGCCGATGTCCATGACGAGGGAAAGACGAGGCAGCGTGGTGTCGAGCTTGACTTGGACAAACAGGCTGCTGCTCAGAAGTAAGCTGTGCCTTAACATTTGGCAAGTCTGGCACTGCTCGGACGCGCAACCCATTTTTCTTAGAGTGGACGCAGCTCCATAACGTTAGATGATACCCCAAGAATTGAATCATAATGAATTGAAAACATCTTCTAGCATCAATTTCCTGCGAGAGGGATAGAACCAGTCTTTGCCATAGTGCTGCTCGAACAATAAGTGGGCGCCGCTTTTACCATAATACAGACGCTTTCCTGCTCATTTCTAACAGATCTTTTCTGTTTCTTCCCTTCGTGACCAACCGGTCGATATTTCCTACAGACCTCGCTCCAAAGACATCATCCTGATGAATATACCACGAATTCCATCTCACCGCCAGGAAAATTGAACAGGCCGAGAGAAGTTATCGTAGGCAATACACTCGGGCTGGCCCAGCTCGATAGGGACAGCCCGACGACATCCAAAGATTTCTTCACGCGCCTATCTCCGTCCATGCTGTCGCCGCGGGTCATACCTCACTCTCGATATGCTTCCTTCCGGTGACTGATCGCTAAGGAATGAATAGATCAATGCTCACAAGGAAGGCCGCGCCTGCTGAGGCCGGTCAGTTCATGTTGACACCTTTACAGTTCAAGAAGCCTCTTTGAAGGTCCACGTTAAGACCATCGGACATCCGTACTCCTACGTTGCTACAACTCGCGCCATCATGATCACTACAGCCACTTTGAATCCAAGGAGCCTCCGCTTCGGCATGATAACACCGTCCTCCAACACGGCGCTCGAACCCCTTACGCAACAGATCGTCTCTCAAATACCCGGTGTTTCAGTCCACCTCTCACGCTTCCGAGTACTGAAGATTGCGCTCGACAACGCTGGTCTGGCACAATTTGACAATAGTGCTATTCTGCAAGCCGCCGAGCTCCTCGCAGACGCCAAGGTTGATGTGATCGGCTGGAGCGGGACGTCCTCAGGATGGCTCGGCTTCGAAGCCGACGAGAAATTGTGCAACGAAATCACAGTTGCCACGGGTATACCTGCGACGACCTCGGTCCTTGGGCTGAACAGGCTCATTTCGCATATGGGCATCAATGAGATGGGACTGCTCACGCCGTACACGAATGACGTTCAGGAGGCCATCACCCGGAATTACCGTAGTATTGGGGTCGACTGTACCGTGGAAAAGCACCTGGGAAAGTCGGATAACAAGAGCTTTGGCTACATCTCGGAGAAGACGCTGGACGAAGGGTTCTGGGAGCTTGTGGGAACAGAGCATAGGATATCTGCGGTTACCGTGTTTTGTACTGGACTCAAGGCAGCACAATTGGTGGACGGTTGGGAGCAGAAGTCGGGAGTCATTGTCCTAGATACGGTGGCTACGGTGCTGTGGGATATGTGCAGGATAGCCGGAGTTGATACAAATGGTATTGAGGGCTGGGGCAAGCTGTTCAAGCAAGGTTGAACACGTCTGTTGACGCTTCTTCTGTTTTTGATAGAGCAAGTACTGCTATTGTCAGTGGCTTTCAAGGATTTGTTCGCCCGCCTGGCCTCCCGAGAAATAATCTCCTATAATACTGTACAGCAACAAAAGAGCATTGTGTCTCATACTCGTATGCCGGGCTTGTCTTCTTCCCCATACCTGCGGCTGTCATTGGACCAGTATGTCGTTGACGACTCTCTTCTTTGGGAAGCGATCAACGAAGGAGAAAAGCGCTCTGCAGGACTGTAGTGTGGTAAGATTCGCCCATCATCTACGAGTACGTACCTCCGTACCGAACTGTTGAACCAGCATCTTATCTAGTATCGCAAGTTCCTATCTTGCCTGCCTTGTACGGACAGTCCATACCAATCTCCTATCTGCATGTTGGGATGTGTCCAATCAGAATATCCCTCGGTTCGCAGGGATATGGACGCCAACATATCATCGGAGACATTCCGACATGCTATACTATGATACCAAGGGGTGACAACCCATGATATGCCCTCGTCTGTTAAGGCCAGCATGAACATAAAAGGGAAACGTAAACACCGCCATGTGTGGTGTTTCGTGGACTTTTGATACTCCCATCCACTTGAAGCCCAAAATCGAGAGCAACATCCTGACCATTTGGACAATATTGCCTTACCTGTGTGTCTGCCAAACATGGACTTCAAGCATATCTGGCAAGAATATGTCGTCCTCAAACCTCATGCAGGGTCCTTCGCCATCGACGACCCAGATGCTGCCGCCTACACCAATGAAGACATGGATCCCATCAAGCGCAAAGACCGCACATACGAATGGTACCAGATGGGACTGTTCTGGATCGCCGAGGGATTCAACGCCGCTCAGCTACAAGTCTCCAGCTCGGCATTCTCTCTCGGCCTCAATCCAGGACTGTGCGTGGTCGCCTGCTTGCTCGGCAACATCATCGTCTCCATCCCATGCGCCGCTTCAGGCTACTTGGGAAGCAAGCTGGGCACCAACTTTCCCGGCACCGTGCGAGCCTCGTTCGGGCTCTGGGGATCCAAGTGGGCGATGATTGTCCGCGCAGTCCCCTGCTTGATCTACTATGGCATTCAGACCAGCCTCGCCGGCCAAGCCGTACAGGCGTGCGTCACGGCCATGTGGCCATCCTTCCAGCACTGGCAAGTCGATGCGTTTCCAGCGTCCGCAAACATCACGGCCCAACAGCTTCTGTGTTTCGTCATCTTCTGGCTTCTGTCACTGCCATTTCTGTACCTGCCCATCAAAACCCTGCGTTTCCTCTTCGTCGTCAAGAGCATCATGGTCCCGCTGTACTGGACCGCGCTGTTCACCTGGTCCATCACCGCAGCTGGAGGATGGCCCGCGCATATCTGGAAGAAACCGAGCCTCCCTACGAACGGCATGTCGGTTGGGTATTTGTTCGGCATCTGCGTCAACGCCGCCATCTCCGGCAACGCGACGTTCGCGGTCAACATCATGGATATTTCTCGCCACTCGAAAAGCGACCGGGCCGCCTGGATGACCCAGCTCTTCGCGCTCCCCGTGTTCGTCACACTCACCGAGCTCCTAGGCTGCACGATGGCTGTGGCGAGTTCCGTCGTCTACGGCGGGATCCAATGGAACCCGCTGGTGACGATCAACAACTTCGAAGCCCGAGGCGGCAAGTTCTTCGCGGGAGCACTCTTTGTGTTTTTCAACATCATGACCAACGTCACGGGCAATTCGATCCCTTTCGCCAACGACCTCACCGGCCTGTTCCCCAAGTACATCAACATCCGCCGTGGACAGTTCATCTGTGCGGTGATTGGGTTCGCCATTTGTCCCTGGGAGATCGAGGCCAAAGCCACGACTTTCCTGGCCTTCATGGGCGCATATACTTTATTTCTGGGTGCCACGACGGGCGTCATGATGACCGATTACTTCTGGGTCCGACGCGGCTACGGCATCAACATCTCGCATCTGTTCAAGCCGCGCGTCAGCGGCATTTATTGGTACACTCACGGCTTCAATTGGCGGGCTTTCGTCTCTTGGTTCGTCGCGCTGGCGCCCTTGTTGCCCGGCATGGTACAGACTATGGGCGTCAAGATCACGAATAAGGGCATACTCAATTTGTACTCGTGGAATTATGTCCTCGTTGTCACTTTTTCCGCGCTGATTTACGCCGGATTGACCGCCATCTCGCCGGTTCCTGTCAAGACAGACGACGAGGATTTTGGAAAGCTGTACTTGATCGATGGACTGGATACTGAGGGCATTGCTGGTGCAGAAGCGAGGGAGGAGCATGTCCACAACAATGAAGACGGCAGTGGGAGAGGAAGTGAAAAGAAGGGGTTCGTGTTGGATACTGTGGTATGAAGGAAGCTCGTTGACCGAGAAGGACGGACGCCGTGCAGAAGAATTTGAAGAAGGCTACTCGATCAAGGATTCAAAGGCATCAGCATGTAAGCCCGAGGCAATCCTTTCCTTTCCTTCTGTTCTCTTCTTTAGGTATCCGTCGAAACAAATACTCGTTAGACTCAATAGCGATACCCTCCACCTTATCCAACAACACCTCAAGATCCTTCCGTCCACAAACTGCCGCTACAGTGGCCGTGAGTGGCGTTTCTCATTACCTCGTCTCGCTACCTAATCTATACGCCACCAATCCATCTCTTCAGACTCTGACCTTCTCCATTCCCATCACCCGTCTCGCCAGCTCCGTCAACTCTGTATCCCGTCCAGCCTGCCCAATTATCGTCACACCAAAGGACAACTCATTCCCATTCTCCCCCGTCCACCATCCGACAGGCACACTGACCGCCGCCAGATCCAGCAAGTTCACAAAATTTGTAAATCGTCCCATCGCCTTATTCCGCACCATCGGCTCCTCCTGGACCTCTGCAATCGTAAAATGTGCCGGCGTACTCGGCACGATCAACACGTCCATATCCTCGCGGAAGGCCCTCTCGGATTGCCTCTTGCACTGGGCGAGCTGGAAAATATCCTCGTACGCCAGCGTGGCGGTGAATTTTCGATCCAAAGCCTCCTGGAACGTCGCACGTATGGCCGGGTGTAACGCGTCGAGGCCGTGAGTCGAGATGTTTGGCTGGAACGCGAGTAAGCGCTGCGCGACGATCGAGGAATCATATAGTATTTGCGTCGCATGGGCGAACGGCGTGTAGTCAAACTTATCCTGTTCGGTTTGTACGCACCAACTCGCCGAATCACTGTTTAGTCCGGTGACAAACTGTCCAAAAAGCGCCGCGTACGCAGGGGATAGATGCGCCAGCTGCTCGTTGGGCGGGATTGCAAAGCGCACGGGATCACGCCATGGATGGTCCCAAGTGGGAAGGTCGCGCCGTGAGAAGATATCGGTCTCATCGAAGGCCCGGATGGCCTCGTACACCGTCTCTGCATCGTCTATGGTTTTGCTCATGACGCACACGCAGTCAATGTTATTGCACGCAGGGAACAGGCCTGTCGTACTCACCGTACCGAGTGTTGGTTTCAGCCCGACGAGCCCGTTGAGGGACGCGGGAACACGTGTTGATCCACCCGTGTCGGTGGATATAGCGAAACTGACAAGGTTGGCCGCCACGCTGACGGCGGAGCCCGACGAGCTGCCACCGCATATGTACGTGGGGTCGTACACGCAGCGAGGAATGCCGTGTGGTGAGCGCAGACCTGTTGTGCCTGTAGCGAATTGGTCTAGGTTCGTTTTGCCAATGAGAATGGCCCCGGCGGTGAGAAGGCGGTTGATTGCGAACGCGGTGGTACTGGGATTGTAGGTGAAGGAAGGACATGCGAGGGGTCGTTGGGAGGTTGGAGATGTCGATTGAATCTTTGACAGAGAAGGGTATGCCGTAGAGTTGTGGAAGCTTGGAGGGAGGGAGTGATTGGTACTGTGTGATCAAAGCTTGTGCGCGAGTTCGGGCTTCGGACTCGGAGATCAGTGTGATCCATACGGCTGGATCTGTGGCATTGTAGGAAGATCGACCGAGAATGGAGGCTTCTTGGGATATATCGTTGTTAAACTGACGTGTTATCATCGTGGATCGGACCAGCCCGATAGTATGGCGGCGGCGATATCTGGCCTTACCTATCCTTCCGACATCGCGTACTCATCGAATGGAAAACCATGCATCGATACTGCTCTGGCTAATCCAACCGTCGCTTGAGATAGGAATAGTGACAACGGACACGGAGGAAGTTGTCAATCCTTGTCGTCTTCGTCTGCATGTTCCTGACTGGCCTAGAGAATGAGGTGAATCCAGGAAGGGTGATCCTGCCTTTGTTAGCAGAGCGACCATGCTTCCTTCATTGCACAACAATTGCAAGGTCAACCCTATCAGACTATGCCAGCGGACAACATGAGGCGTCCTTCGGGAATTCACCGTGTGCAGTACGTGTCCTCATGAGTTGCAGAGGAGCGTGAGTTCCTAAGAAACTTCCCCAGGTTTCACGGTCGCTGCCGCCGCTTTTGGCATCGTGGCATCCGACTGACTCTCCAGCTTCGAGATGGTACTTTCTATAGCATGTACCTAGGTACCTAAGACCTAGATTTAGTACATCCCGACGAACTGTTGTAAACTAGCCATTGTTGAGTTGTAAGGGGAATCTATGTCTGTTCAATAAGAGCAGATGCCAATCCGACGCACGGGGCGTCACCACGCGATAGGAAGCCGGCACGTACAATGAGCGACTCGTTTTCATCAACATTTCTCTCATCTGGCTCCAGTTCCCAATTGGGCCAATACTCTTGATCCGTGGCCATGGTGAAATGCTTCTGCCAAATCAACGTGGGGTTGTGGAGGAGTGTCTCACGGGGCAGTTCTTTCAGGGCGTCGGACAGTTGATGGACACCTGTTGAGATCCACCACATCTCCCGCCCCTCTAAATCCTTGATGGAGTGTCTGGTGCACAGGTCTTGCAATAGTCCGTCGAGACGAGAGAGGTTTGGCGGAAAATTGAATGTCCAGCAGGATTCAACCCAGGCTGTTACCGAGTGACGGCGCAAAAGAAACTCGGCCAGGATAGACGTCCAATCTATCTCCATGGCTTGTTCAGATTGCCGTGGTTGAGACCGCCCTCCTTGTTCACGGTATACCTGTGAGGATGAATTTTGGAACGTGGAAGCCATGCCACCATCGTTGTGTTCAGGGTCCCACGGAAGCTTTTCATCGCAGGTTGAATCCAGGGTTGAATCCAGCCGAGTGTCAGTCTCATGCCGTAGACGTTTTGTCCTAGAGAACTCAATCTGGTACTCTGGCCATTCACTCAATGCACTCGAGTGGTTTCTCTTCAGGTGTCGATCATGCTCCCTTGAGCTCGGAGCATGCCAGGATATGTCTGGAAGTGACAAGGTTCTGGCCAGATGAGTAGCCCAACAGAACGCGGCATATTGGAGGAAAGGGTACTTCTTCAAAAGAACTGCGCGATTTTCCACCGGCGTGAGCCGTTCCTCCAGACAAGCTTCAACGCCGCAAGATGTGATACCAGTTTCCAGGGATATGCTGCGATCCAGCCGTCGGAGGGGCCTCTCTGGAATATCATATTTCAAGTACGAGAGACACCTCTTCGCTATTCTTTCATGGATGGGTCGTTTGTTCCGGAGGGAGAAAGTCCAGTTGCAGAAGGGGCTTCGCTCCAGGAACTCTTTCAAGGAGAGATGGATGAAATTGACCTGGCCTTGCGGATCAATATCAACAAGTGCGCAAGTAATCTGTCGAATGCATCTTGGCCAGTTGCCCAATAGATGATGGTCGAGAGTGGGTTCGCCAGGCACGATGGCTAAAGCCACATGAAGCTCTTCCGATCCCATAGGATACAATGAGAACGTCATCCATTTGAAAAGATCGGCAGCAACTTGTTTCTGTCTGGCGTAGCACCTTTCCAGGGTATTAAGAATAGTGTTGTAAAGTGTCTCCAGACCTTCAAGGAGGTTAGCATCTTCTAGCACCACCATCCTTTCCCGTCGTGTCAAGGCCGGACACTCAAGGTAGTTGACCAAGAGCTTAGCCCAAAGGAACATGCCGTTCGACCTTTGTGCGAGTTCAGCGACCAATCCGTCATCAATATTTCGGCTGAACAGGGAAAGGCTCGTCAAGACATTCAAGTCGTATCGCAAACATGATCGTATTGCTTCAGTGTTCTGGCTCCGGTTGAGGTGGATTTGCCATGAATCTGTGAGCCCAGAATGCGTTTGGTAGGAGTGTGGAAACTCCAGGTTTGGCCGGCTAAGCAAGAGGATCTTGCAATCCGACTCGTTGAGTATGGCCCACAAGTTTCGGAGAAAATCTGTGCTGTCCGAGCATTCGTCAACACCATCAATCACCAAGAAGGCCGGCCATTGTTGCAAAAGGATCTTGAGGACCGCTTCCACCTCATTTGCAGAAGCCTGTCGCTGACCACCAGCTTGTTCGTCAAATAATATGTATAGAGCGTCCATGACTGCTTCTGCGTTACGATGGATGTGAATCAGCTGTGCGGCGAGAGCCCGGAACGCTTCAGCTGAAATCCTCCCACCCATACGTGTTGTCTGGTCGAAATGAAAGAAGGCAACTGCCAGACTGTCGAAGCCTGTGTTTCCCGTTCGTGCTGTCTGGGCATGACCCATCAGGTCTTCTATGATGGCACTAGAGAGAATCGTCTTGCCGAAGCCTGGTTTTGCTGAAGGTAGTCAGCGCTTGGAAGCGAGTAAAGCTGCTTGTTTTGCGTTACCATGCAAAGAGAGAAGTCTGGAATTCCAAGAAGTCTTGTTCTCAGTCACTTGATCGCTCTCGGCCCTTTCGAAAGCATTGTCGCGCCACTCCACGTAGCGAGAATTTGCCAACATCCAGCTACAGCTCTCGGGATGCCTCCTACGAAGAGCTTGTTCAAATGTGTCCTTGTACTCGGTGTTGCAAATCCACCTTTTCAGGTCGCCAATTCTTGCATCTGGGTCGGAATTCAGTCTTTATTCTTCGATGGTTATAAACCACTCACCTGCCAATTTTTTCTGAGCTGCTTGTACTTTCGCGCGTTCCTGCTCCTCACATTCCTCACCGTCTTTCACATATTGCTGAAATTCTTCAAAATGTTGAATCAATATCTGTTGGTCAAACACTCGCATTTCCCGGTCGAACAGTTCTTGATGTCTGCGCATGCGGTCTTGCAAGCTTTCGAAGCGGGAGTCGAATGGTCTCCATACCGTGTGGCGAATCATACGCATAGCACGCTTGAAGTCATTTTCTACCAACACCTGTCAGCATCCATATGATCCACCGCACCGAGGGAAGAGGCTATACCCTGCGGCCTCGGACGGAAGATCTTGTAAACCTCAGAGCAAAAATTAACAACGTCTTCGTAGACGAAAGTCATCAATTTGACCACGCGAGCCTTGTCCATTGATACGAACTGGCGTCGCATACAAGACTCGTAATGCTGTTGATAGCGAGGTAACGACAAGGACAGCGTTTCGAATAAGTCTGTCAGCTTTTCCAGAAATGTAACGTGGTTTGCCCCAAGCTGCAGATTGCGATGAGTGTGCATAGGCGCAGAGACAACAGTGAAAATCGAACCTGAAATAATAATCGCAGAGAGCCCCACACGATACCCATGTATTCGGGCTTCACCTGAACAAAGATATTGATGATATCGAAGTACGGTGCGAAAGCGTTGGAGAACTTTGCGATTTTGGCGGAACAGCGACCAAGGCGGCTGGTCTCTTTGTGTGTCCAACATAAGTCGGTCAAAGACTGGAGCATGGCCTCCTTCGATGGGAATTTCCGGAGCTCTTTTCTTTCCGAGGGTAATAGTGATGCATGGTAAGTCTCAACCACCGCTGCGAAGATGCTGTTCGGGCTTTGACTTGTTAGTACACCGATGCAAGGTTCGTTCAGAGCCTTGAACATACTCCTCAGCCTGATGCTCTGCCATGGTTTCAAAAAGCAGATTGCACAACCAGTCAAGTTTGTTTTGCTGCCGCGTACCCGATCACTGTGCAAGAGGAAGTGTTCCAAGGTCAATCCTTTGCGCTTGAGAAGACCAGACGAAGGCTTCATCTGAGGATAAGATCGTGTGATAGATGTCCAGTCAGCAATCAGCTCAGGCTCCGTGGGGGTTGCATGTCGAATCGATGGTGGGCTGTGCGACTCGGATTCAGCCCTGTTGTCCTAATGGTCGACTCAGCCGCTACAGGCGACTCAAGTGCATACGAGAGAAAGTCTTTCATTTGACCAAAACTGCAACACCCGCCCACAACCTGGTTGTGGTTGGTCGACTGACACGCAAAGCCCCTTTGCAGTGTACTTTCGCGCAATCAATGTGCTCTTTTGTTCTCGTCGGACAAGGAACGACGCTACGTGCGCCGCCATAGTATTCCCCAACTAGCGCCGTTTGGCCGGAGTTGTAGCATGGACTTAGATGGTGACGCCCTGTGAGGATCTATCAGGAAGATCAGCATCTCCGGTTCTGCCATATCATCGTTCCTTTAAGCGATTTCCAAGATACCTAAGGTATCGAGTAGGCGCGCCCTCGACGCTAGGTAGAGGGCATAGGTTAGAGCGGCGGGATATCTTGACCGCAACGAGGTCACTTAGTCTTGGCCAATAAGAAATGACCTTGAACATTTGACTGCGCCTGCAAGACCTCGAGTATAACAATCACAACTGTGACAAATGGCCGGTGTGCCGCAAAAGACTTTGAACTGGCTGTATGATGTCTTGAAGCGTGTAAAACCCCCTGTTGCAAATTTTGCGTGCGTTTGCGCTGACTGGCGCAGGAATACCGAGATCCAAATCGAACCTACTCCGACCTTGCCCATGTGCTCGCCCGCAACCCTGGGTTTGCACCTCGAACAGATGTTTTCAGTGAGTTGGTAGGATATAAAGAGTAGGCTGGGGTGATTGACAGCATAACTAGCGTTCGAGAATGGAGCCTCAGCGCTGCTAGTACATTTCAGAGGAACAATCCCGGTCAACTTTCGAGGGAACATCTATCGGTTTCCGATTTCGCTATGGGTGCCACATACATACCCATATGAGCCGCCGATATGGTATGTCACACCAACAGAGGACATGATGATCCGTCCGGGACAACATGTGAGTGGAGATGGAAAGGTATATCATCCATACCTGGCACATTGGAGGGAAGCTTGGGAGGTAAGTTGGATCCCTGGGCTCGAGCACAGCGTTCTAATGGAAGGCACGACAGAGATCCAACATCGTCGATTTCCTATCCATACTTTCTGATGTCTTTGCAAAAGAACCACCCGTTGTAGCCAGGGGTCAACCACAACAAAGACCGTCTCAACCAACACCACCACCCGTCCCGCCTTTACCAAGGGAAATCCAACCGCATCCTCTGACTATGCCGATGTCGAGTACACCACCACCGCATCAAGGACCTCCGCCACCTCCTCCGAAGCAACCATCACAAGGCGTGTCGAGTCCGCCATCAGGAAGTCCAGGTCAGCCGCTGAGCCGATATAACGCTCCTCCGCCGCTACCGCCACATCCACCAAGTCCAGGTCCACTACATCAGCAGCAGCCATATGGAAATGGTGATGATCCTAGGTCAGCTGGCGGCATGAACTTCATGCCTCAACGAACTAGCAGTCTCAGAAAATCCATGCTTTCACAGCAGCAACAGCAACAGCAACCTCAATATCAACCTCAGCCTTCCAGACCAGGAGACGGCCAGCACTATCCTCCCCAGCAGCCCCCCGGTCCGATGAGCCCACAACCGGGCCAAGGTTATGACACAAGATCTCAACCCGACCAGTATCGCCAGATACCCCATCAACAAGGCCAACCTCAGTACCCTCCTCAACACTACCCGCCCAGCCAACAGCCGGCGCCTCAACAATCACACCCGCAATACTACCCTCGACAGACCCCATCGAAATCTAAACCTGCCTCTGCACCCGACCTGATGGACTCCCCCTTCGATATCTCCCTTCCTGGTCCTACGTCGACATTTTCGCACCCCTCGAACACGAACATCCCTGCTCCCCCAATCCCGGTCAACCCTGAGAAAGAAGCCCTCCTGTCACACCTCTCGCACCAAATCACGTCCTCACTACACAACCAAATCAGCCAATCAACATCCGCGCTGCCCGCTCTCCAGTCCCAGAACGCCGCCCTCCAGTCCACCCTGCACAGCCTTGGCTCCGAACTATCCAACCTCCAAACGCTCCACTCCACTCTGACCTCGAACCTGTCTCTTCTTTCCACGTCGCTCTCCAAGTCCGACAGTGTAATATCCTCGGCCCGCCAGCGCGCAAGTCAGAACGACATTCCGCACGTCGACGAAATGCTCGTCCCGCCGACCGTAGTGGCGCGGCAGCTATACGACGCGGCATGCGAGGAGAGGGGGATTGAAGCTGCTATACTGGCGTTGCAGGAAGGGTTCGTGAGAGGCCGGGTCGGCGCGGATGTCTGGAGCAGGAAGACGAGGGAGCTGGCACGCGAAGAGTTCAAGAGGAGGTGGATGGAACGGAAGGTAGCAAAGGGGATGGGGTTGGATTTGAGTCTCTATGGATCGTGACCTCGCATTAAATGGCTCTAATGAGGCTCTTGTTGCGTGTCGGATAGACAATGGGATTGACGGAGACAATAAGCACATCGGGGAGGTGGAAAGGGGGTCAGATTCGGAGGATGGCAAAGGCTAGAGTACTATCGTACATGTCATGAACGAGTTCTGTTTAACGCGTGCCAATCTCTTCAGTGGAAGTCTGATCATGTTCAATTGTCTTTTGGTTATTCAGTCTTTGCAAGCACGGTATAGCAGGGCACACGATCTGTGCTCGGGCAGTACTAACTAGTAACTAGTATGCCGCTCTCAATCCTCGTTGAGATGCCACACTCATTTACTTGTTTTGTGAATTGACATAAAAAAGAAAACAAACAAGAAACAAGAAAAAGGAAACCCAATCACCTCAGCTCTGAGCTCCAACGCCAGCCATCTCGCCTTCCCATGTGTCCAATGCGATGCTGCAGGCACTGTTCAAGCATGCATACCAACGCGAAACCCAAGTCAATTCAGTTGCGCCCTCGATGTCAAGCACCATCCCGATTGCGATCCACAAGTCGTTGCATGGTTCATTTTTCTCAGGTCCATGTCTCCCCTTTTGCTGATCGTTTAGTCGCAGACAGCCGACGCACGAATCCCAATGCAAAAACACACCGCCACTCATCCAAGCCACGCCTAGACAAAAAGAGCGGGGAGCAAGCATCGAGCGAGAGGTTGGCAAGGAAGGTCAACGATCAGACATCAAATCCCCAATCTCCGGCATTGAAAGGGCGTCCTTCGTCGAACAAAAGACCATCTGAACTCCAGCCGTCGAGGTCGATTCCGTCTTCGCCCTCGCCGTCGAAGGGGAAGGGGTTGAAGTTGAAGAGGCCATGGCCTTCATCTGTATCGGTAACGTTCATGTTCGTGGTCACCTTCGTATGTCGATCAGTGCCGGAATTCGCGCCGTCATAGCCGCTGATGGAACGGGGTGGGGTAGTGGTGGCAGTTGTGGTGGCGGGGGCACTTGTCGTGGCAGCGTCGGCGTTGGAAGGCACGGGGTTGTTGTTGGTGGCTGCAGGAGCAAAGTCTATGACATCTGCGCCCACTGCAAGCAAGGCGGCTTCAGTATTGGCTTCGAGTTGATTTGAGGTCTCTTTCGAGGGAGACTCGAGGTTGTTCATGCCCATGCTCGGGTTGGTGTTTGTTTCGAGATTGTCGAAAGGATTGACGTTTGGAATTAGACCGGTAGGTGTTGTGCTGAGATTTGGGAGGTCCTTACCAGGCCGAGCTGGAGGAGTGTTGCCGGTAGAATATTGACTGGAAGTTGAACCTGGGGGAGATCCTGCATGAACCTGGTATGGGCCATTGGCCGGAGTCTGGGGCGGGGGGATCGGGTTGGTCTGCTCGTTTGGAAGATATTGACCTATGCCATTCATGGTATTGGTGCTAGGGGCAGCGGTCATGTTTGGCAGAGACGGGCGCGGTCCTTGATATTGGCCGAGATCCTCAACCGGTGCTTGAATAGGAGATATGGTTGCACACTGTCTCATGAGAGAAGGGCGACGTTGGGAGGGTGTTGGAGTCACCTGCCGTCCGCTGAATGAATTTGGAAATCCCATACCAGTGTGTGGAGTACCCGGAGTCATTGGCGAAGGCTGTAGTGGTGGAGTTCGTCCTGGATACCGCATTTGTGGGGGGACATGCCCGTGAGTCTGAGCCTGCATCTGCGGGTGTAAGTATCCTGCATTTGGGTTGAACCCCTGGTCGTGAAACTGATTGTGGTTGTTGACTGGGCCCGGACCGAAAGACTGATCGAAGTTATTCACGCCCATCTGACCATTGAACTGATAGTCCATTCCCATTCCCATTGCCGTGGCTCTCGCTCTCCGCTTCTCCATCATCTCATGTGCCTGCGCCATCGGGTACAGGATGCCGCTGACACTGGGGATAGGGAAGTCATAGCCAGTCTGTTGACGGATCAGTGATGGAGGTGGGTCAGGGTCGCCATACTTGCGACCAAGCCACTTGAAGTTTGCGTAGTTGGCAGGGTCCGAAAAGTAGGTTGACAACGGGTACACAACACCCACTCCGACTACGCGCGGAGGTCGGCGTTCTTGTTGAGTCTGGATGTTGGCAACCAGTTGGTCTATGTTTGGTGGGTTAGCAGCTTTCTCTTCGAGGTAAGCCCGGAAGCCGGAAAGCAAATCATCTGTCGCGTCATGTTGGTTGTCCTGATGAGCGTTGAAGTTGGTGAGGAGGTCATTTCCGTTTGTCGTATTGGACCTTGCTCGTTTGGCTGGAGGTGGACTCACCCCGTTATTGTTCAAGGTATAGTCCAGCGGTATTGTGTTCATGGACGGTTTTCTCTGTGTCGGGTTGGACAAGGTATTTCTTGCTGAACCTGATGGCCCACGCATTGGTGTAGACTTTGGGGAGACATTGGTAAATGGACGACGCTGGGCTGAACCTGAGGTAGGAGGGAAGCCGAGCCCATACCAATTGGTGCTAGTAGGGTTCTTGGTTCGCGTAGGCGCAGATGCAGGAGCTCGGCCAATGTTACCCACAGGCTTGTTCTTTGGAGTCTTGACAGTAGAGGTGGATCGTTGTTCAGGATTGCTACCGTTGAAGCTCTTCTCTCCTTCCTTGCTTGTCTTTCCCCTGGGTTGTGCAGAGTTTTTCTTTGAAGAAGGGGGCCCAGACTGGGTGACCTTGTTGGCAGGTTCGTCTGGATCGGTGAATGGCACACTGAAGCAGTCCTTGATGAAGTCCTCATGGTTCATGTGGTCTTCAGGCCAATCGTCCAGAATAAGGCCCTCACTTGTAACGACAGGTGGTCGTGAGGTAGATGAGGTAGGACCAGTTTTTTGGAGGCTAGAAGCCAGGGGTTCTGGTTGGGTCGTGGCTTGACTGACTTGAGGAAGCAAGCTGTTATCGAAAGTACTGTTGTGAATGCCCATCTTAGTTGCATTGTTGCCAGAAGCAGACTTCATCAAGCTGACGAAATCTGACGGACCAGCACTGTCAAAGGCACCGAACGGATCTTCCAAGACAGAAGAGTCAAACTCTTGAAGACCACCCGTGCCACCTCCGAAGGCATTCGTGTCTGTCATCTCGCTGACATATTGGTAGGGGCTCGAATTGAAAAGCGAGGGGTCGATCAGGTCATCAGGAGTGGTGAAGGGACCATCCATGACACTCGAAGATGAGGTAGTGAGGGCTTGTCTTGGACCTAGAGGAGAGGACGAGTCAGGGTTGAATGCATGGTTGAGTTCACCCGTGTCTTCACGGCGACGCTTCTTTCCTGTTGGAGTTTCCATTTTCAGAGCAGCAGACGGACGCAACAAGCCTGTAGCCAGTCAACTGCGACCAGGAGATGATGAAAAAGATCCGTACACCAACGTATTCAAGACACTGAGGGAAACCCGTGGACAGGAGGCATTGGAAGTGATAAGGTTATATGAGAGATGAGAAGAAGATGAAGCGAGAAATTGAAATGCGGAAAGACAGAGGTGATTCTTCACTTCTTCTTGAGCGGTAGAAAACTCTTTCATGCGTTTGGGGTGATAGGTTGGCAGTTGTTGATATTGCCGGACCTAGCCCAGCCCCTTTAGTAGAACAAACGAGTGGGAGGTGAAGTGAAGTGAATGAAGCTCTGATGATTGTCGAATAGATTGATCGTGCAACGCTTTTTATTCCGAGTCATATTGACCGTAGAGAACGAGGGAAGTCAATCCTGCAAAGTGATGTAGCCATCCAGAGTCGAGATAGCATCAGTAATCTCCGTCGATAGGATTCCAGAGACCTATGAGCGATTGAAATGAATTGTCCGTACCATCTTTCTGCTCGCCTCATTTTCACATCGGTGTCGAAGAGAAGTACGGTGTCAGCTTGAGGGCGATCTGGTACAGCACCACCCTCATTTCCTTCTGAATGCCAAATGTCCGTAGTCCACTTCGAAATGCTAGGAGTCTTTTGCGCACACTGAACGCCCACGTTGCCATAGACACAATTACCTCCTCCAGAGCCGCCCCGAATCTCGGGAATTTTACCAGTGAGTCTCACCTGACATCCTCTTCAGCAAAGGGCTCTCGCCAGGGTCGGCGTTTCCGAGCCAGACGACGGGCCGTCCTTCAACGTACTCGAGATTTTGATGAAGTCACAGTCGCGATCTGGTTCGGATTTGAGGCTGGTCTGCTGCCATGAGGACATCACAAACTGCTGTATAGCCACAGTAGTCTCCTCCGTTTTTCATGATCAGTCCGCTTTGAACAGCTGGCGGCTCCCAATGTACTTCGGCTCCAGCTCCACGGCAGCCTTGTCGAAGACGTTTGAGAGCACCTCGCCGGGTCATCGTTCGCCGGGAAGTACATGAGAACTTAGAAACTGAGTTGGACTAAGCTTGTCAGCTTTAGCGCACGGAAGGACTTTCGTCCGAATACAAGTCACCAGCTTCCAGGAGAGGTCCTCGTTCGTATGTCTTTGATGTCTGTAGATGCATTGTGGTAGGAGTTGAGCGTTGTCTGGTCTAGCATATCCACCCGGTTGAAAGACCAAAGCAGTAAGCCTTCCGAAGTAAAAGATATAATGCGCTACAGGTCTAGTAAGCACAAAGACCACCGCCTGCATCTTCCATACTCCAGGCACCAGCCAAACCAACGATCTGGGGTTCGTCTGCATCCAAGTCAGCAGCTGTAAGTCTGCTTTCATATGCAATTTCGGCATCCGCAGCCGTCCGCCGGCCACCCGTAAGGAGCTTCCTAGCCCACTCATCAATGGCAGGTTCGCCAGTCTCGTCTCTAGCTTGTTTCAAGAAGGGTATGAGAGCCGTTCCTCCCGTGCCACGCATTTTCTTCTTCTTTTGAGCTTGTTCGCCAGCACTGGACTGGTCATAGCGAATGGAAGCGATTCCTTTCCCTCTCGTCATGGGAGCGTGGTCTGAACTACTTTCTCTTCTTGTTCTGCTCAGACTGCGAGACTCTCGGCTCTTCACAATAATGTATCTGGACACCATCTGGATGTGTTTGTCCCGCAGGGTCCTTAGCATCGCCAAACAAGCGTCGTATGCAACGCACAGCTCTAGGTTGGACTTGTTGAGTTGGACATAATCTCGAATATTCGAAACACTTTCAACAGCTTGCAAGAACCTCCGATGTGGTCCAGGCATATACTGTCTCATTTCGTGAATAAAATTGTGTCGAGGCTTCGGCGCAGCTCCTGGCTCGGCTTCCGATTCGGATGTTTCGTCTTTCTTCGACCCTGTCGGTCTGTGCTCGACACCGAGGACGATGTCAAAGAACTGGATCATACTGCTCTGTGCATTCGAACCACCTCCATATTGCCGCCACGTCGAGCGATTACGGCTTCCGTCATCGTAGAAGACGCCGTGTGGTAAGCCTGCATCCTTCATGTTCTTACTGCCAGCCAAGAACGGTCTTATCCGGTTATAGAAGACGTGTGGATCACAATTCTCGTACATCCTCACCAACAAAGTGCCAAGCTCGTCCAGCGTTTGGGCAAAGGACTGAAGGCTCTTTGTCACGGTTTGCGCATCATCATCTCTTGCAGCTTGAATTGCCTGGAGCATGATGGGTATGGAAGGCCCACCTTTTGCTTCCATAGCCACGCTGACTAGATAGAACCATTGTTCGTCCAGCGAACCGGTAAATGTGGTGAGGGTAGAGAGGTTATCGAGGACGAGAGGTTCGGACAAGAAGATGGGTTTGAAGTTCCACAAGCACAACCCGGCATAAGTGGCGACCGGGGGTAACTCCAGGTGATCTGATACCTGGAGAAGTGGATATGTTATCGAAGGAGGCAATCTTTCAGAGGGCTTGTCGCCGCCCCAGATGTACCCATGCGCCATAAATGTAAGAATACTGTATGCTCTTCGCCACTCGGGTTCGGTCTCGAGATGGGCTGCTGGCATGATTGGCAGTCTGTCGATCACAGTTCGGAGTCTCTTGGAGAGTAGTAGGGATTGAAAGTTGTTCATGATCCGCTCCCAGCGGTCGTAGACAGGATGGGGAAGACATTGTAGCGGGTTTTCGGGAGGGAGGAAGCCTCTGTCTGGAGAGACCCCGTAGTCTTCGAGTCGGGGGACGGGAGGCAGCATCTCGCTGGACGGCACAGAGCAGGAGAACCAGCTCCTGTGGTGTGGCAAGTAGTCTGGTGCTAGGATGGATTTGAGAGCTAGGTGGATGTTGATAGTTGAAGTCGCTGTAGGTTGGGAGGCTGGACTGGTGGGAAGACAACAGTCAAGACGGCTGCGAAGGACCAGATGGCTACTGGAGATTAGAAAGGGAAAGGAAATTGGTCAGCAACAGACGGTCGAACTGAACAAAAGGTCACGAGGAGAAGCAGCGAGAATGCGAAAACGAGGACCAAAGGATGGTGTGAGGGAGAAAAAGTAATCCACCTCGGGCATGGAGAAGTCAGGAACGGATCGGATGAATGTAAAGTTTTGGAAGGACTCGACGCGCCTAGGCGTCTCGGCATTACTCGCGAAGAGTTGGCCAACCGGTCAAAGCGCATAAAAGGCTAGAAACTGTATGAGAAGTATGATTAATTTGCTCATTTTGCTTCATCGTCAAGTATCTTGATAATCTCGTACATACACAGTAGAAGAGGCGAAAAAGAGGCTGATATGAGGTTGATATGCAGGGGACTCGGGACTCGGTGGCCCGCTGGGTGGCCCGGAACAAAAAGAAAATGCACAAGCATCATGCCCCTCGTTCCCAAGGAACGCTAAGCCGTGTTAGTACTAGTTGAGAAAATACCCGGAGAAATAATTTTACAGACCGGTGCTTATGTCATCGAAATTAGCCTGGACTCGGCCAAGTCCTCAAGAGACATGTCAGGAACAGCGTCAGTGTCGAGACCCCCACAAAGCCACTCGGACAGAGATTCCAGATCAACGGTGTATTGGCATCGTGTTTTCTGGCGTCGGCGAAGTTACCCGGCCAACATTTTCCAGGCCGAGAACCGGTGGTATGGGAATGCAGGCACCTAGTAGGTACCGTCTGATCGATTTGAACATCCAATTCCTTTTGCAAAAGTTGCGAACGTGCCATCCTTCATTTCTAACTCCCCCTTGGTTCCTCACCTGTGGCAGAATGACTCTACCTGGCGAAGTCCAGAAATGGCAAGCATCACAAGATGGGCTTGAGAACCTGACCAGGTCCCGGGGGCCAATGCCAAAGCCAGGCAAGGATGAAGTGCTCGTCGAGATATATACGGTCTCGCTGAACTACCGTGATACTGAAGGTGAGTCTGGCAAACAAATATTCCCCTTTACACCCTCCGAGCTCTGGGCTGAGACACAGTTGTTCGCGATAGTGGCTATGGGGACCTATAAGCACCATAAGTCGGTTGGCGAAGCTTCATCCATCGTCCCGTGCTCAGATATGTGCGGCGTCGTAGTCGAAATCGGCGAAGGCACGAACCCCAGTCCATGGCATATCGGTGACCGCGTCCTGTCAACATTCAACCAAACACATCTCACTGGACAAATTACACCTAAAGAAATGACGTCTGGGCTCGGCTTACCTCTCGACGGTGTCCTGCAGACATACCGAGTCTTTCCAGTCACTGGCCTAGTCAAAACTCCAGATTATCTTAGTGACGAAGAGGCCAGTACACTACCCATTGCTGCAGTCACAGCTTGGATGTCTATCAACGGCACTAGACCCATGGGTTCGCCTGGCGGGAAGGGGGAAACAATTCTGTTGCAAGGGACCGGAGGCGTGGCGATTGCTGGCTTGCAAATCGGACATGCTGCAGGTGCAGAAAGTGAGTGCTGCCACCTTGTCAGCGCGGCAACAATTGCTTGGAGACTGACTGGCCTGCAATAAACAGCTATCATAACATCTTCCTCAGACGCCAAACTCGAGCGAGCCAAGTCCTTAGGCGCAACGCACACCATCAACTACCGTACCGATCCCGACTGGCAAGACACTGTCATGAAGATCACCCATGACAAAGGAGTCGACATCATTCTCGAGGCTGGTGGTGCCAAAACCTTGCGCAAATCATTCGACTGTATAGCGTTTGGCGGTCTCATCAACTGTATCGGCTACCTGTCGGGCAAAGAGGACGAACCAGGTGACCGCGTCAATGCTAATGTCCTAGCCTTAAGGAGGACCGTTACGTTGAAAGGCATTCTGAATGGTCCGAAGGACAGATTCGAGGAGATGCTACAGTTCTACGGTGCCCATAAGATCAAGCCAGTCGTGGACCGGACGTTCTCGTTCGAGCAAACGAAAGAAGCATTCCAGTATTTGTATAGTGGTGGTCATTTTGGCAAGGTCGTTGTCAAAGTCAAAGAATAATTTGCATTTCGCCAGTCCTTTTATTATCAATATCAATATCATATAACAGGGTACGGTCCAGCGAAATTCATCGGCCGGCTTTGCTTTTAGGGTCTAAGTTGCTGGAGTGAGATATTGTAGGTCTTTGAGATGAATCACCCATAGTAAGCGAATTTTGGCTTGCAAGGGTATGTCGCTGGTAGCACTTGTTCTGTCTGCAGGGCTGTCACAGCGGAGGGTCTCATACACCCGATTCCCGCCACTGTCGAGCATCATAGGAAAAGCCTCATCGGCCTAGTGGCAGGCACGAGATCTAGATTGACAGGTGTTCCTCAACTTCGGATGCAGGCGGCCGCTTAAGAGTCCGGGGGCGTCATGGGGTCGCTAAAAAGCCAGCGAGCCACTCTCCAGGTGTCGTTTCTGCTGCTCCAGGCTAACCCAATAGGGGTCGTTGCGGGGTTGGGCAACGAAATGTTGTTCGTCTTCATGGCCAGAAAGTTTGTTTTCACTTTCTTCAGCATCAACTTCCACTATATGCACGCGACCCCGTCGCCTGGATGCGCCTGCAATGGCTGACGCCCAGAAAAATGACAAGCCATCATCGAATGCCGGCCAATCGTGTCGGGAGTGCAGACGTCGCAAAGGAAAGTGTGATGGAAAAATGCCAGTATGCTCTGTCTGCCAGAGATACAATCGACACTGTCTGTACGATAAACACAGTAGGTCATCGCTGACAAGAAAGTATGTTGGATACTGTAGTCTTCCTTGAAGCGCGGAATGAACAAAGCTAAAATCACGACAGACACCTCACTGAAGTGGAAGAACGACTAGAGAAGGCTGAAGCCTTGTTGAGGACATTTTTCACCGATGCTGAATTATCGCAAATGCTTGCTCATGGGGTCTCCAACGGAACCAATCTTGCGCCATCACGGCCCATCAACCAGGTGACGGCCTCGAATGATGATATACTCACGAGATCGAGGAGCCACCCCGGTGAAGACACGATTGCCTTACAACGACAAGAATCCTTCTCCATGCGGAGTGCTGATCCGGACCAGAAATTCGATGTTCAACAGCTTGAATCATCCAGAAGCCCCGCCGAAGAGAGCAGCGCGCCTTTTGAAAATCTTCCAGCCGCGGACGATGACTTCGAATGGGACGAAAGGGATCCCTCTTGGAATTTCGGGGATGTGGCAGGCGGCACTTCCACCTCTGAGAATGACGCGGACGCCGACATGCCCAAGATAACGGATGGTATGGCGACACTTACAACCGATGATTCTCACACTGGATTCTATGGTTCGGTCTCTGGAGCTGCACTTCTCCGCCTCATCTGGATGGGAAATACTGCGGAAAGATCAGAGGACAAAGGCGCAGTGAGGATCGAGCGCAGACAGACCATGGAACAGCTCTTCAAGGATAGCCCCGATGAAGACCGTTTACCTTCTTCATGGCTTCAGACCCAGCCGCTGATAACACGGGCAGTGGTTGATAGCATGGTCGACGCCTACTTCGCGCTCTATCATCCGACCTTTCCCATCCTTCATCAACCGTCCTTCCGCCAGGAGTACCTGAAATTGAACAGTCGTCCTGGGGGTAGCACCTTCCATATCGTTGTGAACCTTGTCGCCACATTGGGCGCCTTTGTATCGAGTAGCGGCACTGATGACACCCATGCCACCCTATTCAACGCTGTCAAAGCAAACCTCACCATTGGTTCGCTGGAAACGGGAAGTCTGAGTCTCGTCCAAGCCTTCGCTATGGCTGCAACCTATCTACAAAAGAGAAACAGACCGAATAGCGGATATAACTACGGAGGCATTGCTTTGCGGATGGCTACTTCGTTAGGACTACACAAGGAATTTCACGGTTGGCAGGCGACGCCTTTCAAAAAGGAAGTGCGGCGGAGAGTATGGTGGTCGCTCTGTGTTCTGGACGTTGGGGCAACGGTGACATATGGGCGTCCATTGAATTGGCCCCTGGTAGGCGTCGAGACCGCCTTCCCACTCAATATACACGAAAAGGTTCGTCTACACGGTACCATGTACCGCTTCACAAATCAGAAGACTGATATTTTATCTTGACAGGACCTTGAACCCACCTCGACGTCCTTCCCGCCAGAGTTGAACGAGACCACACTTTACACCTACATCAGCACTCAATCACAGTATCATCTCCGCACCATTCGAATCTATAATCGACTCATCTCTAGCCCGCTCCCCTCAGCAGCCGAGCTCATTGCACTCGATGACGAACTTGTGGGAAGCTGGCTTGCCAATCTCCCAGAGCATTACAACGACAGAGACTTGCCCCTGGGCAACGAATACCTGCTTGGCCATTCAATCAGTCGTTGGCGTTTTCGACTCCTGCGAATCATAATGTACCGACCATTTCTGATCCGATGGACGCAAGACGGGCTTGCGACAGAAAACATGTCTGCTTCACCACCAATGTCAGCACCGACTCCCGAAAGGATCGCCACCACACGCTGTTTCAGAGCTGCGGACGAATGCATTTCCTGCATCTTCCAATTTTGGTCGACCGGAACTCATACTAGGCTGGCAGCTTGGTATGTACTGTAAGTGATTTCGCTTTGGCCTCCCAACGACCCATCCATGATTATTCACTCACGTTTCAAAGATACTTCCTCCTTCAAGCCGCCCTGATCCCGATTCATTGTCTTCGACGAAACCCTATGCATACCGATGCACCGTCGTGGCGCAAGCAAGTATTTACAGCGTTGAATGTGATCAACGCCATGACGAACCTCAATTCCAGCGCCACGAAATGCAGGGATATCATTCACAGACTATGCGGGGATACTCTGATGGCACAACCGCCCTCATCGCAGCCACAACCGCACCCCAGGCAAGACAGTTGGGCCAGTTATCCAAACGAGAGAACCTTTGCGCACGGGTTTCCTCTGTCTGCGGCCGAGTCCAGTGATGCCGGCATCAATCCATGGCTCACGGAGATCGACACCGCCATCGACGGGTACGACATTTACATCAATCGTTTGAGCAATGCCGCAATGGCCGGAATGGGCAATCTCGATCCTCCCCTTGGCGGTGATGCCGGAATGTTCAGTACCAATGGCACCGAGGTTGGGACGGGCGTACAGGATTGGGACTGGAACTTGATGTTGACTTGATGCCGAGATGGGAACCGAGCTGTAAGTGGTAAGGGTTGTTGAGAGTCGCTTTAATGCTTGACGAAGGCGGCCAAATATCGATTCTTGCCAGGCCAACCATGCCCTACAATTTTCCTGCGATAGCTCTTTGTCATACGGCTTCCATCAAGGCATTGTTTCTTGCCAGCATGCGGAAACTATGTTCAACTTCCGACTGGATCACGCTGCGGCATCGCGCGCATGAGTCGGATCGGGCATCTTGTACCTCGGAAGATGTTCTCCGGGCTGGGCGGGAAGATACGACGCGCGACGTTCTAGGCACAGGCACGAGGAGAAAGGAAGACGCTCTGCCTTAGACGGCGAGCCTCGACAGATGGGATGATATGCTAGCCATACGGGACGGCGGTGATGATTAGTACCTTATGCATGCCGTAATTTGGCACGAAGGTCACGGAAGACGAGCAAATATCTTGCTTATTGGAGCCCCTGGATATCGTGTCTCTCGTTGTTCTTGTCTCGCGAGGGGGCGATTGATGGACTGGGACTCCAGGCTGCATACTATCCTGGCTGCCTACCTAGCGAGCTAGGGTACCTACGGAGTACTCCCATGATGCTCCGCATAATCGGGACAGATACCCGCTTGCCGGTCAGGAGATATACCTAGGTATGAAAAACGAGCCTCATGTGCAATCGATGTTGGTGCCGGAGAGAAAAAGACGTCACGACGATGCTGTACCGTACCACGACGCTTAACGATGTTCGTTCTCGTATGTAGTGGCAACAACTGACCTGGACACTCCAGGACCAGCCACCCAAAACGATTTCTGGTTGGCGCCTAAAATTGGAACTGTCACGGCTGTCTAACGGATAGACGGACCGGGGATCATGTCACCATGCATGACACACTGTGTCGGTAGAAGCACACTAACGGATACAGTTCCTTTGCCACCGTCACTGCATGAGAATGCTGCAGGCCTGATTCGCGCCACATTGATCTTGCAGCACAAGGGAATTTCTTGACAAATGAGAAGATACGACTCCATCGCATACTGTGTACGAGTACTGTGGTCTCGTATGTCGGCCCATGAGGCCAACAATATCGTCTATCACCATTCTCCAGGAATTTGTACATAGCGAACCCTCCTAAGATAGGCACACCAAGTCAATACCAAACCTGTCGTAAGCGTCGTGAGATATCGAGAAATCATCACCAAACGTGAGCAGTACGAATCTTACTCATGACTCCTGCGTCGCCTGCCCCGACTGCGGCTCCTCGACCGAGACCGATCTCCGAACTGCTTCTCCCATCTCTCTTGTTCCCGGTCTCTTTTATCTTCTCGCCACTTTCTGTGTTTGCCATAGTCTTTGCCACCGACCCATCCGACCACAGCACCACCGATTGTACCCAAACCCGGGAAGATCAGGTCGCCTATGAGACCACCACCAGCGGCTCCCAGAAATGCGTCTGCATTCGTAGACCGTGAATTGTCTGATATCCGCCGCGATCGGTTCTTGTGTTTCCTCCTGTGAGGCTCTGGGTCTGATAGATACCCGCCACCCCCATGTGCTAGATCAGTGTTCGAGAGGCTTGGACGAGGGCGCTGAGGTGGTGGCGGGTAGAAAGGCTGTTGGCTCTGGTATTCTGGCGGCACATAAGGATTTTGCTGACACGGAGCGAGCTGTTGACTTGGGTGTGCATGATAGATGGGTTGATTCGTAGAGTAAGACTGGGGTCGCGGCTGAGCAACAGAAGGCCGATCATGCTCGCCAGGTGAGGGAGCCTGTGCGAAATGCACGGCAGCTTGAGGTTTCTGTTCGTGGTTGAGCGCGTGATAAGGAGGCGGAGGGTAGTGTGAAGTCTGAGCTGGATGCTGCGGGCTGGGATGGCCCTGTTGTGATGAGTTCCATCCAAAAGCCGGCTGTGAGGAACTCGCCCTCTGCGGTTGCGGAGGGTGGTGTAGACTATTTTGTTGCTCAAACGGCGGTCTGGCGCCGGGCTGGAAGTACTCTGCGGCTGCCATTAGAAGTAGATCAGTTAAAGCTGCTGTAGCAGGAAATGAGTACACAATAGTGGGAAAGAAACAGGTGTTGAAATGGCACGAGTTAGTGCAAGCTTATAAGAGAATCCTGGCCACAGGTCGGAAGCTGAAGCCTCTATGAGTGGCTGACTCCTGGAAAAAGTGCCTAGCAAGGCTAAATCGCTGTATCGCCATCCTCAGGTTGTGATAGACGAGTCACAGGTTGAAGTCATGCGCCCCCGGCAAGGCAACGATCTTGTGGGGATACGAACCGAGGCCACCCATCCAGCCCGAGTTCCAGTCGGTAGGCCACGGGGGACTTCCACGTTATTAGCATGTCATGTCGCTAACTTAATTCGTGGGGCAGTGCGAACCATTCCGTGGCGCAGGGGCGACCTTTGGTAGGGGAGGACTTTTGTCCATCATAAAGTTCTCTGTTTCATTGGAAATTGTCGATTTTTCGGCTGCGGAACGCCCGATCATTGTGAGACCGATTTTCCCCTGAACACTTGCCCAATCGAATTCTCACAGGTCTGCTACAAGACTTTGCGACATTGCCGGCCAGACGCCTGTACGAGAACGAGCAGGGTGAAGACAATCGCTGCAAGAGACTAAATTCCAGGCTCAGGCAGATCCTCGACGTCATCGCCGCTCCATGCCAAGCTGTCACGTGTGAATGTGGTGATTGGCTTGACATATACAGACGGAGACCGGTCACAAAGTCAATATTCCACACGAACAGATGACCCTGAGTGGTTTCCGCGTCTAGTACTCCGTCACGTTCTCGCCTTTCTTCTAGACTTAATATCATCACTCGGAACATGGGATCCAAGCGAAGATTGGAAGCGAACACTTTCATTAACGTAATCCGGGTTCAGGTTCGCGCGAACAACAGGGCACCATCTAGAAGGCCGTCCAGTTCTGCGCTATTCCACATGGCCACTGGTGGAGCACCCGGGAAAGCCTTCTTGAGAGGACATGGATACCATATGTGCATTGAAACTCGATGACCTACACAATAGTCACTGGACCTCCTGTTGGCCCTTTTTCCCCCACACTCCCGGAAATGCCACGCTTTGGTCGCCGCAGCCGGGCAGCAGATGATAAAAGTACACCTCGAATGACAATGAGGTACTCCGTAAATTACAAGTCAAAGATTGACCTCAATTGGCGATCTCCCCCGCGTCGACCATCATCGGTGTCCACGGCTTAGCTCCTGGTTCTTCCATCTCGCTAGGCAACCGGAACTCGGTCGGGCTGTAAAGATACCATCCTTTGAGTGCTGTTACTGCCGCTCGTGTTCTGGCTTCATCCAGACTGGCGCCTGCCCCTTCTCCAAGCAAGTCGCCGCCGGAATAGATTCCGACTACGAAGACCGGTGTCCTGCTCTTCCGACCCGTCTCACTGAGAATCTTGGCCACCGGCGCCTGGAAGCCCTCTCTAGCACAAAGTCGGCTCAAGTCCTTGGTTGGAGTCTTGATCTGGAAAAGGCTAGCCATGTTGACTTGCCGAGAGGTTATGTGATCGTTGTAGAATTGTTTCGCAGTTGCCCTTCCAGCATGTAAATATACTGCACCAAATACTGCCCGAACAAAGTTGGTCGCGGCCTTTTCTAGAGTGACGCCTTTCTGCGCCAGATCCTCACCGCGCTCTTTGCGTTCACCAAACTGATCATCGTAGACCGTTCTTGAGCTCATTGTTCGCCGGAATGACTCGCCTTGCTCCCGCGTTTCGATTATTTGCGGTGTCCGGTGATCGGGGTTTGGTTGAGGCGGGAGCCTTTTGAACTGGAGCAAGCCTGGATCCACCTCACCACCCGGCGCCGCCGCTGCGTCTACACCCCATTCTCTTGCGAGCATTGACAGTGTCGCCGGACCATGGTAAGCATACATCGCTGCAAACACGACGGCCATCGGTAATCTCGGGTATTGGCTTAATATGTATTCAGAAGTGTAGTATCCAAGCAAATCATTACCAAGCACAGCGAATGACTTGTTGTTGAATCGGGTTGAGGGATCGGCGGACTCGTCGACCAGCGTTCTCGCTAACGTCTCAAGAGGAAGTCGTGAAGGCAGAGAAAGTCGAGCGTGCAGAGCAGCAAGCTTGGCAGAAGTCTTCGCCGCTGTGACCGGAGGCGAGGGCAGTCTCGTGAGTATCTCTTCAGGGAGATAACGAGTGTCTTCGATGTTGTCGACCAGCTGGTCATGAGATTCGGAGGGGATGGCGGCCGTAGCTTGACATCTTCGAAAATTGTAGAAAGGGAGTTGAGAAGATTCGGGTCTCGTCCGAGGCGAAAGTACATTACCGCTCCATCGCAGGAGCTTCAGCCTCTTCATTAGAGCTACAATAGCTCTGCGATACGTTGGCGGATGCGCCGTGTATCAGAAGCCGCTTGAACGAAGAATAAAATACCAAATCAATGTACAAATGAATGCAAGCCTTGCCAGGACTTTCCTCCTGCAACACGAGACCACGCGAGAAAATCTACGGCACGGAAGCTGCAGGCCAATCCCAATTTTGCCAAGGATCAGAATCACGTGCAGAGCTCATGTCTCCCAAAGCCAATGATCGTTCAACATTACGAGCTGCACCTTGCGACGAACCCTCACGTCCTTGTCCTGCTGCCACCCAGGTTGTGAACATCATCAGCGAGACCTGCCACCTCCCTACCACTATCGTCGAACCGCGAACGCCTGCGAAGATGGGTGGCGGTGGAAAAGTACCCTACCCCAAGCACGTCTGGTCACCCGCCGGTGGTTGGTATGCGCAACCTCACAATTGGAAGTCGAACACCATGATCTTCGGGGCCGTCATTGCGGGGTGTGCACTTATTGCTTGGAACGTGTCAGCAAACAGGGAGCACAGATACAAGATGCCGGAGCGAACTGGTTTCTTTCCCAGTCGGAAGTAAGTCTCTCTCGCACGACGCGATCTTAAGGTGTCAGGGCTTCAGGAGCGCAGCAAACCAAGTCAAGAGATGGAAACCACGGTCTCAAAATTGCGAAACGTGTCTTAATAGTGGCCACAAGCTAATTTTGAACTAGTTGGAGCAAGCAAATACTTGAACACGACAAAGCCCAGAAATAGATACCTCCTTCGACGGACGCAAGCAGGACCTTGTGAACGGAAGACCTTCCAGAGTAGAAGGTCGCAGCATACACTGTACATACTCGATTCATGATGCATCAAACGGACCTAACATACCTTTCCGCGGTAGAAATGGGGACAGTGAGCGGCGATAGGAGCAAAGGACAGGACATGACCATCAAATGAGAAGAATGGAACAACACCAGGCCATAAATGGTCATCCTCTGTGAATATTGCAGTTGCAAGACCTCAATTCGAGAGGTCATGCCCGGACTCGGGCCTTCCGTTTGAGTCCTAGAAATAAGATCTTCTCAGAAAGGAAACGTTTGACCAATCCCAAAATACTACAAAGACTGACCAGAATCAAAACGCTGTTCCAGCGGAAGTTTGTGCGTCAAGGATTCGGTAATTGCCACTCTTCGAGCTGCTCAGATACATATGTCGTCTCTCTATGCAGGTAAGACATGAACCGCTGCTGATACGATTCGCCATTCCAAACGTCGATCCCTCGGGCTGCCAGAACCGGCATTCCGACCTGCTCAATAGCATAACTAGCAGCTACCGTGGCATGCAGAAGAGCAAACAGAAGCCTCTGCTGTTGGGCACAGCCGTCCGGAATCTGCCTTTCGTGCACATCAGTCTCAGAGGGCGAAACTGTCCCCGTCATGGCAATTGCCAAAGCGCCCAAGAATGTGTTTCCTCCACCTGTGGGATCGACCACACGCTCTGCACTCTGATGGTATGCCGGCAAATGTAGGGATCTCGAGCCTCGATACATAGTGCATCCCTGGGCACCTTCCCTTACCACAAGTGCTGTGCTCAATGGCCTTAATCCTCGCAGACCCAGCAGCTTCTCTACCATAGCTTGCCGCGAATTTTGCTCGGTACTACCCGTGAACAATGCTGCAAACTCTTCGGCATTCGGGCTGACAACATCCACATGAGTAGCTGTTTCTAGCACTCTTTCAAGCTCTGCTGGTGTGCACTGATCAGGTACTGGTTCCCAGACAAATATCGGACGAAGCTCGTCTTCCGCAAGCCTGCGTCGGCGAGCCATGATGCCCTCGATGATCGAAATACATCGCGTCGGCGAACAGACCATATGAAACGATCGGGAAAGAGCCTGCTCGTCGGACAATGATGTCTCGTCAAGTCGTAGCTTCGGCGTCAAATACTTGAATGCTTTCCCATATCAGCCATGACCAACCAGAGATGTGAACTGAAAGCTTACCTCTGAACTCATTTGGACCGTACCCATTCCAAGCAGTGGTACTTAGCCGGCTCATATCCAGTCTGAAGGTGCATCTAGTCTGCCAGGTATCGATCAAGACCTTGAACTCTGGTGGGAAATCTGATCCCATATCCACGATCCAGGAGACATATCTGGAGTTCGCTTCGCCAGCCGCAAGGCGAGCTCCAAGAGCAGCGTATGTGCCGGCTCCGCCAAGGATCTTCTCGGCTGGTACGCGCCCGTTGAGGTATTCGATTTGGTCTGCTGCAAGTCAATTTGCGCATATCGTTCGGTCTGGTGGGAGCGGACCGATTATAAACATGCCAAACGTACAAAAGGCAACTCGTTCGTCCATTTTGCCAATCTTGGCTCCGGCGCTGGAGGACTATACGGGTCCTCTGCATTCCACCCGCTGCCGTCATGTTTATGCGATAACAGCTACGTGGATTGAAGATCCAGCCTCGCGACAGGTAAGCCTGACATGTGACCCCCTCGTCAAACCTGCCTTCTTTGAACTTAGTGCTACTGTTTAGGTGCTATTAAGCTCGAGAGACACGACTTTATCTTTTTGGCATCACCACGCGCTGTCCAGTACGACAAGACCTAACGCCCAGCGGAGTCGATATTGGCAGCTCAACAGACACACGCCTACAGCGTCTCCATCCAAGTGCGAAGTGCTGCATCGCTGCTCTGCTGGGTGGGACCTACATGTTTAAAAGCGGCGCAGGCCGGCTGGCTGCCGGGGTAACCCCGGCGTCATATCGCGACTGTGACGAGCACTTCGATTTCAGCTCGACTGCATACCTGAAGTACCAAAGTTCCAAGCCAAGGAAAATCGACGTGGCGAAAGCTCTGCACCATGTTGATGCCTTCATACAAACCGAAACGGCGGACAGCGGATGCAGATACTTCTGACAGCTCAAGCCATTCTAGAGGGCGACCTATGAAACGAACTTCTGAGCTGAAGCCATCACTGGGAGCACGAAGACAGCGAGCCAAAATCATGCACGCACAAGCCACTGCCGACATGAGTAGCACACGCCAGACTGAGCTGTCGACTCTGGAGTCACTTCCTGTTGAAATTATTCAGCAGATCTTTTTCCATTCCTTCGAGGTCAATATGCCGCGTGCTTCGCCATACCTGGCCCACGCGCTCTCAAATCCTTCCATATACAACGCCTTGATTCTATTCGCTTATTTCTATGATGACGAAGAGAGTCCTGTCGAGACTCGACACTTCTTACCAGCTGAATATCGACATGTCAACCTCTTCGATAAAATCCAATTGCAGCAGGGCATTCTGAGCTGCAGGTGGTGCACGCTGGCGCGGCTGAAGTCATGCATGCCAGCCCTGAGTCGTCTTCAAATGGTGCAGGCCTGGCACCGCGAGCACAATGCTGAAGAGAGATTTCAACTGGAGCCCGAAGCACTCTCATCCCCACTCGTTTTCAGTACCTATCTCGGACTATCCGCAACTCTGCCCGAGCTAGCTGACGATGTCGGCATGGAGACACATTTTCTTGCGAAGTCTTTTTCGCCGGATGACATCTCAGCCCTCCTTCCGCCACCGCCACCGCTAGGCCAAGCACATCCGTCTAATGCTACTGAAAGGCTCCCAGTTGGTCCTGTCGGCGACGCAGGAACACTTCCGCGAATCATGTTGTGGCAGTCCTCGGCTGATAAGACTGGCCGACTGCGAAAGACCCTATATCTAGGTATGAGTACCATGGCGGTCCACGCGATACCAAACCACGTCCTGGCTGTGCCGGCCTGGACTGAAGAGCGGCTTACCCTCGTTCAACTTTTACGGCAGGGACTACGGTTTTGGAGGTGTGCGAATGTCCTGGTGATCTCTGCGGAAGCGCTCTTCAAGGGAATGGCTACAGCCATTCACGAAGGCAACGAAGTTGCATTGTTGGTATTGCTGGAACTGCACTATGCTACGATGAAATTGGACTATACTACGATGGGCGAACCTGAAGCTGATGGCACCACAACTCTGAAGAATCGCGGGATGGTCGGCCCCTTTGCGCACCCATTGCCGCTGCACCTATTCCACCTCGCCTGCGCACGACCTAAACACCATCATCCAGGACCCAATCTGACAGCGCGGCTTGTATCCCTCCTTCTCCGTGAAGGTCTCGACACGATTCCTTCTGACGATCCGTACATCACACACTGGGCTATCCATGCCAGTGAGAGCTCTCCTTCGAGTCAGATAGTCCAACTGGCCCGCTGGCTGCTCCGAGATATGGCGGGGACTACCATGTATGACCTTGGTGCGGGCGAGCCGTTATTTGCAAACGGGAAATTAACACGGACGCAAGAGCGGATGACTTTCTCTTTCTTGCCGTTCCCTGATGTCACATTTACCCAGGAGGCTGGGTACCTTTGTGGGGGAGCAACCCCAGCGACGCCCTGTGCACCCGATGGTGCGCCTTGTGGTTGAATGGTCCAGTTGGCTGCAAGAGGGCCAGTGCCTGGAAAGATCAAGGCCGCAGCCGGCAGGCCTGCCTCGCCTTCTGGTATCGAGATCGATCACAACCGAACACCGAGCAGGGCATGTTGCGCCCAGAAGTGCAATGATGGCCATCAAGCTGGGCAGCAACTTCATTGGGTGAGCATACGCCCCAACCCTATTTACATTTCGGGCATGGCAATAGCCAGATTGAACCCCCCTTAAAAACAGTTTTATGACAATGACGGCACGAGACAATGGTGATATGATGTCGAACGCATTCGATTTTGGGTCTCTTAGCGCTGGACGTTGAGTGCATCCCACTCTCGAGGTTGCGGTCTCTTATTGGGAACGGACATTACTTTTCTTTCGGGTTTCAGAGGCCTTACAAAATACCTTCCTTTCCAATAGGTGGCTTTCAAGTGAATCAAACTTTTCCTTTCCCTACGGACCTTCTTTCAGAGATAGTCCAACTTAGTAATAGTCCGTATATCTGAACCGTCTAGGTCGAGCCGTGTCTCACAGCGTCCCTGATATCTGCATCTCGACCTCTTCAGGCCCGTAGCGGACGTTTTGCTGACTTCCAAGGATGGCGGGGGTCAAGGTGTTTCTCGTCCTGCTGGGACACATCCTGGATTGATTGGAGCTGGCGAATATCCTGCTATGGCTGCTGTAGGCTCCATGGCTCGCCGTAGACTATACGAGTAGTGGTGGAGAGAAGATCACGAAGCTAGCAGTAGGCATGTGGATGTGATTGGATGCAGCAACTTTACCCCGCATATTGGCATTCACGTGCAACTCAATCACGTGCACCCTGATCGACGGCCCTCCACCTCCATCTTGATGTAAGAGAGACACGAGGAGACCACCTTGTGCAGTATCAAAATCGAGACTGGCTCAGTAAAACGCCGGTCCGGATGACCTTTCAGCGTCTCTGGGCGTTGACCACAAACATCTGAAGCAGCCAAGGGGTCGATAGTCACTGTCGATTCCCGTTAGATTCGTGACAATCGCAATATTGCCTCCATCCGATCGCCAGATCGTCTTCCGAGCTCGACCTCATCAATCCTACTGAAGATAGCCGCTCAATCCGCAATTTTGTCTTAGGGTTTTCAACAGCGAGCTTGACCCGTTTTCTCAGAAATCATCATGACAAGCTTCCTCACTCTTCCGACCGAAATCCTTGACCGGGTCATCTTCTTCCTCGATACACCAAACCCCTTCGAAGCCGTTGTTTTCCAAAAGCCAAAAGCTCCAGGGTCTGACCGGAGTTATTCATCTTCTATTGCGGAACACTATACGTTCGCAAACTCCAGTTGCCGCGATCTTCCGCTCAAAACCCTCTCCTCGACAACCCGTTTCCTCCGTACCCTTACTCTCCCACAACTCTTCAAACATTCAACCCTCCAACCTTTAGAACTCGATGCATTCCTCGCCTTTGCGGCCTTACACGGTCTGGGCTCTAAGGTCTCAAGCCTGACCGCCCACGTCCACACGCATTACAACCATCTCCATCCAGCATGGTGGGCCCGGCTGCTCAACGCCCTACCATCCGCCACACAGATCGCCATAGTCGCGCCTCCCGAAATCTTAGATGCGCTCGCGGGCATATATACCTGGAGCACCGATGCCTGGGCGTTTGATATGCCCTTACAAATACTCCGCCTTGGGTTATCGTCCGATTACGCTCAGCAGGAACTCGACTACGACAATCTCCCTAATCTTTTGGCTGCTAAACCCTGGTCACAGATGACCGTCAACGAAGGCTCTAGTCTAATGGCCTACACTACATATGAGTTCTTCCTACGACGTACCCCCTCGCTTCTGACGGCGCTGCATTTCAACAATTCCGTTGCAGGAGACGCCTTGTTCGCGAACCTCCTTAGCTTGGACTTTGTTGCCATCTTTCCCTTCTACAATCATGTCGATGAGATCCTGAAATGTATCCGCAAAATGAAACTTCTCCAGCACCTATTTGTCAAGTTGTGTCCTGATCCTCATACCACGATTTTCCGTGATGAGATTGAGTTAGCTGGAGGCCACATGGACGTCAATGACCCGTGGAACGAGTGCGAGACGTCCTGGATGTTAATTGCTCATACAGTCGTGTACCTGACCATGGAGGGTGACCTACAAGAGTTGCAGATGGCCGATGTTCAAATTGAAGCAGTACGTAAGACGCTCGAAGACAGTCTGACAGCCCGGCTGCAGGAGTGGTGGGCCTACGACGGTGCGGGATCAGGTCTCTGGCGACGGAGAACGACATCCTATACTGCTACGCCTGTTGGCCCCTCAGATGCAGGTGGAGTTGCATGACAAGAAACCATTGTGGAATATCTGGTGATTCTAGCCACTATGTCGTGGATCGGAAGAAGCAAAGCAAAAGTTCGGAACCGGAGATGCTGGAACCTTCAGATAGTGACCACTATCGCTAAGCTCATTGAAGACAGCTCGACAGATAACGGAAGCTTCTATCCTTCCCGGCTGGGGCAGATTATGGAAGGGACACCTGTCCGTGCCTATGGCGTTGATTCTACTTGACAGCATCATACATATACCCAAAGGGCCAATCCACTCAACTCGATCTCGCGACTACTGCGTACACCTCATCCGTCCGAACACCCAAGCTGTTGTTTCCGGGTTCAACGACGGGTGCTTTCTCCATTAGCTAAGTCACGAGATTCCCCTCCATCATTGGAGCAGAGACTACACCTGAAAACGTGGACAAATGGATAGGCCAGCAGGAGCATCATCTTCTCCACGAGGACAATGATGGGAAACGTTCTGGGCCAGAGCAGAGGCAATCAAACACCCACACCGCCATGTCGACGCCGTGCCGATCATAATCCGAACCCTTGTCCGTCTCCAAAAGAGAAGCACTAGAAGGAAGGTCCAGATGGTCGAATCAATCCACAAAACGCACATGCATCCTACCTACGCTCGGAACCACACCGTCGGCAGATATATTAGGTCCCAACCTCTCCACCGAATACGAGCTACTACCCTCCGGCATTGACTCCCAAGCGCTGGTCGTTCTGAACTGACCAATTTCCTATTCCCTCGTCATTACAAGACAAATAGGAGACAACAGGAGGTTAGATCATCTCGCATCTAGCATGGGAAATAAGATCCGGCAATCTGGGCCAGGGCTGGACTTTGAAATGCCATCATTATCATCATCATCATCTATGTTTACGCCCATTATTCCCTGGTGACGGGATCAGTGAACACGGAAATGTCAAGTGAACTTTACAACCTCCCCCGACTGCTACTAGGACTTGCTGACACCCATGGAAGGATTTCCATTAATCGATCCCGCTCGTCATTCTCCAGGCGGCTCGCATCTTCCCTGATGCCGGACATGACTGGAATTTGGGGGTCTTTTTTTAAAGGCTGAAAAGTGGTTACGTAGGTTGGCTTGATCCAAGCCAGAACTTTTCTAAGACAGCGGTTCAAGGCCTGTGAACAAGGCCTATAATGTCGGGCCAGATGTTGAATCCTGGTGAGCGACGTGAACATAACACTTTTCTCAGTACTCGTAGCAATACCTAGCATCAGCTCGTAAATGAGCCAAGTTATTCTTTGTGACTTATCGCAATCTTGTGCTGTGCTGTGCTGTGCTGTGCAATGTGATTCCGCTCCTACTCTTTCGGCTCGAGTGGCTTCCGTTGTACGTGTAAAGCCTTCAGGAGGACAAACCAGATCTCTTACTCTTACTCTTATTCTTAGTCTTACAAACTTCGATGTTCTGCTAGCCTGGCACGCCCTGGGAATACCTACCTTACCGTGGGTTACTGTGCACTGTGGACATCAGGTATGCACACCAAGAATCTCGGATTGAGGCTTCGCAGTTTGACAAGCCATTACTACCCTACCCAGCCCTACCTTACCTTGCCTTAGGGTACAGTAGTGTAAGGGCTTCGATCTCCACCACCCACGTGTTTTTCTTTTTGGACTGACTCGTAAAGTACGAGGTAGTATGTAGGGATTGTCGGGGATTGTCGACACTTGATAGCCAACCGAGGCCCTGCAACGTTAGCACGTACTAGTATTCCGGTAGACAACTTCCATTCCCCCGGGTTGACTACCGTCGCGGCGGAACCCCTACTAGTAAAAGTAAGTACTGTGGGGGACCTGCAAGTTTCTCCGGGGTCCGTCGACTCAGCCCAAGCTTGACTGTCACTACCGTGTCTTTGGAGGGAAGGAATAACACCCCCTAGGTGGCCTCCACGACAACATCTTTGCAGATCGCGACACTTGGGAAACCAAGAACAGACAGCTCAAACCCTTTTCGGCAATTCATAGCAAGGATTATTTTCCGTGAAGTTCCATCTTGTCGTATCCGAGATTCTACGAGAACGTACTCGAACTACGAGTAACGCGAGCCCCCGAGAAACCATCTTTACCAGAGGAAGTCAAGTCGTCAGTCTTGCACAGTAGTAACCGAAGCAAAAGGAATCATGCCCCGCCATGAGGCTGTCTGGCTTTCGAAAAAAAGCCTTCTACGTCACCACGAACCAATCGACCAGGGTCTATGCCACATCGCCGCAAGCCACTGTTCCCGCTTTCGTGGGCTTCGTGGGCTTCGTGGGCTTCCAAGATAAACTATGAGTTCTTTGTTACCCCTGCGAGATTTGCCACCAACAACGTCTGTGGCAGTGGTGGCGTCCGACAAGTCCTTGAAGTGTACGCCATTATTGGTGCGACCATGACGGTGGGCCTCGAAAAAGCACCCACAAATATGCCAAAGTTAACGCAAAAGCCAGAAATTGAAAGGGCAGCGCTTGGCTCGGCAGGGTCGTCATTCCGGATAAATGTATACAGTAGACAGTATGGAGTTAGTGACAGTGCAGAATACGAACCTTGCGGCTGCGACGGATATTGGAACTCAGCCTGACCTGCGAATGGTCAGCCCACCCGATTTCAATCGCTGTGGCGCTTCGTCGCGTACGTCAATCACCACAAGATCTTGGAGCAGAAAACACATTCTGGGGCCTCGAGGTGTGAATCGGGGTTGCACACCAACTCGTTTCTCGTTACCTCTCTGGCAACCTGGCTCTGGCGCTCGTTGGTTTGTGGACCACGCGGAAACCGTCGGGAAATCCTGCAGGGTTTGGCCAACTCGCCAACTCGCACTCGCCAACAGTTGATATTACTCATACGAGTATTGACCTTCCCGAACGAGCAACACAAACCCCCTCCTTCCAAGTGCTCCCCCTGGACTCCGTGGCTCCCTGGATAGGGTCCTGAGCCCTGCCAGTCGAACAATCCAGACCGAGCGTCCAGATGGGATTATTGAACCCGGGGAAATCTTCCTGCGTCAGATCTTGGAGCTGACTGGCCACTCAGATCCGCAGGCTACCACAGTAAAAGGGGGGCCTTGCTCGGCTCAGTGACCCCTTGGACCCGCATGTGGCGTGGCCGGTGCCGCTAACACGACCCTTTGTGCGTCATCGACGAGTGGGAAGTGGGTGTTGTGTTTCTCGCTGATGAGCCAGCATGGGCAATTTTCTGGGCTTGCTGGGATCGCAAATTCTTCGGCACTGGGGCGCTCTCAACCAATCAGTAGCCGCGGATGTCCAATTCCAATGGCAGATCCGATCCTGACAGACTTGTTGATAAACCGCGTCGGATCAAATATCCAGCTTCTTCCATTTTCCAGGTTCTCACCTTTTTGCCTCTGTAATTCTGGGCCGCCCCGAAGGGGTTCCCCTCCTGTGTTGGCCTGCGAGCCCTGGCAGCAATCCCGCATTTCATTGCAAATAATACCAAACTTTGTTTTTCTTTTCATAACAACACGTCTCGTCTCGCATCGTAGCTGCTTTTTGGTGTCGGTGTCGGTACAGTCAGCCTCAAGCCAGCAGCCCGGCTCTCGCAAATCTGTCAACAGAGCCAGGAAATAATTGCAGCAAAACAAACAACTTTCCCCTTAGCAGCGTCAGATTGGTCCCCTCCCATATGATGCGATAATCCGAGGAAGTATGTTGCCATTGACCCAAAATGCCCTCGCCGCCAAAAGCACGGCCGATCAAATCGGCTAAAGAGAGCCTACCATTCAAGCCCACGAATGCGAAAAAGCGACAAACAAGTGCCAGAATCTCGGCCGCCTGCGAGGCATGCAAGAAGCGAAAGACGAAATGCACTGGCGGACCACCCCCTTGTCAGCTTTGCGAAAGCCTAGGCACGGAATGTGTCATTGACCTTTCGCTCGATATGCGGCGTCGCGCGGCGCTCCAGCGCACGATCGACGAGTCGAGGTCGTACCAGGAGACTCTCAATCGATTGATGGATAGCATAAGAGAAGGTCCCTCGCCTCGGCTGAATTCGCTGTATGATATAATAAAAAGTAGCGGCAGCAATCAGGACACTGCAGCAGCCATTCAACACTACCTGAGAGATAGTGATGAACAAAGTTCCGACCATACAATGATCTCGAATGGAGATATTGTCGAGTCGCCGCCCCCAGATGAAGCAGGAGAGGGAATGAATCTTGATGGCGATACGGGCGGCGCCAGCGCACCATCGCTCAAACGCGAGGACGCCGACAATCAGAAAATGGAACCTCCATCCAGCGTCGGATCTGTGCCATTGCAGCTTGCGAAACGGAAGCATAGATCGGAAACTACAAACTTCGAGTCGTTACTCGCGGCGCTTAAGAGTTGTTCCATATCCGAGGGAGAAGAGATGCTGCGGCGCTTTGTTGCCTCCGAGATAGCGGAGAAGGGCTCATCGTCACCATGGTCGACCGCATCCGGAAGAAGCCTCCTCGAGACAGCTTCACCCAGAATAGTCCAAGTCGGGATGGTCGAACGTTCCAAGTGGCATCCAGCCCTGCAATTACGATCACCAACCGCTTTTGATGAAGAAAAGTCACAGGTGAGTTTTGAGAGTCCCAAGTCCTGGTCTTGTTGATTTTGGTTTTTTGGAAGCGGTAACCCTACACGGTGCTTGGCGTCTTCCTTTTGAAGCCATCCTCGTGTCATTCTTGCGTCTTGATGCATGCACCTATGCAATAAATCATCAATCATTGGCAATGGTGTCAATAATTTTTTTGGCAGGAAACAGGACAATCCGACCACAGCGACCAGCGCCGGTTTTCGGAGGCTGGCGCTTCGATGGTCAGGCTGGAGCAATCCAAGCAGCGTTCGCGGCCCGGATCACGACGCCCGTCTTTCCGCCAGTCTCAGCCTCAACAGATCAACACCGACATTCCAATGTTTTCGATGCAGCAGCAAATTTCACCGATGTCGCCTTACCTCGAGCCCGCCTTGACGCCAGAATCTTCAAACTCGGCGCCGAACGGCTGGGACCTGACCGTGGCGCAAGAAAATCGGTCGACAAGGCTTCGAATACCCAGACACCTTGTCCTACCTTTGGTCATCCCCGACGATTCATACATGAGTCGGACTTACACTCACTACCTGCAAGGTGCTCGACAGATGCTAGAATCCGGAGTTCCACGGTCGAACGTTCTTGGCGTGGGTGACGAGGTGCCCGTGGATTTGTTTTTCCGAAGTCGTACAGACAGGGACCACTTTGACTGTTCATCCTGGGCGTGCGAGGTGTTTCGGAGTTATGAAACCGAAGTGTTTGCTCGACTGGGCACCGCGTATATGTTGACGTTCATGATGCGGGTGAGTTATGAATCCGAATCGCATTTGGCTCCGGCATGTGCACAGTTACTAACCACCTGGGATTCAATTAGTGGCTTTTGGTTCCAACAGTCGAGAACTACCAGAAGGTCCCGGATATGATGAAGCCGACACCGTCTCAGTGCATGATCCCACACATCGGAGCCATCGAGACCATACCAATGTACGTCCATGAAATTGCATTTGCGTAACTTTGGAAATCGAAGTCGGAAGCTAACCCAAGGTACTTGCATTAGCCCTCCAGTCCGAGATGCCAACATTTACCATCTGAGAGACTGGCTCACACCGCTAATCAATTGTAATTGGAGCGTGAACTGGCAACATGGCATGGATGCTGCCGTCGAACGAAGTCAAACCACCGGAGCGACGGTTTTGACATCGAGATTCATACATCATGTGACTGATTATGACAATTGGAGTGTCGGCAGCACCTTCTTGGAGACTTTTCCTGAAGTCATAGGCAAGATCAGGATACACGACTGATGAAACGACGTGATGACAAACGGCCTGGTGAGGAGGCAATTTTTTCGAATTCTTTGAAACCAAAGACACACCCACACAAACACACACACAGAGAGAGAGAGGAGGAGAACAATGACCAAGACCCGTGGATGAAACGGTGCAGCCATGCCCACACAACGCTGAACGGTTCAAAATCCAGCCGCATGAGCTGCTCTGAAGTTGAGATCCTTCAGGGATTCTTTTCCTCTTGCTGCAGCATTATCGATGCAGCTTCGACTACCAGGTAATCACAGAATGACTCGGACTTCTTTTTCGATAAGTCGAGCTGGCTCTCAAGAGGCTTCTTCTTGAAGCACACATTATGCTGCAAGAAAACGAAACATGCAGCGGGGTGGGAAGAAATGACGACGATGACGCGTCCATGTGATCCAGGAGTGAATGAACGAAACCGACAAGAAGTACGGCAGTATCTTACCTTTGTTTGGTACGAGTTGGTAATTTATCTGCTGGTTTCAAGCAAAGAACACCGAACGGCACACGCCAAGGGAATACGTAGTAAGAGGAGGAGATGAGAGAAGAGAAGGTCACGTGGTCAAGAATTTTGGTCCGTGGAAGCTCGACACCCGGTTGGTCACGGGGACTACGTACTATCTGTGCTAGCCTCTTGGCATCTACTCGGCTAACCTTCCCCTTCTCTACGGAATGTTTTTGGTGGCAAACAAGCGCTGAGCCTTCTACTCTGTCCGGAGCTAGAGTCAAGGCATGGAGGCGAAAGAAATCCAGAGAAGGAGGCGGGAGGCGGGAAGCCCGAGGTGAGAGGCGGGACAAGAAATAACGCGCACTCTCACTGTGTAGCTTGGCTGCCTTATGCGTCTGTGGCCGCGTTTGCCTGCAGCGATGACTCGCCACCATCCTGCCTGGCCAACCAATACTGGGGGGAAAGGTCTGCAACAACTGTGTGTGGTACACCTCAAACCCAGGTGTCCACACCCTGCTGCTGCCTGTCTCAGAGTGGCCATCATTGCTCGTTAAATCCCATCCTTCTACTACTATGCTAAAGGCATTTGGAGATGATCCATTAATACTATAACATCATGAGTAGCGACACAATACCAATAGTACACGAAAGGGGTATCATCACCATCGTTATCGTCATCATCGACCGTTGCGTCCTCGTTGCTGCCTGTTCCCGCAGAGCAGTCTCGCCCAAGACCACGAAAAAGAAGAATGAAGATAACCGTTAACCCAATTCGCCAATATCAACCACCGCCACCAGTGCCAGGCAGCTGCGATAGTTGTGGAATCTGGGGGATCTGTGAATTGACCACAGTGTATATCGCCTGAGGTGGCAATGCTTGGAAGAAGGTTTGGTATTGCTGGAGTTCGGCTGCCTGGCGTCGGATGCACTCCTCCTTCTCCCGAAGCCTTGATTGTAGATGTTCAATCAGTTGGTGCTCGGTCATTCCGGTCTGCCTGAGGAGCGCCTGCACATTCTGGCTGCTGTTACTCTGGCCCAGACTCCCTCCCGCCACTGCCGCCGTCGCTGTCGCCGTCGCTGCAGGTGTTTGCGTACGTCGTCGCTTGGCGGACGGTGGCTCGTCCGGACCTGCAGCAGTCGGGAGTGCCGCTGCCGGGGGCTGTGACGGTGCTCGGTTGGAAGGATGTTCTGCCAGGTCGTCCATATGCCGCCGCCGCTTGTGCTCCTCGAGGTTCTCTCTCCTAGTGAAACCACTTCCGGAGCTCCGGTTGCAGTTTGGGAACGGACAGAATAGCGGTTCCTTGGTGGAGAGATGCATTTTGTGAACTTCTCTTTGATGCCTCAGCAATCCGCCAGAGTAAGTGAATCCCGGGTTGAGGTCGCATCCGGCTTCGTGGCATTTGTACGGTCTCTCGTGTCGGTCCATATGCTTGTTCCATTCACATACTCTCTTGAAGGTCACGTTTGCATCTCGACAGTTGGGGTGGTCGCAAATGATCTCGCCGTCTTTATTGCGAGCAGGTGCACGAGCTCGACGCAGTGCTCCAGGCATCCTGCCTGGATTTGTGCTGGATGGAACGAGGGTTTGGTCGGCCATCATGGTATTCGGTCTCTTCGTTTTCGATGTCGTAATTATCGATGCTGAATCGTGATCACTTGGTGGTGATGGTGGAAAAGCATGGCTCATGTTCATGTTCATATTGAAAGTTCGCTCGACACGATCGGACTCAGGAAAGCGTGATGAAAGTATCCCCAGGCGGAAAAAGAGGTGGTGAAAGGTATATTCGCTGGATACTAGTCATATATGAAGTCAAGGTAGTGGTTCAGATAGGAAGCGTTGCCTGCTTTGCGTTCGCTGCAAGGCTGTGCTTGAATGCATAGACTCACCCAGGTTAGACATGTGCCTAATTCTCAAGCGGGCGCGCAAAGGGCCTTTTGAAAGGCTCAGGCAAGGCTCAGGCAAGGATCTAGTCATGCGCACCGCCACCTCGGGCAAAAAAGGAAAGATCCAAGAGGCTAACCACGTTACCTTTTGGGCGCTAGCAACGTATGTCTACTTGTGTGCTGCTCATCAATCTGACGCGCGAGGAGGGCCAAATAAGTCGCGGACTGGTGCCTGATGGCGGAAGCCTGGACCGTGGTTCCCAAGTTTTTAGTCGTGCTCGGATCATGGATTGAGTGGCGGGAAGCACTCCATCTTCAGGACGAGGAGCATGTGATCGTCTCTCGTGTCAAAGGAGCTTCGGCTCGTATACCAATCGCATGTATCTTGTGACTCAACCTGGAAAGAGTCATTGCTCGTGACTGGCTCTGGTCATGGGCGATGAAACGCGTATCGAACTCGGTGAATGGCTGAGCTGCTCCAGAGGTTGGGCGATAAGCTACCCTTCCCTGTCCGCGGCCCAGTCGTCTCTGGGGAACCCCTCCATACTTGATACCAAAGGCACTGCTCCGGTAAAACGGGCGCAGCTGGACCCAAAGGAATTATACGTGGGATTTGGAATCGCAAGGCCACTTCATAAATAATGTCACCGACTCCGATGGGAAGAGAGGATTTTCTTGGTTCCCAGGCGTTGATTCGGTGGCTCGGGAGTGACAGAGGCCTGTCAAAATCCTTGAGCACCATCCTTTCCAGGAGCTTGTAGCTGCTACAGGGCCGCCATGGGTCCAATCATAGCAACGTTGATTCCAGATTGGTGGTTTGGGGGCATGGTTTCGGACCGTAAGAAGGCTTCGCAAGATAGAGGCGCAGTCCTGCTGATCATAAGGCTGTGGTCAGCCGTACGTACGCTTCGTTCGACCAGACTCGTGACGCGACAGCTCGGACACCGCAAGATCCGGACGAGCCACGCGTTTCGGATGTTGAAGGGGTTGGAATCCAGATATATGTAGTTTATATCGTATAGGAGAACTCATGGAGTGAGGACTGTATGGGTTGACGTTGAATTTCGGTCGATCTGCATTATGCCCCCTGCTTATATGCATCCTTAGTCTGCATACAGCCCGACGCCACTTTCTTGACCGTGCGACTGGTGATGGCTTGCGCGGTTAATCAGCGATCAGATCTAGTATTAGAAACCCGGAAACGAGCTTAACCTGCGAGCTATTGCAGATGTCTCTTATATTCGCTAAGCGCTTGTTTGATCGTGCTCTACATAGTACACCAACTTTGCCGCCAGCTTCGGCCTTACCACAGCCACCATATGCTAACAGGTTCCCAAGTGCCGCCAGCCTGACCGATCCATACACATGGCCCAATCGCATATCCCTCGCTTAATGAGTGTACACGAAGAACGGGTTGCGCAAGTCCGTCTCGTCACTGTACGCCAGCTTCTCACGTGCCAATGCCTTCTCCTCCTCACTCATGCCCTGAAGTGTCTGCTTGTTTTTCTTGTTGAGACGGTCATTGCAGAATCTCAGAACAAAGCATACACAAACTTGCGCCGTTAGGCATGCCACGATTGCAATCTTCCCGCTCTTGTAGCCCGGAGCCTCACTCTGCTGGAAAGTTTGAGTGCCCAGGATGTTGCCTAAGCAGAAGCCGACCAGAGTCAAGGCATTGACGGTGACCTTCTTGCTGTGCCCGGCGAGATTGCTAGCGTTCCAAGCTAGAAGGAGCATGAAAGCAGCACCAAATGTGCCACTTAAGTAGGAAGCGAACAACAGCACGCCCTTGTTCTTGGGAATGCCCTCCGGATCAAGCCCGTACATCAGCCCCGCCGCAATGATCGTTGGAATGAGGCAAATGAGCATGACAAGTGAACGATCGTTCCAGCGGTCCGAGAGATAGCCGGAGAGGAGGACGACAAAAATCCCTACCGCGCCAGCGGGCATATTCAAGACAAGAGCCTGTTGGCTGCTGTAGCCAAACGTGGTAAGCAGGATCGAGGAGAAGTTTGAGAGGCCGCCTGTTTGTCCAATGTCAGTAACAGTCCGAGGGTAACAACACAGCAAGGTCTCGCTTCTCTAGAATGTGGAGACAAGGACGGGTCACATACCATTGGGAATTGACGTGAGAAGCACTGAGAGGAATACGAGCCAAACTCGGACATCCTTCAACGACTCAATCACCTGTGCCTTCTTGAGAGTCGCGTTCTGAGTGCCTGACTGGTTTTCCTTGACCCGCAACAAGGCAGCAATCTTCTCTGCATCGGTGAAACGGACGGCTTTGACCGGCGAGTCGGGCAGGAACATGAAGACCAGGAAACCCAATAGGATGGTCATCAAGCCAATGATCAAGAAGAAGATGCGCCAGCTGGCAAATCCCGTCTTGGAAAAGCTGGCGCCATAGGCCACTCCACCTCCGAAGATCTGTGTAATCGAGTTGCAGACGTAAAAGTAGCTGACTCGTCTGCCCTGCTCTTCCTTTTTGTACCACATGGCAATGATCAAGACCAGGATTGGTGCAACGGGAGCCTCAAAAATTCCCAAAAGCACTCTGGTGATCATCAGCCCGGCGTAGGATGTACAAGCGGCCATTGACGCCAGGACGACTCCCCAGAGCATCACATTTGCGCCGAGATACTTTCCGAGCCGACTGATGCGTTGCGCCAAGTATTGCGTTGGAAACTCTGCAGCGAGGAAGCCGATATACTGCAGGACTCAAATGTTAGGGTCCATAGGGACGCAAACGTTAGGAAGAGCCACTTACAAACATCATGGCAATGTTCGAATAGTCTTGACCATGCAAATGAGTGTCCTCACGAAGTCCCATAACAGCCGTATAGGAAATCGTGGTTTTATCGCTGAGGCGAATGTCAGTTCTGTCATCCCCAAGTTCATCTTCGCAGCCACTTACAGGTATTGTAGGAAGTACACGGCAATCATGCATGGCACTATTTGAAGATCAATCTTGCGCAGTAGCCGCTTGGTTGCTTTCGGGTCCGACAATATGGCAATGGCCTCTTGACGCACTCCATCGGCATTCGGGTGATCTTTCAGGTACGTGAATGCTTCGTCCGCATCCTTGGTTGATATATCGAGTTCACCCAATGCCTGGTCGAGCGAGGCATTTGTGGCAATACTGGCTTGTCTGGCGAACTCATTGGGCGTCTTCTCCGGAATTTCACCCGCTGGAAATGTCTTGTCCGTGTTGATATCCATTACTCAAGGCGTTGATAGGAGCTGTTTGGAAGCCGATACTGTAAACCAAGCTGGACGGTACTGAGGGTGGTGATGCAGTCTTATACACTCGAAGGCGAGCCGCCGGGTGGTTAGTGAAAATCGCTGTGACCGCCATATCAACTGCAATGTTTGGCCGCAACTTCCTGCAGACTGGCGCTATCGCGACAATCACGTCCTGATTCAGAAGGCCAGAATAGTTTCTGGAAGGAGAACACCGCATCCATGTGCCGATACACGGTTGCATGCAGAGATTGAAAGGGCGATCATGGACAAGCTCGAGGGGAGATTGGAAGCAGACAGCAGTATTGGTCAAATGTCTGAAGTAACGGTGACTATCGGTGCAAAACCCCTGCCGTTGCGTGTCGTCATGGAGAAAGGATTGATAGAAGGGTTGACGAGCTGCCGCTTCGGGATGGCTGCGACGATACGGAGGTGTGCACCAAATGTAGTTGCCGCGCTAAAGTTGAATGACGAAGGATCATAACTGACAATTGATTTTCTCTTGTTCTAGGCAGCCTTAACTAAGCTCTTAACTAAAGATCATCTACTTTAGGTAGCTTAGCGCTAGAGGATAGGCGAGCTTTAGGGGTAGAGAGTGAGCTCCGATATCTCCGGGGACTGTCGCCCGGAGCAACGGAAAAGAAAATTAATGGTCTTTTGACGTCCTCGTCATCCAACTTTAGCGCGGCAACTACATTTGATGCACACCTCCGTAAGTAGGCTCCAAATATTTGGAGCATACCTGGCAAAACGTATAGCCGAGATCCTATGGTCTCTGCAATGCTGCATTAGCCTGTCTCCGCCGAAACACAGGAAAGATATCGCTTAAAGGCTCTGGTCAACGTCCATACAATTCCACGGGAAGACGCCCTTTGTTCCTGCTTGGCAAATGTCGGATGATATGCCGATCAGCTGAGATAGGGGCGATTCAAGAAGGTGCAGGGAACATTGGAAAAACACCAATGGTATTGAATGAAGATAGGCATTTATTCCGGTAGGGTATCGGGTTCAAACTGATACACTGTAGTGCGAGATCGCTGCAGACGCTTAGTCTCCCAGATCAACCCGATCACCAACCTGCCATCTCCAAGGAGACCCCGGCGCTCAAACATGAATAACATCCTGAACTCGTGGGTAAACATGCACCAAGCGCTCATAAAATTCGGGATGGTCCGTCATTGCCACCTGAGGATCCCATGCCATTGCCACAAAAATAGTGTCAACTCCTGATCCGATAGGAGTCATAAATGTCTGGCAGATTTGCAGCCCAATGAGGAAGGCGAAAGCCATGATGACAGGCGTAAATGTCCGGCCATCGTTATATGCGGGATTGGTGAATTCGAGATAAAGGTAAGCCAAGAGTGCGCAAAGGTAGGCCACGAATATGGAACCCATGGTCAAAACCGGACCGACAAGACAGTCATTGACCAATGCGTCGATTCCACGGTCTTTCATCATTTTCCAAGTGTCTTTGGCCGCCGGAATGTATGCTTTGCCGTAAAGAGCAATATGGGAGAATGCGTATCTGTTGATGAACTCGACAAGCCAATCGAGGATCCCAATCATGCAACCAAGAATACAGAACATGACGGAACCGATGATGTTGCCTTGGGAGCCCTCTTGCTGCTGAGCGATGCTGCAGGCTTGACGAAGCATATTGATGATTGCGACAATCAAACTGCCGAATGAAATTGACCCGAAGGAATATGTGGTGGCTCGTTTGAAGGCGCCCATTGTGGCTCCTTTGGGAATCCCCCCTGGCTTTCCAGCACAGAAATACCAGCTTCCGTACACGCCAGCAACGACGGTGTGGATGGTGTTTTTGATCCATTCGGAGATCCAGTATCCGGCGAATGTTGTGAACACCACAAGACCAATGACCTTACCGCTGGAGCAGCCGCCGTCGTCACAAGATGGGTTAGGGTTGGAGCCAGAATTGCTGGGTTCATATGAGACATAAATGGCAACCAAAGTGATGGAGAACCATGCGGCAAATGCCACGCTGGCGATACCGCCGATGAGGCTAACCAAGAAAACGTGGACTCGTTTCATCCTGGCAATGTCCATCGTTTGCTGAAGCATAACTACCGCAAAGGGGATGCGCGGGATCCAGCTGACGAAACAGATGATGGCGAAGACGGCGAAAATGGCAAACACGATGCCCGCTCCCCACAAGTGGCGATACAGATAATATATGGCTGTACCGACGGCTAACGCACAGTTCAAGATGCCAGTGAGCCAGACGAATTGTTTTGTGAATGCGCGTGCGGCGAGAAAGTAAGCCCAACTGACCACGAATCCGACACAAAGGACGAAGACGAAAAGGATGATGGTGTTCGTGTTGAGGGAGAAGTCGTTGCTGGAACCATAGATGCCTCCGCCATTGAACTTGTGATATTTCGAGTAGCGATAGAGGGTGAGGCCCGAAACTGCCACGAATCCACAGAAGGTTGCAATCAGCTAGATCTTGTCAACTCCCAGATCCCATTGCTCTTATGCGCCTGTGTTGACCTACCAGGAGACCTGCCCACAAATCATTGAATTTGGGCTTCTGTATCTTGAACGTATCCTGAAAGCTTTGCTTGTCATCTTGGGGAGGAACGAATTGAGCGCCATAAGTAGGGGGTTGTTGGGTGTATTTTGACTCTTGCGGTTGAGGTGGCTGTTGGGGAGGACCGTTCGGGGGAGGAGGGTATTGCTGATAGCCTTGAGGGGGCACTTGAGGAGGAGGAGGATACTGCTGGTAACCCTGCTGTTGATACGGACCACTGTTGTAGTTTTGATTGTTGTAGTAGTCGGCTGCTTGTCCTTGATGCGCCATGTCGTCGATGGGGAATGCGGAGCACCTGTTGGCCTCCGTGTCAGTGCAGGTACTTGAGTCGCCTCGTCCCTTCGATCGGAGAAAAGAACAGCGCGACGGGCGATGGAAATTATTGGGGGCAACGAGGTAGAAGTTTGAGTGAAAATCAAGCAGGGCGCAGAAGAATCGAGATACACTGGGACAGTGCTCTCCCGCCGATGGTAGGACAGGACAACGAGAAAAACGGCAACCCGCAACGGACAAGAGTTCCAGGCTCGTCTTTGATTTGTATTTACTATTTTTCAGCTCGCCATGATGCTGTTCATGTAACTTTATTTACGTGATATGAATTATCATTGGCGGATTCGCGAGCTACTCATGTTTTAAACAAGCTTAGATCTTGGATGATCGGGAATCTGACCAATAATAGTGACCCCATGTCGTTATAGCGGGGGATTAGCAGGATTTTGTCTGACAGCCGAAAGTGCATTCACATGTGCAGCCTTTTCCGCTGGACTCCACTGCATTTCAGCGGCTCTATGACACGTCAGACAGCTATATTCCACCCCCCAACAGTCGCTACCGTCCATCGTCATCATCCTCTCCCCGTCATACTTCGATGGGCCCATCATGGGCATTGTCATACTGGCAGGACCTCCTCCAAACCATCCAATATTCTTATCCATCGCACATTCGTCTTCTAGTCGAAGCTACAGGGGGCAATCCAATCACCGCGCAATGCAAAAGTCGTTGTTGTCGCAAGGCTAGGCTTCATACGCCGCCTGCTTGACCTAGCGAAAGCGTTATCTTTCATCAGCGGCTGGACTGGCTCGTTATATCAAACTGCATCGATGTCGAAATCAAGAGCGATCATGTCATTCAACCAGTTCCTCAACAGTTCGCAATACAGTGTGCAACAGTCGACGAGGATACAGTCCCTCCTTTTTGCGGGACTAGCCGTTGCCTTCATACCGCTGTCGACAGTACTGCTCTTTATGAACTACCTGTACATCTCATTCACCGACCGGAACATTCTCCGGCGGCGGCCTCACGAACAAGCTGAGTTGGGCTCAAAGACGGTGCTACTCAGTGGGATCAACACTCCCCAAGGACTTCGACTGGCCCGAGCATTCCACGAGAATGGCCACAGAGTGGTCGGGGCAGACCATGAGCCGGGGGGTATTCCGACGTATTCTCGATTCTCTCGAGTCTTGAACAGCTTCTACCGCCTACCCGCCGGATCTGGGGAGAGACAAGCTCTTGCCTACATCCGAACATTGGTCCGCGTCATCGAGGAAGAGCACGTCGACCTTTGGATCAACTGTACCAGCGGCGCCGATCCCAGCGTCGAAGGCCACGCGAGGACGGTCATTGAAACGGCCACAAACTGTCGCTGCTTCGCGCTTCGTATGGACGATCTTCCTCACTTTTCATCGCGAGAGGCGTTTTTGGCCCTGGTCAAAGGCATGGGCCTTTCTGTACCGGAACTACACCAGGTGAAATCCAGGGACGAAGTCCACAGCGTATTGAATAGATCACGTGGTACTAGGAGGTACATGCTTTACAGCCCCGGCCAAGCTGGAGTCGAAGTTACCTCCGTCAGGACAATGCTCCCACGTCGAACGTTGAGTCAGACCTATCAAACACTCTCACTTGTTCCCATCAAGAAGACCAGCTCAGAGTCGTGGAGGCTCGAGCAGATCACAGAATGGATGCCAAGGTATTCCACCTTTGCCGTTATTGTCCAAGGTTCTGTCACAGCCTTTTCCGCAAGTCGGCAAGCAGACACCGGGTGCATCGAAGCAGCGGATCCCGGCTCTGCTCTTTTCCGGTCCTTGCTTCGCATTGTGCAGACATTTGCGGACAAGCAAGGTGATGACTTCACCACTCACATCGGAATCGACTTTTGCGTTGAAGAGCAAGTCACAGACACTGGAACTGTGCAGAATATCCTGCTTGTGCAAGCCTCCCCTGGCTCTCTGGCTGGCGTGTTGCTGTTCCAAGGTGCAGAAGCTTCGGCTCAAATATGTCACGCCTACTTATCCCTTCTGTCGGAACCTATCAAAAATTGCAACGACCACGTCCTGCCTGCTCTGTCAGCTCCCCAACAATCCTCGCATCATCAAGTGGCTACGCCAGTCGTTCTCTCGAGTGGCGTGTACTGTCTTGGTCGAGACCTGCTGAAACTCGGATATGAGCCGCTCATGAAGGTGGTCAGGCTGCAGATCGGTGTGGCTGATTTGCTTAGGAGCTGGCTATCTCTCCTCCAGCATCTTTTCCTGTGGCAGGACGAGATATATAGTTCCCAAGACCCTGTACCCTTCTGGTGGTCTTACCAGGTGTACATTCCTTTGCGACTGTTAGTCGCTATAGTAGGGAAGGCTGAGACTGGCAAGAGTACCGGCAATATTGAGACTGGCAGGTGTACCGGCAACAGTCAGAATGGGGTCGATGTTCATTTGGCGAATGGGAAAGAGGTCGCATTGGTATGACAGCTTGCTTGGGTCTTCACATCTCTTCGCAGCGGAGCAGATCAAACGCGCCATTATCGTTTATATAGATATGTCTTGGAATATCGACAGATACTGTCCTACACACAATCATGATACCGATGCTCAGATAGTCCAATCTCCCCGTGGTTGGTCATTAGCCGCCGTGGTGACGTGTGCACCTTGTTCTCCTTGCTTCCGTCAACGCGCGTGTTAGTGCATTGCCACTGTCGAGATCGTCTTTCGCCATTGAAGATGGTACTGCCGTGAAGTCACAGTTGGTGGAAGAAGTACAATAAGAGCAAGTCATCTCATGTGCATTCCTGCTCCAATAATTGCAGCCGCAACATCCCTATCAAATTCGCAAGCGTCCTACCGAGGGAAGAGGAATTGCCTACAAGCCCAGCAGGTGACATACCTGGTCAGTGTGCGACCTGAGAGCTGATAAACGCTTCTGGTGACTGGATTTCGATTACTCCGGTCTCTTTGGTATATCATGTACATACTGAGTTCCCGCTCACTAAAACAGCGGTTCCGTAGGGACTGACAGTTGTTTACAGTCATATCCTACTTGTCTCTCTAACTCTCTAATTTCTGTAAGAGTTGGATTCTGCGGGGTGAAAGTATGGGATCAAGGATACCTTTCCGAGCGTAGAACAGGCGGAGACATAGTTCGTGGTCGCGTTGATGCATCGAACTATAAGTCTTATCTAGGCCGTTGTAGGCTATACTAACATAAACCTAGATCTCGAGCTTAAACTGGTATATTTTCACGCCTATCTATAATCTATCCTAAAACTCTAGAGAAAGGAGTAACTAGAAGAGTTCATCTTACGAAACGTTCCACGACTGCCCAACTTGCGGCTGGCCTATGAATAATGCCCTTTAGGATTAAACGGGGGTTGCTACTGGAAAAATCGTGGCGAGCTGTAGCTTATTATAATATTGTAGAAGATATTTGAAGGATCCTTAGAGATTGACTTCCACTACGGGACAAAACAGCTGATATTCGATAACCTTCCCCTCCTCCCTAGTCCACCATATTAATATGAGAGCTCGCATTCAACAGGTGGCCTTCTTGGCCTCGAAGCGGTAGCAGGGAATGTTTGGCACTGTCGGCCTTAAACATGCTGTCTTCCAACACGACATAATCGCGATCTAGGGACGGTCTCCACGTCCGAGGCCTGCTTGAGGCTCTTTCCCTTCCAGATAGGCTTGCATTTCTCCGACCACTTGCAAGTAGCCTGCCGTTAGGCGATATAGTAGCTCGGCACGACCGCTGCTGTGGGTCCGAAAGTCGGTACCCACCAGCTGAAGACCTCGAAAAGTATGAGCCTGATAAGCGTCACGCGTCGACCACTATCAGTGCATGAGATAGCCGGTGTTCCATATCCATGGAGTCTTACGAGCCAGGTGGAGAGGGTTCAAGGACATTGAGAACCCAGCCGCTAGAAGGAACTTTGCTGCAGCTAGTAGGTATCCGACCAGGCTAGTGATGAGACCTTCATTTATCTTTAACATCATCCATCGTCCCAACCGTGACACATCCGAACCGGAATTCAGCTGATCAATTGGAAGGTCGCGCGCAGCCAACTAGATATTTACGGTCATCGAGCTCAATTACTGCAGGTCGGCGCTCTCATAGGATTGATATAAGACTGCACACGCAGGAATATCTGCTTCGGCAGAGCATAGGACAGCGCTTGAACCCGATGGCGGGTTGAAATGTGAAGAACTCTTAGACAACCGTTATTGGCTCCGCCTACCCCGGACTCATACCATCAAACTGCACAGCAGGTCTCCAAAAATTAGTGGCAGCATTGAGTCGGCAGGCGAAAGCCGCTTCACCTAGTCCGCTGCAGAAATGTAGCAAGACTCTCATCGTTTTCTCGTCCCGTCACGTTACTATGCCATTGATACAAGCATGCTCGTAGCCAGCCTATGTCTTCCCAATTGGAAAACGGCGAGCAGCTTTGTAGATTGAGACAACGGCTGTGACATAGTCATGCGGATCGACGAGCGTTGAAGAGCCTTTGACGCTAGCTGATGATGAAATCCCGTTTATTCTCTCTATCAACCTGCGTTAGGCGCTTATAGTCGTTCTCGAATATCGAATTAGTCTCTAATCCCTCTATTGTCGATTTCTAGGTCAACAGCTCTCGCTCTACTCCATGCCCTATTCCATCATGATTTTATACTCGTACCTCTCTCTTAGCCTAGCGCCAGCGTAGGGAGTGGTTGTAATACGAGGCTTGTTTTCCGGGCGGTGTTGTCCGGCGGTCCTCCGCTTGGGGCTGGCTTCCTCTGGCTTTTGTGTGGTGAGCATCTTGCCGTCTGCGCTGGTCGGCGTTGATGGCTCTGGTCCGTACGAGAAGACATCGATGTTAGCCAGATTTGGCGTAAAGGATAAGATGGGATCCGGTCTCGTCGCCTTCTCATGTGTGGCTTCGGTTTACTCGAGCTCGTCGAGAGATTAGCCGATATGCCATTGGCGATCCTTAGCAGTGTCACTGTTCATGGGATTGGTGGACTCGCTGGTATCAACATGTATGACGGCGTCTATATTGGGTTTGTTATGTGCCCAGGCAGGCCGACACGCTCGGACCGCAATTGCTGGAAGTGCTTCCTCCTCGGCATGCGCACAAGATATACGTTTTGGAAGAGCACAAAAGATTGCAGTTTGTATCACATCTGTAGATCCCCGATCCAAGCTCAATCAATTACGCACTGCCTCCCAAGATTGTTGCCCCTTGTGTTGTCCTCGCCGCCCGCTCTTGACGGAAAGCGTACTGCCAGCAGCTTTTGATCGATTGGCCCGTTTTAGCTGCGACGACGGCGAAGATTATGCAATCACGTGATTAATGCAAGGCTGAATTACCCCTGATTTTGGGAAAGTGCCGAGAGCTTTCCCTTCGAGACAGCGAGACAGTCAGCCACGAAAACTGCGTTACCTTGTTCATAGGGAGCAGTCATGTCAAACGTATACGCCACCAACAGTAGGTGGGACAGTTACGGTTGGAACACCAAGTTCGGAGGAGCCTGAGTCGCGATTAGGGGCGAAGATTTCCATGCTGCTTTTCTACGCAGTGGACGAGGGTTGCCAAATCAGCTCGTTGATCTTGTCGTTACCAAGATCGGTGGCTTTGGAAAACTTGTTATATGACTTAGGTGCGGGAAATTCCGAGGACACTTCGAGCCTGACATTCTAAAGGACAGAACAAGGTCGAAGAGAACATGACGATGTTGAGATTGCTCGATACCCAATGGTGCCTGAAAATAAGAGCTTGTACGTCTCAGTGCCAGCAATCCGATCCCATGGACGCAATATAGGTGTGAGACGTATCTTCCTGGCTTCTTTGAACGGAGTTGCGGAGACTTGCTCTGCCTGCGCCTGGCTAACAGGATTGACCGAGGTCATTCGACACCAGGAAAGTCCGTTGGCAAAGCTGCCGGGAATTCGATTGTTTGCCTCAAACAAGGTCAGCAGAACGACTCAACTCACGACAGGAGCGCCATAAATCGCAGCCCGCGCTATCGATCTACGCAAAGCCGCGGTTGCCCGTTCACAAGTCACCCTAGAGGGCGCTTTCGAACGACCGTTGTGACTCAAGACATTGAATAGGGATAGTGGGCACACAATAGTAGCAGCATACCGCAATGGCGAGTATTTATAGGTGTTAATGGCGTTCTACTTTACTACAATATTCAATATAGAGCGTATATAAATCGATGCATGACTCAGGCTGTGAATAGGGATCTTGAGTATCCACCAATAGACCTGCAACAATGGCAGTGGTTCTGAACAGGTAACAATGGCCTTCACCATTCACATCGTTATTCAATGTGGAACGCAATTCCAGTAGGGGTATGACATGGGCAATGAATAGGGATCCTGAATATGCAACAATAGGCCTGCAACAATAGCAGCGAACACTGAATGGGTGACAATCAGTGTCACCCATTGTCAACGGTAGCAAACGTGTTTGCCTACCATCTCCCGCATATATATAGAGCCCTATTCCCTATCCTTTTCCTGTTCTCCCTTCTGCATACTCATACCTTCCATACCACATCAAGTCATATTCCTTCAAAAACAACCCGATCATCCGACAGCTGCAGCCATGGCGAGTCCTCAACGTCCCAAAGATTGGCCGGTTGGCTATCCATACATCGCAATGCAGAGCTACAATGTGAACAACAACACAAACATGGCAGAAGGCTGCAAAGGCAAAGTTACAGGCGCAACGGCGAATGGGTACATGTGACAATGCCATTTCAGAAACCTCAACAAAAAGGCTGGGTTCCAATGAGCTTCTTGGTCATCGGAGACACTCGCTTGTATGGCGATGTCAAGATCGAGATCCGCCTGCCAAATCTGCGGTCCCATCAACTCACAGCTGCCATGAATCAGCAGGGCAGACTTCGACGAGTCATAACTGCTTTCTTCAGTGAGTACTCATGATCCTGCTCGAAAAGCAGTACTAACGTGTCATGTAGATGAACTGAAAGAAAATGTCCATGAACTCCACTTTCTGCCCCGTTGGTTTCGTGACAGACTCTGCAACCAGGAACAGTTCAACGCCATGGTCACCTCCATCATGGCAGGTATGCGGCCTCGAGTCCTCGATATTCTCAACAGTGGAGGCAATTTCAGCATCCAGCAACTCATGTCAGCCCTAGAGCCTGTCCAGTCAAATGATGACAGAGGTGCTGTCTACACACGGATCTACTACGACTTCCAGGATCGCAAGCGCCTTCCATCACAATATACGGGCACGACAAACAACCTCGCTGCACGCGATAGTGGCCATGAAGGCGTAAAGCATATCGAGACAAACAGCAATCATTACAGAACCAGCCGTGCTGCAAATCACTACATCATGGGTCCGATTTGCTTGCTCAATGAGGAGCAACTTCGAACTATTGCGGAGCAACTGTTCACATGCTTGTTCGAGACGTACACAGATGCAGTCATGAACTATCAGGATCGATCTGGCAAGAGCCAATCTGAAAAGATCAGCGACGTTGATTCATACTACAATGACAGGGAGGCATCTTTGTTGTTGATGCAACTGGCCAGATCCGCTTTCAAGAAGGCCGATTGGCCGGGTTGCAGGTCGAGACAGTCGTACGGTGCCGGTGATGGGTGCAACTGGAACAGTCCCATCACTGAATGGCTCAAAGGCGAGAGAGTGATCTGGACACAGCTTGCATTCCCCGACAACAACCTTCTGCAGCTCCAGAGAACTCCGGTACAAATTCGTTCTGGATCTCGCGACAGCAACGATCGGATCTACATCACCATAGAGCAACAAGGATCAGCGACACTAGCATCACGGGGATCCTTCGAGCCTACCGTCCCAACTGAACTCAAGCTGCCCTTGGGTACCTGGGTATGGCCAGTGATTGAGATGACCAAAAATGGTTGTCCACACCCCAGATCTTGGGCTAGATTGCCCACCAAGGGCCCCTGGTACGACTGGGACGCGGCGAATTCTTGGGCACTGAGAATCGAATTTCAGCGGGAAAATGGTAACTGGGAAAGCACGGAACTCGTATCCGCTTATCCTTTCAGACCCAGGACTGCCCAATTGAGCTGGCCAGGAGCATTCAATGCCTATGCGCAGGGCATTGCAAGGCGCCGCTTCTTCAACCAAGCGGTACTCACTCACCAGGGCCGACCTGTGTGGATGTGCGACTACGGGATCGCAAGAATAAAAGAACAGAAGATGGATTGGCTGAAACAGACGGGCACGATCGTGGACGTCCAGCCTCCCGGTAACATTGTCAGAGCATCTCGAATGAAGTCGCAATGGGACATGCAGAGCGAGCTTGCGGCGGTTGGTGTCAATGCTTTTGGAGCACCCTTCCAGAGTGACCGAGAGTCAACCCGAGTCCGTAAACCCGAAAGAGCATGCGATTCATGCTACCTCCACAACCTGGACAATCGAACTAGAGACCCGAGGACTGGGGTAAGTTCTATGCACCGCATCGTTCAGCACCTGCTCACATGAGAATAGAATATCACCGAAGTCTTCGCTCCAAAGCTGCGAACGCAGTGTCAGAGGATCAGTTACAACGATCCGAACAAGCGAGATACCTGTGAGCGTTGCCTCAACCTTGCTCGCCCATGCACCTACACGCGGGCCGTCGAAGACTGTCCACTCACTGCACCAATGGCGAGAGCTTTCCTTCCGCGCCCAAGAGACAGGGATGAGCTCCTGTCTATTCCTGATCCAGAGGCGGCTCTCCACCAATCGCACATTGGGTGAGGAGAATGGCGACAGCGAATGGATCACTGAAAGTGCTACAGCACGACGCCGAAATGGCTCCACAATCGATGGTGAATGAGCTGAAGGGAGATGCCATTCAGGCGTTTCCTGCACTGGATGTGCTGTGGTTTCCTTTGGCTCTGTACTTTAACATAGCAATGATAGTATTCCATATTGAGAATGAATTGCCCATATTAGACTACAGTTGGACCGAGTCTGCACTCTTCTGCCTGGCCAGCACCTCAAGGGTATCTTGGGACTGTGTAAGAAATTAAATTGTAGAGTATATTCGAACACGCCAAACCAGCAAGGCCTTCTATTCCAAGTTGGCAGATCGGCATTTGTGTATCCTAAGGTACGCAGACACCTCGTAAGTCGTCGGCTTTTTTCATGAGTTCTGAGCATCGCAGATGTTCCATTCCCAAGTCACAGATACTCGTCCTTCCTATCATATCATACATCGTATGTACAGTGACATCAAGAATTATCAAGTCATTCAACATTCCATAAATACTAGTATTGCCCAATGGTTGCGCGCCGCGACTCATGGATATCCAGTTATATTGGTTGGAGAAGATCATGCTTCGGTAATCTTCAATCGTCGCTCGTAGTGATACATTAGATTTCGTCAATCGTCAATCGTCAATCGTCAATCGTCAATCGTCAGTCGTCAATCGTCAGTCGTCAATCGTCAGTCGTCAGTTGTCAGCCGTCAGCCGTCAGCCGTTAGTTATTAGTCGTTAATCGTCAATAAATCGTTAATCCCCGGTCGTAGTGGTAAGTCACCGGAATTTGTAAGTGGCAGACCAAGGTTATGCCGCTTGTTCGACACGGCCCCGTCGTTCCTTGCAGAAAGGACCACCAGCAGTAAGGCGAGGAGAACGCTCGCGGTGGAACGAGGAGCGCACAAGAGTAAGGCGAGGAGAACCCGCACAAGAGTAAGGCGAGGAGAACATTCGCGGTGAGACCAAGGAGAGCCCAAGAGTAA